>NC_073303.1:69863558-70537308 GCF_027595985.1 Sorex araneus
CAATATAGGCACCATAACTGTTGACTTATCTCTTCCGGTCTGAGAAACATCTCTGAAACTATGAAGCCGGAAAGTAAGTGCAATATTCAAAGTCCTTAAATAAGCTAATTAGGTGAAACTAAAAAAATTATCAGAACAAGGAGAAACTTTTTTTTAAATCGAAGCAGAAATAAAAACTAGGAAAAGAACTCGCGACCAGTCTTAAACAATAAAAGGCATTTAGAAAATTTAAAAAAAAAGATTGTAAATGGAGAGTAAAAATGCCAAAAATTAAAAGCTAGGGATTGTTATCTTTGTGTGCAAAAGAATTCTGAAAAAGAGGAGCGACGAAGATGGCTATTGGGAAAATCCACGAGGACAATTTGGGGTGACAGTGATGATTTACATCTTTATGTTGATGGAGTTGAAGAGTGTCATGCTATGTGAAGTGAGTTCAAGGGGAAAATGCCGAATGATCTTGCTCATATGTGGAATATAAAATACAAAGCAAAGGAAATACAATCCCCAGTGGAAACAAACCCTGTGATTTCACCCACAGAGCATGAACAGACACTGCAAGGACAGGTGGAGAGACAGAGGTCAGAGGTGGAGATTGAGACACTCTGTTTTGGTGTTGAGTGTACAGTGCTGTGTATCTAAAACAAAAATTGGTACTATTGTCATCACTAATGTCACATTATAAAACCCCTTGTATTTTGTTCATACATTGTTCTCAGAGATCTCAGCCCTGGGTCCCACACACCTGGGTTCCTCTGCCGGTTCCCTCATGCGTGAGGCTCATCCAAATGTGTGGAGAGGGGCCTTGAGCATGGCTGTGGCTGGGTGCCAGAAGTCTTTGACTGCTGGGGCTGTGCTTAGGGTGGGGAGGGAAACTCAACCCACCCCCTCCAAGGGGCCCCATCAAAGACAGCCAGGTGAGGGGGCAAGAGACTGTGTTGCTCTCTTCCGGGAGTTTGGTTTTATAGTCTCTGGATGTTGGCCATTGGTGGTATTACAGGGTGCCGGGGGCAGTTTCTGGGTGTGACTGCCTAGCTACTGGAACATGGGGGATCTAGGCGGAAGAGACCCAGTCCTGATTTGAGCAGGCTTGGAGATCTCAGCCCCGGGTCTCTTCAGAGAAGCCCTGTTCATTCCATCTCCTCATTTTAATGGAGTTTTTGTTTTTTTGATTCTTTCCCTTTCACATATTTTTCTTCCCTCCCCCTCAATTTTTTTTCTCTGTCCTTGTCCCTCTACTCTCAGGTCAAGTGTGATCTAGGCATCCCCCCTTTATTACATTACAGTTCCTTGTCTAGTTGTTCTTTATACCATAAGTGGGGAAAAGACTGGCTTAGAGATCACTGATTTAATGACTAATCTTATTGAGTCAGGGATTTGCGCTTCAAAATACTTTGATAGAAATGGGTACTTAAAACATATGTGCTTTTAAACTTTTTTGTTTGTTAGCTTTTGCATTCTTTTTTTTTTTTTTTGCTTTTTGGGTCACACCCAGCGATGCTCAGGGGTTACTCCTGGCTTTGCACTCAGGAACTACTCCTGGCGGTGCTTGGGGGACCATATGGGATGCCGGGGATCGAACCCGGGTCGGCCGCGTGCAAGGCAAATGCCCTACCCACTGTGCTATCGCTCCGGCCCCTGTTTGTTAGCTTTCGGGTTACACTTGTCCATGCTCAGAATTTATTCCTGGCTCTGTAAAATAGGGATCACTCTTGGTGGTATTTGGGCACCAAATGCCCAGGGCTAACCTGAAGTAAGCTGCTTTCAAGGCAAGTAGCCAATCCAATGGACTATCTCTCTGACTCAGTGTTTTTTTTTATGACCTGAACTTATTTTTATTTGTGACATTGACATAAAGACTTTACTAGAATTGTGTTTTTCTCTTTTTTCTCCTTTTTGCCAAATTCTGGCAAAAATAAAGGGAAAATGAGACCTGTTTTCATTTTCCCATTAAAAAAAGAGAAGTTTATAAAATTTTGTTGTTTGCTGAGATAAAAATCATGAGGAAACTTCCCCTAGTGGAAAATAAATGGAGTTCTATCTGATTCCTGGAACTCTGACCAATTAAGAAATGAGAGAGGTCTACATTTCCTAATAACCTCCAAATTCTCATGGTAAAATAGTTCAAAAACATACAAAGAGAAAGCATTCACTTTCCTTTGGACTCAGATGTCCAATATATTTAAGTATTATTTATATGTAACTTATTTTCACTTACATGCAGATAGTAAACAAAATATAAATTAAATAGTATTACATTTTAATTTATGTAATTAATTGAGCCGAGATCTCCAAGCCTGTTTGGATTGGGACTGGGCCTCTTCTGCCCAGATCCCCCATTTTCCAGTAGTTAGGCGGTCACACCCATAACCTGCCCCCAGTGCCATGTAATCCCACCAACAGTTAACATCCAGAGACTATAAGACCAAACTCCCAGAAGCTCTCAGCCCCTTTGCAGTCGAGGGACATCTTACAGTTAATTCTCCCCTTTGGAGAACCTGGCAAGCTACTGAGAGTTTCCTGCCCACATGGGAGAGCCTGGCAAGATCCCCATGGTGTATTCATATACCAAAACCAGTAACAACGATGGTCTCATTGCCCTGACCCTGAAAGAGCCTCCAATGCGGCACCATAGGAAAGGACGAGTAAAGACAGGCCTCTAAAATCTCAGGGCTAAGATGAATGGAGACAGTACTGAGACGGCTCGAGAAAATCGACGACCAATGAGATAATGATGATGATGATGATGATGATGATGATGATGATGATGATGATGACATTTTAATTGATAAAATATAACTCATTTCTGGGTTTAACTTTTTTAAATATTACTAATTTCTCAAAATTTGCTTGTTTAGTGCCTGAGACATAAATCAAAGGGATGGAGCAAAGAAAGGGCTTGCACAGATGAGGTCCCAGTCTTGATCTCTGTCACAGCTTGTCTTCCTAAGCACCACTGCAAAAGCCCCAGCTCCACTGGGCCTAGAAGCACCCCATCTCTTGGTTCTAACACTAAAGACCCATGCCCTTAATGCCAGGACAACTGGGAGTGGTCCTCTTGGGTCCCATCGCTCTGCTGGTGAGGTTTTTCCGCAAACTTGTTAATTTGCATAAAATTTTTCTTGCAATAGACATCTGAAAATGACTGCTTCCATTTTATTCTTTGCAACTATATCACTGATCCTTAAAACTATGTAGCATGGTATTTTATATTCCACAAATGAGTACATTCATTCAATGTCTGTCCCTCTCTTTCTGACTCATCTCACTGAGCGTGGTATTCTCCATGACCATCCACTTACCAGCAAATTTCATGACTTCATCTTTTCTAACAGCTGCATGGTATTCCATTGTGTAGATGTACCAAAATATCATAATATGAGACTAACACCCAAGAACAGTAGAGACAGGGCCAGGAATATTGCTCCATTGTTGGAAGACTGCCTTATGAGCTGGAAGAGAAGGCAGCTTGAATAGAGAAAGGATCACTAAGTGAATGATGGTTGGAGGGATCTCTTGGAATGGGAGATGTGTGCTGAAAGTAGATAAAGAAACAAACATAATGGCCTCTCAGTATCTGTATTGCAAACCATAATGCCCATAAATAGAGAGAGTAAGAGGGAAATTGTCTGCCATAGAGGCAAGGGAAGGGGTGAGATGGGGGGAGGAGCCAGGAGCGAGGGATACTGGGGACATTGGTGGTGGAAAATGGTGGAGGGATGAGTGTTTGATCATTGTATGGCTGAAACTCATACATAAAAGCTTTGTAAGTGCAGCTCACAGTGATTCATTAAACAAAAATTAATTAATGAAAAAATGTAATAAAAGTGAAGAGGATGTTAAAAAAAGAAAAAAGAAAGGTAACACTTTCAGAAGAATAAAAAACAGTTTAGACCACATAAAATATATAAAATATCTGGATGCAATCCAAAATTATCCAAAAAAGAAGAAATTATGACACAACTCATTCTCAAAATAAATCAGTATAAAACTCACTGTAGACCAAAAAATAAATTAAATAAGTAAAGCTACATAGCATGGAACTAAAAATTTTTATAGGAGAGTAAAGCCTTTATCTTAAGAAAACTTTATCTGCTTGCAAAAGCCAAAGAATTCCTGTTAATACTGGAAGAAAGATTGAGGGTTTTAAATTTTAACTTTTCTATTTATTTATTTAGTTAGTTATGATAATCATTTAACCTGCTCTCCCAAGGATTCACTGCACAGTAAGAGAAAGGTCCCAAATGTGAGGCAAATCTATGGTCGTTGAAATTCTACTTTGCTATTTATTTGCTATGGGGCTCTGGGCAAGTTATTAGACTCTGGTGAGACTTTTCCTTTGCTCTCAGTAAAATATTGTCAAGGAAGAAAGGAAAATAAGAATAAGTAATATGTGCTAATCTCCTAACAATGCTAATATATTACCACTTGCTAACCACAGTTCTATGTGTTTGGGTAAATGACTAACCCAGTTGTTTAAGAAGAAAATTAGTCACAAATCTTTAATTGACATTTATTTTATTTTTCTTATTGAACTTTTTTATTTATCCTTCTCTGTCAAATCGTGAGCCAATAATTTTTGCCAGACTGCTTGGGGAAGTTCAGGAAAATAAATGTATGGGCTGATGAGACACAAGAGAAACAAGTCTGAGAGGGGGACATTGCTCCTTCACATGGCAAAGAGGATCTTCAAGGTCACCAGCAAGAAAAGGAGTCCCATGGCCGCTCCGAGGGCAAAGGCAGAATGACATAGGAGAAGAGTTGCTTCATAGAAGGGTTCCTGGTATAACCAATGATAAGAGTTCCAAACACAGTCCCAGTTCCAACTCCAGAACCAGTCACACCTACTGTGGCAGCTTCAGCCCCAATGCACTTGGCTGCTGTGTCAGTGTCCCGGAAAAGGGCGTTGATTTGGATCCTGTGCACAGAATAACTCAGCTCATGGTATTGTGAAGTTGCCAAGCTGCCCATATGCTCATTCCTTAGCTCTCTGGTCCTTTAAGCACACAAACAGTGATCTGCTCAGAAGCTGGCAGGTGCTCCACACCATGGAAGGGCTGGGGTCACTCTGGCACAGGTACACAATTTCAGGGGTCAAGAGTCTCAGCAGGCTTCCAGGGCAGAGAAGAGAGAGAGGGTCCTATTTAATCTTTTTAAGTGAAAACATAATAAAAATACCAGAGAAAGACTTGAAATGTGCAGGCAGCTCTAAGTCCAGTGTCATACATTCTATGGCATGGCAGGACCTGAATGCAGCAAGTGTCCTGAGAAGATGCTGGTGCTCATGGCAGTGAATGTAGCAAGAACATCATCAAAAAAATAAAACACCAAAAAACCCCAATGATTCTATTTAAAAAATGAAGCGATTTAGCAATAGCTAAAATATATTCTTCCATTCAAAAACTATAGAGAAATATTTTGAGAAATGCTCAACAGTCTCACAATTAATGGCTGTAGAAATGCATTAGAAAGTGTATAGAAAAGTCATGACAATTTTACTCTCCCTCTCTCTCTATATATAAGTAATATACGTATCTATACATAGCAATGTTACTTGTGCTTAGAAAGCAATAAGACAATGTTTTCTGCTTAGAATTTCATGACAAGTTTCATAATAAGAAGGGGAACCAGGAAATAATTATGGAATGCGATAACAAAATATTGCTATGTTTAATTGACTCATATTTTCCTGTGTGACTTGGATACCTAACAAGTTGCAATCTACATGTAGTCTTCCAAGAGTAACAGAATTTTGTGCATTTCTTTACAATTTATTGGATATGAATTCTTTTTCTCTTCTATAAATTGCTTGTTCTAGATTTTTCTGAAAGCTTTTCTTCCAGTACCATCATTAGAGATCAGACTAGATCAGGCGCGTTCAGAGTGGTATGGCCATAGACTGTTGGGGATGGAGCAATAGCACAACGGGCTGGGCGTTTGACTTTCACGCTTTGATCCGATTCCACCGCCGTCCCTCTCGGAGAGCCTGACAAGCTACCGAGAGTATCCCACCCACATGGCAGAGCCTGGCAAGCTACCGTGGTGTATTGGATATGCCAAAAACAGTAACAACAAATCTCAAAAAGAGTAACAACAAGTCTCACATTGGAGACATTACTGGTGCCTGCTCGAACAAATCGGTGAACAACGGGACGACAGTGCTACAGTGCAAATTGCTTGGCCCTGTTTCTAGTCATTTCCCGCTGTAGAGTTTGTGCTTTTTGAAAGAAATTATGTAAACTAAAACTCAAACAACAACAAAAATCAGTACCTTAATTAAAGTGGGCATAGTATTCAAAGATAATTCTTCTGAGATGGAATACATATGGAAAATAAGCACATGAAAAGGTGTTTGAATCATATTTCATCAGGAAATGTAAATTAAAAAATAACAAGGCACTGTTACATAACTATCAAAGTGGTCAAACTCTAAAATGATAATGTCATCAAATGCTGAAGATATGACGCGACAAGAGCTCATTCATTACTGGTGAAAATGCAAAATGATACAGCCACTTTGAAAGGCAGTTTGACAGTTTCATATGTTGTTTTTTTTTGCTTGGGAACCATACTCATCAATGCTCAGGAGTTTCTCCTGGTTCTACGCTCAGACATCACTCCTAGCAGTGCTCAGGGGACCGTATGGGATGCCTAGGATCAAACCCAGGTCAGCTTCCAACAAAACAAGCACCTTACCTGCTGCACTATTGCTCGGCTACAGTTTCATATAAAAATAAACGTACTCTCATTGAATGATTCAACACTCTTACTGATTAGTCAATGAAATTATTCAAAGGAATAGAAAAATAATGTTCACAGAAAAAAACTCAACACAGATATTTATATCAACATTATTCTTAACTGTCAAAGCAACCAAGATATCATTTAGAAATCAGGGATTTTCAAAGCAACCAAGATATCCTGTAGTAGTTAAATAGATGAATGCATTGTGGTAGGAAGTATAATGAAATATTATTCAGGAAAAAAAATCAGCTAGGAGGAATTATAAAGCATATAAACCTTACTAGAGAGAAAAATAATAAAAACTATATCAAAACTACTACAGAGAGTATGAAGTGTCTCCTGTTATCTGTCTTGTTGATTTTCCAACTTAAAATTTTGAGTGCCCAATTTTAACCATAATCATGTAAATGCTAAGATTTGTAAGTTATTACTCTGCAATGAGAAATTTAGTCATATGACTTGAAGATTGTATTATTTCCATTTATTGTTACTCTTATTTCACGTTCACAAATTTAATTATAAAGTTCTCCCCTTGGAAATTATATACTTACAGAACATTACAGCAGAACAATATGACACAAAGATTGTTAGGCTATAAAGACAATGAGTATTTGAAGAAAACATATAAAAAGCCAGGGAAAGAAAGATATTTAATGTTATACTTTTTAATAGCATATAACAATGGTATGTCGCTAATGTAATAGGATATGAGGTCACTTTGATTTCCTTAACAATTTTAATTAAAAAATTAGAATAAGACAAACTAAAAATAATTTATTCAATTTAACATATTTTCTCCTTCTTTAAGCATCTGGTGTGTGATTTGAAAATTATATGCTAATATAGATTTAAAGAAATTTTATCACATCAAGTGAAAAATATTAAATTTCTGTATAAGATTTGCTCAGGACCAAATGGCAACCAGCTGATGAGATAGTGACATTCCTGGTAACAAAGATAGCCCTGATTTCCCTTCACACACACACACACACACACACACACACACACACACACACACACACATGTGCGCGCCCATCCCCCACAACATCCCATCCCACCCCCATGTGGAAAAAAGGACTGATGGTCCATCTAGTGCCAGGATACCATCAGGCTGCCTCCCATGCTTCTTCACATCCATCCCTTATAGATAACAGGCCAGACCAATCACACTGGTCCTACCCATTCCCTTCTCCCACCCAAGACAACTTAAAATCCCCCTTAACCTCTCCCAGGGCGTGGCTCTACCCTAGCCGAACCAGGGGCACTCACACCCAAAAAAAACTTCTCCTATTTCTACACTTTACTATCTCTGTCTCTGTGTTGGCACCAGGTGAGGTATCTGACTTACAGTTCTGAAATATCTTTCAGAGAGAGATTTTTGGAACCATTTCCACATAAAGTACTCCAAATGCTCAAGTTAATTACTAGATTTAATTACTTTTATTTTATGACAAACTATTCTGAATTTTGTATGTATGAAACACTAAGAGAATTGGAAAAAATGAGAAATAATGCAGAAAATAGCAACATTTCTCAGCTATGTTTAATAAATAACAAAATAGTTGCCCATCAATAGCAATGCTACATACTCACATTGATAAGTTGGAAAGCAAGCAAGAAGGAAAGCTGGCCTAGAGAACTATACAGGGTAGGAGAAGGAGAAAGAGAGAGGAGAGAGAGTGTTATTAGACAAGATGTTTGTTGTGGTTTCTGCAGGAAACAAAAACTCAGGTGGGCTCTTTCTCTAGTTCTGGTGAATAGTGACTGACCCTGATAGCATGTTACCTGGTTGGAAATGAGGGTGCACAGTTACCTGGAAAATAAGACCCCCCAAAAGAAATGTCCTTAGGTGTCTGAGCTCAGTAATAGGTAGCTCAAGAAGGATGTTGAAACTCTGGTGGTGGGTATGGTATTATGTATATTCTGTACCTAAGCTCTCTCTCTATATATATATCTATAAACATATATATGTTATATGTAAAGATACATAATGATATAAAGATATATATGATATAAAGATATATGTATATATGTATACATACATACATATATATATATATATATGGACTCCAGGGACAATGTCTAGGGTTCTGGGTATTGAATCCCTGGGTAGCCAAGACAAGTGTCCAACCTATTATACATTCAGCCCCTGGGCTATAATTTTAACAGGAACATAAACCACAAAAATCAAGGTAAAAGGCAGAGAAGAAGGGAGAGAAGGGAAGTAAAGGGGAGAGGAAGGGCAGGGGAAGGAAGGGGAAGGAAAGAACACAGATAACAAATATCCACTAACTAGAAATACACCTAGCAAATACAGTGCTAAAAGTAAAGAGATAGATAGATAGATAGATAGATAGATAGATAGATAGATAGATAGATAGATAGATAGATAGATAGATAGATATAGGATAACTTTTCAGTACCTGTATTGCAAAGTATAGTGCCCAAAAGGAGAGAGAGAGAAAGAGGGGTGTGGGAGAGAGGGATGGAGGAAGGGAGGGAGGGAGGGAAGAAAAGTGCCATAGATGCAGGCTGGGGGAATAGGGTTGTGGCAGGAGAGAAACTGGGGATATTGGTGGTAGGAAATGTACACTGTTGAAGGGATGGGTATAAGAACTTTGTATGAGTGAAGCTCAATCATGAATTACTTTGCAACTGTGTCTCACCATGATTCAATTTATATATATATACATATATATATATATATAAAGACTGTTTAGGGTCTTTTAGAAGTAGAGACTACATGGGCAAAAATAGAATAAGAAACCGTGAGAAAACATATACTTTATGTTTTCTGATAACTGTAAAATACCGCAGTCCATGGATCGTCAGGTAACTACTGGTGTTGATGAGCTTGCTAATTGTCCTTAAGTCTGGGGTCCACTGATGGCTGCCAGGAGACCTAAATCTTGGACAGTCCACGTGTCTGTTTGTTTGTCTCTTTCTCTGAGAGCAGGACCCTGGTAGAGGCTACAGGACCTATTTAGCAGGATTCACAACGTAAGGGAAAGGAAGTTGTAGAAATATGTCCACTTTTTTGCCACCCAATTGCTTAGGGTGCTTAGGGATGACTCTTTTCTCTGTTCTCTGGGATGCTCCTGCCAGTGCTTGGGAAATTTTGAATTGTAGGAGATCAAGCAAATACTCAAAGCATAAGCATGAACTTGGCCTCTCCACCCTGGCAATTTTATCCCTAGTTGTTTATTTTCCTCACATTTAAACTTTCATAAACTAAACAAATTCTAGCAACTTATTGCGACTCCATCCCTTTGCTGTTCAGAAGATTTTTTTATAATGTGAAGATGCTAAACTATAAAAGCTCTATGGGATACGGTAACATAAATAATTGTTGAAATTTAATTTCCATCTAAAATAAATGTCTTAAAGGAATCTAAGGTACTGTCCATGGAATAGTCAGTATAAAACCTCAGGCTGTTCGATGCATTAATGATGCAAAATTGCATTGCTAACCATTTACTATGCTACAGGAGATTCATAACTTAGATACTACTCATTAACATTACCTTTGAAATTATTTTAAGAACAAAAAGAATGTCTACACCATTTGTTTTATATTGATCTCAGGAAAGAGTCAGAAGTAAGATTTTCACAGAAATTCTCTGAGTTTCACAGAAATTTCAGTGCCTGCTATTTGAAAATTATTCATCAGTACATGAAAATAAACCTATTTGACCTGCAATGTTGTATATTTATTACATATTCTAATCTCTGTTTCATTATCAGCTAAGTGAGTATTAGCAAGATTAGTTTAGATATTAATTTAATCTTACACTTTAAAGGTTCAGATAGATTTTCTAGATTGAGACTTGAGTCTGATATTATTGAATTTATATCTTACACCTATGTAGCAATTAAGGGGAAATAAAATGTCACTTCAGACTTATTTCTTATGGCTGTACTTCAAGATTGATTTTTAACTTAAAATAAGAGCACATTTACTTTATAATTTGAAGAACAAAAATAGATTACATTTTATATTTTTATGAGTCTCTAGATAAAAATTGTAAATGTCAGAAGCCAGAATTCCCACATCCAAATTCAGGCAAATTTTAAACTAGCACTAAATACAAATGAGCTATCAAATAATATGGCTTTTAGCTATAGGCCATGTTTAATATTAATGATCACCTTTTAATACAATTTGTGAGATACTTTTCACTTTATGGGTTAATCAAAACTCCTTTCTAAGAAAAATGATAGAGTGAAAAAAATATAACAAGGAGTCTAAAGCAGGGGCCCCAAATGAAATAGTGGCCAGAGGACAGTGGTCATCATTCAAGTCCCGGACTCTCTTATTTTCATTCAACCATCCTTAGTATTTGGTTTCAACCTTTCAGCTTCTAAGATTGCACCTACATCTGCTACCCAAACTCAGAGAAAGATCACTGTATCACTCTATCACTGTTATCCCCTTGTTCATCGATTTACTTGCGCGGACACCAGTAACGTCTTCATCATCCCATCCCTGAGATTTTTGCAGCCTCTTATTACTCATTTTCCCCAACGGTTGGAGGCTCTTTTCAGGGTCAAGGGAATGAGACCTGTTATTGTTACTGTATTTGGCATATCAAATACACCACGGGGAGCTTTTCTTCTTTTCAGAGAAAAATAAAGGGAGAAAAATAGAAGAGCAGAACTTTTAAAAAAAATTTTATGCATGTCAATTCCAATCACTGTTGCTTACCAAGCTTTCTACCAAACTAGATCATATAGACATTAAAATATACAGGAATTATCAAAGAAGACATGTACAATAACAAAAAGCATATTAAAAAGTTCACTATTTGTTGTTAGGAGACATCAACTTATATTTCTGAGAAGGGTCTATACCAAGACATTCCAAAACCAAGACATGTTAGGAGTGTGGATAAATAATAATCCTCATATGCTGTTTATAATAACCACCAAAAAGCAGCAAGCCAAGTGCCCAACAGATGTGTAGATTAAAAAAAAGAAGCCTTTATACATAATGGAATACTATTTAACTCTTTGAAAATGAAAAGATTGAAAACTTTTGCTATAACATGAATGGAATTGGAGGGACATGCTGAGTGAAATAAATCAGAAGGAAAAACAAATACTAGATTTGTCTTTATCCTCATAGAAGAACATGGAGTAATAAAGCAAAGGAATAGACAAAACAAAATGACAACCAACCTTTCAACTCAGACAGCAAAACTGAGATTGCCCAGAGGGTTGTATGAGGTCAATTAAGAAAAGGGATATGTAATGGACTGTAGTGAATGAACACTAGTACATTGGCAGTGGTTGCATTGTAACAACGTGGTTTTAATAGGCTAGAAACTGTAGCTCTAAAATGTATGCAGTTTGTGTTACTTCAGCATAATTAGTAGGAATTGGGGAATGCAGGTGGTTTTAATTGAGCGTGACTTTGACCAGAAATAGTGCTTGATATATACATCCAACAAAGCCAAGACAGATAAAAATTGAGAAAGTTTAATGGTAGCAAAAATAGACCAGTATTTGGGAAAACTCCATAGTATCTCTAAATAGAAAGTTTAGAAGAAGGAAGGAACAGAAACATACCTTAAAAAAATTGCCATTAAGGAAAGAAATTCAGTTGAGAAAAATTTAGAGTTTCAGATCAAAACAGAAAAAAAAGATTTTCAACGTTACAAGAGGAATTAAGCACATTTCTATATGATTACAGACATACTAGAAAGAGGAATTGCAAAAGTGAAAATGATCTGTTTTCAAAATTCTTCTACTCACCCCTACTGACTTTCATTTCTGTTTGATTTTGGCCATTTGATTTTCAGTTTTCAAATATTTTTGTTATTGTCATAGGTTTTGTTTTCAAACATCCACTCATTGTCTATTCTGGATGTATGGTATTTCCTTTCAACGAAATAGTAATCTTATAAATCTATCCTTAAAGCACTAGCTAATAAAGCCATGCAGACTTAACATAAAAACCTTGTATGGAGATGGGCTCCAGCTTCCCTCCCCACCCCGAGCAGAATTCCTGACTGGCCAAAGACCTCCAGAGCCTAGCCACAGCCATGCTCAAGTCCCCTCTCCACAGGTTCTGACAAGCCTCCCGCATGAAGCCTCATGTATGAAGGTACCAGCAGAGGAACCCAGGTGTGTGGGACCCAGGGCTGAGACCTCCAAGCCTGCTCGGATTGGGACTGGGCCTCCTCTGCCCAGATTTCCCATTTCCCAGTAGCTAGATGGTCACACCCAGGGACTGCTCCTGGTCCGTATAATATATATATATATATATATATATATATATATATATATATATATCACTGTCATCCCATTGCTCATTGATTTGTTCGAGCAGGCACCAGTAACATCTCTCATTGAGAGACTTATTGTTACTGTTTTTTGGCATATCCAATACGCACGGGTAGCTTGCCAGGCTCTGCCGTGCGGGCGCGATATTCTTGGTAGCTTGCCGGGCTCTCCGAGAGGGGCGGAGGAATCGAACACGGGTCAGCCACATGAAAAGCAAATGCCCAACCGCTGTGCGCTATCTCTCCAGCTCAATTTATATATATATATATATATATATATATATGTATGTATATGTGTGTGTGTGTGTGTGTGTGTGTGTGTATGGTGAGATCTCCAAGGCTGCTCAGATCGGGACTGGGCCTCTTCCGCCCAGATTTCCCATTTTCCAGAAGCTAGGTGGTCACACCCAGGGACTGCCCCCAGTGCCATGTAATCCCACCAATGGCCAACATCCAGAGACTTAAAAGCAAGCTCCCAGAAGCCTTATAATAGCCTACTTCTTATAGCCTATTACCTGGCAAGCTACTGCCCACATGGGAGAGCATCAAAAACTCCCCATGGTTTATTCATTTGCCAAAACCAATAACAATGATGGTTTCATTCCCCTGACCCTGAAAGAGCCTCCAGTGTGGCATTATTGGGAAGGATGAGTAGAGAGAGGCTTCTAAAATCTCAGGGCTAGGTCGAATGGAGACGTTACTGAGACCGCTTGAGAAATTCAATGATCAATGGGATGATGATGATGATGATGACATGGTCTATGTTGCAGTTACAGTATTTTTCATTCTAAAATTATACGTAATCTTTGAAGTTTTTAAGTTCAAAAACTTTCACTGCATTTAGACGTTTGAAAAATTGTCAAAATTTCCGAGTAAGGAAAACAAGAGATTTCATTATTTGATTTCTATGCAACTATATAGTTTCTAATCTCAGTGAAATTTGTGACACATTAAAAACCACATTATAATACTCCAGTAAACTAAGATAATTGTAGTTCTTAAAAGTGAAATGACATGATACTTTTCCTTGCCTTAACAACCCTCCTCACTTCACGCATATTACTCTTTTCAGTGCATTTTCCAGCTATATATGGTCATTTATGGTACAAGTTGGAAAATTGCTGAGAGTAGAAGAGTTCTTAGCAGTTATGTTGTGAGAAAATTCAATATTCTGGCTTTATATAAAGTAATCAGGATATATTCACTCTGAGATAAAAGATTCTTTTGTATGTTCCCATAGCATTATGAATACACCTCTACAATAATATTTATTGCAATCCATAAAATAAAGTTCTGCTATCTTTAGGCTGCTATAACTAAATACTGTGGCTAGTGGCTTACAAGTAACTGAAATTTATTTCACTACTTTGGTGCTAGGGAGTCGGTTGAGAAGTGTTGGCACATACTGTAAGTTATGAAAGTATATCTCCTGGTTCTTATACAGCTGTTTTCTAGCTGTATTCTTACATGCATAAGTGACGAAAGAACTCACTATGGTCTTGCTTAATGATACTAACTTCGTTCATGATGATGCTAGCCTAGTATCCTATTCATGTCTCAAAGATCACACTTACAAGAGGGGAATAGGTTTTATAAACTTGTGGGGTCACAACCAGTAAGTCTAAAGCAGTCTTATTTCTAGTCTTCTTAATGTCAAGGGCAAGTCTTATTTGTTAGTCCTGTCTCCAGAAAATTTGGTATCGTTTTTGTTATTTGTTCTGTGTTCAGAGTATTTTTTTTAAAAATGCTTTTAGATAAAAAAAGTTTAGTTAGAATATTCAGAAAGCATTTTCAACTTAGCATAATTTTGCAATTACGTGCAGTGCACAAACCGAGAGTGCAGAGAACCTTGTTTTAATTGGTAGGATATATTTGTATCTCTAAAATGGCTTCAAAAGTACAGCTGTTTGTCCTATGAAATCCATCATTATAAACCATTCGATGGTTTACAATGGACATCTTTAAAGACTGAATTAATTCAATATTTGCCTTGACCGTAAATTTATTTCGATTTGGAGATGGGGCTGGAGCACTAGCACAGAAGTAGGGCGTTCGCCTTTCACTCGGCCAACCTGTGTTGGATTCCTCTGCCCCTCTCAGAGAGCCTGGAAAGCTACAGAGAGTATTGTGCCCTCACGGGAGAGCCTGGCAAGCTACCCGTGGTGTATTGGATATGCCAAAAACAGTAACAAATAAGTCTCACAGTGAGAGACGTTACTGGTGCCCACTCGAACAAATCGATGAACAATAGGATGACAGTGACAGTGACTTGGAGATGACCCAATGTGTTTACAAGTGTGTGAGTATTTTAAAGTTGGTCTGCTATAGGGAAAGAATACGTTTGCCTCAAGTTAGAGAAAATGTCCTACCTATTCAGGACTAATGATCTAGGATATCTAACTCATCTATATTTTCAGTGTATTCTAACAAGTGCAATACTGTTCTTAGGAATTTGTCTCTAAGAATATTGTAGATTTAGAGACATACTGAATTTATCCCCACATTTTGCATTAATATCACTGTCCACCTTTAATGAACCATTATAAAGACATAGAGTCTCTCATTTCAAAGATTTGCCTTTGAAAAACTGAAACAAGGGTCTGCCTCATTTAGATTCATAATATCTGTATCAACATTCACAGTGGAGGTCAGGGTAATTGCTCCTGGCAGATCTTGAATGTGCCCCATTGTTACTCTGTGTCCTGACTAATTACAGTAATTTACTAAGACTGAATCTGTTTTTGGCTATCTAGTAAAGCATGTGCTGATCCATGGGTTATGTTTAGTAAATGTTTTATTAACTCAATAAAAACATACATATGTATCAGCAACAGGGGAGAAAAATAAGGAAAAGAAAATATATTCATTTATTTATCTTTTATTTTTGTTATCAAGCCCATATACTCTTTTGATTATAGTATTTTATTTGATTAAATGGCAATAACAAAGTCTATTTACTAATGCATTAGTACATAATGATAAAATAGGCAAAATGTCTTTTGAGAAGAAAATAGAAGTTTCATATTTACTTTCCCTTCCTTTCTAACTGCAGAACTGCACCCCCTCCACTCTCCCCCTAATTCTGAATCACTCTAGAGAAACTAAAAACAACAAATGAGTTTGCAAATTGGCATTTAAATCAATCCATTAGGTTACCTTTCCTCTGCTGTGCTAACATAGTAACATAAATTGTGTCAAATATAGTAACACATTGATGAGAAAATAAGAGCATCAAATACTACTTTTTTTACCAGCTATGTCACAGGATCCAGTATCAGTCCAAGTATCTTTATGCAAAATTACTTGTCTGCTTCATTAGATACAAATAGCAATTTTGACCTCCAAATGTACAAAAAAGTAAATTTCTATATGAGAACATTAATATTTATGGTTCTCCTTGACATAACATTTTAATTTACTTCAGTGGTTCAGAATAAAAACAGGGTGAGCTCTGACAAGTCTAGTAATATCTCTCAATAAAATGAACTACAACTTTGAATTCATTCTGGAAAAAAAAGCTGTATTCTCCTATTTGGAATTTCAGTTAAGAGTCACCACTGCCATATTTTATTTACTTAATTCCTAATCATAATATAGAGATCAAATGAACTATACATCTTAGTAGCCATAATTTTTAGAAAAAGAATTCCTCACTTGAACATCTACTTAGAACTAATTTCAACATATTCTGAAGAAAGATATTCTCCATATTTGTGCCATAAAGCAGTCTCTGTAAAACAATTCTCATTGCTGGTGCCTTTTTTTATAATTCCCAGTATTTTTTTTGCTTTCTTTTTTGGACTTAAGTAGAGATGGAAGCTGCTTCTACATGATGTCCAAATCCAATTAAAATGAAAACTGTCATTCAAAGAATGCATTTGGTACCATAAAAACTTTTGGCAGAGTCTTGTTAGTATTATATATAGATTGTGTGTGTATTTGTGTGAGTGTGTGCATGTGTGTGTGTGTGTGTAAGTATGTATGTGAGAGAGAAATAGAAGTTAAGAGGGAGGGAGAGATTGAATTGACTGTGAATTCAATTTCAGTGTTGCTTTAGCATGTACAAGGTATGCTTCTAAATATAAAGACCATAATTATGCTCTGATAGAATATTTATTCAATCTAGGAGAGACCCAATAAACAAGCAAATGTACAGCACATAGAAAAATTAGGCAAACAATGGGTTGTGGTATTTCTAGAGTGCTAAAACATAAGATTTATTTTGCACATCTAGTAACATATTAGCAAAAACATAGTGACTTAAATGTATAAATGTATTATTTTAAGATTTTCGAGTGTCAGTATTCTAAGCATAGCTAAATTATATTCTTTGTTTCAGTCTTTCAGGGCTACCATCCCAGTGACTGTCAAGGCTGCATTCTTATCTGGAAGCTTAAATGGGTAAAAATCTGCTTCCAGGCTAACTCATGCTGTGGATAGAATTAATGTGTACTGCAGAAGTCATGACAAATTTTGACTTTGAAAAGTCAGAAACAGAAAGAGATATTCTTGAATGAATGAATCAGCAAGCAAGATATAATCTTATATCATGCCATTTAATAATGTCAGTGGTAGTCCATCATCTTTTGCATAATCTATTAGTTAGAAGGAAGTCACAAATCTCTCTCATACTCAAGGGGAAGGAATTATACAAGGTCATGCACAGCTAGATGCAGGGATCAAGTGCAGTCTCTCTCTCTGGAAAAGGCTGCCGGTCACAGAAACACTAAACTTTCAAGAAAATGGGAAGGTGGCATCAGATCAAAAAATTGAAAAATCATACAAACCACGAGGCTTTTTGAGGGAACAGTCTACTAGAATAATTGGACAGTAAATGCAAATACACGGAAGGGGGTATTTGGTCAATCTGTAAAATAGTGAAGAGGCAAGTGTGCCTGGAGCAGAAATAGGAGAAAAATATCCTTGAAAAGGTGAAGTTTTGATCAAAAGTCAGCACGGAATAGAAAAGCAGAGTGAAATGGTACCTACAGGAGGGAGGCCTTGTAGGCAACTGGAGAAACTCAACTGTAGTTAGAGTGAAGGGGGGAACAAAGAGTCCTTAAAAGGAACTACTGGATTTAACTTAGCTCCTCTGCTATGCTCAGACAGGAGTAGCAGAGTACTTGGAGAAATATGAAGACTAGTTAGGAAGCTCTTGTTTAGTTTCATAGAGTTGGCAGAGAAGTAAACGAGGCCTGGTCAGAATGTGGATAAAATCTGAAAGTCCAGCCAACTTCTTCCCTTAAACTTTCTTTCTTCAATTTGGTAGGCCAAGTTGCAGTTTTCACATCTGTTAATAAATATGCGTTGTCCATCTGGTCCCTTTGTTGAGAATTTGAACTCTATTTGAGACAAGATCAATTTCATCTACTAGGAACTAAAGTTACAACCTGTAAAATTAAAGCACTGGGTGGTTGCCATTATCCACCATGTATATAAAGAACAAAAGTAAGTTCAAGAAGGGTGACACAGATATTGAAAAACTGGTAGTAGAATATGACTGAGAATATTCAAGAACTATTTGCTATTGTCACCTGACCCAGTCATGAAAATTAACACTTACTTAAAAGATAACGGGAGTGCTATTTGTCGATGCCCCCCAAATTTAAGCTATTTTCATTTTTTATTATCAGCAGTATTTTGTTTTTGAAATAGTGCCAAGTCTCAGAAGAAGTAAAACATGTGGACCCAGTAAATATTTGGGCCATACTAAATATTTTTTAAGAGCACTTCTATGTTGCTCTAAATTTTCTTTGAGCTTTACCTGAGTTGCTCAAAGTTGTAGCTATTAAAAAAATAAAATATTTACAATAACCTTTTGTAGGCATTTATGTATATATGCATACATATATATAATTTATATTTTCAAATTACCTGGCAACCTATAAAGAGGATGAATTTTGTTTTCTTTTTGTTTCCAAATCCTGAGAAATTGAAACACTTAATTGAAGTTAAAATTCACATTGATTTTATTCCCTTTGAATTATTGTCTGAACTCCAAACCTCTATAGCTTAGAGTCTATTATTTCCAAAGCCTGCTCTAATTATAAGCAAATGTGGTAGAGATAATTCATTAGGATGGTTTTATTTTAGGTGACTGTTCTCACTGTTAAGTCATTTTCTTAATAGCTAATTAGATGTCATGGAAGGTATTAATAAAGAAAAGATTTCATTTCCATAAGGCTGCTGGCACATGAATTGCTCCCTCCATTGGGTTCGTCACGGTCTGGGTGCAAGTGTGTAACTGGCTTAAACAGTGCAATGACTCTTGCCTTGTTATAGTGTGACCATATGTGGCCAATTATATTTCTGTTTTTAATAATGTGGTTGTTGATTTACTGGTTCACATTCTTCTCTGATCATTAATTTTTATTGGGTTTCATCTTTTGATTCATCCTCATGTGGTATGTCACAGCAGTACTTTCTTGCCACCTCATATGTTAAACCAAACCAGAGGACAGAATTGTGTGGCTCCCATGGAAACCTTCAAACATTGCAAAACCACAACTTTGAATCTGCACCTCCTATTCTTTGCGGGTTCATGCCCTGTAATAGCACACTCTGTTCACCGATGTCCCTAATTTGGGATACAGTTAACCTTGATGTCAAATTAATTGCCTATTTTATTTCCAGTTTTTATTTGTTCTTTGCATTGCACAATATTGCACAACATCTAACTGTTGTGGTAGAAAAAAGTAGGAGATCACAATTAACCCACACATAGATCCCCATAAACATGAGCATCAATTAGAGAAGGGAACAATTACTATATGATTAAAGTATTCATTCTGTAATTCACCTACTATATATTGAATAATTATAATTAGAGTCATACTGTTTTAGGTTTGAGAGCTCTGTCCTTGAACAAAATCAAGTTCTTGACTCCATGGTGCTTGTATTCTAATGAATTACAGAGTCAAACAGACTAACAAAAATAAATAAACATCATCATCATCATCATCATTATCATCATCATCTAGTTGATCGTCAAATTTCTCGAGCGGTCTCAGTAGTAGAAGTCTAGGACGTCTCCATTCGTCCTAGACTTGAGATTTTAGAAGCCTCTCTTTACTTGTCCTTCCCAAGGATGCCGCATTGGAGGCTCTTTCAGAGTCAGGGGAATGAGACCCAAATATAATATATTTTTATAAAAACTCATGCCATCAACATATTAAACAAATAGAATATACACTGCATATATATACATACTTACCAAATCAAGCTGTGGGATTGAAAATAGTAGAGATGATGTGTATGTGGAAAGAGTTGCTATTTGAATGAATGTCACCTCCGAAGAAGAGGAATTTAAGCAGGGACTAGATGAAAGTGAATCAACCAGGCAAATATTTGAGTGAAGTTCTTTCTAGGTAACCGAACTTAAATGTCCTGAAACAAGAACAAACTCGATGTGCATGCACTTGACATAAAACAATATTACTGACATGCTCGCACATAATAATAACAAACAAGAGAATTAATAAAGGGTTGTATAAGCAAATATAAAGATGGGAGGCAGGGAGCACATAGCCTCTCTTAATCCTATATTGACACACTGCAGTTTATTTCGTATGTAAAAGACTTTGAACAGTATGGCATTATCTTGTAATACATTATACATACACACATAAGAGTGTTTGGCTGTATTCAGTGTTGCTCAGGGCTTATTTTGGAGGGATCTCTCTCAGAGGTGTGCAAGGTACCATATTTGCAGTGCAGGTCTAAAACATCGATCAGCTGCATGTATTGCACATGATTTAACTCCTGTACTGTCTCTCTAGCTTTCTAATTTACTATTTTAATAAGACTGGCCTACATCTTGTGAGGACTACTCACTGTGTAGACACAACAAGAATATAGGGATGAATTAAGATGCTCTTACTATCCTTTTGGGGAGAAGATAACATAAAAGAGTTTGAACATAGGGAAGTCAGAGACAGTACTCACTGATACTTTAACATGTGTCTGCAAATGGAACTGACAGTGACTAGTGAACAGCATTGATGGTGCCATTTACCAAAATATAGAAAACTGCTGAAATAATAATTTTGATTAGGGAGATACAAAACATCTTATTGAAACATATCAAATCACAGTTAGAGCTGTCAAATTAGACATCAAAATGTACACTTTTGCTTATAAAGTTTGAAATCCATCCTAGATCACAGAAAGACTGGGACAAGCCATATAAACTGTGATTTTTGAAAAAAAATATTTCTAAGAAACATTACATGACATAAAGAACTTGTAAGGAACTTGTAAATTCAAGCTAGAAAAATATAATGTTGCTAATTTCAATGGATATAGACTATCTTCTGCACAACTGGCTTTAAGTTGCCTTATTTATGGCCACAAAAATTAAAAACAAACAACTAAACTTCAGTAATAAAAAATATTACGTTTCTTGTCCATATCTTTGGTCTGCTCATGATCTACTAAGCAGATTTGTTGACCTTGCCTGAGTTTCATTTACCTGGAGTTGTATAGTTCTTTGTTGGAGAAACTGAGGTAATATTTCTTTGCTCCAAGTGTCTGTTATTCTCTACCAGACTATGTGCAGCTACTCTGGATGATATCAGAAGCACAGGGGTAAGAAAATACAAAGAATGAGTCCATTATACATTTCAACTTGAATTATATTTATGATAATCTGTCAAAGAACAGCATATGCTACCCTTTCCCTCATGGGAGATTACTTCAAAGGAATAATGGAAGAGTATGGAAATAAAGGGTGACAAAGAATTAGAGCCATTTGTGTAATCTATCACAGGCTATTCAGGTATTCTAATGAATGCATATATAAGATAGTCCTATCTAAATATGGTGGAAGCTTAGGGAAGCTCTGATTCTATTTCAGCAATCCTCTCTTCAGAAAAAATACTGGATCAAAATGAAGAGATAGAAAATAATACAGCCTTAAAGATTTGTCTTCTGTGTTCATGTTCAGCACCATCCCTCTTAATTCTGATTATTCAAGGAAATATTAGCAATTATAATGTGTATTTTGTAAATGGTATAGTGTGTACAATGTATATCCATCATTATAAAGATTAAAAGAAATAGTTTCTAATAAATATGTTTGTTATGTGACAATTACTATGACTACTATTAATAGAAGAGAAACTTATTAGTAGTAGAAACATATAGTCCTCCTAGACTATTTGTGGCTATAAATCTATAATTATGCAAATGTGACAAGATTACATCTCTAAAATGTCAGTATTTAAAATAAAATACATTTATTTTTACTTATGACTTTACTGCCACTAAGTCTTGACTATCTATGTTTATCATTTTTAATTATCTTTCACAAAGTTTTGTCATTATGCCAATATGTCATTATGTCAATATAACCAGGGATTGTATTTGTGGAACTTTCTGGGATTTTCACTTTAATATAAATAAAACTGACTTAAAATTTAGATTGTACTGGGAAAAATACAAAGTGATATTCTTTTCTAACCCTTAATACCAATACTAAGGTAAGTCAGAGCTCCTTGGTTGAAGGATTACTTAATATATTTATCATTTTAAGATAACTTTGGTGTGTCATATTATTTATTCAATCAATATGCTAACACAAATCACATGAGGTAAGTAGTTTGCTGCCCCAGAAATGATTGACAAGTGCTGAAATCAAAGAAGAGTGTGGTCAAATTTATGTTACAAAAACAAGTGCTATGTATATGAAAATATATATCAACTTCAATAGCCATTCATCTGCAATTGGAAATTTGTATTTTTAAAAATAATTTGGCTAAATTATTTTTAAATAATTTGGCTAAATACTAAGCACAACAATGAACATATGCATGCATACATCTATTCAAGTTAATGTTTTTGAGATTTGGGTGTAGTTGCCAAGAAATAAAAATGTTGGGTTATGTGGAAGTTCTTATGTTTTTAAGAAATCTCCATGTTGTTTTTCTTAAAGAATAAATCACATAATATTGAGGGATGTACTATTATCTGAATTGGTATTTATTTTTTGTTTAAGTAATCAAGATGTTTCTTATGGATTTATAATCTTGGTATTGTTAAAGTATGTCAAAACTGGGATTAAATGAACTATCAATTTTATGTTATGGGGTCTGTAACTAAAAGTAAACACAAAATTTGAGGCCTGATTGAAATATTTAAGTGAACATTGGTAAATAACCAACCAGGTATTTGCCCAATGATTCAAAATATCATAATATTCTTTGAAATTGTCATTTAAGTTTTAAAAATGGTATTAAAATGCTAAATTTTGTACTGGAGACTCAGCAGATTTTTTATTAAGGATTTTTAGCAAAATATTTGGCAAAAATATTTATTAATATTTGGAGTCTAAATTGTCATGAGATCTGCTAGTGTATAGGAATATGAGACTATATTTATTTGGTAAATGTTTATTAAAATTATATAGATCCTTAACGTGGATGTTGCTTTTTATAATCTTGCTTTCATAAGTTGAAAATCTCTCAATGAATTTGCTCATTCAAAAGACATATTTATTGAGAAACCATATGTACCAAGCACAGATTTCTGTGAAATGAAATGAAAAAAGATTTTCGTCTTCGAGAAGTTTAGACTCTGACAAAAATTTGACTATAAAGAAATAATATAAAATGTATGCCATTTACGTTCTAGTTTATAAATTGGCAAGTTTCACTGGGGGAAATTAGGAGTAAAGAGGAATTGAGATTTTCAAGGGCAAGATGTGGGATGACTCTCATCTTTTCATGTGCTAGGATACTTGCTACTGAGTTAGGAACTCCTTAGTCTTAACAGTCTAGACAGAAAAAACTATAAGCACACAGATCACTGTCACTTGTTATGACATTCATTCTGTGGAAATATGCAAAACAGAAATGCTTAATCTAGACTAGAAACAAATTCTGATAAAGTAACTCGTCCTGCCAAAGATGGCTCCTGGCCTCTTTAAGATAAGCAAAATTCATTTATATCAAGTAAAGTGCATTTTAGAATTCTAGAAAAATAACAGTGCCATTGCAATCAATTCCTGGCCTGGAAAGATTAATCTCATTTATTCATTAAAAAAGAATTGATGAGAGCCAAGATTGACCCTCTGTTGCATAAGGAACTTTCTTTGTAAAAGTTATTTTACCTCCACCTAATATGGAATGAAGAGGTGCTGTCAATTAGAGCCAACTTTTTTTTTCACCTCAATGAATATGTTATATCCAGTCCTCTAAAGTAGATCTTCAGAACGTGAGGAATCTATAGCATGTTATCACACCGCCCCTTAGAGACAGTTCTAGATGTAATTCTTTTATAGTAGAACATTTGTTTGAGTAAAATGTAGTTTCTTGCAAATTAGTTTCAGGCATTGTCCATTATTTTATGCTTTTAAATCATAACTCAACATAAAACTTATTTAATTACATAACTATTATTAAATTTACATTTAATAATTAACATTATAATTCCTCCTGCTTTTAACCATCTTAACCATGAAGATATTTGCTCAGTCTTCATTTCCTGTACAATATAATTCCCTCTCCTCTTCAGTCTTGCTCACAACTTTTCTAGGTCACATCTTAATAAAATTTTCCTGATCTGAAATTTTTCCTTCACTGGATCCTCTGATCCAAGTTCATTGAAATTCATCTTCTTTTCTGCCACCACAGTGATGTGTTTGAAATTGGGTTCAAACGATGTCATCATTCTACTTAAAAGCTTTCAGTGACTCCCTGCAAACTACAGGATCAAGTTCGTACATAACAGAGCAGAGAGTTAGTGATCTGTCAATTTCTATCTCTCCAGATTCATCTGCTTGTCTAGGCGGCTTGAAACTTACTTTCTCTTAAATTGTCTAATAGGTTACAGTAATAGTCACTATGGAATTTACGCATTCAAACACACACTCCACAAAATCATTATCTGTGAGACTAGACTAAACCCAAGTATTTTCTTTAAAATTTCAGTTACTCACAGTTGTTGGGGATGCCATCTAGTGCAAACTTTGTGGATAATTGGTATGGAGACTTCTTGAGATATTAAATAGAATTCCCATATGACCCAGGGATTTCACTCTTTGGGGTCTAATCCCAAGAAAGAATATGTGTACACCTACCTATACAATGGCCAAGATCTGGAAACAATCCAAATGTCTAACAGATGGAAGGATTAAAACTGGACACATGGAATACAACCGAGCTATAAGAAATGATGAAATAGTGCTGTGGCTGTCGGGGTTCATCTGGGGCAGGCAGAGGGGCACACCTTCTCCCCTTCTGAGGTGCCCTGAGGAGATCAGCTTGACTCGAAGTGGGGAGACCTCTCTGGGCGATTCAGAACAGTTGTAAAGGGCAATTAAGGTTAGCAATATGATGAAGATGTTTTTTCTTTATGGATCTCCCAAAGATCCAAAATATTAAAGATCCCAGGAATTAATACATCATGAAAGTAAGTTCTCCTTTATGTAATTGTTTCAGGAACTCAAACCTAATTTCATTTTTGCTACCTCCTGCATGATCTACTTGAAAAATGACATATCTTATAATTTAAGACTTAAAATCTGTGCTCCTCCTGGATTTTTATGTAAACTAAGCAAAAATGCTGTTGAGACCCTGTTATTCCAGTTAAGCTCAAGATATCATGTTCTGTTCATTGCATTTCAAAAATACATCTGAGATATCCATATACTGCTGGCTAAAAGAGTCAACATACAAAAGTCTGTCAGTACAGCAAAGGTGAGAAAATAAATGTATGTAAATAACTTTTATATGATTTAAATTAAGACATCAACTATTTATTTTCACAAAAATGAGTAAAGTATAAATACAAACTTTATTTTTTCTCTCTAACTGTCAATGATAATTTTTCTAATTATATAGAACTACTTACAATATTTAGTGGCCAAACCCAACCCATAGGACGGCTCTCGTTAGGATAAATCATTGAATGTGCTCAATAACATCATGGTAGGTTTCTAGTTGCTGATCTAGTTGCTTGATTCAAAGTTAGGTTTAAACTGTAAATATTGTTTCTGACTCTGAAAGTAAAATAGTTTTAGCTTGTTAGTCTGAAAAGATCACTTATCTTGCATTTTATTCACATATGCATTTTTTCTTCACTCCAGTTATGTTCTCTGTAAATTATCCTATCATTTCAAGTTGAGTTGTTTAGAAAAAAACAAAAGCCATATCAAACAGTAAAAATGCTTCCATTGAGGCCATGAAATGGATCTCTGATACCCCCTCCATAATATCAAAACACACAGACACACATATACACAGAAACAGACACACACACACTCCACACTTGTTCCTTACCTGCTGTACATTTAAATTATTATAAAATTATAATTTAATGCTTCTTTACTGATATTTTTCTCGTTTTAAAATATGCTACAATTTGTCAGATTTCTTTCTCCTCCTCCTCCTCCTTTCTTCTTCTTCTTCTTCTTCTTCTTCTTCTTCTTCTTCTTCTTCTTCTTCTTCTTCTTCTTCTTCTTCTTCTTCTTCTTCTTCTTCTTCTTCTTCTTCTTCTTCCTCCTCCTCCTCCTCCTCCTCCTCCTCCTCCTTTTTCTTATTCTCACTCTCCTTCTCCTCCTCCTCCTCCTCCTCCTCCTCCTCCTCCTCCTCCTCCTCCTCCTCCTCCTCCTCCTCCTCTTTCTCCTTCTTTTTGAGCCACTCCCAGCACAGCTCAGCCGTGGTGCAGGGAGGCTACCTAAACCACACATTGTGCTCAGGGGCAACCAGAGTTATCCATAGTCGTGCCAGGAAACCATGTAGTGCCAGGGAATCAAAATCAAAGCCTTGAATTTGCTAGGCATTTGCTCTACTACTTAAGTTATCTCCAGGACCCAAATAACATGTATTAAATATATATGTATGGGCTGGAGCGATAGCACAGCGGGTAGGGCGTTTGCCTTGCACGCGGCCGAACCCGGGTTCTAATCCCAGCATCCCATATGGTCCCCTGAGCACCGCCAGGGGTAATTCCTGAGTGAAGAGCCAGGAGTAACCCTGTGCATCGCCGGGTGTGACCCCAAACCCTAAATAAATAAATAAATAAATAAAAATAAAAATATATGTATTTTTAAATTTCTTAGAAATTAATTACCAGGTTCACTTTTAGAAACAGAGGAAACAGCATCATAAGGAGAGAAGAAGAAAATGAAATAGAGAACATAAATATCTCAGAATATGCTTTATTTGATATAAATATCTCAAACTATATTTTTAATAAAAACCAAAATTTTAATCATATGGTTAGGAAAATCCTATACTGAAACCTAATTCCAGAACATCATACATTTTAATGAAGCAATGATTCTACTCAGTATTCATGATGGAACAGACTGTCAAATCTGATCAAGGGATTTTTTTTAATGCAAAAATAATCTTGGAGGATTTAAAATAGATTTGGTTCTCACATTGTCAGTAGATAGGGTTATCTCCAAATTTGCTTAGTATTTCACTGCCAACGTAAGGGTTGACAAGTTGCACATCAGGTTTATAACTTCCAGAAAATCCTAAGGATGGCAACTTGAATTGTTACCCTAATGTCAACTAAGGCAGAGAGTCTCCTGCCCCTGCGTCTGGCTGTCTTCGCTGGGGCCCCTTGGAGGGGGTGGATTGAGTTTCCCTCCCCGCCCTGAGCAGAGCTCTCACAGCCGAAGACCCCCAGAGTCCAGCCACAGCCATGCTCAAAGTCCCTCTCCACAGGTTCAGATGAGCCTCACACATGAAGGAACCGGCAGAGGAACCCAGGTGTGCCGAACCCGGGGCTGAGATCTCCAAGCCTGCTTGGATCAGGACTGGGCTTCTTCCCCCGAGATCCCCAATCTTCCAGTAGCTAGGTGGTCACACCCAGAAACTGCCCCCAGTGCCGTGTAATCCCACCAACGGCTAACATCCAGAGACCATAAAACCTAGCTCCCTGACATCTTATAGCTTAGTTCTCCCTCTCAGAGAACCTGGCAAGCTACCAAGAATTTCCTGCCCACATGGGAGAGCCTGGCAAACTCCCCGTGGCATATTCATATGCCCAAACCTGTAACGATGATGGGTCTCATTCCCCTGACCCTGAAAGAGCCTCCAGCAGGGCACCCTTGGGAAGGACGAGTAAAGAGAGGCTTCTAAAATCTCAGGGCTAGGACAACTGGAGACGTTACTGAGACTGCTCGAGAAAATTGACTATCAATGGGATGATGGTGATGATGATGATGATGATGATGATGATGATGAATGTCAACTAAGAACAAGGGGCATCATGCTTTGCCCTTATTCATTCAGTTCCAAGGTATGATTCCAAACATTCTCATCACATCTAGTAATAATTTCAAACTCTCTAATGGCTTATTCTGTACCTTTCCAAAATCCTCTTCTATTTTCTGGAAACCAGTTTAGATCACTAAAAAGTTCCTGGAAAAACCTCTTCCTGGAAGGGGAAACAAGTTTCTCCTGCTTTCTTTTGTAATTTCCAGACGTCTCTCTTTTCTCCACTTCGAAAAGGTAGATTTACATTCACTGCAGCAAATGTCTTAAGAGTTTATAAGTTGCTCTCTTTCTTTGTTGCTACTTTCTACCAACCTTCAAATCCTTCTTTCATTTTTTTAATTTTTATTTTATTTTAAATTTTTTTATTAGAGAATTACTGTGATGTATAGTTACAAACTCATGAACTTTTGTGTTTGCATTTCACTCATACAGTGATCGTTTACCCCTCCCTCCACCAGTGCCCATTCTCCTCCACCAATGATCTCAGTATCCCTCTCACCGCCGCCACCCCATCCCTCACCACCCCACCTTGCCTCTGCGGCAGGGCATTCCCTTGTTCTCTCTCCTTTTGGGTATTATAGTTTGCAATAGAGGTATTGAATGGCCTTCATGTTCGGTCTATAGTCTATTTTCAGTTCGCATCTTTCAACCCGAATGGGTCCTCTCAACATTCTCTATTTAGATGTTTCGTTCTCTATCTCAGCTGCTTTTTCCCCCAGCATGTGAGGCCAGTTTTCAAGCTCTGGGGCAGACCTCCTGGCCTTTATCTCTACTACTCTTGGGTGTTAGTCTCTCACTCTGTTATTTTATATTCCACAGATGAGTGCTATTTTTCTATGTCTGACTCTCTCTTTCTGACTCATTTCACTTAACATGATACTTTCCATGTTGATCCACTTATATGCAAATATCATGACTTCATCTTTTCTAACAGCTGCATAGTATTTCATTATGTAGATTTTTAGGTTGCTTTACTATACTTTACTATAATTGTTGCTTCTGTTTATATTACTTCAGTTTCTGTGTTCATGATTCACCAATACATTGAAATTTCACATCTGAACACTTTTATTTCTTGTACTTTAGTCACAACCTTCATACTGATACTCTGGAATTACACCTATAATGTTTAATAATGCAATATATTCTCATGTTATTCTCAGTGTGCAACTTAATATACTTTTTTCTTATTATTCTAAATGCTTTCATGCCAAAACTTTGTTTTTCCTCACTGAAACATTTGTAACTTTTCACTATGTATAATGTATGTAGTATCTTCCATTTCTTTCTTACCTGTCATGCCACACAAAGCTAATATCACAAAATGTCACCTATACACTTATTCTGCTTACTCCATTGTAAATGGGACTACAAATAAATTTAAAGTTGATGGTTTTCTTTCTGCCAACCCACATTACAGCAGTTAATCATTACTGATGACTTTTTTTTCTTTTTAATTTTATTGAATCACCGTGAAATAGTTGTAAGCTTTCATGTTTGTGTTACAATCTCACAATGATTGAATATCCATCCCTCCTCTCCATGACATTACTGATGACTTTTATACGTTTGTTCTGACAACTTCAATTTAAATTTCTGATCTCCAAAATCTTTGAGATACAGTGCATTTAGGGAATATTCTAATTATCCACAATGAAAATTTTACACCTCTCTACTGTGAAACTTTTCCCTTCTCAATTCTTTCAATTACTCTGCTAGCCTAATACTTAACTATATTAGAAACTGTGTAAATATTAGTAGAAGATTTCAGTAAAAAAAACTATCATACTTACATCAGCAAATTACCAACATGGATCTAAATCTAAATCTACATATTTACTTTACCTTCTAGTTGAAGTGGAAGATTTGATTTTTATTAATAGTCAATCCTTCTGTTTCCCACTGGTTTCTCTACTCAGTGACATTTTAGTCACTCTGTTCTCTCCATAACTACTGCTTCTTCTTCCTTCAATTCTAATTTTATTTTTCTCTATTGACTTATTTACATATGTATCGAATATGATATATCAAGTAAAAAACAGTGGAAACCATTTTCACTTTCTAATTTCTTATTATATTTTAATTGTTTCAATAGGCTTTCATATTCATTTCTTTTATATAAATCATAAATCTTTTTGCTTGCTTAAAATAGCATTCAATTTGTCATTCTCAATAACATTTGGCACAATTAAGCATTTTACGTTCATGAATCTGTCTTGCCTTTCAAAATAGAATTAATTTATTAAGATATAAGCATACACCATGTGATTCACCTTTTTAAGATACACATTTAAATAGTTTTAAGTATTCCACAGACATTCACAAAAATCACACAATAAATTTTAGGAGCATCAATAGTTTTTAAAAAATTTCTTGTACTAATCACTCCCAGTTCTCTTTGTCTCTTGTCACTTCCTAAAACTCACTGTTGCTCAGTTCAGCAACCTCTAATTTCTTTCTGTCTCTAGATAGTTCTTCTGTTCCAGATGTTTCATATAAATGTAATTCCTAAATATATCATCTTTTGTTACTTCTTTCACTTACCTTGCTTTCAAGATTCACCCATGTTACAGGACATATCATACTTTATTCTCTATTATTGATGAATACTTCTTTTTAAAACATATTTATTAATCTTTGTCTATGTGCTTGTGTGTCTGTGTGTTTATGTGTATTATCAGGGGTTTAAGCCAGGTGTCCTTCTTGTAAAGCTATACTTGATCACTGGTCAACATATCCCTGGGCCCCAACCAATTCTTCACTTTATGCTCATTGAAGTCACTTCCTTTGGAAATATTATTAATAAACCGTTATGAACATTTGTATGTCTTTACGCAGATGTATTTGTATTTATTTGATTATATAACTTTGAATTTCTCAGAAGAGTGTGCATTTGTCTTTTGTAGGTTGCATCAAAGAATCAAGTTAACAAAGAAGGTGGATAAAAAGCTTATACTTCAAAAACTCTTAGTCACCATTTGAAGAAATAAAAGTTACAAGGAAATGAAAAGTTATCCCATGTAAATGGTTTGGAAGAATTGTCATTGTTAAAATGACTGTCCAATCCAAAGCATTATACTGATTTTATGCAATCTCTATCAAAATTCAAATGACACTGCTCATGGACATAGAGAAAATATTTATAAAAGTTGTATATGGAACTGGACTAGAGTGATAGCACATTGGGTAGGGTATTTGCCTTGCATGAAGCCATCCAGGGTTAGATTCCTCCATCCCTCTCGGAGAGTTTGGCAAGCTACCGAGAGTATCCTGCCTGCACTGCAGAGCCTGGCAAGCTACCCATGGCTTATTTGATATGCCAAACACAGTAACAAGTCTCACAATGAAGATGTTACTGGTGCCCACTTGAGTAAATCGATGAAAAAGGGGACAACAGGGCTACAGTGCAGTATATAGAACTACAAAAGAGCTCCACATTGCCAAAGCAATTCTGAGAAGAAATGAAGATGGAAAACATTTAATTTTCTGTTTGTAAGCTATTCTATAAAGTTATACTCATCAAAAGAGTGTGATATTATTAGAAAAAATTTAAACAGACAAACAGATCAATGGAACAAAATTTGGAGACCAGAAATAAACCTTCATCTCTGTAGACAATTATTGATAACAGAGTCAGGAATATAAAATGCCTAAAAGAAATATTCAGCAAATACTGGGAAAATTAGATAATTAGTTGCTAAAGGATGAAATTGGACCGTTATTTCATAGCATGTACAGACGTTAATTGAAAACTAAATACTTAGATGTCAGACCTGAATTCATAAAGTATATCAAAGAAAACATAGTGGAAACACTCCATATAGTGACCTTACTGGTATTTTCAGCAATTAAACTCCATTGTCAAGGAAAACAAACAGAAATAAATAAATAGGATTAAATCCAACTAAAAAGTTCATGCTTTGTGAAAGAAAAATCACAAAAGCAAATAAATCTTATGAATTCGAGTATACCTGACAAAGGTGTAATACTCATACAAAAAGCACTTGCAACTGTTAGCAACAAAATAACACATAAGTAACCCTATCCGAATATGGAGAAATGCTGAACAGACATTTCTCCAAAGAAAATGTAGATTATTAACAGAGACATGAAAAATTGTTCATCATCACTGATTACCAGAAAAATTCAAATCCAAGTGACTAATTATCATACTTGTACGAATGGCCTGTATCAAAAAGGTCAGAAAGTCAAACAGATGGAGGCTACAATTGCTCTTGGCTGGAATGTGAGCTGAATCACCCTCTACAGAAAACAATATGACTAACTCTCCAAAAAAAAAAAAAAGCAGAGCTATTACACAGCAATTCTGCATCTAGTCACATGTGCCAAGAGCACAAGAGCACTAATTTTAAAAAATATATGCATACCTATGTTCACTGCAATGCTCTACAGTCAAGATTTGGAAACAAGTCTAATGGCAGATGCTTGGATAAAGAAGTTGGAGTACAATCATGGGCAGCTTTGTAACTGTGTATCTTGGTGATTTCATGAAGCTTAATTAGTTTAAAAGAAGTTGGAGTACATTTTCACAGTGTGATACAACTCAGCTATAAGGAAGGATAAAATCTTACCTTTTGTTTCTACATGGATAGATCTAACAGACAGTATGCTAAGTAAAATATTGAAAGAGAAATTCTAGACAATTTCATATATATGTACATATACACGTGTAGGACTGGAGCCATAGCACAGCGGGTAGGGCGTTTGCCTTGTACGCGGCCAACCTGGGTTTGATTTCTCCGCCCCTCTCAGAGAGCCCAGCAAGCTACCGAGAGTATCCTGCCTGCATAGCAGAGCCTGGCAAGATACCTGTGGCATATTCGATATGCCCAAAACAAGAAGTCTCACAATGATAACGTTACTGGTGCCCACTCGAGCAAATCAGTGAAAAACGGGACGACAGTGCTGCAGTACATATACACGTGTGTGTGTGTGTGTGTGTGTATAAAATAAGGAATAGGAAATATCTAATTAAAATAACTTTGGGCTAAACAGATAGGGTAGTACAGCAGGTAGATGTGTGCCTTGCATGTAACAGAACTAGTTTCAATCCCCAGCACCTCTTATGGTCCCCCAGGCTTCACCAGGAATGATCCCTGAAGGCAGATCCAGGAGTAAGCACGGGTGTACTCAAATAACAACAACAACTCCCCTCACACAACAACACACCACCACCAACAACTACAACAATAAAATTAAACAACAGCAAAAAACAGCACCTTTAAACTGTCACAACAATATTAGGTTACCAGGATTGGGTAGGAGTCTCAAAAGTATCCAATTAACTGTAGTGGAGAAATATTTGCATTTTCAAGTGAAAGTGTTATAGAAACATTGTAACCCTAAAATATAAACATTTATACTCTTGTAAACCAATATTATAGAAATAAAAAATGAAATTCAGAGCCTAGTTGAGTAGGGTTACAAGAGAAAAATATGTCAATTATTTTATAATTTTTTATTGCATAGAACTTGGAAAGGGATTGGAAATAAAGTTGATTTTAAATCAGTGTCAAAATAAACCTCTATTTCTTGGAGTTCAAACATCACAAACTAAAATTAGTACCCACTGTACTCCTTTATCCTCCTTATCATTATCCCATTGATTGTCCATTTTCTTGAGCAGTCTCAGTAATGTCTCCCTTCGTTCTAACCCTGAGATTTTAGAAGCCACTCTTTACTCGTTCTCCCCAATGGTGCTGCATTGGAGGCTCTTTCAGGGTCAGAGGAATGAGACCCATCATTGTTACTGGTTTTGGCATATGAATATGCCATGGGGAGTTTGCCAGGCTCTCCCATGTGGGCAGGAAATTCTTGGTAGCTTGCCAGGTTCTCTGAGAGGGAGAACTAAGCTATAAGATGTCAGGGAGCTAGGTTTTATGGTCTCTGGATGTTAGCCGTTGGTGGGATTACACGGCACTGGGGGCAGTTTCTGGTTGTGACTGCCTAGCTACTGGAAAATGGGGGATCTGGGAGGAAGAGGCCCAGTCCCTATACAAGCAGGCCTGGAGATCTCAGCCCAGGGTCCCACAAACCTGGACTCCCCTGGCAGTTCCTACGTGCATGAGGCTAGTCCGAACGTGTGGAGAGGGGCCTTGACAATGGCTGTGACTGGATTCCAGAGGTCTTCGGCTGCAGAGGCTCTGCCCGGGGCAGGGAGGGTAACTCAACCCACCCCCTCCTAGGGCCCCCGGTGAAGATAGCCAGGCTCGGAGGCAAGAGACTCTGCAAGTGTACTCCTCCCTAAATTTAATAAATCGTTATATGAAACACTAAAGAAGTTACACAACTGAACAAAGAGAGGACTGAAATAAGTGAGTCATTTTGTGAATTTGGAGAGTCACTAGACACCTAGGCTGATGTTGACTCACCTGGGGATCAGGCAGTGGGATCAGGTTATCTCTGGAGTCACTTTCAGCTTTAAATCCTGAGCTACATCTAATGATGTGTAATTTCTCTTAAAACCAAGTTATATAAGACCTTTACTGGAAGTATTTGACTTCTACTGCCAGGAAATCTTTTGGCACTTTAAATGCAACTATTTTTTAGAACTTAGGAAAGCTGCCAAAAAGTAAATAAACATTAAGTGCAGAACTTTCTGTTTATTACCAGAGTAAATGCAATAAAAGAGAAGTGACTTTTATTCTTTCTACCAAGTAATTAACTAACCAATCAACTAAAATAATCTTATAGAAAGTGATCATCTTATAGAAAGATCATCTTAGAGACAAGTAACCTGTGCCATTTTTGTACAGTTTAAGTTGAAGATAAATGTTGCCACTATTTCATATCTTTGCCAATTAAGAGGATCTTCTAATGCAAAGAGCTGAGTTGTTGTTACAAACTCAGTTCATATTAAAAAATATATATATAAGAAATACTTTCAGCATCAATTTTTCTTTTCCTTTTCCTCCTTTCTTTCCTCCTTTCTTTCCTCCCTTCCTCCCTTCCTTCCTTCCCTCCCTCCCTCCCTCCCTCCCTTCCTCCTCCCTCCCTCCCTCCCTCCCTCCCTCCTTCCTTCCTTCCTTCCTTCCTTCCTTCCTTCCTTCCTTCCTTCCTTCCTTCCTTCCTTCCTTCCTTCCTTCCTTCCTTCTTTCTTTCTTTCTTTCTTTCTTTCTTTCTTTCTTTCTTTCTTTCTTTCTTTCTTTCTTTCTTTCTTTCCTCCCTCCTTTCTTCCTCCCTCCCTCTCTCCCTCCCTCCCTCCCTTCCTTCCTTCCTTCCTTCCTTCCTTCCTTCCTTCCTTCCTTCCTTCCTTCCTTCCTTCCTTCCTTCCTTCCTTCCTTCCTTCCTTCCTTCTTTCTTTTTCTTTGTTTTGGGGCCACATCTGGCTAAGCTCAGGGCTGACACCCGGCTCTACATTCAGAAATTACTCCCAGTGATTCTCCAGGACCATATGTGACGCCGGGTATTGGACCTGGTTACTGGTGTACAAGCAAACATCTTACCCTCTGTACCCTCGGTGCTTCCTCTCTGGCCCCAACTTTTCAAGATTGTCTGTAAGAGAGAAGGGAAAAAATAGGAGCATTAACTTTTCATATATATACAAAAAGCAAATTGAAAACGTGTTAATTTAGGGAAAATAGCTCTTAATGACTTACCTGTTAATGAAAACAAGTATATATTGGCAATTTTTAGTATAGTAGCTGAAAATGGTAATTTTAATGTATGAATTCAAATACCTTTGTTGGCATTCATTGCTATGCTAGTTACTTCCATTCATACAAACTGTATGTTTGTAGGTCTTAAGTAATTTTGTCACTGTAGGCATCAAGAAAAATGAAATATTTTGTGTATAAAATTGACTGGAGTGCTAATAGACAAAGTGAGATATAAAGATATTTTTGAACATGTATTTTAGAGATATTTTGACTAACACTGATATCCAGAGAAAAGTGCTGTTTATCACTTGAAATATTTTAGAGTTGCAAATTTGTATGTGATGCTAAGTTCTGCAGATTTCTAGAAGGCAACATAATAAATATTGCTGTGTGAATATTTCATAATGTAAGAAAGTTTTCATTCCTTTATTTTCTTTGAAAAATATTTTTATTGAGATATGAATAAATTATATATTACCCATTTAAAGTGCACTGTTATATATGCTTTGATATACTTTTTAAAGTATCACAATCAAGATGATGAATATTCCTATAAACTTTTAAATGTTCCTAGAGTGCCTTTATTATCCACTCTTTTCTCCATCCCTTTTTGTAGGTTTGAGCTCCAGCACCACACATGGTGAAACCTGACCAGGAGTTTCCCTGAGCCCAGAGCACCACTGGGTATAGGCCAAACAGAAAAATAGCAGTAAAAGGGTGAAATTCATATTTATTCATTCACTGTATCGCTGTATCACTGTCATCCCATTGTTAATCGATTTGCTCCAGCTGGCACCAGTAGCGTCTCCATTCGTCCCAGCCCAGAGATTTCAGCAGCCTCTCCTTACTCATCTTTCCCAATAATTGGAGGCTCTTTCAGTGTCAAGGGAATGAGACCTGTTATTGCTACTGTATTTGGCATGTCGAGTACTCCACAGAGAGCTTGCCAGGCTCTTCCATGTGGGCAGGATACTCTCGGTAGCTTGCCAGGCTCTCCAAGAGGGACAGAGAATGTATATCAGAGAATACAGCAAGTTTGTTAACACCAAACACATGTGTGCTGCTTTAGGCACGTCAGTGGGCTAGACTATAAGAGGTCGCACCAGGAACTTTGTTTTACATAGTCTCTGGATCTGGAACTGCCCCCAGCGCCATGTAATCCCATCAATGGCCAAGATCCAGAGACTATATTTACTTGTTATTTCATGGAAACTCATATTTTCCTTACATACTAGAAAATTTGATATAACAACTTCAGTTTCTAACTACATGTAATTTTGGTGATGGAGAAGGGCTAGGTGGGAAATCTGCCTAAAAAATGTTCAGGGGCTTGGGGGGTCACTTCTGGTGATACTTGTCAGTCAGATCACCTGTTTATTGCTGTGGCTGGAAGAATCTGGATTGGCAGGAAGCAAGGCAAATGTTTCATGTACTGTGTTATCTTCCAACCCCCAGTAATACTTTTTAATTGAAGTTTATTTATAGTCTTTTCAGGTCATGTTGTCTTGGTTGTAATTATTAAACTCTGCCTTTGTTACATTAAAACAATCATAGAAAATAAATGACTAGTATAACTGTTCTAAAACTAAAATTTATATATATATACATACATATATATATATATATATATATATATATACACAAGCTGTGAACTTGATTTGGCCCAGGAACACTCAATTGATAACCCTTTGGTTATTGACATTTACTGTAACTGTCTTTATGGCTATATTTAGATCATTGTATCACCGTATCTCTGTCATCCTGTTGTTCATTGATTTACTCGAGCAGGCACCAGTAACGTCTCCATTTGTTCCAGCTCTGAGATTTTAGCATCCTCTTCTTACTCATCTTTCCCAATGATTGGAGGCTCTTTCAGGGTCAGGGGAATGAGACCTGTTATTGTTACTGTGTTTGGCATATTGAATACACCACGGGGAGCTTGCCAGGCTTTGTCATGCATATTTAGACAGTCTATTTTATTATTATTTGCTTTTATCCTTCCCCACATTCGCTATTGTTTCTTTGTGTTTGTACCACATATGGCAGTGCTAAGGACTCAACCTGGCTCTATTCGTCGGGATCACTACTGCAGGACTTGGGGAACCATATGTGGTCCCAGAGATTGAACCTAGGTCCATTGTGTGTGAGACAGGTGCTTTACTGTCTATGCTATATCTTCTTCCCTTAGCTCCATCTGTTTTTAGATATTGTTTTCTCTTTCCTATTTACTTTAGGCGTATTTGATATGCCAAAAACAGTAACAACAAGTGTCACAATGGAGATGTTACTGGTGCCCGCTCGAGCAAATCGACGAACAAGACAACAGTGCTACAGTGCTATTTACTTTACAAATAATTGGAAAAAATTAGATTCTCTTATTATTAATGGATTATGGCTTTGTCTTTTTGTAAATGACTGGTTTGGGTCTATAGTGTACAAAAGCTAAAATACAAAAGTTATTCCAGGTTGTACTACTGCACAAATATAGAAATATTCCAGCAATTTATATTTTTCCTACCTCTTTCCTACTGTCCTTTATGTTATATATGCCATATATGTCAAGTCCACATACAATAAAACTCCATCAGGTATTATTAATAATCTTTGCTTTCACCAGAATATTTATTTTCTTGTTTTCCTCAAGTCTGAAAATACTTCCTTATATGTGTGTATCTTGACAGACATGCAACAATTTATTCTTAAATTGTATCTATGAGGGTATGACAGTCACTATTTCTAATTAGAAATAAAGAAATTGGGTGACAGGTCAATATCACGGTATGACCAGTAAGAGTAAAAGATAAAACTAGACCTAAAATGTCTATTTATTAGTATGGTGTTTTCTTGTACCTCAAACTACAGCTCCTATATTCACAAAAAACCATATGAAGCTAATGCATACTCATGTTTTATAGGGTTACACAAACCAGTGAATAAGAAAAAAAATCATGCGTTCTATTTTCTTGTCTGTTTCCTTTGAATTTTGTAATGCATTTTATTGTTTCATCTTTACAAATGAGTGTAATGGTCTCCTAGAGTAGGCGCCATAAAGTCTACACTCATTTTAGTTCTTTATGAAGTCAAATGTTAATAAATGCATATTGAATGACTGCTCAGTCAAACTATTCCAGACAACAAGACACTTATGAACAAAATATAATTATTGGGTCCCTGGTTAAATTGATATGGTCTTCTAGAATGCCACAAATATATGATAATGGATTGTAACTGGGTTTAGGATTTGAGTGTACAAATCACTCGATTGTTGCCTTATTATTTCAGTCAAATGAGTCATATTCTAAATTACTATTTGATTTTATGGGCTTCGACACATTGAGACAATATGGCCTAAAGAAGAAGGACAGAGAAGAAAGAGTGGTCTGCTTTTTGGTTTACATTGCTACCCTCAGTCATGTTCTTTATTTGGAGAGAATGAAGGACTAAGGTCATGACTTCCATAACGCCGTGTCTATCAGTCTCCTTGCTTTGTGAATTTGTACAGCCTCTCGACTTTGCTGTGTCTTGGTTACCTCACTTAAAAACATACCTTCACAATTGAAATTAAAATATAATTTTTTGGATTACATGGTAGTTCCTAGCCCAAATTAAATTCTCACTGTATGTTAGCTATAATAATATGCTAGAATAATAAGCATTTACACTATAGTATAGTATGGGCTGGAGTGATAGCCCAGTGGGTAGGGCGTTTGCCTTGCAAGCAGCTGACCTGGGTTCGATTCCTCTGCTCCTCTTGGAGAGCCGGCAAGCTACTGAGAGTAACTCGTCTGCACGGCAGAGGCTGGCAAGCTACCCATGGCGTATTCGATATGCCAAAAACAGTAACAAGTCTCACAATGGAGACGTTATTGGTGCCCGCTTGAGCAAATTGATGAGCAACAGGATCACAGTGATGACAGTGACAGTGATACACTAAGTATTTGGCTTAAGTTACCTTAGTGCAGTTGAAATAATGCAGACTTCGGAATTAGGTAGTCACTTTTGCACTGTCTGTAGCACTGTCGTCCTGTTGTTCATCGATTTGCTCCAGTGGACACCAGTAATGTCTCCATTGAAACTTCATGTTGCTGTTTTTAGCATATCGAATAACAGGGGCTGGAGTGATAGTACGGCGGGGAGGCATTTGCCTTGCACGCGACCCACCTGGGTTCGATTCCCAGAATCCCCTATGGTCCTCTGAGCACTGCCAGAGGTAATTTCTGAGTGCAGAGCCAGAAGTAACCCCTGAGAATCACCGGGTGTGACCCCCCCAAAAAAGAAAGAAAGAAAGAACAAGAGATATTTATTATAAGCTTATATGCCATTTTGTTGCCACGTGTCTTGCTTAATACTTACTACCTATATTTTGATACTTGAAATTTTGATATTTAAATTATCTCAAGCAATATTTGAAACATTATTATATACTAAATAAATTATAACTTTTTAACTCTCCTCTATCATCCACATCTCACTTGGACTTTATGTGCCATTGAGTGAATTAATTCACTCATTTGATCAATTTCTATCACTGCAAAGAAATTTCCTGTTTTGATTTCAGTGCCCAAATTTTAATTTCCTCATTTCCAAAACAGTAATTAATCATATCTATGATGAGATATTCAGTGCCAAGTGCCAGCTGAATGCTTGGCAGTTAGAAGACGAGTTAAATGAACTAAAATGCGTACATAACAGGATTGTATGAAGTAATTTAAAATGATTCTACAGAAACATTTCTTTTACAAAGATGCTCATGCTCTGCTGTTATATGGTTTAAATGACTATAAAATGGAATATATAGTGTAGTCTTATTAAAAAGTATAAATGTGTCGGAAAGCCTATGAAAGATTCCTGTTGAGTTGAATAATTGAATATTGAATATTGTATCATGTAGTATTCAATATTAGGGTGAGCCACACTGCATATATTCCTTTGTCTTTTTTCAAAGAATCCTATTCTACATGTCAGTCTATGCTCAAGTGCTAGGACTGCAAAACCAAAATTAAAAAGTCCCTCAAGAATGTTAAACAGTCCCATTTGTTGAAAATAAAACTTTTTTTTTAACCCACTAACTTATCTTCAGTATCTATACTAAAAGACGATTTATTGGAGAAAATAAATAAAAATGAATTGTATGCACTGGAGACTGGAAGATAGCTTAAAGAGTTGGCATGTGAGGGGGTCTGAGTTCAATTCTGCATGGGATAGTTGTCCCCAGGTGGCCTTGGCAGGCCCTGAACAGTGACCAACTGTGGACCTGGTCGACCCCGACTCCACGGAACTGGAGAAGCTCCACCTCTCTTGGCCTAGTACCTAATCACGCTGAGCTGAGTATCACTGAGAGTGACCCTCCAAAAAACCCAAACAGAACCCCACCCCCCAAAATAGAAGAATATTAATATCAGAGAATAGACAGCCACCAAAACAACCTAAACAAAATAGGCAGCTACTATGGACAAGTTTTGTAGATAAGCAATACAAAAAAAAAGTTTCTGATTTTCTAAGTATGCTACAATAGGAAAATTTACAAGTTTTTGATCCTATAGTTACCAAGAGTGGAAAAGACCCAAGACAATGAAAATTAATTCAAAACAGTAGCAAGTGAAAAGGAAAACTTCAATTCCAGGCAGCAAATTTAAAAACAGTTTTAAAATGCAAAAAGAAAAGAAGGAAGGGCCTATTGTGGAGTAAAGAGCCACGCTATGTGGAGACATCTGTGAATAGAAGTCAAGTAGAGCGAGTCCTAATTAGACAGTAGCAGCGTTTTCTATGTAGTATTCTATAGTAGCAGAAGTTTTCATAAAATAAAAGATGTTGCTCTCTTCAGATGACCTTCTAAGAAATCTTCAAAATCTCTTGAACAGTAGCTAATTAACCAGAATCCTAGATTTGTTTTCAGTTTTCTTACCACACTGGCTGTGCACAGCGCTTACTCCTACCTGTGCTCGGGGGCCTTGTATGTTGCCTGGCATAGAACCCAATGGGCTGCAGAGAGCAGGGCAAAAGCCTTACCTGCTGCACTCTCTCTGGGGCCACAGAATCTTACATTTTAATGTATTTTAATAATGCTTCTAGTTGGAAGATATTTTCTCAGTTTATATTATAAAGCCAATTAAGCTCTAGAAGAGCATTTGTCTGTTTATTTCCAGCGCTAAGGATCAAAGTCTGTAAGCTACGTGTTTCTCTTTTTAGGTTTAGGGAAGATTTGTCTTTTGTCTGTTTAAAATATACTTTTATTATCTCCTAATAAAATTTTGAAACCAGCTAAGAATTTCTGGATATGCATTTGTATGAAGAATAGAAAGTTTTGTCTTTAAATTTTCTCCAATTTTATATGGGATGTGTTAACACATTCATTATTACCTTTTGTTTATGTTTTTTATTTTGGGATCTCGTCTAGCTGAGCTATACTCAGAACTTACTCCTAGCTGTGTTCTGATGGGATTAAATAAGTAGAATTGAAACAAAACCAGCTATTTGAAAGCAAGCACCTTACCTCATGTACTATCTCTCTGGTCCTATGAATATTGTTGTGACCTTATAAATATAGCAAGATTCAATATTTAGGAGCATATACAGAATAGAATTAGATTTTGTTTGGCAATTCAATTAATCAAATTTTATTTAACAAGAATAAGTTTATCATAAGAGGTCAAGGGTTACCTCATAAGAGGTCAAGGGAAAGTCTGGTCAGAGCCAGAGCAACATTGCATGAGGTACGGAGTTTGCCTTACACACAGACAACCCGGGCTCAATCCCTGGCAAACCATATCAGGTGCCATTTTGGACACCGCTGACCAGGTTTAATCCCCAGCATGGTCCCCCAATCCCCTCCAGGAATGATCCTTGAATGCATAGTCACGAGTAAGCCCTGAGCACTGTTGGGTATTGGCTGCCTCCTCCCTCTACCCCCTACTCTCACCCCACCCCTACCCCTAGAAAAGGTAGCAAGAAAGACTGGTCAGAGTGTTAAGGCACAGACACCATATGCCCTCTCTCACCCAATCTACCATGGATAATTTATCCAAATATAGTAGTTCCAAGTATAGGGCATAAGATACTTACCTATCTTTGTCTTCAAGTACCTTGGTATTTTCTAAATCTTCTGTTTTATGTTTTTATTATGTGTTGAAGAAAATAAGAATTAGAAATTTCTTACTGAGAAACTAAATTTTACTAAAAGAATAAAATTATTATTATATGTGTTACCCAATGTCCAGTTATATGGTTTTCAGATTTGGTTTTGATTTCATGTAATAAATTCACCACGATCCGCAGCCCAGATTTTCTGCTGAATTATTTTCTGTATTTCAGAGACTCTTTTTTTTCAGGGTCAAGGGATGAGACCTGAAAAGAGCCTCTAATCATTGGGAAAAATGAGTAAGGAGAGGCTGCTAAAATCTCAGGGCTGGGAGGAATGGAGATGTTACTGATGCCCACTCGAATAAATCGATGAACAACGGGATGACAGTGGTACAGTGATACAGTGATTTCAGAGACTGTCATAGATCCTGACAAATGAGAATATCAAAAGTTCCTTCTTACATGCTTATTTTAAGAATAAGAGTGTGGCTCCATAATATCCAATGATATATTACAGTTCCTTTTTTAATTTATTTTTTAACTGAATCACAGTGGGATACACTTACAAAGCTTTTGTGATTGAATTTCAGTCATACAATACTCCAACACCCATCCCCCACACAATTCCTACCACCAATATTCCCCTATCCTTCCTGCCACACCCCACCACTCTGCCTCTATGGAGACACCTTCCCCCCGCCTCTCTCTCTCCATTATAGTTTGCAATACAGATGCTGAAAGGCCATCATGTTTGGTCCTGTATCCACTTCAGTACATATCTCCCATCCAGAGTCCCTTTTTCCACGAAGAAAATCTGAATCTTTCCTACTGGACACAAAATCTAAGAGAAGAGAAGAACTAAAGTTGCCATTTGTTAACACAAAAATACACTATTACTGATGGAGAACAGAGGGTATAAATTTTGTTGGGTTTCCAAATGCATCTTTCATGATAAAAAAATTATTTTATTTTTGGTGTGATAGCACAGCAGTAGGGCATTTGCCTTGCACGCAGCCAACCCAGGTTCAATTCCTCCGCCCCTCTCCGAGAGCCCGGAAAGCTACCGAGAATATCTCGTCCACACGGCAGAACCTGGCAAGTACCGGTGGCGTATCCAAAGCCAAAAACAGTAACAACAAATCTCACAATGGAGACATCACTGGTACCCACTCAAACAAATTGATGAGAAATGGGATGACAGTGACAGTGACAGTGATCCATGACATAATAATCTACATGTACTCTTGTCCCTAAAAACTTTATGTCTTTGAAACTGTTGCATGTGGCATGTTGTCTTGAAAAAGAGCAGTTTATGCAAGCTCTATTTTTCAATATTTAGTTCCAAAGTAAATATTCCTGGGATCTGATTCAGAATACAACAGAAAAATCACTGGGCAGAATAGTCATTAAAACTTACAGAAGTTCAATTCTATAGTACACTATTCACTGTAGATTAAATGCATTAGGTTAGGGCCTCAATAAATTTATCTGGTGGATCTTGGAATTTCAAGAGTAGTACATTTTAGGACAAGCCTCTTAATAGAAATATATATATATATATGTATTTATATATGTATATATCTTCCCATATTCTGCCTGTAATCCTCATGTTTATACTCCTTTTAAGTATTTATTTATACACACACATGCATCCATGCATCTATGCACATATACTTTATCTTCCAAGAGCAAAAACTCATTCTCTGAGATAACATAGTCTTTGTCCATATACAGAAAAGTATACATTCAGTACATATTTTCCTAAAAGGCTGGTGGTCATTATGCTGAGTCCCTTTGCCAAATTAAATTTCTTTACCATTAGTGGGAAATGCTGTTTAGTTTTCTTTTTTTCCACTTCCTTCCTGTGATAGTTATTTGTCCATTAAATAAGCCCCAAAATAAATTTATATGTTCATTAAATAAGTTTTTCCTTGTCTCGCCCTTATTTACATATTTTAATGAACAATACATTTTTGCAAACAGAATCTTTGTGTTACCAAAAACTATAGGTTTTTGTTTTAACTTTGTAGCTCTTTTATTTAGAAAATAAGCAGGCACAACAATTCCTGAGGGGAGTCTGTTTTTTATGGTATTTTGTGGAATAGCCATATGTGTGTCCTTTGACTTGACAACCTAATTCCTGAGTTAACATCTCACAGAAATTCTGACATAAGACTAACACGTACAAAGCTGTGCATCTGAGTTTACAAGAAAGGAAGGGTGAAAGGCAATCCAAGTGTCCATCAATTAGGAAATAAATATGTAAAAATAACATTTATGTAAGTGTATAAAATATAACCACACAGATATCCATTATGTATTTGTAAAACAAGCATATATGTAAGGATATACAAGCAAAATTTATTGTTGTTGCTTTGTGTTTATGTGTCTTATTTGTTGCTATTTCTTAAAATCTGGCATAAAATAATGTATTTAAAAAATCAATATCACAACCCTGTTTATGTCAATTCCTTGTATTTTATTTCACATCTATTTAAAGAATACACTCAGAAGTAAAGAAGAAATTTACCACCACTTGATTTTTTCATTTTGAATTTAACATTGTGAGGGCCTTCATGCACAAATACATACGTGCAGGTACACACACATTTCTTCTCCCACTCTATCTATGTGGAGATGATGGCTTTATGCATGCTCTTTACACAACCACCAGATGCCCTTTTCCCTCCACCTAAAGGACTCTCTCCCTACCCGCAAGCTTAGTGCTATGACTCAATTCTCTATTTCTATTGCCTTTAGCTAGTTGTTGCTCCCTGACCTTGCTTCTTTATGTTTTATAGGAGAGAGACCATTCTGTGATCTATCCCTTTTCTTTCTGACTGACCTCACTAAGAATGATACCACCTAGCTCCATCCATGTAATAGCAAGTTGCAATATTTCATCCTTCCTCACAGATTCAACGAGAGCCAATAAGTATATGTACCACACCTTCTCAATCCATTCATTCATAGTTGTGTATTTGGATTGTTTACAGATCTTGGCTATTGTGCTAAGCACTACAGTGAACATAGGTTTGCATATATCATTTCTTATTAATGATTTTGTGTTTTAGAGGTGGATGACAGGAATTGGCATTGCTGTATTGGATGGAAGTTCTATTCTTATTTTATTGTGAAATATCCATACCCAAAATGCAAAATTGAGGTGTATGATTAGTAGTAGTAAGAGACGTGAATAATGATTGGAATTGGGGTAAAAATCTCAATATTATATTAGGATATTCTACTGTCAAAGAACAATCAGGAGAAATCAACTCTCTAATATAAAATGATTACTACTATACATTTAGACTGCAGCCACTGTCACTGTCACTGTCATCCCATTGCTCATCGATTCGCTTGAGCGGGCACCAGTATCATCTCCATTGTGAGACTTGTTATGGTTTTTGGCATATCAAATATGCCAAGGTAGTTTGCCAGGCTCTGCCGTGAGGGCAGGATACTCTCAGTAGCTTGTCAGGCTCACCGAGAGGGACAGAGGAATTGAACCTGGTCGGCTGTGTGCAAGGCAAACGCCCTACCTGCTGTGCTATTGCTCCAGCCCACATTTAGACTATTCATTTCAAATGCAATTTATCTTAGAGATTTATGAAAGTTTATTGATCCACAGGTAAAATGGTTGGATAATAAGAATATGATATACATACATATGAGTTTACTTAAATATGATTAAATGAAGAGGAGATATAAATAAAATACAGAACTAGAAATATTAGTAGGTATTATGACATAGTTTTTAAAAGATAAGTTACTGTAATAAACATTTTTAGGGTAGGAAGGCTTTTTATTCTATTAAAATTTAATATTTAACTAGGAACCATATTACTCATCAAATACAAATAATTACTTATTTTTAATATGTGTTTCACTATTCTAAAATTTATGTATTATAAAAATGTTTAAAAAATTAATCCCTTTGAAAAGAAAATAAAAATAACATGCATCTCTCAAAGGATAAACAATACAAAAGTTTTATATATTGGTATTTACTTTATGCATACATCTATGTTTTAGTATATAGTATACTATATACTAGTATATTTAGTATATTTATTTAGTATATCTACATTTCAGTATATATCTATAATATTTAGTATATTAGTTCTATACACACATAGGACTACTTCCATGTACAATATTAGAAAAGCATTATAATGCAGTTTATAATTTTTTGTGTTTCTACATTTAATGAAATATCCTTTACAATATGTTTATAAAGTCTACTTAGCATTCTGTGGCCTGATAATAATTAAATAATTTCCTTAATTTTTTGCTGTAAGATATTTAGATTTTTATATTTATTTGTTATAACACTAGGGGTAACATAGAATACTTTTCTTAGTCTAGGTTAATTGAATCAAAGGGCACATTCCTGTTGGGGCTTTACAAAGTGAGTGATGAATTAATAAAAGAAACTAATGCTGACATACACATACGTAAAATCTGATTTTGATAAATCAATTACACTCCAATTATCTTATATTTGAGCACAAACTCTATGCTCCTTTTGGTTTTGGTTCTGGGGCTACAGCCAGTGGTGCTTGGGGCTTACTCCTGGCACCCCGGCATGGCTCCTGGTGTGACTCAGAGGCACATAGGTGATGCTGGGGATGAAATCCAGGTGGGCTGCGTGCAGGACAAGAGTCTTGCTTTGCCATCTCTCCAGCTGTTCAACAGTACTTGAGGATATTTACAAGTTCACAAACTTTAAAATATTTTTTAAATGTTTAAAATATTTTTTAATGTTTTAAAAATGTTTTTAAAATTTTTAAAAATTTAATTTTCTTTGGAATACTGGGGATAAAACTTAAGCTTCATACATACAAAGCAAGTATTCTACCACTGAACTATATATCCCTAGCAAGCAAATATTACTACAGAAAATTGTAACTGAAGTTGCAAATGGACCCCATAGTGAGAGTAGCACTGTCTGTAGCACTGTCTTCCTGCTGTTCATTAATTCCCTCCAGTGCGCACCAGTAATGTCTCTGGAACAAATCTAACTCTGCGACTTTCTAACTGTAACATTGGACAGTTTTCTGAAATCTTTTGTGTGCTAGTTGTCTCATATATAAAATAAAGCAAAGTACCTGATATTTATTTTGTGCTTTACACTTGGATGCTTATGTGTGTGTGTGTGTGTGCACACAAGCACACAAGGGAGTATGTATTGTATGTGTGCAATGGGCACAATACTTGGGTTAATGCTTGACATATGGTTATTCCTCCAAATATGATAACTATTATTGATATAGTTATTATTATTATCTTAAGATAACTATTAAACTGAGTACTAAACAAAAAACATCAGTGTATAACAGTAGGATAACATTGGGTTTGTCCTTTCAGCCTTGCCGCAGGGAACTTAGTTTACCTTAAAGCAATGTCCTTTCTGTATGGACACAGGAAGACAGTTAATATTATGCTTTGTAACTTGGGAGCTGATTGACTCCAATAATATTTACTCCTGGGCATCTGCTTTTCAACCCAGTTGCCCTTAGTACCTAGCACCACCAAAAGCAGGGTCCCAATGAAGGATGGAATGGACCCAAGGCAAGCTGTGAGCTACCCTGGCATTGAAATGGGCCAGGCCAAAGCACCACAATACTCAATTATAGGTTGAGAGCATGATCATAGACAAATGCTGTCATGATCCAAAAGTAACGACGAGACTAGGACCCTGCTGGGGTTAGGAAGACTGACCTGGCCTGAGGACTGTGGTCTAGAAAATATAGTGAGATGTCCTCAGGAAGAACCAAACTTTAAGTTTGATATATATCTTACTGTACTAATGCAGAATGACATTGCTAGAATATTAGAAGTAAATTTACTATAACTATGTAAGTGGATTACTAGCTGAGGAAGGAAGAAAGGGACACACCCTGGATGGGATCCCGCCCTCGAGCAGATCTCCTAGTAATCTGGAGCAATCTCCTTAGATGAGACTTTGTTAATCTCCTGGAGGAGTGGTCTTACCTCTCTTTGTTGATTTGTTAATGTTCAATCCACCTTGTGTCACCACCCTATGTGATTGCTATATAAACTAAGACTGTAAGAGAAGTGGAGAGAGAAGACACAGAAACAGAGCACAATGAGAAAAAAATCAGGGAGTCATTAGAGGCAGAAGCAGGGGAAGGAAAGAGCACAAAGTGACTCAGAAGAATCAGTCACAAGTGAGAGCAAGAAGGGCTCCAGAGAGAGAAGCAGAAGGGCTCTGGAGAGAGAGATCGGAAGAATAGAAATCAGAAGAGGCCAGAGGAAAGACTACAGAGACAGAGACAGAGAGACAGACAGAAGAGAACACAGCGGCACACACAGAAGCAGAGCACAAGGAGGAGTCATCCCAATCAGGTCCATACACGGGGCTCGAGAGCAGTGAATTGAGAGAGAGAGAGAGAGAGAGAGAGAGAGAGAGAGAGAGAGAGAGAGAGAGAGAGAGAGAGCTCTGCCCCAAGAGCCTGTGAACAACACACACATATCACCCCCTTCCATGCACACATTTATATTTTTTACATATAACTTCAACTTTTACTTCTCTTTTGAATTAAACAAGTCTCTTCTGTTCAGGCACTTGGAAGGAGAGATAATTTCAAAAATATTACTTAACAATGACACAAACTCTTTCTCTCTCTCTCTCTCTCTCTCTCTCTCTCTCACACACACACACACACACACACCACTCCATGGAATATTTTATTACTGATTCAACCTACACAATTATACTCTGTTCTAATAGCGTGCAGTGTATTTTGCAAATCTTCTTTTTCTCAGAACAATAATGCCAGAGAACAATGATATAATCACAGATTGTAAATTCTATTGCTTTTCCTCTAAATCTGCACACCCTCCTCTATCATCTAATGAAAACTAAGTATAATTGCAAAGATAAAGTTTAGTGACTGGAACTCTGTTGAACTGTAGTCATTTTAACAGTATTTAGCTTTTAATTAAACAACCATGCTTCAGAAGATTTAATTTCTAAAATTTGCTTCCAATTTTCTAGTTAAAGGATTCCAATTCCAGATAATATTTTTAAGCATTTGAATTTTTATTGACCACTGTGCTTCAATTTTCAATTTTGCTTTTAGTTCTGTCATGCCTTCTTAAATGGTACCAAATATTAAAATATTTTTATTAAAATTATTATAGTTTGTAGAGATAAACTGTTTGACATACTTTAATAATTGCACAACTATTTTACTCAATATACTCTATGTGGACTGGGGTGATAGCACACTGGGTAGGGTGTTTGCCTTGCATGCGGTAGTCCCAGGTTCGATTCCTCCATCCCTTTAGGAGAGCCCAGCAAGCTACCGAGAGTATCCCACCTGCACAGCACAGCCTGGCAAGCTACCCATGGTGTATTCAATATGCCAAAAACAGTAACAACAAGTCGCACAATGGAGACATTACTAGTGCCTGCTCGAGCAAGTCAATGAACCATGGGATGACAGTGCTACTCTATGTGAGGAATTCCATTCTAAATTAAAACCTCTTCATAATACTCATAATATAAAGTAGGTTTTACATTATGCTACTGGTATTAGGGGTAGGTCAATTATCTGCCCTTTGGGGTAGATTGAGGGAGGTCACCCCTGACCTTTCTCAAGGGTGCCTCTTGGTTCGGTGCTCAGGGGTCACTCCTGGAGGTGCTCAGAGGACCATATGTGGTACTGGAGATGGAACCAGCGTCATCAACACACAAAGCCATAGTGCAATTTTACCATTGTTCCATCTCTCCAGGACCCTTATTTGCCTTATCAAATGTTTCAGTTAGTTGAGAAATACAAAATTTGGATGGAGATCAAATGTCAGTTTTGTTTTTGATAAGCCAACTTAGTTGGCATAACTTTAGAACTACAGGCAAATGAACTTCTGCATATTCTACATCTGTTGTATGCCCTTCATGTCAGCCATGGAAATCCCCAAAGCAGTTCCCAAACAGCCTTCTTTTCACAGAAAACAAACACAGACAGTGCAATGCTATGGCAGCAAAAGGGAGAGAAAAGAATGAAAGTGATGGGGGAAAGAAGAAAAGAGAACGCAGGGTTTGGGCCGTCTACTAAATTGCTTCAAGATTTTCATGCATTTGCGCCCAAATCACCTTTCTGACAGAAAATGAGTCGGCCACTTCTTTACTCCAGTTTCTTAATGGGCAATGTTTTCCCTGTGGGACACGAAATCCTTCATACCTGGAAATTGTGTTGTCTGGTATACTAAGCAGATCACAAAACCTTTTCAGTACTGCCCTGAAGTGTTCACCGGCACCGCTGAGTTCTGACTGCCCCAGCTCTGATTGGCCAGTCTTTTGGGGAGAATGACCCGTAAACCTGCCCTCGTCTAACAGGCTCACTGGACTTCACTTTTGACAGGCTGTCAATAGGGAGAGATCTGTTTCAAGATGCAACCTCCATCCTGTCACCACAGCTTGCTTTGTTTTCTCTGTAGAAACAGGTTCTAGGTCCTTAAAAATAGGACACAAAGCCAACTTTTCAAGTAGTCCTGAAACCCCATTCACCATTTTGGGTACTCAGAAGAAGCACTTCCTGGCACACCGTTAACATAAGGATTTAGCGTAAGGATTAAATTACTCTAAGAAGGCTATCTAGCGGGGCTGGAGCAATAGCACAGCGGGTAGGGCGTTTGCCTTGCACGTGGCCGACCCCGGTTCGATTCCCAGCATTCCATATGGTCTCCTGAGCACCGCCAGGGGTAATTTCTGAGTGCAGAGCCAGGAATAACCTCTGTGTGTTGCTGGGTGTGACCCCCCACCCCAAAAAAGCAAAAAAAAGATTAAAAGAAGGCTATCTATCACCAGAGAGATTATATGGGTGGTGGGCACTTGTCTTGCATGCAACCAACCTCAGTTCTATCCCTGGTACCATAGTGCCACATTAGTCAAAACCCTACTCACCACATAAATAGAATCTACATTAACCGGTATGAGGTGATATCACATTGTAGTTTTGATTTACATTTGCCTTGTATTTGCCAGAAAAAGAAGTGATGTTGAGCAACTGTTTTCTGTACCTTTTATCCATTCTGCTGATTTTCTTTTTTTGGGGGGGAGGGATAATTTGAAAAAAAATTTTCCCCTATTAAGCTGTATGAATATATTTTAAACGATCACTACTTTTCAGATAGATTGTTTGAAAATACTTACTCCAAAAATATTTTTCACGATCTAAAGCTTGCCTTTTCATATTGTTATTTTCCTTTTGGTTGGCAAAACCTTTTATCTTTTTTTAAGTGTAATTCTATTTGTTAATTATTTATCTATTTTTGCTTAATATTTTGGTGTCAGACCTAAAAATGCATTGCCAGGGCTTTCTTCTAGTTAATTTACATTCCAGGTGTTATGTCTAAAAGTTGTTGTTGAAAAATAAAAGATAACAAAAGTCAACAAGAATGTAGGGAAATTTGTGGAAACAGCATGAAGATTCCTGAAAAAACTAAAAATAGAGCTAACAGGCAACCCAGTAATCTCTCTTCATATTCCCAAAGAAATATAACCTGTACATCCATGAAATAATCTTTGCTTCATTTTTCAGTTTCATTATTTCCAATAACCAAAACATGAAAACAATTTAAATATCTGTCAATGTATACATGAATAAAAATGTTCTGACTTTCAAATTTACATTTCTGATTCAGATCTCTTTCTTGAAATCTAGTATTTCACCTCTAACTGCCAATTTAACAGTATTATTGTACTGTACCACTGTAGCACTATCGTCCTGTTGTTCATCAATTTGCTTGAGCAGGCACCAGTAACATCTCCACTGAGACTTGTTGTTACTGTTTTTTGCATATCAAATTCACCAGGGATAGCTTGCCAGGCTCTGCCGAGCGGGCGGGATACTCTAGGTATCCCTCCAGGCTCTCTGAGAGGGACAGAGGAATCAAACCCTGGTCGGCCACATGCAAGGCAAATGCTCTACCCGCTGTGCTATGGCTCAAGTCCTAACAGTTATGTTCTGTTCCTTTACTAAAGAACAACATTTTGGGGATATAAAATTCACATAGGAAACTAAACTTTCCCTAATTCAATTATACTTTCTCTTTACCCCCCGACACTCCAAATTCCTACACCCACACCATCTTTTGATTTTAGTAGACAGTAATTGTAAGGTTCCAATGATTTAAACAAAACCCTTCAAGTTATCCATAAATTTTCCTCCTTCATAATATATTATGATCTGTCAAATTCCCTGTTATTTCTTAGCCAATTTTTTAAGTTTCCAAATTATATTTTTGACTCAATAATGAGGGAACCATTTTTAAAAGTTTTTATTTTATTATTTAATTGAACCACAGTGTGATACAGAGTTACTAATTTGATCATGATTGGGTTTCAGTCATATGATGTTCCAACACCCAGTTCCTTCACCAGTATGTGTTTCCCACCACCAATATCCCCAGTTTGCCTCCTGCCCCTCCCCCTCACTACTCCATCTCATCGCCTGCCTTTATGGCACTTCTCTCTCTCTCTCTCTCTCTCTCTCTCTCTCTCTCTCTCTCTCTCTCTCTCTCTCTCTCTCTCTTACTCGCTCTCGCTCTCACTCTCACTCTTGCTCTCTCTCTCTCATTTTCAGAGTTATGGTTTACAATACAGACACTGAAAGGTTATGTATATCAGAAGGACCATTTTGAAATGTCAGTATGTCACTCCTCTTCTCAGATTCTAATCACTGTATCACGGTGTAACAGTGTCATCCTGTTGTTCATTGATTTGCTCGAGTGGGTGCCAGTAACATCTGCATTTGTCTCTGTCATGTGCTAGTGTAGCCCGATGGTATATTGGGAGCTCTTTCAGGATCAGGGGAATGAAAACAGTAACTGTCGTTGTTACTGTTTTGGGCATATCGAGTATACCACAGGTAGCTTTCCAGGCTCTGCTGTGCAGGCAGGATACTCTCGGTAGCTTGCCGGGCTCTCCGAGGGGGAAAGCTTGCTTGGCAGCGGTGGGAATAGCTAGATTCTAATAACAATAAATAATAAGAAGAATACGTACCCTTACGTTTATCCAAATAAATTCATGACATCCATTCCTGGGTCTACATATTCAAGGAAGAAGTATGTATAATAATAAAAATGCTTGTATATGTCACACTATCTCACTGTTGTCCCATTGTTTATCAATTTGCTTGAGCAGGCACCAGTAACATCTCCATTGTGAGACTTGTTGTTACTGTTTTTGGCATATCTAATACGCCACGGGGAGCTTGCCAGGCTCTTCTGTCTGGGCAGGCAGGATACTCTCAGTAGCTTGCCGGGCTCTCTGAGAGGGACGGAGGAATCAAACCCGAGTCAGCCGCATGCAAGGCAAATGCCCTACCCTTGATGCTATATTTATATACAACTTATTCACAGTAGCACCATTTGTGGAAACATAGTGAATTTTATAAAATTGTTGTATATTTATGTAATAGCATAATGAAAAATTGTGCAATAATAATTTACTGCATTGATATATTTCAACTTTTAAAAAGAACTTATATGTCAAATATAAGTACGACTTCAAAAAATCTCAGAATTTATTTGATGTGTTATTCTACTGACATTCTCTAAGTATAACTCTCTCTTTTTTTTCTTTTACTCTTTGGGTCACACCCAGCGATGTTCAGGGTTTGCTCCTGACTGTGCACTTAACCATTGCTTCTGGCAGTGCTTGGGGGACCATATGGGATGCCAGAGATTGAATCTAGGTCGACTACATGCAAAGCAAACGCCCTACCTGCTATACTATCACTCGGGACCTCTAAGTATGACCCTTAAGGGTATTCAGAGACACACTATTCAGGTTTGTTCATTTGTTTTGAACCTTGCCTAACGGTACTTGGAAGCTAATAACACTGTGCTCAGGAATCACCCCTGGAAGCGTTCAGGGAACACCTATGGAGCTGGGGTTTGAATGAGTGCCTGCTGAGAACATGGTCACTTCTGTACTCTCTCTCTCTCTCTCTCTCCCTCTCCTTAACTGTAGTGGAGCTAGAGGATAAGTCTATAGAAAGTGATGTTTGTTCAGCAAAGCTTTCTCTTGTGTCCTCACCAACAGATTTCTAAGTAAGACTCCTTTGTCTACCTAATCAGAGTCCAGTTTTCACATCTCAGGTAATTCATGGTTCCACTTTGATAACTTCATACTAAATTCACCTGCATAATTTCTAATAACAGGTAAACAAGTATCTGCTGAACAATAAGTGCTTTAGGGTATGTTTTAATATGCATTTGACCATCACTGGATCCTATAAGATTAAGGAATAGGATGGAAATGGGTAGAATTCTTTTAGGGTTTATTTGTGTGTGTGATTTTCGTGATGCAATTGCATACCAAGAAAGCTATCAAATGAAAAAGTGCTTCCTTATTAAAGTCTTGATAGCACATAGTCACATTCCACCTAATAAAGTCATTTCATTCTTCCTTCTGAATTGTTCATGTCATTTATATTATCAAATATAAGTTCCATGCAAATTGGGGATTCTTAACGTAGATTGCCACATTTCTATGAGTTGAGTTTGTCACTAGCTCTGCTTTGTAAAAGAGAAAAGTCCTACTTAGTCCAATTAAGAAGTTTGTTTCAACATCATTTGGAAAGTTAGTGCTATGGTATAATCTTAAGTACAATCATGAATTTAACACCTTTGTTCCTCTAGCAGATTTTATTTAGGGTCTCACAGTATTAAATTTTTTTTAACTTTGGTTTCATGATATGCAAAATCATTTACCCAGGTGTTAATTTCCTTGACAGTTTTTTTAAGCCTAGGTACTGGCTTCCTTGACCTGTTATTTAGAGTTTGTATTGTATCTTTATTTTTCTTGCATACTTGGATATATGACCATTGCTACATAAATAAAAGAACATAAAACAACTCTGTGTAGGTGTCTTGGCATGTTTACTTATTTTATATTTTATATTTTCTTTGTAATTGCAAAGCTTAAATGAGAAAATATAATTCAAGTGCCAAGTATTATATAGAAGTCAGCCATAATAAATTTTCAATTATGGTGCTTAACGTATTTGTTTTTCTCAACAGTTCTTGAAAATAAGCATATATTTATCTTTTATATTTTCTAACATATCTTATTGATATCAAAACAGTAATCTTATTATAATTATTTATTTTTATGTAATTATTTTTATAATTATATAATAAAATTATGTGATTTTACTATAATTCAGTGCTATATAAATGGTGTAGGTTTACAATTGACTATACATTAAACTCAAAAATACCTAGAGGAAGAAAACAGAATTAAATATTGTAAAATTTGTAATAGATATATCTGTGAAACTATAATTTTTTTTAAATCAGGGATGTAAATTATATTAACTATTATTTCAAGGAAAGTAGGTTGTCATCTTGCATTTTTAAACTTTTAATTTACTTTAATTTATAATTAAGAATTTTAGCTGGAAGATCATCTTCTTTAGTTGTGAAAATGAAAGCATGGTTTATGATGATAGTTCACTGCTGCATCTTTGGAGTGAGGAAGACAGACCTGATTCTAATAACTTGGCTTCTAAATATCTAGCCTCTGCTCAGCCTCTGCAAATTGCCTGACTTCTCTGATCTTTAATTTCCTTTGTGTAAAATGGGACTCATAGTTGTGTCTTTGCAATATTATTTTACTGTTGAGATTACATATGACTTCTCAGTTGAGTATTGGGTATATAACATATGTTCCTTCAACAGTACTTCCTTTTCCCATTTGCAACTATCCAGTTTTATTTGTTGTATGCTTTCTTGCCCTTACACAGCTAAAATAGTATTGTTCATTTCCTTGATAGTTTTTCTTTAGCCTAGATGCTGGCTTTATTGACCTGTTATTTAGAGTTTGTAATATACTTTTATTTTCTTTTATACTTGGTTATATGACCATTGTTATATAGTCCTTAAATAAAAGAACATAAAACAACTTTGCGTAGGTGTCTTGGCATGTTTACTTATACTCTTGTATTTCCTTTGCAATTTTAGAGCATTTTATTCTTTCACTATTAGCCTCAATTTTTACATTTTCTATAGTATAGCTCTCGTTTCTTTTCACTTTTAAATTATATGCCCAGAATGAAAGCAAAAGACATGTTTGATTGTGCTTATTATTTTCTTTTATGTTCTAAATTTTATTTTATTTTTATAAAGTTGTTCACAATAATTCATTGCATTTAATATTCAAACACCAATCCCACAATCATTGTATCCTCCCACCATCATATTTTGAATGTTTCTAACCCAAATCCCAAATTGTGCCCTCCAAAGCTTGGTACATCAGTGGCGTAGAGAGCTCTCTCCAATAATTCTAAAATTTAGAATACGATTATACAGTAGATTCACTCATGTGTGAGTCTATGTTGCTCTCTTCAGGAAGCTTTATTTTCAAGTCTCTGGATCATGGCCATTGATGAGAATATATGGTGCCAGGGGCAGTGTGTGGGTGTCACTGCAAAGCTACTGAAAAACTTAGGGGTTGGGGGTAAGAGGCCCATATCTGCTCTGAGCAGACTTGGAGATTTCAGTCACGGGTCCTGCATACCTGGGTTTTTCTGCAGGTTCCCTCAATGGTGAGGCTTGTCTGAGCCTGTGGAGAGTGGCCATGAGTTTGGTGGCATGCTATTATTATTTTTTCTTGGTTATTCAGAAACTAATATAGCCATTACTTTTCTAAATGTTTTTTCTATCATATACTTATTATCTGATAGATATTATATGATATGCATTATACTTTAAATCCCCCCCTTTTTTAGTTTCTCTCGGCTAGTCCATGAGTTAAAAACGTATCCTTAAGCAAGTATAATAAGAAAGTATTAAGAAAGTATAATACTCTATCTAGGTCTCTAAGAGATGTTAATATTGTTGAAGACCCACAATTCTACAAGGTCTTGTACCTGAAAAACTTTAAAAATAGCTCCTAAGAAGAACCATATAAATCTTTCACATGACAGATCCTTGACACAATTAATTCTATAGGGAAATGGGCTTTCTAGGGCACTGAAAGGCCAGAGGCAAAGACAATTCAGACAGAACTGGGAAGTAAGGTTTGCTTTTTCTCCTTAGAATAGGATACGCTTTTCCTAAAGTTGAGTTTTGCTCAAGGACCAGGTAAATATTTTCTTCATAAGCTATTAGTTTAAATTTTCTCTATAACAATGACATCATTGAAAAACAGAACTGATACACGATGAAACTAAAGCTTCTTATATTCAGTAGATCACTTTCCCGTACAGATACTACTATTTAGAAACTCTAAAGGAAAAGTGTGGATGAATTGATATAATCAGTATATCTTCCTATGATACTTATCATTCACTTCTAATGAGATATATAATAAAATGTGATTGTCAAGTAAAATAGAAAGCCTTTCATTCCTGTTGTAAGTGCATATGTGAACTTTGCATATGTGAGTCATCTAAAACAAAGCAGAAGCTAATAGAACTGAAATTGGCAAGAGGAACCTCTCATCTTCCATAATCAAAGTATACTATTGAGAGATATTTAAGAATTTGAAAAAGAAAATAGTGTGCTTACTTCAGCAGCACATACACTAAAATTGGAATGAAAAAGAAAATAGTGATTTTTTTTAATGCAAGAGTGACGAGAGGCTAGTAGAAAACTGAATCTTTAGATTATTGGAGAAAAATTTTGTTTCCAAGTCTTGTCTTTAAACGTTGTTTGCTGCTCCATTTCTCTAACAGCCACCTCTAATCAATCAATGAAGTACTGAGTTGAACAAGAAAAGAGAAGATACTCTAAAGTATAATCCCTAGCATTTTTTTGATCATGTCAGTTAAGGGAGTTAAAAATCAGAATGAGAACAGACTTCAGGGACCCTCCTTTATGTCTACATCTGTCACCCAGGCAGCCATAGAGAGCCTTGCCAGCTAAGAATATCTTTAAAATTAATCAGATACACCAAGTGGCCCCAGTAGTGAAGCTGGCACCAGTAACCATATGGACACATTAGTGTCCATGCTACTGGTTTACCCCAGTCATTCCACACACTTTAAAGACTGGCAAAAAAAAATGAATACAAACCACTAAAGAACTTAATTCTGTCTCAGAACACCTCCATAAAAGCAAAGCCCCGGTAACTAAATGAGAGAAACTAGACCAGCCCACCTGCTTGTCCCACTGAAATCAATGACAATGGAAATTATACAAACAATAGAGCATAAGCAGTGTCCCCTTACTATAAAACAAAAAGGCAGAAGATAATCAGGTATCTGAGGCCAATCTCACACCCCACAATTGACCTTTGTAATTGTTAAAGGGCAATAGTTGAGAAATAATTGCCTAACAATCTTTATGCTAAAAGATAATAATCAAAAGAAGTTAATAATGGTATGAATGCCAGTGAAAATGTGTTAAAAATATAGACAATTCCTTTTTGAATATTTGTTTCTTTTTATATAGTTGAACGAATTAATCTTAATGCAAGGTATTCACTCTTCTATGTAGCATTTGGTTGTTAGAAGTGATCCCTGAATACAAAGACAAGACTAAGCAATGAGCTATGCTGGTTTGGCCCCAAAGCCTAAAACAATAATAATGATTTTTGTAATAATTGAGCCCTCATAAATTAAAATTTTAATGTAATATAAAGTGCGTGTGCACATATGGTGTTTTTCCCAAAAGAGTATCTTACCTAAAATGCTGCTTCTTTTCTCTCTTTCTAACCTTGCACCAGTAATTTTAATCAATTTATCATGATTCAAATTACATTGTTATCTTTTTCTACTTACTATACCTAAAAATTTCCAGTTACGTTATTGTTTTACTAAATGACAGTTTTTAATTCCTTTATTAATGAAAATTTTATTTCTAAATCATTTATATGTATATTTAAATGGTAATCTGTTGGAATGACAGTGCCAGTTTTAGGGTAGTAATTTTTATAGAGTAAGATTTATAAAAGCATTTTTAACACATTCCAATTTGGCATATTACATTTTTTCTACATATTATTTCACTTTTTTTCCTACATATTATTTCATTTTGTATCAGTAGACCTATTTTTTTTTCACATTGTGGACCTCCCCTGCAGTTGCTAAGGTAAGTTGAGTTTGAGAATCTGACTATTTGAAGTGCAGAAAATGAATTGCTTGTATAGTCCCCAAACAATGCCAGGAGTAATCCTAAACATAGAGATGGGAGGACACCCACCTATATAGAACATTTACATTATATATATATATATAACCAAGCTCCTGGACACCTAATAGCCTAGTCCTCCCTCTTGGAGAACCTTACAAGCTACTAAGACTCTATTGTCCGCACAGGAGAGCCTGGCAAGATCCTCGTGGCGTATTCATATCCCAAATACAGTAAAAGACATATACATACCTCTCAGAGAGCCTGGCAAGCTACTGAGAGTATTCTGCCTGCACGGCAGAGCCTGGCAAGCTACCCGTGATGTATTCGATATACCAAAAACAGTAATGATAGGTCTCATTCCCCTTACCCTGAAAGAGCCTCCAGTTGTTGGGAAAGATGAGTAAGGAGAGGCTGCTAACATCTCGGGGCTGAGTGTAATAGAGATGTTACTGGTGCCTGCAAGAGTAAATAAAAAAATGGGGTGACAGTGATACAGTGACAGTGATACATGTTATATATAGATAATGTTATATATAGATGTTATGTTATATAGAGACAATGCTATATTATATAGATAATAGTGTAAAATAATTTGTTAATAAAATGGTTAAGGTATGCAAATGAGGACTTTGAAAGTACTACGAGAGTACAGCAATGACAACAATGAAGAGAAAACGTATTTGAAGATGTCCTTTAAGATGAAAATCTTATTACTTTAATATGCAATATAGGAGAGAATCTCAAATCAAACAATATTTATAGGTATCAAAGATGACTAGTCACAATAATATTTCAGTGCCTGGTTCATTTTGGAATACTTATACTCTAATATTTAAAAAATTATTATGAGCCCTGTGATTTACAGAGCATAATGATAGTTTCAGGCATGCAACATTCCAACTCTGAACCTCCCACCCATGTCAGTGCCCATCCCCCAATAATCCCAGGATTCCTCCATTACTACTCCAGCTGTTTCCTTAGAAGACTCACCGTTTTGGGTTTAATTATTATAGTTTTGGCCACATGTCTACAGTAGAAATAGTTGTCATGTATGCAGATACTCATAAGTGCCCTAGACTTCTGACAAATCACCGCCACTATGTTATGTTCATCTTTCTGCTTATTCTGAACCTTGAAGACGGACTTCCCAATCTGTTCCCAGCCTTCCCACCTGGAACAGATAAAAATACAGAAACATTTGTGTAGAACAGTGGAGGATCATGGAAAAGTATAAGACTTGACAAAACAGTCAAGATTTCACACTTTATAAAAGAGAGATAAAAATCATCTAACAAGGAAACACACTGAATATTAAATCTGTCTGTTACAAAAATTATTTTCATAAATTTTAGAAAAAATGATAAATAGAAAATTCGAACTTTGCCTACAAATAGTTCCTAATGAGCATCGAATGTTTTGGTTTGACTGTTCGTTTGATTTCTTCAGTTTCAGGCATCACATCTAGCCCCTTACAAATGCAAGGCAAGTGCTCTGTTACTAAGCTGCACCCCTAGTCCGAACAACAAGTGATTTAAATGTTTGAGGTGACCATCATCACCACACGTTGTCTGCATAAAGGGGGTCAACAATTATTTCACTGCTCTTCAAAACTCCTTTAAAACTTTACTACAGCTAACAATATATTTAGGAAATCTTATCTTCTTTCTTTAAAAAATAATTGATAGATGTCATTGTATTTCTGATGAACATGTAAATATTCAGTTAAGTTGAACTTCTGACTGTAAGGGTTTCAAAAGATGATAAATCCTTAAATTCCACAAAGTGGATACAATTTCAGAGTAGACACTGGTTAACATGGGCACCTCTGAAAAGAACCACAAAGAAGTCACAACAGGAGTGTCTGAGTGGATATCTGAAAACAGAGTTCCACGCTTGCCAGACATCCTTTACCTCACTTCCTGCCTCACCCGACCCTGAATGGTTGCACCTTCGGCACTCCTCCCATGCAAGCACAAGACACCTGACCTCCTCTCCCTGCAAACCCAGAGAGATAGCCCAGCAGGTAGACTCTTGACTTCCATGTGGCTGACTTGGGTTCAATCCTTGGCATCCCATATGGTCCCCTGAGCACCACCAGGAATAATGCCTGAGTGCAGAGCCAAGAGTAACATCTGAGTAACGGTGTGGTCTGAAAGCTAAAAACAAACAAACAAACAAAAAACCAACAAATACTCCACCCCACCCCCACACTGAGACTGCTACCTTGACTACTCCAGTGCCTCTTGGACAGGTAGGGCTGATCTTGGCAGAAAAGAAAGACCAAGAAGCAATCATCCTGCTGCGGATGATGATGTTTCACAAATTTCGTGGAAGACTCCATCAGACCCAGTGCGAGTTCTGCAGCCTTCAGAAGCTTCAGGTTGAGTTTGTCAGGTCAGGACCAATCAGCCTTAGGGCTCTGGCAGCTAGAATCCCAGTGCCCCGGAACAGTGAGTTGAGAATCTCTGACACCAGTCATTGTTATACATTGTAAAAATAGCTACATGAGAATATTCATAGTTTCATGAAAAACTAATTATGTGTTTGGTTCCTAGAAACATCTGATGATTGAGCTCATTTAATTTGGATATGTGCAAGTCTCTACCCAAAATGTATGCCAAACTCAAGAGAAGTGAGATATGTGAAATCACTCACATATCTCACATGGAATGCACATTTTAAAGCTTATAGTTGTTGTAAAATCCAAAGTATAGCAACCTACCACCAATTAAGCTCCATTTGACTAGTCTGTATATTTACTAAGCACTTAGCACAATAAAGAGTCATAAAAGAAAAAAAGAAAATTTTAAGTTCTGCCTTTCAGTACTCAATTAATGAAAACAAAAAGAGGTGAATAGAACACAGGAAGGAAATGTGGGCAGGTTTGAATGGAGTTGCCATTATTGGCCTAACTACCTCAAATCCATGTTGCTTTTCTTTCCTAATTTCCATTCAATTTCCACAGGGTGCTATCACCACTGGAGTGATAGCACAGCGAGTAAGGTGTTTGCCTTGCACACTGCCGATCTGGGTTCAATTCCCAGCATCCCATATGGTCCCCCCCCCACCAGCACAGCCAGTAATAACTCCTGAGTGCAGAGCCAGGAATAACCCCTGAGCATCGCTGGGTATGACCCCAAAAAGCAAAAATAAATAAATAAAACAAAGAAACAATAATAAAAAAGAAAAACAAAGATGACAAAATACTGTCCAAATAAAGGAAATTTGTGTGTATAAATTACCTGTGCAAAATAGATATTCATCATCATCATCATCATCATCCTGTTGATCATTGCATTTCTTGAGCAGTCTCAGTCTCCATTCGTTCTAGCCCTGAGATTTTAGAAGCTTAAAAGGACTTTACTAGTCCTTTCCAATGGTGCCGCACTGGAGGCTCTTTGAGGGTCAGGGGAATGAGACCCATCATTGTTACTGGTTTTTGCATATGAATATGCCATGGGGAGTTTTTGAGGCTCTCCCATGTGGGCAGGAAGCTCTCAGTAGCTTGCCAGGCACTCCCAGAGGGAGAACTAGGCCATAAAATGGCTTCCGGGAGCTTGGTTTTAAGTCTCTGGATGTTGGGCATTGGTGGGATTATGCAGCCCCGGGGGCAGTCCCTGGGCGTGACCGTCTAGCTACTGGAAAATGCAGAATCTGGTGGAAGAGGCCCAGTCCCAATCTGAGCAGGCTTGGAGGTCTCAGCCCCGGGTCCAGCACACCTTGGTTCCTCTGCCAGTTCCTTCATGCATGAGACTCATCTGAACTTGTGGAGAGGGGCCTTGAGCATGGCTGTGGCTAGGCTCCGGAGATCTTCAGCCACGGGAGCTCTGCTCAGGGTGGGGAGGGAAAGTGAAGCCCCTAGATACTAGGTTTTAAAAGTTCATGAATCAGCACCCAAGGTTGCCAAGGAAATGATTCCTTAAGTGTAGTAGGCTGATCAGGTATGACGCCATCCTTCAGTTTCTATCACGTCTTCTCCATCTAACTAGCTGTTTGTTCTGATCCTTAAAGTGTGTCACTATTCTTGGGTGTGGGGTGGTCACCATCCATCCATGGTGACAGGCTGATGACGATGAACAAATGAGGGAAGGAACAGGGGGCCACCAGGCTGGTTGGTAATGAGTCAACTCTGATTCAAGTCTCCCAGCATTAGTTATAGAGAAATCATGAGGAGTTGGGGTTGGCAGTTACACAGAGGTCTGGTTGAAATTACCACAAACGATGAACCGATGTAAAGCTTTTCCATCAGCAGAAGTTCTTCTGGGAAATACTCAAGGACAAAATTTCATCCTGCTAGGAGATCTGCCCAAGGGTGTATTGCTTTTCCCTTTCCTTAGCTGGTATCCACTATTTAAACAATCATTTTAAATTCATTTCTTAATAATATTACTTGTGTAACTTGTCATCCCATTGATCTTCAATTTGCTCAAGCGGGCGCCAGCAACGTCTCTGTTTGTCCCTGTCACATGCTAGTGTAGCCCAATGATATCTGCTCGCTCCAGGAACAGGAAGAGCCTCAAATCATTCATTCAGGGTTTTGACGAAGAAGTCTGACCATCTCGTTGGTGGGTGGCCACAGAGTCTTTTGAAGTCTGGAATCCAGTCGGTAACAGCTCTAGTCCAGCAGTTGTCTCTGAATTGCATTATGTGTCCGGCCCATCTGGTTTTTGAAGCCTTGGCAAACGTGACAGCGTCCCTGATTCTTGACCATTGACGGAGGTCAGGACTCTGGATTCCTTCTCTCACTTGAGTGAAACATGATACTCCTAGCATGGTTCTTTCGATTCCTCTTTGGGATACCCAAATAGCATTCTCATCCTGTTTGCATAGGGCCCAGGTCTCTGAGGCATATGTTAGTGCAGGAAGAATGGTGGAGTCGAAAAGATGTGCCCGGAGTTGGAGGTTCTTCGTCCTCTGAACCACTTCTTCGACACTCTTGAAGGCATTCCATGCTGCTCTCTTCCTCCTGGGCAGTTCTGGCATCAAGTCATTCCTCATATTGAGTTCTTGATCCAGGTACACATAGCTGCTGCATTCGGAGATGTTCATTCCATTGAGAGCAAATGGAATGTCAGGGACTAGTTCGTTTTTCATGAACATCTTAATAATATGCCTAGTCATTTTGCATGGACACAATAAGAGATATATTAAGCTTAAAGGGTGGCTGTTTCTAGAGACACCTCACTATATATCCTAGACTACAGTCCTCAGGCCAGGTTAGTCTTTTCTAACCCCATCGGGGTCCTTAACCAGCTATTTCTTTTTAGGTCATGACAAAGTTTGTTCCATGACTGTGCTCTTAAGTTATTTTACTTCTTATGGCACTTAGCCTGTCTCTTTTCAATACCAGGGTAGCTTTTGGCTTGCCGTAGCTCCATTATTGTCCCTCAGAAGGACCCCTGTTTTGGGGTGTTAGGAAGTAAGGGCAACTGAGGCTTAAGTCAAGTAAATATGATGTGCACCCCAGGAGTAAATATTGTTAGGAGTAATTCACTGCCAAGTTACAGAGCCTAGCATTAACTATCTTCCTGTGTCTCTACAAAAAAGACATTGCCCTAAACTAAACTATGCAAAGGACATAAAGAAAAGAGAAAACAATATTTAATTTATGTATACAAAATCGAGAGTCCTCAGAATATTTGACCTACAGGTTACAGGGTCTGATTCGGGGATATTTGTGGATAAGGAAGATAAGGAAGAGCACAAAGGAGAGGTTAAAGATAAACACAGGATTGGGACTGCCTGTTGGAATTGGTGTGCCTCAGGAGCACTGTGGTGGGAGTTACTCAAACCTAAGCTCCTTGCAAGGGGTGAAAGGACAAACCAATGTTATCCAAATATGGTGTCTCCCTTTATGTTGCCTGTCCTTCTGTTTCTCTGTATCTAACTCTGTTTTTGCCTGTCTGTCTGACTGTCTGTCTCTGTAAACTCCAAAGGAATGAGTAAGACTTGATTGAACCATTGTTTGCATGGTGGTATTTCAGAGTTGCATTTTGGCTATTTTTTGCTTTTTTATTAGGCACTGTAATATAGATTAATAAATCACTATAAATCAGCATACTGCCTCTCAGAAATGTTTGAAGAAGTTATAGCCATTCGATAGATAATACTTTGTTTTAAAGTTTGAAACATTGCATTTTGGCTATTTTTTGCTTTTTTATTAGGCACTGTAATATAGATTAATAAATCACTATAAATCAGTATACTGCCTCTCAGAAATGTTTGAAGAAGTTATAGCCATTCGATAGATAATACTTTGTTTTAAAGTTTGAAACTTTCAACTTTCATTGAGCTAACCATTCATCAAAATATTTTATGTGTTATGTATTAATATTTGTGCAAGATTAAAAAATAGAAACCAAATGAATGCTGAAGTTTTTATCAGAATGATAATTCAAAAGTGTAATGGCTGAATGTTTTGCATATTTTCCCCATTCAAGCCAAGATATAAGGTGAAAATGTAGTTTTGTACTTAAAACTCTGTTTTTTCCAACTGGAAAGTATTTTATCACTGGAAAGTATTTATTCTTTTTGGCTATTTCATTATAGTTGTGTCCTATTCAGTGTTAAGTGTAGCTTGAGAATTTGAAAAAAAACTATTCAAGAATGAGTTTTACCTTTGAAATTATTGTCTGTCTTCAAGGTTTGTTTACTTAATGTTGGGACTACTCAATGCTGAATTAGAAAAATAGAAAATACAAACATAATTCAGAGGTACCAATGTGCTCTACTGTTCACTATGTATTTCACCAGAGATTTTTAAAAAGCATAAATACTGAAGTCAGAAATGCGGCTTTAGTATCTGAGCACATGGCTTGTACATTTAAGTGCTAAGTTTGACTTCAAATAACACACAGCAAAGCTTCTGGGTGAGCTGAGTGTGCTGTGAATGGGTTCACATCTCTGGGGTCTCCATTCTCTAGCACTGCAGAATTCCACTGCAGTAATAGCAAATATCAACAGCAACCATAGACTTTAGTTTTTGAATAGCAACACATTTACAGAAGAGCTGAAAGTATAAATACTCATATAATCACTCATTCCTCATCCAATTCCATTTTTACTATCAAGATCTTCAATAGGTGTGGTATATTTATCACATTTGGTATTAATACAATATTAATATTATTAAACAAAGGTCATACTTGAGAATTTTTGTGCTTTATGAATTTTGATCGGCTGGAGCCATAGCACAGCAAGTAAGGCATTTGCCTTGCATTTGGTTGACATGGGTTCGATTCCTCCATCCCTTTCAGAGAGCCTGGCAAGCTACCGAGAGTATCCCACCTGCATGGCAGTGTCTGGCAAGCTACCCGTGGAGTATTTGATATGCCCAAAACAGTAACAACAAGTCTCATAATGGAGACGTTACTGGTGCCCGCTTGAGCAAATCGATGAGCAGTGGGATGACAGTGATACTGTGATGAACTTTGATAAATTTTTAACTATATAAACCAAGAAATACAGCAGTAGATAGAATTGATTCAGTGCCCTATGATCCCATTATTTGTTCTTTTCTTCCTCCTCAACAACCATTATTAACATAACATTTCTATAGTTTCCATAGAATTTCCTTTTCAAGAATATTATATTATTGTAATAGTATTTTACATAATCAGGATGGGTACTTTCCACTAGTGATATGCATTTTCTTTCCACATTGTTTCATAAATTGAAAAATCATTTCTTTCTAGTGTTGAATAATATTCCCATGTCTGAAAGTGCCACATATGTTTATCCATTCATTTATTGAATAACACTTTGGTTGTTTGAGTCCAAGTTTTGTCCATTATAACTGAAGCTTTTGTTCATTATAACTGAAGTTGATATAAACTTCAATGTCTAAGTTTTGGGATGGATGTTAAGTTTTCAACTGATTTGGCTGGACCTTATGTTGATCATATGTTCAGTGTTCAAAACCACAAAAATCACAAAACTACCTTTGAAAGTGGTTTTCTGTTTTGCTTTCTCCCCCACAATGAACAAAAAGTTTGTATTTTTCTACATTCTTAACAGCATTGCCATTGATACAGAATTTCTGACGTCTCATGCACCAAAGCTCGTCATGGAACATAAGTTTTTAGAAAAAGTGAAAATTTTTATTTGCTATCGCAAATTTAGACAAGATAGTAAGATCTCAAATTCAATCATCCCATCAGACCCCTGGAAGGGTTACTTAAGCTCAATATGGGAATTTGTGAACATGTTATTTTGATCAGTTCATGAGCACATGGGAGGCTAGATGAGTAGCTCTGGGGTTTTAGCTTTTTGTCACATTGTGTTTGGGTTTTACTCCAGGCTCTGTGCTCAGGGATCACTTTTGGCAGGGCTCAGGGGACCACATGCAGTGCCTAGATTGAACCGGGCCAGTTGATGCAATGTAGGCACCTTACCTGTTGCACTATCTCTGGCCCTTAGTTTGGGAGAGGAGTCTACCCCAATATTACCTTAGTGAGATAATAATGTGGTATATTTAGTTCTGAGATTGCATACTACCTGCGTGTTGTGTGTTGAACTCTGTTGTGAAAGGTAGTATTATATACATTCTTTCTACACACTCTCACTGGCATAAAACGATGGGCCCAGATTGATTCCCGATCAAGAGATAGAGACAAGGAATATCAGCTACTTCATACTCAGTGTATACTTTTCCTCTGTTTGAGCATATGTGTCATATAAAACCTGCCCAATCCCATTAGTTAATCTGTCCTCTGAAGAAAAAGAAGAGGAGTCTTCTATGGCAGAACATCAAAGGCTAAGCATCAGCTGCCAGAAGGACACTATTGAGAACAGGGACCACAGTTCACGATTGAAGCTGATATTGTTATTTTTTCTTCTTCTCTATGAAGAGTGAATCTTGTTCTGCCCAGTATTGAACCATGTTGTGTTTTCTTCGGTAACTCCAACACTGAGTAGAGTGTAGAGTGGTATTCATACTTCTATTGTAGGTGATGGAAAGCACATGCTACTACTAGCTCAACAAATTTGGGTTTTTTTAAATTTATTTTTAAATTTATTTTTAATTAGTGAGTCACCGTGAGGGTACAGTTACAGATTTATACATTTTTGTGCTCATGTTTCCCTCATACAAAGTTTGAGAGCCCATCCCTTCACCAGTGCCCATTCTCCACCACAAATAAACCCAGCATTCCTCCCATCCTCCCCAATCCTATCTCCTCCCACCCCACCCTGCCACTGTGGCAGGGTATTCCCTTTTGTTCTCTCTCTCTAATTAGGTGTTGTGGTTTGCAATAAAGGTGTTGAGTGGCCACTGTGTTCAGTCTCTAGTCTACATTCGGCATGCATCACCCTTCCCCCGCATGGTCTCCGACCACATTTTACTTGGTGTTCCCCTCTCCCCAGAATGTGAGGCCAGCCTCCAAGCCATGGAGTCAACCTCCTGGTACTTATTTCTACTATTCTTGGGTGTTAGTCTCCTACTCTATTATTCTTTATTCCACAGATGAGTGCAATCTTTCTATGTCTGTCTCTCTCTTTCTGACTCATTTCACTTAGCATGATACTTTCCATGCTGATCCACTTATGTGCAAAGTTCATGACCTCATTTTTTCTAACAGCTGCATAGTATTCCATTGTATAGATGTACCAAAGTTTCTTCAACCAGTCATCTGTTCTAGGGCACTCGGGTTTAGCTCAACAAATTTGTATGTTAATGTTCTAGCTTCCAGTACCGTAGAATATTACCTTGCCTGGAATTTTTTGAGTACATAATTAGCCAAAAGAAGGTCCAAAGGAAATGGAAACTTCATTCAGTATTAATGTACTCTTTGTGAAAAGAAATTCTTGGACAGAAACACAAAATCAGAATGCCATATGAAGTAAGACAATTATCAGGGATGATAGGTCTATAAACTACTAGATTACGTTAAACCACTAGAAGCTACAAGAGTCTCTGTCTCAATCTTCAGGAGGAAGTAATCCTGATGACATCTTTATCTTGAATTTTTCATATCCCCAGAACTGTGCAGAAATAAATTTCTGTGTAGTCACATAGTCTATAATATTTTGTTATGAAACCTCAGTGAACTCATACACTTTGCATAATTGGAATATTTCTCTTTATCTTAGATCATAGCATATGGCTCTTGTTCAGAAAATTTGTGATTCCCTTTCTTCCCACATTCAAGATTTATTTTTAAATATTTGTGTATCTTGGAACACAGTGAAGGTGATATTAATCATGCATAGTATACTTTTATATAACCACTATGAAATCTGACACACAAAAATCCCTTAAGTAAAATTTTGCATCTTTTTTTATTCTAAAAATTTCCTCAATGTTGACATGAGATTCAAATTTCAATATATATTCATTGAGAATCAGTGTTATGTGATACACGATTATAGCATATTAATGACCATTTAATAATTTATCTTATTCGCTTCTTAGACCACATTTGAACAGTAAACGGAATGGTAGGTGGGGTCAAGTTAGGTCTTGTGCTTATATTAACTCCTCCTGACACCCCGGTTTCAGTATTAGTGAGACCTGACGTTAATAGCCTTTCAGCTCTATCAAACTGGAAACTTCACCTTCTTAAAATGCAGTTTCCATGGAAACAGCAGAGTTAAGGGATTTTGTTTTCAGGAGGTATCGAAATACTCAATGCCAATTTAAGAGCACATGGCGTGACATATTAACATGTGCAGTTCTGTGCTGTTTTTTAAATTGAAGAGAATGCAAAGAAAATGGCACCTAAATGTTTTCCCTAAACCTGCCAAGAAGCTCTTGTTTAATCCCTGTGGCGTATTTAATTCATTTATTTATATCTACTCTTTGTTCAAAAAGTGATTTATACAGCTTGCATCCTTAAAGTTTGTGTGTGTGTGTCGGGGGGGGGGGTGTGGGTGTGTGCACATATATACATCTATCAAACTTTCATTTTCTACAATCACATCCTCTCTAAACATACCTTTTTGCTGAACCTGAGGTTAAGTGGATTTTTCTTTGTTAGGGCCATAACTGTATTTCCTCTTTACTCTTATCCGAATGTCATACCCTGTGGTAAAGTCAGCTTTAAAAACATCCCTTTGTAATCTTTTAATTAAGTCTTTCATCTTGCTACTTCCTCTTCCTTGATAAAAGAGGAAGAAACGGTTACTATTCTTGCTTAGACATCTCCAGGAGTTTGACCTTGAATTTATTAGTATAATAGAGATAATATATTGTAATGAGAATGGCAGCTTTGTAATTATATTTGTTATGAAAAAACCTTGTCCCAGGTTTTTTTCAAAATAGATTTCTTTTCATGATTCCTTTTATTCCAAAGGTATATGTTCTAAAAATGTTACTATTCATGTACATGACTTTTAATAGGATTCTTCTACTGGGAAGATTATAATAGAGTGTCCCACAGCATGTAAATAAAAAAAAAATCAGAGTTCAAATCATTATTCTGCATCATTCTGTCATTTGTTCTAATGCTTCCACAGCAACAGCATCTTAATGATGGATAGAATTATTATGTCAATTCCAAATGAAACTGAAACATAGTTTTCAATTTTTTATGTTTTCAGTTTTCTCTGTTTCAAACTAAAACATAGACCAAGGAAGGGCCAGGTGAAAAAAAAGAACTAAATATAGCACTTGTGGGAAGTCATTATTCTCTCTTTTCATCTCTGATCAGCATAGCAAGGAATCTTATGCAGCACATAATATATATACTCAGCACGTAGTTGTTAATGATGAATTCATTCGAATCTCAAAATTCTCCTCTGTCAGGCCAGAGAGAAAGTACAGCGGAAAGAGTGTTTGCCTTGCAAGCAGTCGATCTGGGTTTGATCGCTGGCACCCCAAATGATCCTTTAGACCACCAAACTTGGTGAGCCCATAGTTAGGAGTAAGCCCTGAGTACCACTGGGTGTGGCTCAAACACACACACCCCCAAATTCTCCTCCATAATAAAGCTAATCCACATTTTTTTCTTCAGAATTTAATTTTTTTAAAGCAACCATAAATTGCAAAATTAGAGTTGGGTTGAGCTGGAGCGATAGCACAGCGGGTAGGGTGTTTGCCTTGCACGCAGCCGATCTGGGTTGGATTCCTCCGCCCCTCTCGGAGAGCCCGGCAAGCTACTGAGAGTATCTCACCACACTGCAGGGCCCCTGGCAAGGTACCCGTGGCATATTCAATATGCCAAAAACAGTAACAACAAGTCTCATAATAGAAATGTTACTGGTGCCCGTTTGAGCAAATTGATGAGCAACGGGATGACAGTGACAGTGACAATGATAGTTGTGTTAATCCTAGGGTCGAACACCTGCTCTCCACTCAGCTCTACCTCCAATACCAACTTTTTTCTTCAGACAAATAATAATGCATACTAAGACTGGCTAAAATTTTGTTATAATTCAATAAATTGCACCATTTATTTTCCAAATAGACAGTAAGTAGAAGTCAGCATCCATTAGCATGGCAGCTGCTCATGGCAGCTGCATGGTATTTGTTGAATGAGTGTCTAAGCAAGCATTAATGGGAGGGCCCCGCCCTGAATATTTTCTGTATTTGCTCCCTGAGCAAGGTACTTAATTTGGTACAGGCACAAACTCAGTCTTAACCTTTTTATCCTTTGAAAAAATTGTATTGCAATTAACACTAATAAAAATGAACTCTCCCATCATGTTTTGGTACAAAGTTCCATGATATAAGTTTGATTACAACTGATTTCAGGCTCAAGCAAGTAACCAGGACCTTCAAAATTGAATCATCTCAAAGACAAAGAGAAGTAATAATGAGGAAAAAAGGTTAAGCATCTGTGCGTACAGTTATATATGAAAATGACTTTATCAAAACTTTTTCTGTAAGTTATGAGTTTATGTAGTTGGACGAAAGATAACACTTAAACTTCAGGTAAGATATTTAATTGGGAAAAACTTGCATGTAGTTTAAAAGCACAGACATGGGGCCCTTTATATTTATAAAATAAATACATGAGAAATATGTAGCAACACATATTCGCTATGATGTTTCTGAATGCTAAAGTTCTCTCCAAGAGAGGCACATTAACCTCTTATATAGAATGACATAATAGTCTTACTGAAAATAAATATTGAAGATGTCTAGTGGTCAGAATCTAGATACTAACTTCCTAGATTTTTAAAAGCTATCCGCTATCATCCAGCAATTTTGTAGAAGGTTTCAGTTTGGGGTTTAGAGAAAAGAATCCCAGCTACACATCACTTAATGAAAAGCCAAATTTAAATACAGCCGATCCCTCCTGCCTATGACCAGATGCGTAAAGGAGAATCACTTTTACAAACAAAAAAGTATATATGGCTAAGCTGATGCCAAGGAATTTGCTCGATAGTGTGCATTTTGGAGGAACAGTCTCAGACTTTGTTTATTCACTGGTATATCCCGAGCACTGGACCCGATGTCTGTCACCTACTAAATGGTAGCAAACAAATATTAAACTTATACTTTGATAACATTTATGTAAAGCCTCATTTTTTATATCCAAAATAAGATCTTTTTCCATTTTTGCGCAGAAAACAGGTTCATATAAAGTTAAGATTCGTAACTGAGGGACTGGAGTGATATCACAGTGGGTAGGGCAGCTGACCCGGGTTCGATTCCCAGCATCCCATATGGTACCCTGAGCACTGCCAGAAGTAATTCCTGAGTGCATGAGCCTGAGTGCAAAGGCAGAAGTAACCCCTGGAACGCCCGCCCGTACATCTCTGGGTTTGAGCCAAAAAGAAAAAAAAAAAAAATCCTAACTGAATAGTGGAAGAGTTAAACTCAGGTCTGGCTCTCTGGTTTATCTCATAATTGCTATTTATCTCTTTACAGCATAAAAAGTGATTACTAAATTGCTAAGTAGCAGAATCCAGTTTTCAAGGAATTAGCCGTTAAGTACACTAAGCTAAACCCTGACTACTAGATAGTGTGGGAAAGAGTATTATCCCACTCCACTCCCCTTTTTCTAACTTGCCTTCTGCTGAGAAGTGTGCAATTTCTGAAACCTCAGAATGTTCTTACTTTCAAGATCTGGGATAGGGGTGCAGAGAGGATAACAGAGTCCAAGAGGAGAATTAGGCTGAAATGGGGTTTATTGGAAAGAGCGCACCGGGGCGGACCTCGCAAGTCTCTAGAGGTGCTGAAGAAGATTTTGCCAGGGGCTGGAGTGATAGCACAGCAGGTAGGGCATTTGCCTTGCACACGGCCGACCCAGGTTCGATCCCCAGCATCCCATATGGTACCCTGAGGAGTAATTCCTGAGTGCATGAGCCTATGCACTGGTGCATAACTCCTGTATATTGCCCAGTGTGACCCAAAAACAAACAAACAAACCAAAAAAACAGAAGAAGAAGATTTTGCCAGCCCCCTGTGTTAGGGTGGTTAATACTGAAGCAGAGGAGCCTAGGGCAGGGTTTGTGAGCTAGTACCAAGGTCGGGTAGGTAATCTTTAGTTGTGGGTTCCAGGGATTCCAGAGATGACAAATGCCCGGGGCTGATGGCAGTGGACCAGCTTATGCAGGCTTCTGAGTATCCATCTCTGATATCTCTGATATCTCTGATATCTGAGTATCCATCCAAACCAACTTCTAATGGTCAAAAATTTAAAGGAAATTTAAAGGAGTTAAAATTGGGAAATTTTTTTTTTGGGGGGTGCTGGAGCAATAGCACAGCGGGTAGGGCGTTTGCCTTGCACGCGGCCGACCCGGGTTCGAATCCCAGCATCCCATATGGTCCCCTGAGCGCCACCAGGAGTAATTCCTGAGTGTAGAACCAGGAGTAACCCCTGTGCATCGCCGGGTGTGACCCAAAAAGCAAAAAATAAATAAATAAATAAATAAAATAAAATTGGGAAATTTTTAAGTTTTATATTCTGTGATTTTTTTTCACAAAATTAGTTATCATGGAGAGTACAGCAGAAAGGTGAGACTGTTTCTAAGAAATCGTTTTATGGTTCTTATTGTTTTTGTTTGGGGCCATACATACCTGTTCTCAGTGCTCAGAGATCACTCTTGGGGTGCTCAGGGGACCACATGCAGTTCCAGGGATTGAACCCAGGTCAGATGTGTGGAAGGCAAGTTTCTTACCACTGTGCTAACTCTCTGGCACCTGTTTCTAAGAAATCTTATGGGTTCTTCCTTATAGATTATTCTTTGCAGGCACCAGAGGGATTACAACTTTATTCATTTTCATTTCCACAAGGGAAGCTGGGGACATTGGTGGTGGGAAATGTACACTGGCAGAGGGATGGGTGTTGGAACACTGTGCTGTACGATTGAAATCTAATCATTAACAGCTTTGTAAGGGTCTATCTCACAGTGATTCAATAAAAAAAGTAAAACAAGAAAATTTTTAAAAAGATGTTCTCTTCTCTATTCCAAATTTTCTCTCTGAAAAAATATGCAAAGGGCCCAACTTGTCTGCAGCAGAATCACTCTTTTGACTCTTTTCTATTTCCTCTAACCAAAAATATCTCTGGAAGGGGCCAGAGTCTCGTACAGGGATTCAGGCGCTTGTCTTCCATGAGGTTAACCTGAATTAAATCTCGGCACAGCCTACAGTCCCTCAAGCACTACCAGAAGTGATCTCTGCCAGGGGTAGCCCAACACCCATCCTCTGAGAATGTCTCTCTGTGGGGGGTGGGAGGGAGGAAGGGAGGGACCAAAACACTTCTCAAAATTTTTATAATAGTATCAGAGTGAGCAAGAATTAGAGGAACAAAATAAGCACTAAACATATCCATAGTCAAATAATCACACAAATATGAATACACAGATAATATCTTTAGTGTATTATATAAAAAAGGTTGAAGATATACCAAAATTTATTTTATCATTAAGATTTCACCACTTGTTTTTATATTTATTGTATTTTGAGTCAAAATTCATGATGAAAACAGTTCCAAATTTCTAATAATATGCACAAATAATTATCTGGGCAGAAAATTCTCATTCAAAAGGCTTTCTGATACAACATTACATTTAATTCATGAAAGTACATACTACCAATGGCATACGTAGTTAGATATTTGATATTAGTGCAATAAATAACATAATAATAAATCAAATTATTTGTCTAAATTTGTTACTTAAATTTTATTTTGAAAACCACTTATCTGAAGCTTCCTTAGTGAGTTGACCTATATTTGTATTTTAGAAAGGAAAAGAAAAAAGCTAACTTTCACAAAAGCCATGAATTCTTCCTAGTTCTTTTATCCAGGAAATTTTGTTTCTACTTTATCTGGAAATGTTTTCCATGCTTTGAAATTTTTTGACTGTTTAAATTTGTTTTTATCCTGCCAGGGTTTGACCCCACGGGAACAGGTATAAAGCAGGGGACCGAGAGGGTTAAGAAAAGAGACTGAGAGGCTGCAGCGATAGCACAGCAGGTAGGGTGTTTGCCTTGCACACGGCCAACGAGAGTTTGATTCCCAGCATCCCATATGGTCCCCTGAGCACCACCAGGGGTAATTCCTGAGCGCAGAGCCAGGAGTGACCCCTGTGCATTGCCAGGTGTGACCCCCCCCAAAAAAAAAAGAGAGAGACTGAAATAAGAGAGAAGAAGCATGGAGTCAGGGGCTGACAACCTCATGAACTTCCAGCCCCGACTGACCTCCAGGTACAGTGTTTGCTGCTAAGAAGCAGGAATCAAAAAAAGGAGAACAATATTCTTTGGTCAAATCCCTGTCTTGGACTTTCACATATCAGAGGGCCTGAAGTTACAGTAATCATCCTCTTTGCAAAGGGCTTGCACAACAGGACGGACGTTCTTCTAAGGAAGGAGGCAGAGAACAGATACAGGAGCCCTGCTGCGGGCAGCGTTCCACCTCAGAGCACCAGCGTTCTGGATTGAAGGGTTCCATATACTGTCCTTCCTGTCCATTTCCTTTGCCTATTTATCTAGTTCTCAATACCATGCAATTCACTGTATCACTATATCACTGTCATCCCATTATTCATTGATTTGCTCAAGCGGGCGCAAATAATGTCTCCATTCGTCCCTGTCACGTGCTAGTGTAGCCTGATGGCCTACTGGGGGCTCTTTCAGGGTCAGAGGAATGAGGACCGTCATTGTTACTGCTTTTGGCATACTGAGTACGCCACAGGTAGCTTGCCAGGCTTTGCCATGCGGGCGGGATACTCTTGTAGCTTGCCGGGTTCTTCGAGAGGGATGGAGGCTTTTGGAGCGGCCTCTAATCGCCTTTACAGGTGTTCCCAGTCAAATATGGTGTGGTAATTATAGAAAAGGAGTAGGGAGTTCTTATGATTTGTCCAGGAATATGTTCACTCATATGTGAAATGTTAAATTGAGGGCCAGAGTGATTGTACAATGGTTATATAGAGCGATTGCATGCAGCTGCCCTGGGTATGATCCCTGGCATCCCATATGGCCCTCTGAGCACTGCCAGGAGTAATTCTTGAGTGTGACCTGTGAGTACAAAAAAAGCATGGGTGAGACACGTGTGCTCGGTGGCTGAGAACCACCTCCCCAGGCCAGCAGACAGCAACAGGTGAACGAGGGAGCAGAGAACAGAGGAACAGGGCCCCAGTTTGATTGGTAGTGACCATTTATTTCATTCTCATCCTTACAGTTTCATTCTTTCTACTTCTCTCTTACAGCTTAGTTATCTCTCCCTTCTATCCTGCAGCTTCATTCTCTTACAGAGTGTTGTTTCTCCCTTCTCCCTCCTTACAGCATAGCTACATAGAAATCACGGAGGAGGGTGGGGTTACATAACAGCAAACAAATGCAAGGCCATTCTAGGAGATTAACTCAAGGATAAAATCTAGCCTGAGGGCTCAGCACTCTAGATTACAGGAGATCCGCTCAAGCGTGGGATTCTATGTAAAGGTGGATTACATTCTCCTTTTCTTAGCCAGTAATCCATTCAAACAATCATAAAAAATTTATTTCTTACTAATATTTCTGGGCTGGAGTGATAGCACAGCGGTTGAGCGTTCGCCTTTCATGCGGCGGACCCGAGTTCGATTCCTCAGCCCCTCTCGGAGAGCCCGGCAAGCTACCGAGAGTATCTCACCCACATGGCAGAGCCTGGCAAGCTACTTGTAACGTATTGGATATGCCAAAAACAGTAATAAAAAGTCTCTCAATGAGAGACGTTACTGGTGCCTGCTCGAACAAATCGATGAGCAACAGGATGACAGTGACAGCGAATATTTCTAGTCATTTTATATGAACAGAGTAAGAGATATGTTAAGTTTAAAGAGTGGCTCTTCCTGGGGACATCTCGCTATATATCCCAGACTACAGTCCTCAGGCTAAGTTAATCTTTTCTGACCCCAGCAAGGTCCTTCTTTTTTGGGTCATGACAGAGTTTGTTCCTTGATCGTGCTCTTAACATTATGCTTAGCTTCTCCCTTTTTGATGCCAGGGTATTTTACAGCTTGCCCTGGGTCTGTCTTTGTCCCTCTCCCAGACACTCCTTTGCAGGGTGAGGAAGTGGGGAGGGCGTTAGGAAGGGCAAATGAGGCTTAAGTCAGGTAAATATGATGGATGCCCAGGAGTAAATATTCAGAGTCAATTAACTCCCATGTTACAAAAGCACAGCATCAATTGTCTTCCTGTGTCTATAAAAAAGGCATTGCTAAACCATGCAAAGGACATAAAGGAATGAGAAAAGCAATATAATATTAGGAGTCCCTGATGGAATTGGATGTCTTGGGAGCACTGTTGGTGAGTAACTCAATAAACCTAAGACCCCTGCTGGAGGGGCAAAGACAAACCAATGTTACTCAACAATGACCTAAAATGTCGAAATAAAGAAATAGATTGATATGGAATTCACACATGTAAAAACAAGTAACTGAGGTGCAAAATATTTCATATCAGGTGATAAAATGTGTTTATAATAAACACTAGAGCTGACAAAAGGAAAGTATTTCTTAAGATACCTGTATAAAATCTGTCATAAAAAGCATAAGTCAGTTGACTAGTTACTTTCAATATTTAACAGCTTTAGCCTTTGCTTTTCCTATCAAAAAGTGACATTCATGCATATTATACAGTGTTGCAAAGATTAACGTGCATAATCCACTTGTGTCACTCAATCAGTATGTTACTTGGGAGAAAAAGAGAAAAATTTGTTTAGCATAGAACTTCATGTTTTTAGATAGTCTAAATTTTATGCAGCATATAAAGTATAATTTTGAATATGTTTGGTACCAAGTTTTGGTACAAATGATGAAATTCTGGGTTTTTCAAATTATAGTCTGGGGACCAAATCCAGTTGGATTTGGTTTCTTCCCAGGACCTCTCAGTTCACAGAGACAATATATATTTATTTTGACCTATTTATCTATCAATATAGAGAGGTATTTCTCTTTATATATGCAATCATCTTTATGCTAAAATAATGAATTAAAAATGAGATATTCAACTCTAATTCATTTTCTTGTTCAAAATTTTTACTCTGTGCTCCAGCAGAAAATATTATTGAATAGAGTACAGCCAGGAGGTTAAGAATAGGAAGATTGGCTAAAACAGTTAAATAATTGTCCTTAGGACCACATTTCAATGGGTAAGAATGCAAGGAAGTTTGTATTTTAATGAGCAAATAATTATTACTTGTTGGATCTAGCCATAGCTTGCTTGCCAATAAGTTGAACAGGGTAATGTACAACAGCAGAAACTAAGAACTGTCAGCTGAGGTCAAGAGAGAATGCTTCTAACTATTTTTGACTCATTCTTGAAAGTTCCATGGGGCAGTGACATTCTGTATTGACTCATCAGTATGAAACCTAGTTGGGATTTCATACTGATAATGGGTCTAGTACAGTTGAAGAGTCAGTTCAGAGAACACAGTAGGCATTCAACAAACATTTCCTAAATACATCAATTTAAAATCCTTGAGCAAATTTGTAAACACTATTTCATTGCATATCCTTCACATCTGCTTCACTGATATTGCCTGAATCATTTATGCTGACCTTCTTGTTCTTTGCCTTGCAAATAATTTTGACAGCACTCTCTAATTGTGTGGGCGATTGTGCTGTTCAGAAAGCTTTAATCCACAAATTAAGTGTGCTTCAGAGCATGATTAAACTCCAAAAGCAAAATTGCTGAGGAAAATCCATTATTGTTATTTAAACAGCTGAACCACTTTCCAAAATATTCATAACACAAATTACTCTTCTAAAGGGCAATATTGAAAACTGTTCCTGTTTACAGAGAGACAAAGTTAATTTTTTGTTTCTAAATAGCAAATCTTATGTGGACAAAAAAAACAACAACAACCCACCATATTCTATGCATGGAAGTTTTTTAAACTTAAGCATTATATGATTTAAATATGAAAAAATGTGTGAGTTTTAATAAATTTATATAAAACAATAGGAATGAAATTTAAAAGTTTTAATTCAAAAAATATATTGAGCTATTTCATAAAAGTATCACTGAGGTGGTGTAGCACTGTTGTTCCATTGTTCATTGACTTGCTCGAGTAACGTCTCCATTGTGAGATTTGTTGTTACTGCTTTTGGCATATCGAGTATGCCACAAATAGCTTGCCAGGCTCTGCCATGCGGACGGGGTACTCTCGGTAGCTTGCTGGGATCTCAGAGAGTGATGGAGGAATTGAACCCGGGTCAGCCACGTGCAAGGCAAAGGCCCTACCCGCTGTGCTATAGCTCCAGTCCAGATTTCATAAGTGATTATTTTAAAACTTAAACCTTATTTTTAATAGTAGCTAGTAGGGGTTTTAAAAAAGTAAATCAGGCATACTTTACAGACACAAATATAATAGGGCACATCTGGTTTTTCCCCCTTATTCCAGATTTCTTAAAGAGTTTTATTGATTGAGATGCTGTGTTTGATAGTGCTGTTCATGTTGATTTCTCATTCATGGAATCTAGCACCACATCAATCGCCCACCTCCCTCTCCCAAGAACCACAGTTCCCCTTCCTCTCGGCCCCACCCTTTTCCTTTTCCCCACTCCCATCCTTTCATACCAACTCAATTCTGTGGACCCTTTATTATGTTGCCTTTGGACTCTTGTTGCCAAAATACTGTAAACTTTTATATTTATCACCACACATAGTACAAGAGTCAAGATATAAAAACAACCCAATGGCCAACTACAAGTAAATCGATCAAGAAGTTGTAACATATGCACAATGAAATACTATGCAGCTAAGAAACAGCAAAATCATGCGATTTGCAAAAATATGGATGGAACTAGAGGATATCAAGCTGAGTGAAGTCAATCAGATGGAAAAAAATAGATACAGAATGATCTCTCTCTCTCACATGTGAGACTCAAAATCCACTTATTTGTTTCATACTTGTTTATATTTTATTGCAATGCTAAACATGCTTTGGTAGTAAAACTATGAGGAAAAACATTTAAGTTTATCTATATACATACTTTTATGAACACTAATTTATGTCTATGTAAATATATCATGTATAACCATACATAAATGTACATAACATATTCATATACATTAAAATAATAAAACTTGGATCATTCCAATCTTTTAATATCAACTGCTTAAAAAATTTTGCTTAAGATTATAATATAGATCTTCTATTTTGTTGTATATAATTTTAGTTAATTTTTTTAAAGTCAAGTATTTTTACATTTACAAGTATTGCCTACAGGAACTACAAAATTGTAACTATCTCATGCTAAAAGATTAATGTTGAATAAAAATAATTTTGCTTTATGTTCTCCTTGAGAGAACCAAAATAAGAAACTTCACATATATTTAGTGTTAATGACTATAAAGCATTAATGCATTTAACAACTGCGTCTACTATTTCAAACATGCTATTATCCATTAAATAGTCTAAGAGCTTTTTTTTGTCTTTAATCATTACTCCCTAAAAATTAATAGGATAAGTGTTTGAATAAATCAATTTTCACCTACTAAATTTCATTCCTAATTTATATTCACATTATAATTTCCTCTAGCTTCCAGATTCTTAAGAATGTGTTTTGAGCAAATATTCATTGAAATGAGAAAATAAGACAAAGGTAACAGCTAAATTATTTCTTAGCACTAACAATTATTCATATAAAATTATGCTACGTGCACCTCAAATATATTGGACAATTATGCTACTTCTGTAGGATTGCAATATAATAGCTTTCATAGAATTACAATTGTCTGGAAAGCTAGAATTAATATTTTTTATTTTCTGTCATATTTTGTAGGAAATATGCTTTTGGCAAGTTTCATTTTCTTCAATGACAAGTCATGGGGAATAAACTTCTTTTCACTCCTAAATCACATTATTTGAAATGCTATTTATCCTGTCCTGCATTCTAACAAGTCTTTAAGCCTTAAAGAAGCCAACATAAAAAAGATATCTTCTCTCCAGTATTTCTCTCTTAAGGTACTCATGAATAGAAATAAAGCCAGAGTGAAGCATTCAGAGAGCACTTGCATACGAAAGAAATGCATTTCATTTGTTCTCTAACAGAGGATGAATACTGCAACCTTGGGACATTCTTTTATTTTGACTCTGGGGGAAGAATATCTCTTGACTAGACAATACTCAATGAAATAGGCAAATAACCTAAGTCATACTCACTCAGTGTTGAAGGCCATACTGTGTCCACAATGACTACATTTTGTATAGGAATGGATCTGCAGAGTCTTTTCAAACTTCAGAAACAATTAACAGCACTTCATCTGGCAATGTGTCCACCCAAAGCATTTCACCAACAGTGAAAATAGAAGAATCATTTTCATCAGTAGATATCTTTACAGACTCCATTTTATATTCATTTGTTCATAAAATTATATAATCCCCTCTCACATTTACCTGTAGAATAAAACCTCTTAATGAGAGCCTTGAGGAATGACTGAATGACTTTAAATACCTGTTTCTCAAAGTCTGATCAAGAGTTGAATCCCATTGCTGACACAGGCCAGGAGTTGGATTCCAACAACACTACTGTATGAGGCTGGCAACTCTTTTGCCTGCAATTTCTGGTAACACAAATGAGTTCCAGCCACACCGCAGTCAAGTAGGTGTAAGAAGGCATCACACTAAAAGGGTAGCAGAGCTGAAGAAACAGTCGCGTAGGTTGGGCGCTGACTTTGCATGTGGCTGATCCAGGTCACTCACCCAAACTCTGAGCCCAGAGCTAGGAGAACTTCTGTGTGTGGTTCAAATACCTAACCAAATGGGCAGAAAATGGGGTATGTTCTTTGGCAAGCACCACAACACACAAAGAAGGAAGATGTGTGAGTACTACACCCTAGAAGTGCAACCCCTGGTGAGCACACGTGACAACTGCAGCAATCTCTCCTCAGACATGCGGTATCACTGCATCACTGTCACTGTCATCCCATTGCTCATCGATTTTGCTCGAGCGGGCACCAAGTAATATCTCCATCGTGATTACTTGTTACCGTTTTTGACAGATAGAATATGCCACGGGTAGCTTGCCAGGTGCTGCCGTGCGGGCAAGATACCCTTGGTAGTTTGCTAGGCTCTCCGAGACGGAAAATATGTGACGGTAGCATAAATGAGTGTTACCTGTGACAGTGAGCTGTGAGCAAGAAACATGATTAAAAGGGTCCCATGGAGGTGAGTGTTTAAGCACTGGAACTTCATGTTTCACTCCCAGAGAGCACAACCAGTAAAAAGTGTGACTACCACACTGAGACTCACGCAGGCTTGTCACTGGTGGGTCATCCATCACAGCAACAATGCGGGGAAGAGGATGAGTTAATTATACCCTAATGGTTATAATCCTGAAAAGTTTTTCAGAAATCATAATGAGTAATAAACTTTAAATTTTGTGTTCAACTTTAGAGACAGGAAGAGTAGTTTTGTTTTTTTTTTCCAGAAGGCTACTCTACTATCACTTCTCAGGACAAATCAGTGTGTACTTTTGTATTAGTCAGGAGTGACAGTTATGCTTAGTAACAGACTAACTGATAAATCTCATGCAAGTTGGTGTATTACAGGATAATTTCTCATTCATATTGCGGGTGTGAGTCAAGGTAATTTTTGTTATAGATTATCTTATTTTGGATCTAGGGTCAAGGGTCTGATCTAAAGTGTTGCAGTAGCATAAATAAACAAAATATCCCAGTAGCATAAATAAAGAGCTTTGAAGATTCTTGTGCCAGCAATTCAATGTGTTGGTCACAAACTTTATTTTATTTCTCCTTCTCAACTCTCACCAGATCTGCCAGATGACTTCTCCCAACTCTACAGGGCAAAGTTCCTGGGAAGTTATGAAGTTCTTAGAGGAGAGATAGAAGCATTTTGGCTGAATAAGATTAATGAAAACTACCATCCAACTTGTTGTCAACCAAATACTTCCCTTCCCTCCTTCAAAAAAGATAGGTTTACCCTCTCCTCAAGAGAATCCAAAACTCTGCTGAGCATCAAGCTTGGTCACAGCCTGTCAGGATGTTATTAAGTTTTTGCTAGAGCGTTCTAAATGACATTCAGTGTGTGTCATGCTCCTCTTTTGTTAGTTTGGGTTGTTTTTTGTGGGGCGGGACGTACCTGGTGGTGCTCAGGGTTTACTCCTGGCTTACTAGAGATCAATTCTGGTGATGCCCAGGGAACCAATACATGTTGCCAGGGATTAAACTCATGTTGTCCTATGAAGTCAAATGCTTTATCCACTATTGTGTCCTCTGGTCCCATACTTCCTCTTAATCTGAAAAGCAAGGTACTAAAACATTATCTAAAAACTTAGTACCCAATGTTGAGTCATGGAGCATGAACAGAATACTTACAATGACAGAACAGTCACTGAATTTTTAGTCTAAGTTTATTACTTATTTAATAATACAGCACTTTAAAGCAGTGTAGATTTCTTAGCTATTTATATCTTCCTACAGTCACTTACTAGTGTACTTTCTCACATTTTTCATTTCATTTCATAATTTTATAACCACCCACCTTCTGTTTTTATCCTGATTGTACAGGTGCATGATAGTTGTAGATGTATACTGAGGAATCACATGCTTAGGTTCTTTTCTCTCAGCTGTTTTGTTTAAATGAAAAGATTTGTTGGATTCCATTTTTGAAACTTGGCTGTAATTCCTTCACCTACTCAAATAATTAACAATTTACTGGCAGTCACACCTTACATTTTATCATGCCAGAAGTGTTAATTGTAATTTATAAAAACAAAATTCAACTAGAATTTATTTCCCATTGGATAATATCTTAAAAGTAATGATGTATCTTAGTCATTTTTATATCACAATATGAGGATCATCATCAACAATACCTGTTTTATGAATATAGGTCACATTATATTATGATAACAAATAACCACATAATTATAGTGGTTGGGCATTATGATAAAGTTATTTCTTTTATTACTGAATGAGCATCAAGAGTTAAACTAGAACCGCTGACCAATTTGTCCCTTACAACTCAGGATGACAAAATAACTTTAACCTGGAACTTCTCTGAAAACTGAAGGATCTCTACCAATAATTAAGTGCTCTGTTGAAGCTGTGATGTACCGATGCATATGTACACACAGATGTATACACATATATACATATATACACATATATACATATATCATATATATACAGAGATATACATATACATATATGTAAAAAACATCTAGCCGGGTGCTGCGGCTCTTCCCATTGGCCGCACCCGGGTTCGGGGGGTCAGTCCCAGGCTGCTTGCCCAGTGGGGGCAGCCCAGGCCATGGGGCAGACAAGGATACGAGGGCCAAGCTGGTTGATTGATCAGTTGCCATTTGTTCCATTCTCTCCGCGTGCCTGTTCCAGTCTCTCTGAGCTCCCATTTCTCCTCTCTCCTCTCTCTTCCTCAGCACTCTTCTTTTCTAGCTCATCATTCCTCCATCCTAGCTCTCTACATTCTGATGCTTCTTTCACTAGTTTCTCCACCACTAATTGTCTCTCTGGGCCCTAGTCATACCCAGCAAAATCAACAAAAGAAAGCCATTCTTGAGGGCCCACTAGGTTCAAAGGAAACACCTTCTAGCATCTAAATTAATATCTCAATATTAGTTACTTTTGTATGGACACAGTAAAAGATAATACATTGAGGCTAGCAAGGCAGCTCTCCTGGCAACATCTTGCCACAGACTCAGACAACAGCAGGCCAGATTAATCATTTCTAACCTTAGCAGTGTCCGAATCTAGTTATTACTTTTTGGATCATGACAGCATTTGTCCATGACCAAGCTCTTAACTTATAGTTAAGCATTAGAGATTTTGGCCAGGCCCATCTCAATGCCAGGGTAGCACCTAACTTACCGCTTGCCCTGGGTCTGTCCTGTCCCTCATTGGGACCCTGCCTTTGGGGGTGCTAGGAAGTAAGGGCAGCTGATGCTTAGGTGGAGAGAACAGATGCCCAGGAGGAAAATATCGTGTAGAGACAAATGACTCCCAGGTGCAAAAGCATAGCATTTGCTACTGTCTTCCTGTGCCCATATAAAAGGACATGTCTCTGAATAAACTATTCAAAAGACTCAAGGAGAAGAGAAAAACAAGATTTACAAGTCAACAGAGCACAAATAAAGAAGTTACAAATAAGCACAGAGGAAAGGGAGCACTATGATGGGAGTAACCCAATAAACCTAAACTACCTGAGACTATGTTATCCTACACATATATACATAGATATATTTGTAGATATTTATATATGTAGATATATCTACATATATACTTATGTGTATATATATATCATCTTTGCTCATGAAACTGCGAAGAATCAGCTACTCCACAAGTGAGTGCTAAATAGCTTAATTTTCTCTCTAAACCTATTTGAATGATTTCTTTAGTTTCTTGGGACTTGCCATTGAGTTCAGCCCATGAGAGGTACCAGTAAGAGACTGGGGGGTGCTAAGAGAATGTGTTGAATTATGTATTGTTCCCTGTTCCTTCATCAGTGGGTTGTGTCTCTCTACTAACACGCTCCTTTCCAGTCTGATAGGCTTCTGATAGGCTAGCGGCTTTCCCTCAGGTTCTGGGAACATCACCACCCCCTCCCCTGTCCTTTTGAGACTTGTTATGAGTAACAGCTTTTCCCTACATTGCTACTTTCTGGCTTCTGTAAAGTCTGCCTCAATAACTTTGCATTAAACACTCCTGAATGATTTTTATGTTTGTGCCATCTTTTCCTTCCGAGATTCTATCTAAATCACCACTCAACTACACAACTAAAAGAGAGCCTGGCTGTGAAATCCAACCTAATGCCAAAATTTAGAGGACCATAAATATTTAACTAAGAGCACTAATAACCACCATGATGTTCTATTCATCAAAGCTCCACTTATATCCCTGCATTTCTATTCCTTTAATAATATGCCTGCAAGATAGATTTGTCAAACCATGTATAAGGAAAAGGTCAGATCACACAGAATAATAACATTCAAATTCAATTCCTCAATTTTGAGTAAATCTTTTATTTGTGCATGTATTTAGCAAGATTGCTGATAATCATCTCTACATTTCTATGTTTGAAGTTTGTGAATATGAACTAAGTCTTCAAAAAGTTAGCCTTAGTCCTTTCCTTATAAATGTAGCAGTCTTAAAGCCCCATTTTCTCTGGCTATGGCTGAATTTTCCATGTATGTCTTTTTACTTCCCTTTTTACAACCTAAAATAAGCTATCCACAGATAACTTAAATTCCTAAGTGAAAGAATTTAGTAGCACTGACTAGCCAGCAGTTTATTACTTGGGTTTTTTTTTTACATGTATAGTCCACCTGCAGCCCCTGTATATTTGAGGGGCTGCTATACATGTAAATGTTTTAGGGCTTTTCCTGGATCTGTGCTCAGCAATGATGCCTGGAAGTGCTCAGGGGACCATAGGGAATTCATGTCAGAGTGGCAGATAACAAGAAAAGTGCCTTAATCCATTCTATCTCTCCTGTCCTGAACATATTTGTTTCACAGTGCGTTCCATTAGCTATTACATAGCCAGCCCGTTCATGAGCCTCATGACCCGTTCAGCACATAATAATAAAGATAGTCATATGAAATCAAGTATAGATTTTGTGGCTAAAGTATCACCAAGGATCATGAGTATCTCTTTATAAGGGTCTGTAGGAAGGGCATGCATACTAGTGACACAATTATTAGGTCCTTAGGATCTTCAGGTAAGAATAACATATCAACCATGATATGACTTCATTGTTTGAACTATTATTTGTTTGTTTGTTCTTTTTTTGGGGGGGGTTGGGTCACACCTGGTGATGCACAGGGGTTACTCCTGGCTCTTCACTCAGGAATTACTCCTGGCAGTGCTCAGGGGACCATATGGGATGCTGGGATTTGAACCCGGGTCAGCCCTGTGCAAGGCAAACACGCTACCTGCTGTGCCATTGCTCCAGCCCCCGTTTGAACTATTATTTAACAGTTCATTCGGGTGTATCTATGTGGGCTATAACCTCCAAAAATAAGGACCTCTGTATCTGAAACAGAAACACAATGCGTGCTCACCAATCACTGTTTTTCTGCTTCCCACTAACTATCCAACTAGTATCACTGCTTCCCTCACCATCTTGGGCCAAGCCTGGCTGGGGCCCTGCAGGCTGCATCTTTCTCTCATATGAGAATATGGTCTAATCTGAGGATATGGTCCTTCTGCACCACCTCCCCAAGCCTGAATGTCCACCTACACAGTGGCCTGTGTTTATGGACTTCACATTTTACCTACCCCTTAACTCCTTGAGCTGTTTCTGTTATCTGACTGGTTACATTCCATGTTTGCCCATTTTAGATGCTCAGCTGAGTGTCCTAGATTACCTGCTCCCCACTTTTCACTTCTCCCACAACACTAAGGGCAGGTCCTATTGTATAAATAAATTTCAATACAAACTAGCAGAACAAATATCATGGAGTCATGTATATACCATGAAGGAAATAAAATACGGGAAAGAGAAAACCTAAACACATTTCTAAGAATTAAAAAGGGCTTGTGTCCGAATCCCTGCTGGCAGTGCTTCTGCGCCTGTGAAGCAATCCTCCGGGGAGAAGGCTTGGGAGACACCACTCCAAAAGGGGTGCTGTCTCCCCATGGTCTGTAATGCTGAAGTTCACTTAACAGAATTTACTGTATCAGCCTGCTGGAGCGATAGCACAGCAGTTGGGCTTTCGCCTTTCAGGCGGCCGACCCGAGTTTGATTCCTCCGCCCCTCTCGGAGAGCCCGGCAAGCTACCGAGAGTATGGAGCCCGCACGGCAGCGCCTGGCAAGCTACCTGTGCATATTGAATATGACAAAAACAGTAACAATAAGTATCTCAATGAGAGATGTTACTGGTGCCCGCTCGAACAAATCGATGAGCAACGGGATGACAGTGACAGTGACTGTATCAGCATCTCTCCATAGTTCTGGGATGCATGGCCTTGACTTTGGGTGACCCGTCCTCACCTGAGTGCTCATGTTCATGGAATTGCTTATCGCCTTGCAACCATTGTTCCCACTCTCTGCAGTGCTTCAGAGGCAAGGGCCAGTTTGAACTTCTTGGTGACTTCCTTTGCCCTGTCTGTTCATCGTTTAATGCCTTGTTGCCCATTCCAACCCTGTCCCCTCACCCTGCACCTAGCACAGTTTCTCTTCCCCTACATTCGCAGTTTCATATCAGTAAAGTTGTCACTGACCACCAGCCTTTGACCCATTCTTCTGTCCATCCGCTGGGGAGCGAACGAATTTCGGTCCTCAACTCACCGGAGCCCTTGTGCACCGAGAGTGAGTGCCAGTCTTGAGTAATACCGCAGAGGATTGAAGTTCTTGCTTTGAAACCCAAGTTTGACTCCCCAGAACTATACAGTGAGCCCCATGCCCTGGGATGAGAGAAGTTCCCGACCAGTTCTAGACTCAAAGGACATCAATCCTGGCCATCTTGCAGCACTGTGCTGCATGCCGGGAATCAAACTGGGGTTGGCTGCATGTAAGGCAAATGTCTTCACTACTGTACCACCTCGTTAGTCCCAGATGTGCATTTTTAGCAAGACTCTCAGGAGATAAAATACTTGTGAAAGTTAGAGATCCTGGACTCCTCAATTTTAATGCGTATGAAAATTCGTCAGCTGGAAGGCGAACTAAAGCAGATTGCAGGGTTTGGGGTCCTTTCTTGGACATTGTAGGAGAGTTACTGGAAAGATAGGTAAGAAGACTATGAAAGAAGGGGTTTTGCAGACACTCTACAAATAAAATCATAAAGTTGCTGCTAAATTTTGTGTCATCCCTATGATATGAATATTGTCTAGTTTATGGTTTATTGTGATAATTAAAAGACATATAAATAAAAAAACACCTTCTTAGAGTCAGGCTCAGAATACATTTTCTTTTTTCTTTTCTCAACCTTGTTTTTCTTCCCCATCTGTAAGCCCAGGATCTTAAAGCTATTTTAAAGACGTATTTAGAAAATTAGTATCTCTCAATAAGTCACTCTTTATCTTCACGATATTAACAGAAACCTGAATTCATGAAGGAGGAATGTGGTTGTAAATAACAATTGTGCCCCCACTGGCAGCAATGAGGGATGTCCTGAATGAGACATCATTGTCTAGGTTGCATTACATCTGTTAGAATTCAGCTCACACCTCTCCTGTAAACACCAAAACTGCATTCTTTACAGGAAATGCCAGGATGTTTTCCAGATTTCTGAAGTGATGCTTCTGTACACTTGTGCTTTGAGAATTACAGTCATAAAAACAGAAAAGTATGCTCATAAACAGTAGTTTAGGACTCTTGTTTGCTTTATAATCTACATTAATTGACTTAACCAAATGATTGATGTTTATGTAAAATGTAATTTCAACAGGACATTAAAAAGGTTCCAAGAGAATGCATTAAATAAACTAGCATTGCATGAAACACCTCATAGAACATATTAATCTCAAAGTTTTATGTTTATAAGTCAGTGAGTGAATTTTTCTATACATAATTTATGGGAAAGCCACAGGGTAATACAACTGCTAGCTATATTGTATTAATTACTACATATTCCTTCATTAGAGAACAGCTAAAAGAAATAAACGGCCTTATGAAAAAGACTAAATACATATTTCCACACTTAATCTGTTTGAAGACTGAGCATTTAGAGCACTTATCTCATGGTCTGTTCCACTGATCAGAATAATGCTACACTTTCATTTCCTAAATACATGCTTATTTAAAAATTCAGCAAATTACTCTCTTTCTCTGTCTCAATTTCCATCTCTTTCTTGCTTTTCTAGCTCTCTAAATAAAATTACTTCTCTAGATATTTTCAAAATAAAAATACAGCAATTTGTTCTCTTGGGAGTGATAAATCTGCAAAGGATCTACTGGCCTGGCACTTCCAAACTAATAATGTGAGCTATATGTGAATAGATTTATTTTCATAACCAAATATCCCAGTTTGCCTCATTTTTCTAAACCGAACTTTGCCAGCTTTAATGCCTGTGTGCCTTGTGCTAGAAGGATTCTACATAGTCTGTGATATATGAAGGACTCATGGGTCAGATGACCCTTTGCTTTCCTAAGGGCTTTGGGAAACTACTTAGAGCTACCTTTGCCATCTTACCCAAGTCATTCACACTGTCGGTCCTTGTTTTGGTCACAAGAATTCTCCATGGCAAATGTTGTACATGCTTCAGTTTATTTTTTATGTTTCTAGTTTTGGGGCACACCCAGTAGTGCTCAGGGCTTACTCCTCCTGGCTCTGTGCTCAAGGATCTCTCCCGGTTGGCTAGGCTAACTACAGGGTGCCTGAGATCAAACCCCGTCAGCCATGTGCAAGGCAAGTGCCTTACCCACTGTTCTATCTCTCCAATCCCCAAATACCAGGAAGCAATTTTGTTTGTTTGTTTTTGGGTCACATGTGGGGGTTATTCTTGGCTCTGTGCTCAGAGATTACTCCTGGAAGCACTCAGGGACTATATGGGTTGCCTGAATACCAGGGATTGAACCTGGGTCTGCTGCATGCAAGGTAAGCACCTTACCTGCTAGATTATCCCTCCAGTAAGCTCTAAAATTATATGAAAATTATTTACAAACATAGAAAATATTTCACAGATAAACCACTCCCTACAATTGCTGTTATGAGCAAAGCAAAGCAGCAAATTAGCTTCAGCGTTGTTCGCTGCATTGCAGCAATGTGAAAAGGATATCTTTTTACAGATGTAACTGTGAATAAGGAGGAGCACTTGGTTTCTTGTTCCCATGGAAATGTAACCTCAATTAAAATTCCATTCTCATTTCTTTAAGTGTGCACAACAGTCCAACAATCAAGAATAATCCTGCCCTCTGCACTGAGTTAATTCCAGTCTTATTAATCAGAAATACGCACCAGAATCACCTCTGGAGTAATTTCAAATTCTGTACTCCCAAGCCCACCTAAAGCCTCTGAATCAGAATTCCCCAGGGTGTGGCTCCAGCATATGGATTGTTTTGGATGATCCGTTGGTGAAAACATGGATTTAATGAAATTCAGACAAGAGAGAGTAGGATCAAGTCATTTTTTAACAATAAAAAAAGAATAATACCCACAAAGAAGAGCTTCTGACTCATTGTTGTCACTGTCTGGAAAAGTTTCACACTAGCTATAAGAAATAACAATGACTATAATAATGAAGGCAACTCTAAGTTGGTTCAAAGAATAAATTTAGTCAACTGTGCAGTATCTATAATAAATAGCAGTTCTCAAAGCAGCCTACTAAATATTTTATTAAAGAAAAAAATAAACAATTACTAAAACAAATTCAAAGCCTGGTGTTTTCAGGTGTATATAGAATAAGTACTAATATTTGTTAGCTGTCCAGGTGCAGGTCCTATGAGAGAAATACCTAACATTTTCTCGACATCATAAAATAACAAATTAATCCTCCATTAAAACATAAAGAAATAGAAGCTACAGAAGTCAAGATATTTCTCTGAGGTTTAAAATTAATTAACACAGTCACCAGATTAAAAAATAACTCATATTTTATCAGTAATCACTATTAGTTGGAATTATATGTGCAAAAAAGAAAACAAATATTTTCATTGTGCAACATTCTCTGTTATTAATATACATACTGTTTATATTAAAGAAAGTATACAGGAGAAATGCATTCATTATTAAGACATCACAAGGAGGTAAAGAAAGTTCTAGCAAATGAAGTATAAAGAGAGCTTTCATAACTTTTCTTGCTACATGTGGAGATAATGTGAATTCCAACCAATCTGGTACTCCTGAACACTCTATTTGGATGTGAGCATTGATTCAGGCCCACAAATATGGGGAAATACAAAAAGTAGGAAATAAATATTGGGTTTAGAGTGAAAGGGAGAACTGGAAGACCCAGGTAATTTTAAAGAATATTCATTGGAAAGGGACCATCCAAGAAAATCTTAAAGATGTTGTGATTCTGGTGCTCCTAATGACACAGGAGAATAAATCTCATTCTTCTCAATGAGATATGTTTAATTATTTCACCAAAAAAAAGATAATATGAGCAAAACCTAATTTAACATAAATATTTAATTCTTTAAAATTGAGTCATTAGCAACCTCTCATAACAAAAATAGACTATTAACTGGGCTATAAATAACAATAGTGACTGATTCACTACCAGGATTCTATCAGTTCGAAGTTTAGTGTTCTATATGTACATATATGCTCTCTTCCAGGAGAAACAGCCGTGAGTCCTGGACAGTGGCCCATGGGGAGATTATCTGGAGCTGGCAGGAGGTGGCTTATGGGCGTGACCCCTGGGCCACCAGAGACTGGGGGATGCAAGCAGAGGATCTCTACTACCGGGTCCCGTTGAGCCAGAGTCCAACGTCACAAAGTTCTGCAGTACCTGGGTTCTGTGGGACTTCACTCAGATGCGTGAGGCTCGGCCCCGAGCATATGAAACGTGGCCTGGAGCATGGTGGTGGTTGGGTGGGCTGCGGGACTGGTTCCCCATAACCATGCCACCAGACTCCACGCCAGGCTGTTTTCACTCGAGGTGCCCCAGGCAGGGGCGGGTGAGAGCCATCCCCTTCCCAAGGGACCCAGCCCTGGCAGTGGACCTCCACAACCCAACCGCCGCCATGCTCCAGGCAGCTTTCCACATGCTCGGGCTGAGCATCACACATGAGTGAACATTTTCCTAAACACGTCATACACATTTTCTATAATTACCACAGCATATTTGATTGGAAACAAGATGGTGCCAATGCCGCTCAAACCCCTCATGCTCTCCCAAACCCGGCTCACCATCTTGCCTTAGACAATGCGTGGCTCAGCACGCTAGGCATGGAACTCTACACGTGATCCCTGCTGGAACTCTACACGTGATTCCTGATGGGCATCATCAGTTTTTTTGCAAGATTTGAATAGAATGGCATCTGTGGGGCAAAAAGAAACCGCGGCAGTGGCCGCAGCATCCCCATCTGCCCTGGCCAGGTCGAGTCGCAGCACTGTTGGACATCCATGGCAGCAGTGCGTGTAATGGCTCATCTACTGTGGGTGCTGTCAGCCAACCACTGGGTGACCTGAGACTCGGTGCAGGTGTTCAACCTGGCACAGACCCTCTGCAATAGCTTCCTGCTCTGCCAGCTGCTCAACAATCACTGGGCGCACTCCATCAACCTCAAGGAGATCAACCTGAGGGTGCAGATGTCCCAGGTGCTGCCCAGAGATGCAGGCAGGTGTGTGTTTGTCAGTGTGCAGATCATTACAACATGCAGTCGACCAAAAGCTTACATTGGATAGACTGGGAACACCTGTAAAGGCGGTTAGAGGCTGTCCTAAAGCCTCCGTCCCTCTTGGAGAGCCTGGCAAATTACCGAGAGTATTCCACTCGCACGACAGAGCCTGGCAAGCTACCCGTGGCATACTCGATATGCCAAAAACAGTAATAATGGTGGTCCTCATTCCCCTGATCCCGAAAGAACCCCCAATACTCCATTGGGCCACACTAGCATGTGACAGGGGCAAATGGCGACGTTACTGGCACCTGCTCAAGCAAATCAAAGAACAACTGGATGACAGTGATGATGATGATGACAGTGATGTACATATACAGATTTATATAACAAATAGCAGATCAAGGACGTTTAGGAGTAAAAGTGATAGAATAACAGCCTCAATGGACAGGTGAGGGGACTCAATTGGAAGTAACAATTTCTGATGATACCAATAGCTTTTAGTGGCAAGGCTGTATATATAAAACTGGCAAGACCTAGTCCAAAAGTTTCTTTCTAATTTTTCAGGGGGTTTCAATATATGTTGTCCAGAGCTTAGAGCTGGCCAGGGTTTTGGTCTGGCAGCTGCCCCTGCTAACAATCAAGTATTGTTGACAACTCCAGATTCTCCGGGTCACATCTGCCTTCAGTGGACATGTTACCTGCCAGTGTAAAGCCAATTAAATCAAGCATCCTTAGAGGAATACCGTGAGGCAATTTGTCCTTTCCTGCATACACACTTCGCCTAATTTACTTTTGACTAGAGCTCTCTATTGTAATTCATGGGGTAGCACCACCTTGCTTAAACTCACTACTTTGTGCATCTTAATGTCCTCACCACAGATCACACATGGAGAGGAGTGAAACAAGGGGAAGATGTAAGTGATTCTATCTCATGCCATTATCTGAAAACACTTGGTCCCAACTACAGCATACAGAACGGTAACATTCCTCCAACCTGGCAATTCCTTCACAGAATATAGTCATCTCTTGCAGTTGTGTGTTGATAATTACATTTTATGGTGCTTAATGATTTCCTGTGTCTAGACTCTGTTTGCTACTGCAGAGAATTGTGGTTTTTAATGGTAGTACATAGTAAATCACTGTCACTGTCACTGTCATCCCGTTGCTCATTGATTTGTTCAAACGGGCACCAGTAACATCTCTCATTGTGAGACTTATTGTTACTGTTTTTGGCATGCTCAGTATGCCACCGGTAGCTTGCCAGGCTCTGCTGTGTAGGCATGATACTCTCAGTAGCTTGCTGGGATCTCTGAGAGGGGCGGAGGAATCGAACACGGGTTGGCTACGTGAAAGGCAAGCGCCCTACCACTGTGCTATCACTCCAGCCACATAGTAAATAAAATACATAAAATAAAAAATAGTGAAGAAATAAAATTAAGCATTTTCACCATTTTAAAGTACTTGGATTGGTGCTATTAATGTACTTTGTTTATTATTTCAAGTCACCTCCAGAAATGTTTCATCTTCCGAAATTGAAATTCCATGCCCACTAAGTACCATCTCTTCATTTCTCCATTATCTCAGACCTTGGAAACCACCTTTTTATCTAGTTTCTAGACTTGCATTTTATTCTATGTATTTTTCATTATTGCAGATGGCACATCTACCATCTCTGGGGCTACCAGGGTCACATTTGGACATGCTTAGTAGGAAAGGCACAGGATCCTGGGAACTGAATTACCACTCACGTTATAATCTCAGACCTTTATCCTATGCCTTTTAAATCCTGCTGTACAGTCTTCTAAATATTTCACACAATCCTATGTCTTTTCAACATACTGATTCTTATTATTTTATATAAGTGGATGTCATTGTTTTTGACTGATGTGTGTGAAACCAAAAAATGTAAATGTAGTATTTTGCTTTTGTTTGGGGGTCACACTTGGCAGTGCTCAGGGCTTACTCCTGGCTCTGATCTCAGGGATCACACCTGACAGAGCTCAGAAGGTGACCCCAGATGGGGTGCTGGAGAAAGGACACGTGTCAGCCATGCAAGCAAATCACCCTGCCCACTGGACAACCTCTCCAGGCCCAGTATTTTATTTCTTCTACCATATTGATAGAAATTCGTACTTGCCCTTTACTGCTTCATGAAAACACTAACATGAATACCGTTGTGCCTGTTTGTATCACTTGTATCACTTGTCATCCCGTTGATCTTCTATTTGCTAGAGCAGGCACCAGTAATGTCTCCATTTGTCCCTGTTGCGTGCTAGTGTAGCCCAATAATATCTGCTCGCTTCAGGAACAGGAAGAGCCTCAAACCATTCATTCAGGGTTTTTACGAAGAAGTCTGACCATCTCATTGGTGGGCGGCCACATGATCTTCTGACGTCTCGTGGAATCCAGTTGGTAACAGCTCTAGTCCAGCGGTCATCTCTAAATCACATTACGTGTCCAGCCCATCTGATTTTCGACACCTTGGCAGACGAGACAGCGTCCCTGATTCTTGACTGTCGATGAATGTCAGAACTCCAGAATCCTTCTCTCACTTGAGTGAAATGTGATATTCCAAGCATAGCTCTTTCAATTCCTCTTCGGGATACCCAATTTGCGTTCTCATTCTGGTTTCATAGGGCCCAGGTCTCTGAGGCATATGTTAGTGCAAGAGAACTACTTCTCTTGATATCTGTCAATCACACCGTGGACTTCTTTTTTTACTTAAGCAAAATTGTCACATACTAGAAATGTTTTATATAAACATGTGGGAATATTATATGTGGGAAATTACCTCGAATGAGAAGAGTGGCATAAGAAGCTGTCTTCTTTGATATTCATTAGCAATGTGAAATAATGGAATCTGGTCAATTTTCCTTGTTTTAAAGAAGTACCTATCTATATCAGCATAAAATGTCACAGAAGAAAAAGTAGCAAAGATTTTTGAACTACGCAATCTAGTTCATTAAGACAACAACATGATTTACAGAGTTCTTCATAGAGTCTTTATAGAGATGTTATAGAGTATCAATTCATGCGCTGCTGCAACACCAACACCACCGGAGTAACCTTTCCTTCACCAAGCTCTGTCCCTCATCCCCAACCCCAGGTCTGCTTCTTTTTAAAATTTTTATTTTATTATTATTTTGCTTTTGGGGTCACACCCAATGATGCTCAAGGGTTTCTCCTGGCTCTGCACTCAGGAATTACTTCTGGCGGTTCTCAGGGGACATTGTCATGCAGGAGACCGAACCCTGGTCGGCAGTGTGCAAGGCTGTATTATCGCTGGGTTATCGAGGCGGCTCAACCTGTCTCATTAAAAGGCACATGTTTGAGTTTGGTTGATGTAGCTTGGGTCTCATGCTTACAATTTTGTGTTTCTGTGTTTAGATATACACATAACACCTCTATACCACCAATGTGTCCGAGGCTCCTAATCCCTACCATTTTGCAGGAAATCTGTGAAAAAACTGTATTATTAGTTTTCTTTATTTTAATTATTTAAAAATTTAAAACATATTTAATCAAGCTATAACTACATAAGTACATGTATGTATATATATGTAAATTAGGTGAATTAAATACAGTACATGTAAGAGATTTGTTTTTTATTTTGAGCTTGTCTTGCGTGCAGCCAACCTGGGTTTCTATTCCCGTCATCCCACATGGTCCCTTCAGCACTGCCAGAAATAATTGTGAGTGCTGAGTCAGGAATAACCTCTGAGCATCACTGGGTGTCGCCCAACAATAAAAAGAAAGAAACAGTAATTGCCTGGTATTGGCCTTTGCAGCATGTTAGAGATTGCTTAAGAGCCTTATAGGAAGAGTCATATTGTGACAAATACATTACATCATTCTTAAGCACAAAAATGACTCAGATTTGCAATATAAAACGACTGACTTACATTTATGAGATGCAGTTGCAATATACCTTCCCTAGATGCTCATAATTCTATTCCAGGTGACATCACTGTCATCCTGTTGCTCATCGATTTGTTCAAGCGGGCACAAGTAACGTCTCTCATTGAGAGACTTTTTGTTACTGTTTTTGGCATATCCAATACGCCACTGGTAGCTTGCCAGGCTCTTGCGTGCTGGCGAGATACTCTTGGTAGCTTGCCGGGCTCTCCGAGAGGGGCGGAGGAGTCGAACACTGGTTGGCCACGTGAAAGACGAAAGCCCAACCGCTGTGCTATTGCTCCAGCCCCAGGTGACATCAAATTTACTAAAAGATTACATCCAAAAGTGCTCTACACATTTTCTATTTTACAAGGTTTCCTTGCGTCGGCTGCATGCAAGGCAAACGCCTACCAGCTGTGCTATCACTGGGATCTATCTGGGTTCTATTCTTCAGTCCCTCTCCGAGAGCTTGGCAAGCTACCAAGAGTGTCCCACCTGCATGGTAGAGCCTGGCAAACTACCCGTGGCATACTTGATATGCCAAAAACAGTAATAACAAGTTTCAAAATGGTGCCCGTTTGAGCAAATCCATGAACAGAGCAACAGTGCTACAGTGCTAAAAGATTTCCTTAATTTTCTAAACTTTGTATCCTTGATCTCTGCTCAACAAAGAATCTGTTGTTGAAACCACACTCAGGGCTCTGACTGCTGCAATTAGGAAATTTCAGAGTTAAAAACATTTTCATAATACTTAGATGAAAGAAATCAATACATCTGACAATGTGTTGATGATTTTTCTATAAAAGGGATTTCTTTTGGGGGAGTGGGAGTAACTGACACCAGAAGTTTTTGATTCATAGGGAATAAACCAATGATTACTTATAAAACTAACATACAGACTTCAAGACAAATGCATACACTTAAATAAAACAAGTTTTTAGACAACTAAAGTTGACAACTTATTAAATGCTTCCTACTGATATATTAGGGTCGACAAGGATATTTAATGAATTCTCAAGGAATGTCATCAGATTTTTTCACAGTCTCCTCTCCTTCCAATTAGGTGATTTCCTGGGACTAATTTTAACCGATGGACTATGGACAGAAATATTATTTGTCAATTCAGATCCAGTCCCTGTCCTGTAAGAACTAAAGATAAGAGTAGTAGTTAATTAATTCGTGCTGACTATATCCACAATTCACTAAGCTGAAATTATGTTCTGAAGAATTCCATTTCCTCTATAATTTTGAGTTAGAGTTGTCCCAGAGACAAAGTCGTATGAAGTTCAAAGCAAAAACAAAGTAACATCTAAAATAGTGAAGGTTAATAACCTCCAGCTTGTCTGTATTTGCCACTTCCATGTATAACTTGTTCTGATTTCTCCGAGCAATGGCAAACCCAGATTTGCCAGCTAGTACAAAGCCCTGACGGGTTTCCTTTTAAGCCCTGGCTTATCCACATATGCTATTTCTTAAGCTCAAGTAACTTGGGGCTTTTCTCTGGTATTTTATTCACTTTTCAGACACTTATTTCCCAAATCCCCCCCCAAATATTTAATAGTGAATTCTTTGATAAAACCTTATTCCACTGTACTCAACTACCGAATCTCTCTACCTTAATCAAGAACTCTTCAACTCCACTCTGCCTCTATCACATTAAGAATTTAAGCATAGGGGCTGGAGAGATAGCACAGCGGGTAGGGCGTTTGCCTTGCACGCAGCCGACCCGGGTTCAAATCCCAGCATCCCATATGGTCCCCTGAGCACGGCCAGGGGTAATTCCTGAGTGCAGAGCCAGGAGTAACCCCTGTGCATCGCCAGGTGTGACCCAAAAAGCAAAAAAAAAAAAAAAAAAAAAAAGAATTTAAGCATAAGATCACAGTTACCTTGGGCTAGATTAGTACTAGATCAGGCAGAGTGCTTGTCTAACACGCAATCAACCAGAGTTCCAGTCCCTTAGCACAGCCGCATGTGGTCCCAAAACAAAACACAAAAAGATCATAGTTATCTAGATGCCTAATAACAATGCAACATGTGTTTTTTCATGTATTATCCAATGTTCTGTGCAATATATAAACTTCTAGTCCAGAAAATCCACTACAATGTTGGAATTTTCTACTATAGAATTGCATAGCCTAACTGAAAAAAATACAGTCCAATATGTTCTTTGTTAGAACATGACAAACATATAATTCAGCTCTCCATGCAGTAGATTAGGGTTTGTCTCTCATTAATCTAAATTGTCCATTTCGACTAGAGTCAATATGCAACACTAAAGCCACACTTGGAAATTTAGCCTGTGGCTAGATTTTCTTTAGGAATAAATCCCTCTCTAGATATAGTTTCTTTACCTTAATTGTGAATATATTTAGATGTATTGCCACTTAGTGTTTTCAACAGACTTTTAAATTATATTTTATTTTATATTGTTGGTTTTATGTCCCTTTCATCAGTTCAGTCCAGTTTCTCCCTGGACACACACAAGCACACGTGCGCACACACACACACACACACACACACACACACACACACACACATACACACACATATAACACAGCTTTTCCTTGCAGTCTTTTAAGCGGTTTTAAAACTCCTAATACTCCAATTATTAAGTTACCTCTTTCTACTGTCCAGATAATTAAAATTACTAATAAAACAATTTAACTTGTATTTTTATTATTTTTGTTTCATGTACAACTAAACTTTTCAAGTAAATTATCATTGCTTTTTATATTTTATTAGCAAAAGATGACTGAATCCATTCAGTATTTTCTCTCCTTTATGTTACTACTCTTTTTCTTTACTTGGGATTTAATTTTTTTTTAAGTAGTCTAGACATACCTGATAGTAATTATGTTGCTAAAAATCTGTGAGTGGTAAACAGCCTCACACTTCTTTGTCATGTAGCACTGTCTTCTTTTTACATACTTTTACCCCATAAAAATTTTTAAGTGATTAATATTTTTCTTACAATTCTTTGGGGAACAGCTTTTAAGTGTCTTCCATTGTATAGTTTTATATCTGAAGTCTCATGAGCGACACTTTGTAAGGAGATTTTTTTTTCACTTTTTGGGCCACACCTGGCAGTACTCAGGGTTTACTCCTGGCTGTGTGTTCAGGGATCACTCCTTAAAAGATAGGGCTTGGGGGACCACAGGTGGATTAAAGCCAGGTCAGCCACACGCAAGCCCTTATCTGGTCTGCTGTATTTGCAGCCCTTCTATTTATCTTTTTATTCAGCAGTTTTACTTCATGACTAAAAGGAGAGTACTTTTATTTATCCTGTTTAAGGTATAGTGAGATATTTGAATCTGAGGGTTTTCTAGAGTATTTAGTTCTTACAAACATTCAGGGGTGGGGGTGCGGGAAATCTTGGTGTAATTATATAATAGGATATTCTTCTCTATAGTGAATAATCTCTTTCGGGGGGATTTACCAAGCAGTTCTCTGGGGGATATGGGCTACTATCTGTTTCTTGGCCAAGCAGACCGGGATTTGAAATGAGGAACCGAGGATGCAGTCAGCTTGGGCTCAAAGCTGCCAGATAAAGGGTAATCTGGGCCACGTGGCTGTGCTTGGGGGTCTCCGGAGTATACCCAGTGATGCGGAAGGACACCTAGGACTACACTCAGTGATGTTTGCAGGGTCTGTGGTGCCAGGAATCAAACCCAAGTACGGCACCGTAAACACTAAAATAGTTCCTGGCCCCTATATAAATAATTTTAGCATTGAACAACATAAAATGAACCTCACAACCAAGATAAGGTGAAAGAACTTGAAAAGCAAAAGTAGATATTTTTATATAAAGTTCCCCCAAAATGTAATATTAAGCTATTACATAGTTACCTGACAAAATACAGTTAACATATTATCTTATGCTGATTATGAGTAAAATCTCCATATGGAATACCAAGAGAAATTGCCTAGAAATTCTTTATTTTTTAAATTTTTTATTGAATATTCATAAGATTGACCATTGCAAATTTGTTCAAAATTGGGGTTTCCAACACCCATCCCTCCACTGGTGCACACCACCCACCACCAATGTCCCCCCCTTCTCCCGCCCCCAACATCACCCAACACACAGACTGGAAGATTCTGAAAAGGAAAATAGGGGATGGGGAGAAAATACAGTGAGTAGAGCACCCCATACAGTTCCCTGAGCACGACCAGGAGTGATCCCTTAGAGCAGAACCAGTAGCAAGCCCTGATCAACACCAGATGTGAGCCAAAAACAAAACTACAATTAGAATTAAATTTTTAACATTTAAAAAAAAATTTTAATTAGAGAATCACTATGATGTACAGTTACAAATTTATGAACTTTTGTGTTTGCATTTCACTCATACAGTGATCGTTTACCCCTCCCTCCACCAGTGCCCGTTCTCCTCCAGCAATGATCCCAGAATTCCTCCCACCACCCCCACCCATCCCCCACCACCTCACCCTGCCTCTGAGGCAGAGTAAAAATTTTTAATGAGATAAATCTTAAAAAATAAAAACACATCTGTACTATCTGGAGCACTAGTACAGAGGGCTGGCTGGGTTGAATCTCTGGGATTCTGTATGATCCCCTGAGCAGGCCAGGAGTGATCCCTGAATCAGAGTCTGGCACATGTCCTGCACATTGCTGGGTGTGGCTCAAAACCCAAAACAAAAACAGAAAGAAAAAAATAATCTTGAAAAAAAAAATCAAAGAACAGCCAGTGAGGTAAAGAGTTTCTTGTTTACTTTCTTTGAGGTTTTTTTTTTTTTTTGGCCCTATGAGGGTCAATGTTTAAAAAACAAAAGTTTTGTTTATTATTCCAATTGGGGAAGTAAACAGAAATTAAGACAGCTGGCATTGAGGATCTCAGTAACAACGCTGGGATGAACCTCAGCCACTTGCGTGCGAAGCAAGCCTCTAGCCCCTTACCTGCTGTACTATCTCTCTAAACTGATTAAAAGCAATGATACAATGTACAAAAATTTGTGACACAGAGCTGAAGCAATTTTAAAGGAAACTAATTAGAATAAGTGCTTGTTTATGAAGTTCTTAACCAACTAATTTTCTCCATTTGTAAAGAAATCAGGCAGAAGAAAGAAAATATGGATAAGAACACAAAATCAAACACAAAATACATTAAAATATGAATATGATCAAAAATACAGTTATTGATAAAGGAATACAAGTAAATACTTTACCAAAGTGATCAACAAAAGGCTATATGACTTACCTGTATTGGTAATCAAAAAGGAACTATCAGCTATTAATACTATATACATTAATAAAATAACAAGAGGAAAGTAATGATATATTCAGTATCTCCATTTTCCAGTAACTAGGCGGTCACACCCAGAAATTGCTGCCCCCTCCCCCCCCCCCCGGCACCATGTAATCCCACCAACAACCAAAATCCAGAGATTATAAAATCAAGCTTCCGGAAGACATCTTATAGCCTAGTTTTCCCTCTAGGAGAACCTGGCAAGCTACTGAGAGTTTCCTGCCCGCATGGGACATCCTGGCAAGCTCCCTGTGCCGTATTCATATGCCAAAACCAGTGACAATGATGGGTCTCATTCCTCTGACCATTAAAGAGCCTCCAATGTGGCACCATTGGGAAGGACGAGTAAAGAGAGGTTTCTAAAATTTCAGGGCTAGGACGCAGAGATGTTACTGAGACCACTTGAGAAAATTGACGATCAATGGGATGATGATGATGAATGATATATATTCATGCACTTAATTTAAGCTACTTAAATAGAGTAGATCAATTTTTTTTTGAAAAACACAAACTATTAAAATATTCTTAGGAAAGAACCTAACTTGGACATATGTATTTATCTTGATAAAGAATTTATATGTAATAGCTTTCCAACAGTGAAAACAGAGGCTTTGATTATTTAAGTTTAGAGTTCCACCAAGTTTGGGAAAGAATTAATACTAATTCTATACATTTTTCAGAAAATAATAAAGAAAAAGTAATTGATCCTTTTGTGTGTTTGTGTATGTTTTGAAATTAAGACTATACTGATACCAAAGCCAAAAGGAAACTATAAAAACTATACAGATAAGTAACACTGCACTGTAGCACTGTTGTCCCATTGTTCATCAATTTGCTGGAGCGAGCACCAGTAACGTCTCCATTGTGAGACTTGTTACTATTTTTGGCATATTGAATATGCCACTGGTAGCTTGCCAGGCTCTGCTGTGTGGGCGTGATACTCTCGGTAGCTTGCCAGGCTCTCCAAGAGGGACACAGGAATTTAACCCGGGTGGACCTCGTGCAGGCAAATGCCCTACCCATTGTCTCACTGATTCACTGTTTCACTGTCATCTGTTGCTCATTGATTTGTTCAAGCGGGCACCAGTAACGTCTCTCATTGAGAGACTTATTGTTACTGTTTTTGGCATATCCAATATCCCTCAAAAAATAAACAGATGAAAAATGTCTCCAATTAGGTGCTAGAAAATTACAAGCAGCAATATAAAAAGGATAACATATCAAAATTTACTATTGACAAGATAATCTGATATTAAAATTCACACCATGTAATTCACTCTGTAAGAAAATTAAAACACAAAAACACATCATGATCCTAATAGATAAAATAAAGCATGTGAAAAATTTAACATCATAAGGTCTAAAATAAACCCAGCCATCTAACTAGGAAAAAATAATAACACATGAAAAATGTCCCTCATTAGTTAATTATTAGTTTCTCATAAGAAAAAATTGACCTTAGTTTGTAACTGAATGAAAATTTAAGACATAATTAGGAACTCTGCATATGTATTAGGCTACCTAAAACATTTGTTTGAGCAATGTGTCTGGAAAAGAGTGTTAAGCTTCTGAAACCTATATTGGCGTGAGGAATAAAAAACGGAATCATTTAGTTGCAAAACATTTGTCAATTTTTTAATAAAGTTAAGGAAACCCTTATCATGTGACCTAGAAACCACATACTCAAGAGTGATAAAACTTAGTTTTGAACAAATCTCTTATGTGAATATTTATAGCAACTTCATTCATAATCTGCAGAATCTGGGAAAAAATGACCTACGGATGGTGAATGGATAAACAAACTGTTGTACATCTACATAATAAAATAGTATTCATTGATGAAATGAATTACATGCTATGACATGCTACAACCTTGGTATATTATGCTAACAGAAAAAAAAATGAACTCAAAGGGGTGTATATATATAGTGTGACTTTGTCATTTGATTTTTAGAAGTGGAAAATTTAAAGATGGAAAACAAGATTCACTAGTGCCAGCAAGTAAAGCCAAGACTGTAGCTGTGTACTAAAGAATAAGGGAAGTGGCATGAGAGAAGTTTGGGGATTTGTTTAGTCACTGATTATATATTTTTAGATTTTGACTACAAATAAAGTGATACACATTCATCAAAACCACCCATTCAGAACTACATAGCAAAATACCAGTTATTCAACTGAAAATAACTTTATGTGTTGTTGACCCAAGATGGAATCCTCAGTTCACATATGCTGTCTGATCTGGGTTGGAGCTGCTGACACCACAGATCATTCCCAAGGCACTGCAAGCAATGATCTCTGAGCACAGAGCTAGGAGCAAGCTCTGAGCACTGGAGGGTATGACCCTGTCCTCAAATTAATTAAACTAAAAAAAAACTAATTAAACTAAAAAACTTGTAAAAAACATAGTAGGTGCTGTGAAGCTCCATTGTTAACACATTATTTAGGAATAACATTTCTTTTATCTAATTTTTAAAATAGTACATATAATTCTATAGGATTTTAGAATATAATGTTCTCCTTAACTCTGAAAAATCAGTAGTGATTGAGATGGCGAATATAAATATTTCTTTCAGTTATTCCACCTCTTAAAGACAGACTCGGGCATGAGGGACAGGACTATGGAGAAAGAAGCAAATTATTTTTAAACATGCAGAATCTTTGTGAATTTCTTCAGATTTAGTAAAACAACAAATCATTAAAAAAGATTAGTCTTTCAATGCTTAACAAAACAGAATCTTACTGATTGTAGCAGTTCAAATTTTATTGAAATCAGTATTATCATTTCCTCACTCGTATGCTTATAAAGGAGACCAATGTACCTGAAGTAATACGGCTTAAGAAGGAATCTGGACTCCAGAGATAAACTGACTTGACCTGCTGTGCAGCAAAATGACCACTCCAGGGAGCCAGATGCCTCACAGAGATAGAAAATTTCAGGAAGGATTTATATGTCATGGACATAAATAGAACCTCAATACATACCCAACAATGCCGGGAGAAGTAAACAGTGAGGATGTGCTGTGACCCAACTTGCATACATTTCTGTAAGAGCTTCTTTCTTTAGATAAGTGGGTTTGGTTTCTAAATAAAATATATATTACATCAATACTTTGATCATTTGAGCTGGAAAACACATGGAGTTACATCAATTAAAACAAATGTCATTTAGCAGAGATATTTTAAAATTTTAAATAAAATCTATTGTCCAAAGTATTCTACCATGAACAAACACAGTTTTTAAAAAAAAGTATCTCTGGGGCTGGAGCGATAGCACAGCGGGTAGGGCGTTTGCCTTGCACGCGGCTGACCCGGGTTCGATCCCCAGCATCCCATATGGTCCCCTGAGCACCGCCAGAAGTAATTCCTGAGTGCAGAGCCAGGAGTAACCTCTGTGCATCGCCAGGTGTGACCCAAAAAAGCAAAAAAAAAAAGTATCTCAGTCACTACAGGAGTTTACTGAGTTATTCCTAGCACTACAGGGCCCAGGTACTGAACCGCATCATCTCATCCTAGCCCTGAATTTCTAGGAAGGTCACCAAACCTGGGTTCTCCTCAGTACCACTTGGGTAGTACCCCAGCATCCCCCCCAACCAAAAGAGACTATAGGACTAACCATTTAGGTTACAAATGATAAAACCTATTCTTGATACACCAATGTGAAGGGACAGCACTTTTATTTATTTTTTTAAAATTTTTTAAATTTTATTGAATCACCGTGAGATAATTACAAGCTTTCATGTTTGGGTTACAATCTCACAATGATCAAACACCCATCCCTCCACCAGTGCACATTCCCCACCACCAATATACCTGGTATAGCCCCCCCTTTCCCACCCTCCCCCTGCCTCCATGGCAGACAATATTCCCCATACTCTCTCTCTATTTGGGGGCATTATGCTTACAACATGGACACTGAGAGGTCATCATGTTTGGTCCATTATCTACTTTCTGCATGCATCTCCCATCCCAACTGGTTCCTCCAGCCATCATTTTCTTAGTGACCCCTTCTCTATTCCATCAGGGGCAGCACTTTTAAATCCTATTACAACATAGTCTCAAATACAAAATACATTTCTCATCCACTCGTGTGCATGCATACATGTGAAAAATCTACAAAGGCACACATAAGAACATCAATATTTGCTATTTCTGGGAAACAGGATACCTTTTCATATTTAATTCCATGTAAAAAATGTCATGCACTGATAACTTTAGCACTGATAACTTTAGAAGGTAGGGTGTTTGCCTTGCACACGGCCAACCTGGGTTAAATTCCTCCGTCCCTCTCAGAGAGCCCGACAAGCTACAGATAACTTTAATATTGAACTAGTTTTCTAATGATAAGCTTCCTTAAGGAGCTTCTTGATAGCCTGTTATTATGAAGGTTGGAAGAGTATGTTAAAAAAAGAGACACGCAATTCTCAAAGGGAAGGGTCTTTAAAGTTACCTTTGCTTTATTCCAATTCTTCCTGGAGATGGAAGGATAGCTAAGTAGGCTGCATTTATGCTTTGTGTGCTAGATGCCCATATTTGATCTTTGGAAGTTCCCGGTCTCTTAAACTTTGCTGGGAGTGACCCCCGTAAACTACCAGAAGTAGCCCTCAAGAATCTTTAGGTGTGACCCTGAAATTAGTTTTCTATGTATCATTATCACATAGAAATAAAGATTCTTTCTTAATATGCATGGAGAGTGAATCTCTGGCTATATTACAATGCAAAACAAAAAACAAAAATTAAAAAAACAAGCCAGTATTTGTTTTTTTGTTTTTTTTTAATTTAAATTTTATTGAATCACCATGTGGAGGGTTACATAGTTCTCAGGATTATGTCAGTTATACAATACTCAAACACCCTTCCCTTCACCCGTGCCCATATTCCATCACCAACCACCCCATTATACCTCCCGCCCCTTCCCGCCCCCCCCAGTCCCCGCCCTTGTAACTGATAAGTTTCACTTCGTTTACGCTTTATCTTGGTTACATTCCATGTTTCAACACATAACTTACTATTGTTGCTAGGGTTTCCCCCCAAAAAAGAAAAGACAGTACCACTGTCAAGGAAGCATTTGATGGCTCTCCATTGCTGAGAATGTAGAGATATTAAGTCCCGCTGTTTGTTACATAACTTTTCTATTTTTTTCCCCCCTCGTCCCGCGCCACCAAGTTCACGCCTGTTTAGTAATCACCACGCTGCCTGACAAAGGGAAAACAAACCAAAAAAGATGGTTATTTCCCGTCATCAGCCGGCGTGGGGCTCTGGCTTAGTTGATAGTCTGGTAGAATGTCTGCAAGCAGTTTCTGGAACCAAAAGTAATACGCTGGTATCGGCCCCGGCTCGAGATTCCACCAGGGTCCCACTGTTCCAAGTACATAATAATTTATTCCCTTGTATCCCATTCCCACGCCACCAGGTCCGTGTCAGCTTAATGGACATCATACTATGGTTAACACCACGCCGCGTTTCTTCCCGAGAAAGAAGGATATTTCTTCTCAGCCGGCGTGGGGATATGGCTTAGTTCAGTCTATAGAGATGGCTACCACTTTGGTAGCCTTCAATATTTCAGCAAAAGACTTACTATTCTTGTTAGGATTTCCCACCAAAGTCCGACCCGTTAATAAGGAACCATTTCATATTGGTGATGATTAAATGACAATAGGTTGTGCGGCCATGGCAGCGGCCTCGCGGCTTTGAATTTCTGTATAAAGTCCAGGGAAAGTACAGCCAGAAATTACACGTCGCTACAAACTTTAACCCTATTATGGTCCCCCCAAAGTCCAACCCATTACAACGGAACCATTTCATATTGCTGATGATTAGATGACATTAGGCTGCCACGGCCGTGCGGTTTGGGGTTTCTACATAAAGGCCAGGGAAAATTCTGCCTAAAATTCTATAGCTACAAACTTTTACCCTTCAACAAAGAACTCAGTACTATTGTTTGGAGTTTACCCCCATGGTAAGCCCTGGCAAAAAGGAACATTTACATGTTGCTGACAATCAAGAGATATTAGGTCGAGCGGCTGAGATAGCAGCCGCGCGGTTTTGGATTTCTATATGAAGTCCAGGGAAAATTCTTTTGGTAATTGCATCACTCGCTGGCAGCGCCTGGGCCAGAAGCTCCGAGCACACAGTTTGGAGGCATTTTGGGGGTGCCGCTCGTGTCCAAAGTGGTTCAGTTGCCTCCGGGGTCAATCTCGCGCGGGGCCGGAAAGGCAAAACAAGCCAGTATTTGAATGGAGAGAGAATGAATCCCAAACTCCACAGATAAGCACCAAAGGCACAGATCCTAAACCAAAAACTAACCTATATAAAAAAACGTACCTGAGCTTAGTGTTAGAAACACATCAGCAGAAGTCAGAAAAGTGGAGATATCCATTTTATAATGAACAAGAAGCCCAGTAAACAGTCAAGTTATTTGACCTGAACCCTACACATACTGATACCAAAGACAAAGGGCAGCTGAGAACTCAAGCGGACACCAGAGAACAGAAAAAGTGAAATCTCAGAATTCTGCAAGCAACAGAGAAAAGTTTGGAAACCAAGAGGAGAATATTCAACAGCAGAATTCACACAAGTCGATGATAAGAATAGAAAATAAAGATTCAATTAAGAATTATATGAACTTCACAGTTATATAGATAATTCCAAAGGACACAACAAATCAATATAATGCCAATTCACTGAAATAACTTCTATTTTGGAGTGATACCACAGTGGGTAGGGTGTTTGCCTTGCACGTGGTGGACCCGGGTTAAATTCCTCCTCCCCTGTCAGAGAGCCTGGCCAGCTACCGAGAGTATCTTGCCCACATAGCAGAACCTGGCAAGCTACCTGTGGTGTATTTGGTATGCCAAAAACAGTAACAAGTCTCACAATGGAGACGTTACTGGTGCCTGCTTGAGCAAATCGATGAGCAACGGGATGACAGTGATACAGTGATTTTGTACACATAGAGTGTATCATTTAAGTTTCACTTAATGATATATGTACTTATATAGTGATGAATATATACACTTATTTATGTATTATATAACATCAGCGGGTAGGGCATTTGCCTTGCACACAGCCAACCCGGGTTCAATTCTCCCTCCCCTCTCGGAGAGCCTGGAAAGCTACTGAGAGTATATCGCCCACAGGTCAGAGCCTGGCAAGCTACCTGTGGCATATTCAATATGCCAAAAACAGTAACAACAAGGTACCCACTCAAGCAAATCGATGAGCAACAGGACGACAGTGATACAGTGACAGTGATACAGTGATACAGTGATACATATTAAAAATGGCACACTCAAGTTCAAAATCAGTAGATCAAATTTTCCCAATCATGTAACATTTTATTATGTATCTTTCCCTGAACCATTAATTACATTTTTTTCTAAAATCACTACTCTATCATAAATATGTTAAATTTAAATGATCTCTTTTAAATCATAGCATAATCAACCTTCTTATGCATTTGATTTCAAATGTATATGCACTGTAAAGACATAAAACTGAGGAGCAGACAAAATGTAAAGACAGAGCAGTGGACATTGTCAACAAAACTGAAATTAGCTGAGGAAAAGGAGAAGGGGGTAGAGAGAAAGTGAGAGGGCATTAAAGAAAAAAAAATTTTTTGAAGAAATTTTATAAGTACGCTCAGATGAAAACAAATGTTGGTAGATCCATTGTATATTTTTCATTTGTATTAAGCAGGTAAGGCATTTGCCTTGCATGTGGCCGACCCGGGTTCGATTCTTCCTCCCATCTTGGAGAGCCCGGCAAGCTACCGAGAGTATCTTGCCCACATGGCAGAGCCTGGCAAGCTACCTGTGGCATATTTAATATGCCAAAAACAGTAACAACAAGTCTCACAATGGAGATATTACTGGTGCCCCCTCAAGCAAATTGATGAGCAACGGATGACAGTGACAGTGACAGTGAATAAAAAGATAAAATTTAATAATAGGATTATGCATAAATATATGCACCTAGAATTCACTCACCTGGAGATAACTAACGTTCAGAAATATAAAGGGAAACCTAAATGATGAGACGCTTACCCCTGGTTCTGTGTTCAGGGATGACTCCTGGCAGCTTTCACGGGGTAAAGAAAAAAATTTTTTTGAGGAAATTTTATAAGTAGGCTCAGATGAAAACAATTGTTGGTAGATCCATTGTATATTTTTCACTTGTATTAAGCAGGTAAGGCATTTGCCTTGCATGCGGCCGACCTGGGTTCGATTCCTCTGCTTCTCTTGGAGAGCCTGGCAAGCTACCAAGAGTATTTTGCCTGCATGAGCTGCCACATGAGGTGCCAGGGGTTGAATCCAGATTTGCCATGTACAAAGTTTGAGAGACAGATCTCTAAGTTAACAGCGAGAATCAGACTCCTAGACTTTGGAGACTGCCGGTACCATCTTGAAGTTCTCCCTCTATTTCCTGAGCACTTGTTATCTCCAGTCAGAAAAGCTGACTGAGTCTGGTGCCCTGATTTTTACTCCCCAAGCAATAGCCTCTTGACTTTATCATCCTGGGGAGCACAGGAGTCCCACGTGACTCTAGCAATGGCTGAGACTCAGAAAGGAGAGCAATACCGCAACTGCTGCCCTGATTTTCATGGCAGGTGTCATACTCCAATACCACACGGCTCTATTGAATAGTGCAGCCTGTGCTCCTGATCCCTCGGGACTAGGGCCAATAGAGAAAGAGGTCTTAAAGAGCGACCATCCCTGGAGCTCAGGGAAAGACAGATCAATGATCACTGGAGATGCCAGCTAAGCTGATGGTGATGTGACCTATGCACCATCACTCAGAGGGTAGGACTGTCTGATACTCTCCCCCGCCCCACTCCAGACAGCCGGTTTCTCCAGTCAGGAAGCTTTTCACGCATGTATTTTGTATAATATTTGCAGTTGCCACCCAAGGGATTTGGGTGTTAAAGAATTTTAGAACTTGGCAGCCAACACCCCATGGGCCAGTGCTTTATTTCCTAACTTCTGCGGCCAGAGGGATTTGCATTTTTGGACAGAGAAAGTTAGGCAGGCTACAATTACCAAATCCAGGGCATCTCATACATAGCAGACTAAGTCATACACGCATGACACACACACACAAACACACACATATGCCAGTCCATCTTTCTGAAAAGGACTTTCCTTGTCATGGGGCTTCTGCCCAAGGAGCAAGCCGCATCAGCTATTGTGGCTTACCGCTGTTCTCAAGAAACATAGGCTATAGGTTCCATCCTGGTGCATTCTGTCTTACTCCAAATCATAGATATTCACAGAAAAAGTCAGGGTGAATTGTTCATACCAGGATTATTCACAAAAGCAACTGTTTGGAACCATCCTAAATGCCCATCATTAGATTATTGGACAAAGAATCTGTGGTACTATTTTGGTACAAGTGAGGGTAGGCAGATCATCTAGATATCAAATTTATCATTTCAAATTTTGCTTTATATGGGCTGTAGTATGCAGAAAGCATTAGAAGTGAAGATAGAGGGGGCTGGAGTGATAGCACAGAGCGGGTAGGGCGTTTGCCTTGCACGCAGCCGACCCGGGTTCAATTCCCAGCATTTCATATGGTCCCCTGAGCACGGCCAGGAGTAATTCCTGAGTGCAGAGCCAGGAGTGACCCCTGAGCATCGCTGGGTGTGACCCAAAAAGAAAAAAAAAAAGAAAAAGAAAAAAAAAGAAGTGAAGATAGATCTACCTATCTTCAGTGAAGTGAAGAAGTAATCTATCTATCATCTATCTATCATCTATCTACCTATCTATCTATCTATCTATCTATCTACAAACACAAGACTCATGCTGATTCAGCTCTGCAGACATCAGAGACCAGAGAAGACCACTAACCAGCAGGAAAATAGCACAACAATGAGCTACAGGAGGACACCAGCAGTGAGTAACAAAATTACTGGCAAAAATAGAAGAACAGTGAGAGCAACTAAGCAGCTATTGGGCTTTACTGTCCCAGATGTAGTTCCTGGGGTTGCAGCTACTCAGAGATAAAACTAGAAAGAGCTGTTAAGAGTTGCAACACTGGAAACATCTGGAGCTTGGCATGCTAATCTTAAATGTTCCACAAGGCCCAAAAAGTTAGATGGTGTTTGCTATAACAGTACAGGTACATTGCAGAATACTACTACTCTGCTATTTTAAAAAAAATAATTAAGATAAAATTTAGAACTTGAGATGATTAAACTAAGTAAAATAGGCAAAAGGCAATTACTGAGTTGTCTGTGGGAGAGAGGGAATATAGATCAAGAGGTCTTTCTGATGATAGAATGACACTGAAATATTTAAAAAAAAAATTTAATTGAATTTAGATAGACCCTTACAAAGCTGTTCATGATTAGATTTCAGTCACATAGTATTCCAACACCCATCCCTCCACCAGTGTACATTTCGAAGCACCAGTGTTCCCAGTTTCCCTTTTCATAAATCCCCAGCCTGCCTTTATGGCAGGGCCTTTGCTTCTCTGTTTCTGTCTCTGTCTCTCTCTCGTTTTCTCTCTCTCATTTTTTCTCTCTCGTTTTCTCTCTCTCTCCTTATGGACATTGAGGTTTGCAATACTGACACTGAAAGATTATCAAAAATATCCCTCTAGCTACTTTTAACACTCAGATCTTGTCCACATGATCATTCCCAGCTATTACTGACCAGTCCTTCTTGTCCCTGTTTTTCCTGGCCATGGATATTAGTCTTCTACTATATATTTTTTATTTACCACAAATGAATGCAGTCATTCTGTATCACTGAATATTAATGGTTATAGCATAAAGAATTATAAAAGATAAAGGTGTGAAGCAGTATCCCTAAATCTCACAATATTGTACACCAATGATAAGTAAATTATTTTCTTGAAAGATACAGCCAAGGAAACAGAAATTAATTCAAAATAGATTTGAAATAAACTATGAATAATGGTTTCAGATAAAAATAATTCTACTCTACCCAGGGCTCGAACAATAGCACAGTGGGTAGGGTGTTTGCCTTGCACACTGCCGATCGAGGTTTGATTCCCAGCATCCCATATGGTCCCCTGAGCACCGCCAGGAGTAATTTCTGAGTGCATGAGCCAGGAGTAACCCCTGTGCAATGCTGGGTGTGACCCAAAAAGCAAAAGAAAAAAAATATTCTACCCAATATTTGAGGATGGATTCTGAGAAGATGATCTTGAAATTTGTTAATATACCTTCCACAGGTCTGGATAAAAAATTATAATATTTTATTGAATGCCCAAAATTATTTATGGATCCTGGCATACAGAATGATTCATTATGTAACCCACTAACACAACTGGTAAAATTTGAGTGAGTATTAAGTTTGTCAAAATAAGTAAAATAATGTAAAAGATCCAACATTTAAAATTGTACTGTTGACATAACAAATTGGGAAATATCTTTAAAACAAATACTTTGACTTATTTATCGCCTAACCTCTTGTTTTTGTTTGAATTTTAAAAAGCAGTATAATGGTTCTTAGTCTGACATATTCTAATTTACATAGTGAATACCATAGCTGATTATGCACTGGAGATTACCTACTTCCAAGTTCTTTCCTTAGACTTGAATTCCGTTTTTAGTGTGGTGATTCATTTCGTTTTCTAGAAGGCAATTAGGCCAATTTATTCTACCAAGTAATACATATTTAGTCACAATTTTCTGGCTCCTTTTTTCCACCAGTATAAAATGTGTCTTCAAAGACGTGACCAAGAATAACTTGGTGCTAAAACACGCCTTTTTTAGGATTTGGTGGTTTACATTGCTTATAAGGGATAAAGCATTTTTCTGCAGCCTGACCTTTTAATGTCACAAAAACTATTTTTTAAGGTAGCATATTGTTTCCCTAGAAACAAAAACTAACTTTTCGAATCTGGCTTTATTTCACCACTCTTAAGTATAATAGAGTACAGAGTTGTTTTTCCCTCTGGTTTAGCAGCCCAAGACCCAGAACTCAACTGCATAGCTATGTAGTACAGTAAATTTTGTAGCTACACTTAGTGGATTTCCGAAAGTTATGCAGGGCCAGCAATTGAATCTGCGGCTCTGAGTATGCCAGGCAGGGACTCCAGCCCTTAAGCTACCATTTTAGCCATAGAATAATTTTACTATGCAACAAATGGACAAATATGAGATGAAAAGGGAGTTTTAATCTTTCTTTGTTTAAATTCATCTTATCTAGAAAGTCCCCTTACTCCTGATAACTTTTAGGAAAAGGAGATATATGCACTACATTCTGTCTTAAGCTTCCTAAAGCATAAGACAGAATGCTTATGCTTTCTGATATGAACTGATATCCGTTCTATCAATATAGAACTGATATGAAACTTCCATGCAGAATGGGAACATAATCAGAATGTGTTAAGACCCACTTTGCTAGAGAACTGCCATGACAGGCTTGGTGGCCTTCTGAGTGACCTAGGCTTCCTCCAGGAACAAGGAAAGCAGAAAAAAAACGGATGCTTTTGTCAGAGATTACATCTCTGGAATAAGATTAGGTCTCTGGGATGTAACTGTCAAGGAGGTGGGCTGGATGTTGCGGGCCAAAACAACAACAAAATAGATGTGTACTCTGTAGGTAATAGAAAATTCCTGAGTAATGCTGACTTGCCAAAATGAAAGTATAAGAACTTGCTGAACCTAGTGCTCGGGGTCCTTGTTGAAGCCCCCTGCGTCGAGTGGAGGCTTGGACCCCAGCTAGCTGGAAGCAATACACTTCGCTATGGCAGTTTCATTACCGGCTCTGTTCTCTGTCCTTGAGGGGTGGTCGACTGCACTCTAACAAATGCATCTAAGGAGGGTCAGGTCAGGTGTGAAAATTCCCCTCACTCGAGAAGCTGTGTAAATTCCCCTCTTGGGCTGTGTAAGCCCCTCACACTTGCGGGGATTACACATGAAAGGATATTCGTGGGCTCTCCGGGTGGCTCTCTCTTGCTGCCCGTGTTTGGTGCTCTGGAGCTACTTCTCCACCTGGGACGGCTGTTGCCTTGGACAGATGAAGGAAGAACAAGGGCCGAGCTGGTTGCCGATTAGTTGTCGTTTATTCAATCTCTCTTCTCTTCCAGATCCCTCCAACCAGCCCCTTCTCTCTCTGTGTCTATCTCTCTCTAACCGCACAATTCTTTCTTCCCGCTGTGACCATCTCTTCTATCTCTTTCTGCTGACTCTCTCCTCTTCTCTCCTTCAACTAATCAATTCCTTTCTCCCCGAAGCCACTCTTTTTTATCCTCTCACTATGCCTCCCCAACCACGCCTCCTCACGGGAAGCATGATCAAAAATGTTTTTCTAGTCTCCCAGACCACCTGCAGCCCACAAGGTAAAACAGCCCTTAAGGTGTGTTTCTCTTCTTAGACTTGCAACTTGATTATCATCTTTAATTCTACTCCCTAATATTTACCATTCTGTATGGACACAGTAATAGACACTTTTAGGCTTGTAGGGTGACTCTCCTGGGGACATCTCACCACAGACTCAGACTGCAGTGCTCAGATCGGATCAATCATTCCTAACCCCAGCAGGGTCCAAATCTAGTTATTACTTTTGGATCATGACAGAATTTGTCCATGACCAAGCTCTTAACTTATAGTTAAGCGTTAGGGCACTTCAGCCAGATCCATTTCGATGCCAGGGTAGCTCATAGCTCACCACTTGCCCTGGGTCCATCCAGTCCCTCATCAGGACCCTGAATTTGGGGGAATCTAGGAAGTAAGGGCAGCTGAGGCTTAAGCCGAGAGAGCAGATGTCCAGGAGGTCATATTATCTGGAGTCAATCAACTCCCAAGCCACAGGCTTGTCTTTTTAACTGTCTTCCTGTGTCCATACAAAAAACCAATTGCTCTGAAATAGCTAACCATGCAAAGGACATCAAGGAGAAGAGAAAGACGATATTCACAAGTCAGAGTCTGATCAGAAGACAAAGGTAGTTGCCAGGTTGGGGGCAATCAACAAACACAAGCTCCCAGAGGCCAGGGAGGAAGGGCAAACCAACGTTATCCTACAGTCAGGATGAGGTGGGAAAGATGTATTTCTTCCTAAGCTACAAGCAAGAGAATTATGAAACTGTAACAAAAATTAAGAAAATGTGATGGGGACTGAGGGACTGAAACTGACCCCCTAAGTTAAACAAGAGAAGGGAGGGAAAATCATTCCTTCTATGACCCCATCGAATGAAGTTAAGGGCCCACCACCCCACGGCTTGATGGGAGCACACTGGGACGTACCATGTGGAAAGATGCATTAATTATTTTTTTTGCCAATTACCTCTGTATCCCCTGTTTCACTGATAAGAATGTACATAGATTGTAGCCCACCTTTAGAGGATAAAGGAGAGACCCTCTCAGCAAGTGGGGTTCGAGTCACTTTCTCTTCTGACTTGGGATCCTCAGCGCTGAGCTTCTAATAAACTCACTATCCTATCCTGAGCTGTCTTTCTCCATTCACTCACGGCTTATACCAGCACAACACAATTGTAATGGCTAATTGATGAAGGGCCCAGATTACCTGTATCCCATACAACTCAAGGTTAGTATTATTTACATGATTCTTTTGAAAATTAAACTATGATATGAAAGTGTTCCTAGTTGAAAAGTACGCACATGTGGGTGCAGAGGTTCTATGAAAACTGTACTTTCTATTCAATTTTGTAATAAACTTATTTCTCTCCTGAAAAATACCAGCATTAAATATTTTTTAAGAAAGTGATGAAAGGTTGTGTCATTATTTTTCACTACAACACCATCTGGATAACATTAATTTTATACAGAGGGCATCTCTTTCCACCCACAGCATGGCACCATAATGCCAAGTCAAATTAAGTAAAACAATCATTTTCAATTAATTAATAAAAAATTAAGTAAACACACTCACCCTTCTCACACTATCCTACTACCACTAATTCTAATCATTAGCACTATAGCACTGTGGTAACACTGTTGTCCCATGTTCATCGATTTGTTCGAGCGGGCACCAGTAAGGTTTCCATTGTGAGACTTGTTGTTACTGTTTTTGGTATATCAAATATGCCACGGGGAGCTTGCCAGGGTCAGCCATGAGGGTGGGATACTCTTGGTAGCTTGCCGGGCTCTCCGAGAGAGATGGAGTAATCGAACCCAGGTCAGCTGCGTGCAAGGCAAATGCCCTACCAGCTGTTTGATTAGCACACTGATAATACTTCTCAGAATTAGTTTTCAAACAAAATCTGGTTGATTCCAAGCTGATGCAGCATCTACTGTGAAAGATGAAGCAGTCAGGGAACACATTCTGTGGTTGTTTGAGCCAGATGAAGTGATTCCATTGATATAACTAGCAATTCAATGTGAATATTTATTTAGTAACTTTGAGGGTAAAATTCAAAATATTTTAACCAAATAGAAAAGGTTAACTTTGCTTAATATAATCCAATGAAAGAACAAACAAAGGAAAACATAACTCTCTTCCTTTCCAAATTAAGAATTAGACAAAATTCATTTTCAAAGGCAAACCTCTGCTCTGGATAGGAGTAAATCAACTCCCCCATTATTTAATGCTCCTTGTTTCACAGTTTCCTCCCACTGTAACAAATCCTTTAGTTAAGGCCACCTCTTCAATTTGCATTTTCTAATCTCTATTGATGTAAAGCCAAGTTTCCCTAGGGCAGAGCTTCCAGATTTAACTAGAAACAATAGCACTGTTCTCCATCTGTTTCTGTTCTCTTAGGAGGGTCCACACCTCTCAAATTTCTTCTTCCTACTTCAAAAATCCCTCTGGTGGTTACACTTAATGCTTCCTGCTGCCCCAAACTTCCCTGTTCATCCTATCACGTTGTAGCAGAAATACCTGCTCTCAAGTCTCTGGGGCCTAATCAAAACCAGAAATAACCTTGATATTAAATATTGGAGGTTATTGCCCCCCAACAAGTCTGCCTTAAAGATACAGAAAGTCACTTAAAGTACCTTAGTAAGTTTCCAACACTCCTTTGTTTTCTTTATAAAATACCAAATATCCTGAGTTTTTGATGGCTGTCATCTGACTCTCTTAATTTCCAATCAATGCTGCATTTTAAATAAATAAAGGAATAGAGGAGAAAATAATTTTTGCTGCATATAATGTATCAATTTAAGTTTTTTGTTATAGAATTATATAAATATCTTAATCTAGATATTTCAAAGTTATGTCTTTTGCATCCTTCTGACTTTTATTAGACAACAAATATTAATAGGAGGATCAATTTATGATTATTTACATTGTTGGAATTCATTCCCAATTTCATCTTTTTTACAGTCATATTGCAATTTTATTCTATTAAAACTAGGGATGCTGTAAAGTTATTTCCCAGGATATGAAGTATCCTTAAACCCTTCTTTGGTTTTGTTTTTGGGCCACACCCAGCAATGCTCAGGGGTCACTCCTCGTTCTGCAATCAGAAAATATGCCTGGCAATGCTCAGGGGACCAAATGGAATACTGGGATCAAATCCAGGTCTGCCACATGCAAGTCAAACACCTTTCCTGCTGTATTATCACTCCTACCCAAATCTGGTTTTTTTAAATATTGTTTAGTTGGCTGAGTTCCTACATTTTTTTCTGTTAGGATCATTTTTCTTTCTTTTTGGGTCACACCCGGCATTGCACAGGCGTTACTCCTGGCTCATGCACTCAGGAATAACTCCTGACGGTGCTTGAGGGACCATATAGGATGTTGGGAATCGAACCTGGGTCGGCTGTGTTCAAGGCAAATGCCCTATCCGCTGTGCTATTGCTCTAGCTGTTAGGATCAATTTTAATGTCTTCTTTTCAAGATTTGTTTTCAAGAATTTTACATTCAATCTAAAGTTTTTGCAATCACAATTCTTTAGTAACTGTATACAATAATTCTATAACTGCTCAACAACATCTAGAGTTAATGATGATCAATTCAGAGAGAAACCGTGTATCTTCCACAATTAAATATATATTAGTATTAAATAAAAAATATATTTTATGTCCTTGTATGGCTAAGTAACTCAAAGTAATACAGATAATACTTCTCAGGCTTAGCTTTCAAATTAAATCTGGTTGACTCCAAGGCCAATTGTATGGCGTTTTTGTCTGACAATTTCAATTTTACCTGGAAGATATTACAGATACAAAATATAAATTCATATTTCTTTCCTTATTGTTGTGAATATAAACTACCCTAGAAAGGAAGCATGACACAGGACAAAGTTATTCTTTCCAGCTGAGACATTTTCTGAAGAGAACTGATGGCCAAGAAATGTTTGCTGGAAGCACTTAAGCAGCTAGAAAAATTAAAAATGAAGAAATCCGGGCAGCACATCAAGGATCCACTATGTGCACTGCTATGTGCTTACTAATTTATGCAATTTTTAAAAATATTTTTATGTATCTTAGTTAAAATAGAGTCAAACTTGTAACTAATACCCGAACTTTTAAGTTTCATTCATGTCGTGGATTGGATGTTCAATTTCGAACAAACTTATTTATCATTCTAATTATCCCCTTTTCCCTTATGCAAAGGAGGATGTATTTTTAATCTCTGAAAGCCTTCATGGTATAAAAACTATAAACAAAACTACACATATTATATATTACAGCCTTATTTACTCACAACAGATTGTAAAACCATGGCCCTCGCATATATTCCACAAAGTTATGGCAGTTTTCCTGAGGCACGGCATCAGTTTTCTATAGTCAAGACATACAATAAATCACCTCAGATTTAGCAATTCAAAACAACACCCATTTATTGTCCCACAGTTTGGCAGATCAGAAATACAGACATGGTACATCTGGGTTCTTCTGTGGGACCTCCTCTTATGGTTGAAATAACAGTGTCAGCCAGGCTGCAGTGTTATTTTTTGAGTAAAACAGATTTTATTGGACATTTTTAGGAAGGGAAAGAAGAAAGAGAAAGTGAGAGAGTATATAACATGCTCAAGAGAGAATACAGACTTCTCCAAAGGCAGAGGGAACTCCTCTGCCCCCATCCCCCACAGCGTTAGATGTGGAAGTATGAAAGTACTCATGTCCAGAGGGGACATGCGGGCACCACAAATACTTGGCGCTACATGTCTTTGAATAATTCAGTCTGTAACACATATGGTGGACACACAATATGGTGTATAACATTAATTTGGTTTTGTGGGTGCAAGCAGCATATAGGTTGGGGCAGCATTTGTGCCTTACTTATTTTGGAATTTAATATTTTCTTTCAAGCAGCTTCCAGTGGTTGACAATTTCAGATATAAGTCCTGAGATCATAAAAAGCACTCCCCTCTATAGCAGTTTATACACACATATGGGCTGGAGCGATAGCACAGTGGGTAGGGCATTAGCCTTGCACACGGCTGACCTGAGTTCGATTCCTCCACCCCTCTCGGAGAGCCCGGCAAGCTACCGAGAGTATCTCACTCGAATGACAGAACCTGGCAAGCTACCCGTGGCATATCCAATATGCCAAAAACAGTAACAAGTCTCACATGGAGATGTTACTGGTACCTGCTTGAGCAAATCGATGAGCAATGGGATGACAGTGATACAGTGATATATATACATATATATGTATATATATGCTTTCTTCCATAAGCCATCAAGAGACCAAGTCTCTGTACATGTTTACACTCTGAACACCGTTTTTAAGTCTTTCCCAAGAAGATCTGACTTCCCTTCATAATCTTCAGACTGATGAACTCAGCTTATGAGGAACTTTAATCACAATTATAATTTTTTTTGCATTATATTGATCTATAATTCAAGTGATGTGGCATTATATCTAAGAAACTGGAAGACCTAATGTTATACACCATATTGTGTGCCCACCATGGGGTGTGTTACAGACTGAATTGTTCAAAGACATGAATAGTCCCACAGGTCCTTGAGACTTTTCCAGTTTTTGGTGTCATCGATTTTCTATCATTGTTCAACAAGAAATAAAAACATCTCGTCATCATTCTTGGACACTTGGGCTGTTTTTATATTTCGGCAATTGTGAATAATGCAAAAATAATATAGGGTACAAATATCTTTTCACAATAGGTTTTGGGTTCTTGGGGTAGATGCCACTAAGTGGAAATGCTATATCATATGTCAGCTCAATTGCTAATCATTTGATAGTTGTTCATATTGTTTTCTGAAGATGGTTGAACCAGTTGGCATACCCATTAGTTGTGGATGAGAATTCTGTTTTCCCCAAATCACCAACACTCTTTTTCCGATCTCACTAGTGTGAGGTAATCCTCATTATTGTTTTGATTTTTGCATTGTTAAGTTTTGAAATTTTCATTTAGTTTGTTTCAATATCTAATTTTTGCTGAAAATTTCTTTTTGTTTCAAGTATTTTTATAATTTCTTAATGAATCCATTTTATAATGATGACTATAAAATGACTGTCAGAAAATTTTGACATCTATTTCATATTTTGTATTATGAAGCCCTGGATCTCATTTTTAAATCTGCTGCTTTGTTAGAACTATGACACTAAACAGTTTGGGGAGGGTGGGGGTCTCAGGCAGAATTGCTAGAGGTTAAAATTCAGCACCATTTTGCTGCCATTTATACCATTTGTACCGTTTTGCTACCATTTTCGAGAGAATTGTTACTGTCACTGTCATCCCGTTGCTCACCAATTTGTTCGGGCGGGCACCAGTAACGTCTCCATTGTGAGAATTGTTACTGTTTTTGGCATATAGAATATGACACGGGTAGCTTGCCGGGCTCGGCCATGCGGGGGCGATACTCTTGGTAGCTTGCCGGGCTCTCTGAGAGGGGCGAAGGAATCGAATACGGGTTGGCCGTGTGCAAGGCTAACGCCCTACCTGATGTGCTATCGCTCCAGTCCAAGGCTTGTTACTACTGGAGAAAAATGAGAGTCCCGGTTTCTCTAGAGACCTTCACTAAAAATCACCATGAAGCAACAGGGTGGAGTGAGTTGTTATTACTGTCTCTAATACTTTATCATGTGACTTTATTTTCATTAGATAGTGAAAATTCTGAGAAGTCACAAAGCTTCCTCTTCCGCTATCCCTGCAGGGACAGAAAAAAGAATCTCATTACTGCCGCATGGGATATAAGTTCAAGCTCCAAGCATCCTCTCCAGTGATACCGGGATGAAGAGAGCTCATTATTCCCCGGGAGGATGAAAGTTCAGCTTTCCACGTGGTCTCCTTTGACAGCAGCTTGGCAAGGGAAGGGCTAATTATACAGACAGAGAGTAGAACTCCAAACTCCCCATGCAAGTATGGCTCTGCAGTTTTCTGTGTTATTTGATTGGAATAATGCAATTGTGGTTTGCGATCTATATGATCTATGTGTTATGTATAACATATTACACATCATGTGTGTGACATGTGTTACACATAACACAAACATAGCATATTTATGTATACCTTCAAATAACATAATTATATATAATATCCACACATTTTAGCTAAACAGTAAGAACTAGAGGCTAAAAATGTGACCATTGTCCCGGGTTTGATTCCCAGCATCCCGTATGGTCCCCTGAGCACTGCCAGGGGTAATTCCTGAGTGCAGAGCCAGGAGTGACCCCTGTGTATTGCCAGGTGTGACCCAAAAAGCAAAATAATAATAATAATAAATAAAGAATGTGACTATTGCATATTTTTCTATAATATTTTGTATTTTAATTTCATTCAATTTTGTATGCTTTATAAAAACAAATTCTCATCTTTCGTTGCCATGATCAGAGAGCTCACATGTGATCTTGGTGTCTATAGAATTGGCTGCAGTGCCTGATATTAAGTCATACACTTCAGTTGCAGAGTTGACACACAACAGGCCTCACTGGAGGTCAAACACCTTGTCAGGGGGCCGGGGTTCCCAGCAGGGCTACCAGGGTAGAAGTCAGTGTATGTAAGTTGGTAGAAGCTATTGAACTCCTGGTCTCAAGCTTACAAGGCAGGCATTTTGCCTCGGAGATGCTAGTATCTTGCAGATGATGTGCACCAGACTCCAACTGACTTGGTCCATGACTATACATGGACTGTACATGTGATTTTGGTCACATGTACCAAATAACAGGTGGTCATCAAGTTGATCCTCACCAATATTGGGCTTATTTTCACATTTTTCATGACTAGTTGGGGATGACTGCTCAGAGCCAGAGACTGATGGGCAGGGTTCATCACCAGGATGTCCTCTATCTTTTGCAGCTGCTGTGAATGCCTGCTCCCAGCTGGGGACAATTGCACCCATCTGTGGTGAGTACTTCTTGCTCATAACAACTTTCTGACTCAGGATGCAGGCACAAAACTGAACCTCTCAGGATCACTATAAACATTTGCTTTTAGTGCCTTCCTCTTTAGATTGGAGATCAAATCTCATGTCCTCATGGTGAACGAAGCTTCCTTTTGCTCTGAGCTAACTGCAGCCACAGATCTACCAGGTCACACAGCAGCTATGAATTTGTAGAATGAGGTCGAAACTACGAACCTGTTGAGGTAGAACTGAGGTTGTGACCCCCTGCAGAGCCGCAGGGCTCCCTTGGTCAAGACCACATGGGAACACACCCCTCACTGGGTTTCACAAGTCCCATGATTCTTTATGACTCAGTGAGTTCAAGTACAAAACTGAATTTATTATTATTTTTTTAATGAACAACTAAGCACTCAGCATCTTGGCATGACCTGGGTCACATCAGAGCAAGTGACGAACCTGTCGGGAGAGACATCCAGCGTCCTGATTAGGAGTGGGTCCCCCAGCTCAGGCCAGAGTGGCAGCTCCTTGTGTTGGGATCAATAAGACCTGGTCCTTTTTTTTTTTTGACTCAGAGAGCACTAACATAAAGCTAAAATGCTCTAAATCCTCTGAGCTCACACCCTCCTGCCTCAGGTTGGTGTTTTATGTCCAGTACTGACTTGCCATTCCTCCCCCCCTTTTTTTTTTCCAGTCTCTGTGTTCCACTCCCCTAGCCTAGGAGAAATGCTCATTAGCTCTCCATTTGTCCACGGTTCTGTGCTACACAGAGTTTGGTCTCCTTGAAGCAATGGCTTTTCTCGCCACTGAATTTTCTGCGATACCCGTTGCAGGACACTCTGTTCTGTTTACTTCTTGTGATTCTTTGTGTAGATGCCACAGGCTAATTCACAGAACTGTTCCCTTTCAATCCTTTCTGGCTTCAGTAAAGTATATTTTTTTAACTAGCAAGATTTGCAACAATGGTCCAAACCTTCTTCTTATTTTAAGCAAGTGTGCTTGCGCACGCGCACGCACACACACACACACACACACACACACACACACACACTCTTAGCTCCATGATTGTTAATCTGCCACATTCTATGGCAGCATCTATGCCTGCCCTAGGTGTTCTAATTAGATGCAAAAGCAATAAATATAGTAGCACGTGGTTAAATTCCCAAAGGTCTTTTAGTCCACTCATCTGTGACAGCTAGTAGGAAATGTAAGTGGTTCCAATAAATCCCTCCGAGGAACAGAGCAGCTGCTAATAGAAATGGAATTAAGGGGAAAAGTAATAACTGATGGGAAACATGTTAGCAATGTACCGATCAATCTATAATATCGTTCTTTAAATATCTTCAAATATCCCTAGCCTCTTTTTCTAATATCCATCATAAAGTAATATTTTTTCTGAAAGAGAAATATTTACTTCTATTCTTCTAAATTAAAAACTTTTCTTGGCTCGGCATTAACCTCATAGTGATTTTATGAAGTTTCTATACTTAGTATCACATTCTTAATGACCCAGTTTATACATGCTTATGCACATAGATACAGCACATTCATATACGCAGACTCAAAATTTTAAATGAGACCAGTTACTATAAAACATGTTCTTGGGATTTAGCATCCCATATTTTCACCTTTCTCAGAGAAAAACTGCAGGATCATGATATCTTATGATTCCTAATGTAGCTGAAGCAAAAACATTTCTTAGGCTTTTTTGAGATAGAATTTTATGTAGGTTATTAGTTAGAGTTAATCATAAAGTGTTCTGTTTATGTTGTGTACATCTGATATGAGAAACACTTTCATTGTAATTAAATGACTTACTTGGGGTCTAAAAGTAATGTGAATAAATGTGCAGCATTCAATCTAAATCTTCCAAACCTAAATCTTTCAAACCAGTAAAAAATAATAACATACTTCCATCATCACTTCAAATATCATTATTTTAGGAGTGTTTCTGTTCTTATTCTTCATATTTAGAAAAAAATTCACAAGTTTAGAGTTGAGTTTCTTTAAGAATAGTAAAATGGTTCCATGAATGTTGAAATCTTTGTTACTTGGAATTGTAGTATCTTTTGTGTGAGTAATTAATTGTAAGTTATTTTTTCTACATATAATTCATATTTCAATCCATTTCTTTAATACATCTTTTCTCTCTCTAGAATTCTATTGTCTTGTGCCAGTTGGTTTTTTAGAACATTGGGGATGTACTTCTGATCACTTGCTATCTGTGAGACTTTGTAAACACCAAAGCCATGGAAAGCAATGACTAAAGTGATTATGTGCAAACATGTGGAAGATATGCTGGCAATTGGGAAAGAAAGAACTACAGCTGACAAACTCTAAGTGACTCAGAAATAGCAATAGAAATACCCCTAGGACTCAGCAGAGAAGCAATGACTAGTTTTCCTTGAATTTAGCCACCATAAAAGAAACATAAGCCAACAGCTTGACTCACAACACAAGGTGGGAAGATATCTCTGGTTAAACAACAAATAAAAATAAATAGAACTGACATGACATTTCCATTGACTAAAGGTAGGAAAATAAAGTCGAACAAACCAATCCTGGTAATTTCTACTGGAGCAGAATTAATTGAGGAGATAAATAATATTTTTAGGCAAAAAGTAATACGTTTTCAGGGAGGTAGTACTGAAGTTTCAAAAAGACTTTCAAAATCTATTTACTATGATTTATGAGTTTTAAAATGTTATATTTAAAAAGTAAAATAGAATGAACAAGGAAATGACTTAAAGGGCTTAAGCAACACCAAGGCACTGAGCTGAGAGTAGCTCTTAAACTTGGCTTGGGTGTGACCCCAAGACAAAACAGAAACAACCAGAATGTACCTTAATTAGTAGAATTCTAGAGGAATATGAGAAAGAGATATGTCACAACAAATAAGTTAAATTCTATAGCACTAGAATATATAAAAGTGAGGAATATGAGACCAGTGAATATGGCCAGATTTAAAGAACATGCATACAATAGAAGCATCCCAAAGGACATCAGACAACAGATTGGATATAAGAAGAAAAAATTAAGAAAGCAACCCTGAACTTCAAAGTCTTCAGAAACAGAATTCATGTGACGTGGGCAGTATTAAGGAATTATGCTAAATACCTATAGGCAAGCAGAGAGACATTTTTGAAATGCAAATGAAAGAAAAAAATTAAAACTTTCAGATAGAAAATAACTAAAAATGAAGAAGACATATTTTCCAACTCATCTTTTATTAGAATTATGTCTAATGTTGGCAGAATTTCTTTCCATGTGTGAATTTCAGAACATAGAGATAATAAAACTCAAGTGAAGACAGCACTGTTATTATTAAACATTTTTTTAAATAATAGAAAATATGCTTGCTTTTTATAAAGACCAAAAAGTAATTAAATCAGAATCAAATTAATCAATGATTAAGAGTAGATGATAACAAAGAAGAATATGGTCAGGCCAGTGAAATTGAAAATTAAAGACAAGAGGAATGAATTTAACATAAGTATAGTTAAGTAAAATTTGAGGAGTGAAATACATGCTATGTTGTTAAAATAGATCTGAAGAAATACTGAAAGCAAATGAACTGCATGACTAAGAAAATAGATATTAAAAGGAATAATTATCAAGAGTATAAGTAGTGAAAATAAAGTAGAAAAAAGATTGAAAATAATAATAATAAAGGCAAATTTTATTTCTTTGAATATTAATTAAAAGTAACAAAAAATAAACCAAAAAACAACAAATAAACAAAACACATTTTAAAGTTTTATGGCTAAATTGGAGGTTATCAGAAATGATAGCCAATGGATAGATAAATCTAGTAAAAGTAGAAAACTATGTGTTAGAGAAGAGAACTGGATTTTTCATAATAGACCAAATGAAGAATATATATAGAAAAGAGAGTTCAATAGTTATATACATACCGAGGATGTATGTATGTATGTCATTATCTATCATAATGCATGCGATGTCATAATGCAATAACACTTCAATAAAAGTTATAAAAAAAGACAAACAGAATAAGAGAATAATATTTCAGAGGCAACACTAAGGAATCTAACTAGATTAGAAAGTAATTAACACTACTCAGTGCATGTATAGTGAAAATGTAAATTGGCACAACTGCTGTAGATACTAGTAACTGTATGTGTTAAAAGGAAGGTTCACAAAATATTGAAAATGGAACTATCTAATAATAAACAATTCCATTTCTGGACACTTACCCTATAAATATAAAAATGCTAATTCAATAAGAAGATGCAAAAATATGAAAATTATAGGTTACCTTAGTTAATGATAATAAATATTATTAGCATTCAAATTCAGTGCATATTAATTTAAACCTAAAATTTGCATTATTTTGAGCTATTTATGATTTTATTTTAGCTGAGGTAATGCTTGCAATAGAGTTAATGTTTAGGCTTAATGATGGAACTAATGTCTAGGATACTCTCCATTTTCTTGCTTTCTTTTATATGCCACATATAAATGAGATAATCCTGTATTTTCCTTTGTCCCTCTGAATAATCTCACATAAAACTACCAACTCTAGTTGGTAGTCCAAGTTGTATCAGAAGAAAATATTGCATCTTTTCTTACAACTGATTAGTATTTCATTGTGGATATAAATGACAGCTACTTTATCACTCAGCTGTTATTGTACATTTGTATTCTTTTCAGATCTTGCTTATTAGAAATACTGCTGCAATGAACATACTATATGGCTTCTTAAAGTTTTGTAATCTTGGCATGAATGTCAAGGAGTAAAATTACTGGTAGTAAAGGAGAGTTCCATTTTCAGTTTTTGAGAGACCTCTGTTCTGTTTTCCAAAGAGATCGAAACAGATGGAAGTTCTTTCTCACCACATCCTCACCAACACTTTGTTCTAGTCTTTTTGATAGGGTCATTTTCATAAGTGTGAGATGGAAACTTACTGTCATTTCAGTTTTTATTTTCATGATGTTAAGTGATAATAAATACTTTTTTCATAAGTCTATTGGTCATCCAGATGTCTTTTTCACAAGAAGGTGTCTATTTTATCGCCTCTCCCCATTTTTGGATAGGGTGCTTTTGGCTTTAGTTAACTTTATCTGTGATTCCTACATATCTTGTTTATTATTCCTATTTTAATGTATGATGTAAAATCATTTTACCTGTTCAGTAGAATGTCTTTTGATTTTAGCTCCAAGTTTCACTTTTCTCTTTTTCTTTTGTTGCAGAACAAAGCAAAGATTTTTCATTTGCTTATTCTTGTTTTGTTTTTCTTTACCAGTGTAGTCAGCTCTGTGAAGATAACTTTGTAGAATTCTATGCATTTATCTCAATGTACTTTTATAGATTTTTATTATATAAATTTAACTAAGAGGCTGACAAGCTACCCGTTGCATATTCGGTAGGCCAAAAACAGCAACAACAAGTCTCACAATGAAGACATTACTGGTGCCCACTCAAACAAAATTGATGAACAGCAGAACAACAGTGCAACAGTGCAAATTTGTTTTTGTGTATGATGTGAGATAGAGATACAATTTCATTTTTCTCAGAGATTGCAATTTACCCAGAATTATTTGTTGAAGAGACTTTCCTTCCTCTATGTAATGTACTTAGCTCCTCTGTCGTTAGCTAACTGCCCATACATTTGAAAAATAACTTCTGGGCTCTTAAATCTATTTAATTGGTATGAAAGTTTGTTTTCAATCCTGTACCATACTGTTTAGATTGGTATAATTTGGTAGCATAGTTTTGAGTTAGTGAATGTAATAACCCTATCTTCTTTTTTTCTCAGTGTTGTTTTGGAGTTCCATAGTCCATACACTATTAGTACCCTTCGTTTTGTGTGTTTTGGGCAAATACTTTGGAATTTTGACAGTGATTACATTGATTGTATATGATGTTTATTTCATAATGTTAATTTTCATAATGTTAATTCTTCCAGTCTATGAACATGGAATATTGTTTCCATTTCCTGTTCTATTTCCTTTAATAGTGACACTTGAAGTCTTCTATGTAAAGGTCTTTCTCCTTCTTTGTTAACTTCACTCATAAATACTTTAGGGTTTGGGACACAATTACACATTTTTTTCATTTTCTTTTTTAACTCATTGTTTACCTATATAAAAAATACAACAAATTTTTCATTGTTGATTTTTCAGTTTGATATTTTACTCTATTGATTCATTATTTGTAAAAGTTTTTGGTGAATTCTCTGGGGTTTTCTATGTATATTGTGAATTTATGCAGTCATAGTTTATATTCTCCAAGATTTCCTTAAGTGTCTTTTCTTTGCCTGTCCTTTGTGTCTTTTTCTTGCCTAATCACTTGCCTAAGGCTGTGTTGAATAATAGTGCAGAGAATGTACATCCTTGATTTGTACTGGTTCTTACATCACCAATGATGTGATGTTAGCTATGGATTTGTCTTTACTATCTTGTATTATTTCCTTCTATTTTGATTTTGCTGAGAGTTTTTACTTCATTGGTTGCATGTTCAACTTTGTCAAACTTTCTTTGCATATATTGGCATGATCATATTATTTCTTTCTTTTTGTTGATGTAATGTATCACATCAATTGATTTAACCATCTTTGCATTAATAAAACAAATCCCACATCTTCATGTTATATGATCCTTGGAATATATTTTTAATTAAACTCATTAAAATTTTGTTTAAGTTTTGTTTTATCACTTTATTAGGAATATTGTTCTGTAGTTTTCTTTTTTAAGTGATATCTGTCTGCTTTTGTTATTAGGGTAATTTTCACTTCATAGAAGCTATCAGTATGTACTTCTGTTTCTTTGGTATTCCAGAAGAGTTTGAGAAGTGCATGTAATAAGGCTTCTTTGGAGGTTTGGTAGAATGCAATAATAAGCCTATCTGAACATGGGCTTTTGTTTTGCAGAAGATCATTTCATTTCCTTTCAGTTATTTGATCTGTTCAGATTTTGTACTTCCTCTTTGGAGGCTGTATTATTCAAATATTATTCAATTTCTCTAGTGGTATAATATTGTCATGGTAATTTATTTAATCATGTGTATTTTTGCTTTATATTTTTTCATTCCTACCCTTTCATACCTTATGTGTTTTATCATTTTTCTCCAATTTTTTCTCAAGTCTAGTTAAAGTTTTTTCAATATTATTGTTTAAAGAAACATTTTCTGTTTCATTGGTACTTTTATTGTCATATTGATTTTATATTATTGATTTGTTCCTCAATTTATATTTTATTCCTTCTATTTAATTTGGGTTGCACTTTGTTTTCTTTTTCTGGCCTTACAAAATGTGAAAATATGCTTTTTTCTTGTTTTTTTTTCTTGCTGGTCAACATAACCCTGTGTTACTGTGAACTGCCTTCTTATAACTACTTTTGCTGTGTCCTAAAGATTCTGACACCTTGTATCTTATCCTCCTCATCCATTTCCAAGAAACCTTTTATTTATTTGATTTATCCTCTTTCACTCAATGGTTGTTTAACAACCATTGTGTTTTCAGCTTCTAATTATTTATGATTTTCAGCTTCTAATTATTTATGATTTTCCCTACTTGTGGCATGAGAATTGAGTTTCTTTTTTCATGACTAGTTTAACACATTATGTCTTAGCCTGTTATTTATCATGTAGTATACTTTATATATTGTGGAGAAGAATATATACTTTTTTTTCTGTAAGGTAGAGAGCCCTACAGATGTCTATTAAATCCAATTCTTTTAATTCTTCACTTATAGTTCCTATTCCTTATTCTACTTTTGTCTGATTAATCTACTGATGAGATTGGGTTGTTAAAGTATCCCACCTGCTTGACTTCCACTATCTCTTCAGTTCTGTTAGTACTTTATAAACTTTTCTGCCCCTCCATTTAGTACATATATCTTAACAAGAATGAAATCTTCCTGATGCAATGATTCCATAATCTATATGCAAAGCTCATTCCCATCTCTTATTAACTCCTCATTTTTGAGTACTGATTGGTCTGACACAAGTATAGCCCCTGTATTTGTAGTTTAAAATCTGCCTATGATTATTTTCTAACCTTTTCTCTACATCTGTTTATCATGATCATTCCTGTGCATCTCATAAACAGTACATTGTTGGATTTTGTTTCTTCATCCAACTAGTCACTCTGAGACTTGCAACAAGGGAGCTCAATTCAATGACACTTATAGAAAAGAATGATAGAAAGAAATTATTGCAGGTTCACAGTCCTAGGTTAGCTGCATGCGAGGCAAGTGCCTTGCCAGCTATCCTATCTCTATGGCCCTTTATCTGCATTTTAATACTGGAATTTTGTGTTATAAATTTCTTCTATTTTCTTCTTAGTTTCTCCTAAATTTTTTTTTCTTAGAAGTCATCATGTAGTTTACATCTAAATTCTAAATTTATTTTCACTTTCATGTTTGAAGTGCATAAGTTCCATCTGTAATTTTCATTAATTCCAGTCTGTCTTTCTCCCGTTTTGTTTTATGTTTTGCTCTCAAGGGGTGTTTCCTTGCTTTTCATAGGAAATCATTTAGTATTTCTTGCACAATTGACTTAGAAGCAATGAAGGGTCCACTGCTATTTTTGTGTGAGGAGGTTTTTATCACTCATTCAAATCCATGTGATAATTCCTGGCTAAAGTTTCCCTTTGTTTAGTACTTTGGACATATCATACCATTCTCTTCTTGCTTTAGTTTTATTTGAGAAACCTTATGTGACTTATACAAAGGTTTCCTTATTTATGTGTCCTTCTTTCTCACTTGCTGTTTTGCAGTCTCTTGTAATTTTGATTTCAATGTTTTTGGTGTTCTTCTATTTGGCTTTGTTTGGAACTCTAAACCTGTATCAGTACAATTTTTCTCTCATCAGATTGGGGATGTTCTCAACTATCTTTTTGGATTTTTAATCTCCTTTCTCTCCTGGTATTCCTCTGATGCAGAGGTTGATTCTTTTAGTGTTGTCCCATATATCTTTTAAGTTCTCTCTCTCTCTTTTTTTAAATTCCTTTGTTCCCCTGCTCTGTATTGATAACATATAACTTTTCTTGAGGTTACTGATTAAAGTTTTGTTTCTTCCATTAAATTGCTGAGTCCTACTATCTTATTTTCCTAGTTTAGCTAGTATGCTCATTTATTTCCACTTGAATTTTTCTCAATCTTTTTCAGTTAAACATTCTTCAAACTTATCACTGTCACTTTCCCTGATTTTGAGATTTCACTAGATATCAGAATTGCTGTTTTGAAGTTCTTCTTGGGCAATTTACAGAGTTCTGATCTAGATGAAGATCTTCCTGGACTTCTGTCTCAGTTGTAAATGCAGGCAAATTCCTTCATTTCCTTCATTATGTCAAGTGCTTCTTGACAGGGGTGGCGCTCTGGCAGTGTATGGACCCAAGCAACAATCTGTGCCCCCCATTTGCAGGATGGGGCGATTGCTGTTGATATAAGAAATTATGCTTGAAATGCCCCGGAAGCTGCTATAGCTCTGAGGTTTAACTCGCCTGCGCTCTGGAACAAAAAACAAAAATCACTGTTGCTGGACTCTGCCAACTGATACGGTGTCACAACTGGGTATTTTAGTCACAAGTACCCAGTCACTGCTGCTCAGCAAATGCATCCTGTAGCTTCGTAGGGTATTAATTTGTCATTTCCTGATTGCAATTGCAGAGCCAAAGGTCAACGGTTCCGAGGATATCAAGGCTGAGAAAGGAACACTGATACTGTTACTGTTTGACTAGGCTATGGCGGCTGGTTGGAGAGGCCTATTCTGCTGCCAAAGGGGCTAATTCGTGTGCTTCCCTGTGTATTTTCTTAAAAAAAAAATGAGTAGGGTGTCCTGTTCTTAGTTGTTCTTTGTGGTATTTCTGTGTTGGGTTTGAAGAGATTTGTAGTTCTGAGAGCCAGGCCAGTAGTCACCAGATAACCTGGTCAGCCACAGCCAGAAAATTCCAACTTATTTGTAGTTGAAAGATATGTGTGAGTCAAATTCCTTCAACCTGGGGAAATAGGGCTTCCTAAGAGCAAGCCCTTAATCATGAGAGTCCTTAAATTTGATTGACTCCCAATGGCAGGCTGGGACTTCCTGTCATCTTCGCTTCTTAGACTGAGGCCACTTGAGATTCCACAGATACTGGTGCAAGTCTCTTCAGTAACTACCAAGGCTTTCTAGGGACCCTGTAGACTGAGCAGAGGTTAGTCTAGTCATCAGGTTGGCAGAGCGCTGGCAATCCCAGCATTCTGGTCTGCTTTGTCATTTTTTTTTTTTTTTTTGCTTAGAATCTGGTGAGCTGGGTGGAGCTGAGTGAGTGACGTTGGCTGTGTGCCCATGGACCTGGTGAACTGCTTTGGCTTCAGGCACAGAGAATCCAGCAAGTCCGGCTAAGCAGAGTTAGCCAGCTTGGCTGAGAGCCTCTGAACCTGGTAGATTTTTCCGGGTGAGATAACAGTTTGGGCTGATTGCGTGCGTGCTGGTCTTCCTGGATCTTGTTTGCTTAGTTGCTGAGCCCGTGGGCGGGGCTCACTCCCAGGAAGGTGGCACTGCTGAGACTCCCAGCCACATGGCCCCGGCAGCAAAGTCCACCTGCGCTGTCTCCAGGGCGCTGTGTTCTTTCAAGTCCCCGAATCTCCTCCGAGTCACCGTTGCCTTCTGCCCCTTTCTTCCCTTCTGCAGGATCTTCCTCCAGGGTTCTTGCAGACTGGGCTGCAGGGCTGGCCCTCCTCTTCTCCAACTCCAATGCCGCCTGCTCCCCCCAGCAGCCCAGGAACCCCTGCAATCTCTCCTGTCCAGCCTTCTCGCCTATCAGTATGCAGAGACCCAATAGCATTCACTGCAGGAACTTGAGTCAGGGACCCAGCTCTTTCTGTCTTTCATAAAGATTTTGCCAGCGGGCCGGAGTGAGAGCATAGCGAGCAGGGCTCTTGCCTTGCAACTGGTCAACCTGGGTTCCATCCCCAGCCAGAAGCAGGAGCAAGTCCCGAGCACCCCTGGGTAGGGCCTCCCCCGAAGAAGGTTCTGCTGGGGAAGAATTTTCTCGGAGAGCTCTTTCATTTTGCCATCTGGCTGCCCTTAGAGCTGTGTGTTTAAGAAACAGCTAGCAAACATAAGAAAGACCTAAAAACTGAGTGAAGGGTCCATTTGCAAGGTTGTCCACCCTGTCTGCGTCAAAAAATGAAAGATGATCCAAACTAGAAATTCTTGTTAACAGATAATCCTGTGCTTTAAACCTGTTTAATAACTTTATCTTTATACGTGTGCTCTGCCTGGTAATTTGCCAGAATTATACACTTTCCCTCAAATCTAGTTTTTCTTTTTTTTCTAAAGATGGAGGTAACTTGGGCCATTTGGGGATTTAGTTTTGTTTTTTGTTTTTTTGTTTTTTTTTTTTTTAGGGGGGAGATCTTTGCCACGTTTGCATGAGGATGCATGTTATCAACTTGTTGGTTTTTCTTCTGTAATGTTGGTATCTTTCAACCAAGAACTGAGAAGGGAAGACAGCAATTTTCTCCCTTCTGTTACACGACAAAAAGACACAAAGGAAAAGCTCATTATTGCTCCATCACATCTCTCTTTTCACTTTCTCCAAATCTACTGTGTTAACAAATGTTAGTAACCCTTTGTGCAGTCTTTCTCATCTTTATTTTTCTTATACAAATATGAGTGTGTATATATAAGCATATGCACATATATAATGGCTGGGTTATTTCTAGCACAATAAAAACACCCTGCACATATTATTTAGTGACAGTATTTTTACTAAACAATTTACCAGGGGTGTCCTATTAAAAAATCATGAGAATAAATTTAGAAATCTAATTGGTTTTATTAAAGGATTCGTAATTGGATGGGAGCATCCCATCTTGCAAACAGAAAGACTCTTTAAGGGGTTATACAAAAGGGAATGTTTTTATTCTCAGAAGGAAAGAGGTACTCAGTCAATAGTGGGAAAACAAAAAGAAAGTATTTCAGGCATTCACCTTCCTTCAGGGGAAGGCAGGAGTGTTTTTACATACAGATCACCTCACTGGTACTGGCCAAGAAACTTCAGATTATTTTTGTTTAAAACTATGCTTTGGTAATATAAGTGCAGTTAGGTAAGGTCGTAAATATTGGTATTCTCCCCCATTTCCAACTCTGACTGAAAAGCTGCAAGGACTGACATTAAGAATTCCATTTCGGTAACGGTTCCATATTGAACAGGATATCCCAGTTTGTCTTTAACTTAGCTAACGCAGTCACTGTCAGGGAAACATAAAAACTGAACAAGCAATGATGCAGGACCAGAGAAAGCAAGGCAACAGTCTGAAGCCCCAAAAAAGGAAAGGAAGTCAAAATTGGGCAGCCCAAGTTAATGGATGAGAGTTGCAAGGAAGCCAATCACAATAAAAACACAACCCTAGGGTCCTGGGAAGGGGCCAGTCTAAGGCAAAGGCTATCTTTGTTTGAAGTTTGACTGTCTCGATCCTCAGATCGTGGATTCTAACATTGACTTCTGCATGAATGTCAATGGCTCATTAATACTTTTTCTTTAATAAGTCCTACAGTTTTATGTGTGTGTGTATGTGTGTGTGTGTGTTATACTTTCTCCCTGTTTTGATTTGATTTTGTTCACAAGAACAGTTTCAGTTGAGTGGATATATCACAACCATTGGAAACGTTTTTTTCTCTTTGGTACCGGTGTGGATTGATTTGGTGTTTCTGCTTTGGCATTTTCCTTGCAATTTTTCTTTCTCTGTCTTTCATAGATAGATTACTTTACTACTATTAGAGACTTCCAATAAGTAAAACTTGAAGAATAGAAAAAGTATTAAGTTAACCTTGTTATCATTTACTCTTTAAAATGAGAAGTTGTTAATGTCAGGAAGTGGAATTACTGGGTCATATGGAAGATCACTTGCTAAGTCCTATGCAAGCCTCCTCTCTTTCATACCCTGAAGTTCCTTTGGATCTACCTGTGTTCTCACATGTCACAATATATGTTGACTAGATGAGGAAGCTAAACCATATCAAATTATGAAATGTGGTTTGTCAGGCTATAGGAACACTCAGGAACCCCATGGAAAATTCAATACAGCAGACAACCGAGGTGTCCAATCATTAGCATGTGAAGAACTGAGACATCCCCTGCCTATGATTTTCTGAAAGCATGGATCTTCCACTTCTAGGATGTCTTTAATTGAAGGATAGTAAATATTTGCCAATCTCCTGGCTATAGACAGCGAAGGCTTCTTTGTCAGAACCATCCAGTTAAACCTCTTCCAACTTCCTGACCACAAAAATGTATTTATCGCATTAAATCATAAAATTTGTGAATTATTTGTTACACAGTAATAGATAACAAGTGATATGATATAGGAGTGTTGTATCAATTAAATATGGCCACAATAATGTCACAAATAAGCAAATACAATATCACAATGCCATATAAAGATGATCACTTATTATGGGTCTGTTGGGCACAGCTATTTGGGACTGGATTCAAGTAGGTGATTTAAAAATGATTTAGGACTGGCCTCAACTGGCCTTTCTCTTGTATCTGAGCTGAGTCTCTAGTATTTCTTGTATATTTCCTATTCATCCCCTATACCAATCTTAATGTATTCTTCAAGTTGCAATAGGGCAAGCCCTATCATTTGTAGGCTATTTGTATTTTGGACCATGTGTTATTTCACTAGCATGACAGTGGGTGAAAAATAATTACATGCTGATATGAAAGTCAAGCTTGGCAGGAAAGATATATGTGGCCTTAGGAAGGAGAGGCACTTGAAAGTACTATGAGCAAAGGTATAGATATATTGAGGTGTCAGAGCTTAGGGGAATTAAAGTCATCTAGAGCACTGAGCTGAAAGGAATACCTTTTACAGAACATAATAAATGGTTGGAGAGAATTAAGAACCTGTCTACACTATATGGTGTGAAGACAAGATTTGACTCTTCTTGCAGAGACCAGAAGGCCACGGTGGATAATGGAAATCTACTGTGAAGGAGGACTTAGTGCAAAACAAGTTTCTGATATTGCTGAAAGAAACGTTGCCTGGTGCATTCATTTCAGAGGCGAGACAAAAAAACCAAGAAACAAAAACCACCCACAAATACCAGCTAACACTTTAAGAGGAAAATTATAAAGGTAAACTGAGTCAAATGTATGCCAGTGAACCCTTATGAAAAGTCCTCACGCCCAGCAGTGTGAGATACCATGCCCTGCATTATGGTACAAAGAGGGAATGAAATGAAATATTCACCCTGAGTGTCATCCAACTGGATGTGTTTTCAACAATAGTTTTATGATCAAGGTTGAAGCTTCATACTCAAATATCTTTGTATTAAATATTCTGTCTACTATGTTTATGTTAGGGAAATTATTTTTGTTTTTGCTTTTTTTTTTGTCTTTGGACCACACCAATGGTGCTCAGGGCTTACTCCTGGCTCTGTGCTCAGAAATAACTCGTGGTAGGGTTCAGTTGACCATATGTGATTCCAGGGATTGAATCCAGGTCTGCTACATGAAAAACAAGTCCCTGAACCTCTGTATTATCTCTCTAGCCCCAGGTTAGAGAAAGTCTTAGAGATTATTTGGAACAACTAATACTACTCAAATATGGTGAATTGTAAAGTAACACGCAACCCGGAGATTCTTCTTCCAGCTATTTATTAAGAAACCTTCTCATGCAAACGGAAAAAAGGACGAACGAAGGATGGACGAAGGAAGAGGAACCAGAGGGGAACCCCTAGCTAGGCAGCTTCCCTCCTTATATACCTCTCGCTGCTTGTTTTCGCCCACGTGTCTGCATCTGATAGGTTAGTTACAGCTTATGGGTGTGGCAAGACATCCTGTTTCCTTACTAGGAATTGTTTTCGAAGCACACAGGTGTTGTTTACGAAGAACGGTGCAATTTACAAGCACAGTGCAACTGTTGTTGCAAAGCACGGTCCCCGTGGAGGCTCTCCACAGTGAATAGCTGAGTTAGGCAGCCTTTGGGATTTTTAGATCACTTGTGTCCCTTGTCATCCCGTTGATCTTGTATTTGCTTGAGCAGGCACCAGTAGCATATCCATTTGTCCCTGTCTCGTGCTAGTGTAGCCCAATGGTATCTGCTTTTCCAGGAACACGAAGAGCCTCAAACCATTCGTTAGGGGTTTTGAAAAAAAGTCTTACTATGTTGTAGGTGGGCAGCAACCTGGTCTTTTGATGTCCAGTGAAATCCAGTCGGTAACAGCTCTAGTCCGGCAGTCCTCTCTAAATCAATGCATTACATGTCCGGCCCATCTGATTTTCAATACCTTAGCAAATGTGACAGCGTCCTGATTCTTGATCATCGATGGAGGTCAGAACTAAGGATTCCTTCTCAAACTGAGTGAAATGTGATATTCCAAGCATAGCTCTTTTGATTCCTCTTTGGGATACCTGAATAGCGTTCTCGTCCTGTTTTCATAGGGCCCATGTCTCTGAGGCAAATGTTAATGCAGGAAGAATGGTGGAGTCGAAAAGATGTGCCAGGAGCTGGAGTTTCTTTCTCCTCTTAATCACTTCTTCGATGCTCTTGAAGATGTTCCACGCTGCTCTCTTCCTCCTGAGCAGTTCTGACACCAAGTTGTTCCTCATGTTGAGTTCTCGACCCAGGTACACATAGCTGCTGCACTCAGAGATGTTTGTTCCGTTGAGAGCAAATGGAACGTCAGGGACTAGTTTGTTTTTCATGAACATTGTCTTGGTGATTCAGCTGCAGTCCAACCTTTCCAAACTCACGGTTGAAGTCGGCCAGCATTTGTGCGGCTTGGCCAATGTTTGGTGTTATTAGAACGATGTCATCAGTGAAACAAAGGTGATGTATTTGCTGACCAACTATCTTCACTCCCATTCCTTCCCCTTCCAGTCGTCGCATAATGTTCTCGAGGGTGGCACTGAAGAGTTTCCGTGAAATGGTATCACCCTGCTGAACCTTTCTCTTTACGTCAATGATCACTTCCTTGCAGAACGGTGATATCCTGGTGGTAAATATGTAATAAAGCTTGCAGAGGATCCTGATGTTTTGAGTTTGAACACCCTGTTTGGCTAGGGCTTCGATGACCACTTCAGTGTCAACAGAAACATAGTCCTTCTTTAAATTGATGAACATTAGACAGAGTGACATCTTGAACTCTCGTGAAACTTCAGTGAGCTTGGTCACCGTGTGGATATGGTGGATCGTGCTGAATTCTTTTCAGAACCTGGCTTGCTTGCATGGTTGTCCTTTGTCCAGTGTTTTGCCTATTCTATTCAGGATGACTCGAGTAAACAATTTGTAGACAATGGACAACAGGCAGATTGGGCAATCGTTGCCGATGTTGTGGATGTCTCCCTTCTTGTACAACAGAACGGTCCTGCTGGTTTTCCATTAGAATGGAAACTTGCATTTGGACAGGTAGCATGTGAAGAGCCGAGTCAGTGTATTGAGGAGTACTGGCAGCAGATTCTTCAGGTATTTGGGTCTTACCTTGTCTGGACCAGTTGCTGTCCGGGTCTTTACTGATGAAATGGTGTGTCAGATTTCAGAAGGGAGAACTTGGGAACGACATATCCATCCTGCGGAATTTGGTATGTGGGCAGGTGGACATGGCTATCAAAGAGATCCAAGTAGAAGTCCTGAATAATACTCTTCGTTGCCCTTCTGGAAGATGTGATAGATCCATCAGGACATCAGAGGGCAGCCATCTTGGTCTTGTAGTTGGTAAAGGACAGGTGAGTGATGCAAATATTTTTCCAGGCTTCTGCCACATCAGCCAACACTACTGCTCTTGTCTCTTTGAGGCGTTCCTTTATCACTTCTCTGCACAGCTTTGCGAGCCCAGATGTTAGCTAGTGATAGCCTGAGGCTCGTGCCAAAGCATGCTGGCAAATTTGCTCAAGAGTTTCTGAGGACAGGCATCTGTTTGTGGCTTTCCCACTCTGGGCATTCCTCGCACAGTCATGAAGGTGATGAACCAGTCAATCGTATTCCTCGTCGATGTTGTCAATGACGGCATCTTCCCATGTTGCTGCAATACTGCCAAAGAGCTCCCAGTTGGTGGTCATTCTGGGAGTTTTCTTCTTAAAGTTAAACTTTACATTACTTTCTCCCTGCTCTATGAAGTAGAATTTTGCACGAAGGAGATGGTCGTCCGATCCTGTTTGGAATTTGGGGACAACAGCGACATTGGTCAGGCAAAACTGTTGATTGAAGATGATGTAGTCAATTTCGTTGTGGAACTGTCCACTGGGAGACTCCCATGTCCAACATTTAGGTTCGGCCTTCTGGAACTGTGAGTTACCACGAATGGTCTTGGTTGACATGATGAATTCAGACAGTCTCTCACCCTGATCGTTCCATTCTAGGCCATGGGTCCTGATGTGGAGTTTTTCGGGCGACCTTCTCGGTCCTATCTTGGCATTAAAATCACCAACAATGACCTTGTAGAAGGTGTGTTCTTCTTTATAGAGCTTCTCCAGCTCCATGTAGAACTTCTCAATTTCTTCTTCGTCGTAGTTGGATGTTGGTGCATAGATGATGAAGATAGAAACTGCTGGCAGTGAGCCATGTCTATTCAAGCATAATCATTTGATTCAGGTTGTTAGGCATTCAAATGAATCAATGCTCATGGCTAGTTCATGTTGACAAGGACACCGATGCCACCGACACTACTGTTGTCGCATGTTCCGAGGAAGAGTTCTTCTCCAGTGTCGAAAATGGCATGATGTGATCGATGCCTTCTCATCTTCGTCAGACCAATGATGTCTTACTTGGTCTTCTGCGCTTGCACCATCAGGTCCTTGATAGATGCTTCTGGTGCCAGCGTATGTACATTGAAAGTACAGACAGTCATTTTAGTCCTTCTCCGTTATGGTAGTCTAGTCTGTCCCTGAGATTTTATCAGCCTCTCCTTGCTCATCCTTCTAAACGCCGCCTATTGGGGGCTCTTTCAGTGTCGGGTGAATGAGGCCCATTGTTGTTACTGTTTTTGGCATATCAAATACGACATGGGTAGTTTTCCAGGCTCTGCCATGCGGGCTGAATATTCTCAGTAGCTTGCTGGGCTCTCTGAAAGGGATGGAGGCTTTTAGGCTTCTAATCGCCCTCACAGGTTCACAGCATATTTGAACCCAATCATATATGGTGCAGTAATTATGGAAAATGGGTATTAAGTGTCTTATGATGTGTCATAAGAAAAGTGGCCTAGAGCATGGCGGTGGCTGGGTAGTGGAGGTAGAGTAGGTCAGCTGATGAGGTATTTATCTGGTGCCAGTAGGGTGGGTCATCTGGTACTGATTCCTGGGGCACCAGAGATTCGGAGAGGCAGGCAGAGGATCTCTGTTTCTGGGTCTCATTGAGCCTGGAGCCCAAGGTCACAAAGTTCTGCTTTACCTGCTTCTGTGGGGCTTCACTCATGCGTGAGGCTAGACCCGAGTGTTCAGAAAGTCGCCGGGAGCGTGGCAGTGGCTGGGTAGTCGAGGATTTTTAGATGAGGATATGAAATTATACACTAAACATTTTATAAAATACTGTATATTTAGGTGTTCAAAGTAAATTAATTTTTTCCTTGAGTCAAGTGAAATTTGAACAAATTATTTTTTGTCTATGGCAGTCATAATAAATATAAGTACATACTTGACACTCAAGTGATCAAACAAAATAGTTGTATGTGCTTTAAAAATGAATAAATAAAATAAATTGTTTTCCTAAAAATTGCTTCTATGCTGTCACCAGTATGTTCCTTTTTAGATGACATTTCACTGCAGATTACTATCATAGTTTCATACCTTGATTTACAAATTTCTCAATGATATCTTCTCTGTTAACATAAACAAGGGAATTATTTGACTCTAAACAATCTGATTTCTCTTTTAAACCTCGAATTTAGCTGAAAGGTTGGCACCAAATTACAGCCAGGTCCAAATATCCAGTTTTTAATTACAATAAACGCAATTATAGCATTAGGGAAATATTGAATTAAAATTTTATTTCCAGGATATAATAACAGAAGAATTCTGTCATTAAAATAAGTACCATTACTTTAAAAGGACTTGTTTATGAACTCACTTGGATATTTTGAACCTGTCTTTGTTTTTGGATCTTCAACCCTCTCAAACGTCTATTACATGTGCCAGGAGAATCTAAGTCTCTGTATGGTCAAGATGTGAGTAATTGAAGTCTGTTTCTCCAACTGTTAGAGATGAAAAGATTCTCTGTGGGGGGAAAAATTGTAAACTAAAACTGATCTGATTTTAGCTTTGGAAATAATGATTTTGATGAGTAATTGGTGTTCAAAAGAAAAATACTGCAGTGAGTCATTTCTTTAGTAGAACAACAGGTGGCAGCAAAGGGGGGCTAATTTTGGTGTTCTCATTTTTCGATTATAATAACAAATAAAATAATTTTTCATAGACCATTTTGATTCCTGTTTTTAAAAATTTACAGAATTCCTGGAACTCGGTAAACAATTTTGTTTAATAATGTAAGGTTCTTTTTCTTTTCGAAAATAAATGTGTTCTAACTCTAGTAGATGAATGTAGCTTTTCACTTACATTAAAAGAAACTGTACATTTTGGTAGCAATTAAAAAGAAGGAAAATGAACCAACTGAACAGATGCTTGGCTTCCAGCAGATGCTCACGGGACCTCTCGCTTATGTTGGCCAAGTTTTTTCTTCCTATTAAGCAATCTGTCCATCACCAGAGCATTTCAGTTTTTAAACCACCAAATTTAATATACAATATGGTTTGGTATTTTTTTTTAATTCCAGCACTAAAGTCTTTTTGATTGGAAATACCAAATCTGAATAAATTTGAATTTATAAAAGTGGAGGCAGGGGGACTGGAGAGATAGTGCAGCAGGTAGGATGCTAGCCTTGCACACAACTGATCCAGGCTTAAATCCTCACACCCCCTCAGGTTTCCCAAGCACCACCGGGAGTCATTGCTGACCCAGAGCCAAGAGTAATCCCAGAGCATCACTGGGTGAGGCCCCGAAACAAAAAACAAACAAACAAAAAGAAATTGAAGTTTTATGACAGGAACTGGCAATTACCTATTCTTAGGAAATTAAAAGAACTTTGGCCATTATCCTAAACAATTCAATGGTTGAAAGGCACCTGGCTATGTTTTCCAGATAACTATGTTTTGTTTTACTATTTAACTGACTGTGGTAGTGACAACTCTTTAGAGAAGTACTCTACACAAATAGTTTTGTTTGCAGCAGAGACTAAGATCAGAGAGAGGGAAAGAACTAAGTTCTCCTTGCACACAAAGAAAACAAAGAGAAAATAATGAATAATCATACCAACTCACTGAAATAATTCCAGATAAATTCAATCTCATTATTACTAATAAGTCATTTATTTTAAATTTTAATAGCTGTTATGATTTTTAACTCATTTAAATGGCTAACTTACAAGTTGCTGGATGACCTATAAATTCCTTTTATTTGATGACTGGAAGTATAAATGGATCAAGTTTTCATATAACAAAGGTAATTTCAGAGAAATGTATCTTCATCTTATGTCTTTTGAAACATTATATATAATAAGTTTGGGGCCAGGAAGATGGTTTCAAAGCCTGGTGCACAAGTAAACCCTGCCTTCGTCAGGTGAATAGCACCACGTCTAACTGATCAGGCCTGTACCACCAGCTTTACTTAGTACCGCCAGGGCAGTGTCTGGGTTCCCAGAGGGTGGCTCCTAGAAAATAACTAAGTAGGGGTAGAGAGAGAGTACAGCAAATACAGTGCATGCCATCAACCCAGGCGTCAGTCCTGTTACCCCAGTGGTACCCGATATTCTACAAGGAATGTTCCTTAAGCACAGAGCCAGGAATAATACCCGAGAATCCCTGGGTGTGGACCCAAACCAAAACCTTACATTAGCTAACAATAATAACTTAACAAAATGAAAGTATGCATGTATAATATATAACAAGTAATGTATTTATATCACAACTTTCTTTCATGCCTTGATCCTTTTCTCTGCCCTTTGAAGCTTGTCTTCAGCTCCCACTAACACATTGATGCAGTAACTGGAAAAAGCAACCAAAGTGTTTTAAGTTCTGGTGAGTAAAATTTCAGGCTGCCAACTATCAAGTGGAGGTTTGAAATATATAGAATGAAGTGAGGGCACAGGTCATTGGACTGAAATAAAAGCAAAACTTTGCTCCATTCTCTCTGTTTCCGTGAGCAACTATGTGAAAATGTTGCCACTAATAAAACATTGAAGGTATGACCACGGTATTGCTGGTCATCCTCTGTCACTGTAGCATTCAACTCGTTCACAAATTTTATGAGTGAAATGGTCATAAAAGCAGTGATTCACCCAATAGAAAATTAGATCTTCTCTATTTGGTCCTAAGAAATCAGATCAGTACCAACAAATCTTAGAGAATTTACAAAAGAAAATGTAATTTCAGACATTACAAAAAAAGAAAATGTCTGGGTTGCTTTCAGAGTCTCTATCAGACATCAATGACTCATTTCCAAATGGAGGAAGTGATGAAAGCAATATGGGACTTGAGGGAGAGAACCGTGGGGTCCTCGGTGGAGGGAGACAGTTGCTGAGGGTGGTTTTGAAGTTGGAGCATTTAATGTCAGGAACTCTGTTATCAAGTGCTTTGTAAATTGTGGCGCCTAAACAAAATTGTTTTTTAATGAAAATAATTTTTAAAATGTGACCTAATGGCGAGAGACAAATACCTTTGTCCATATTGACTACACAAAGACCAGTCAATTGCTGAAAAGTCAAACACAAAGGAAGAAATAAAAGACAGTCATAACAAAAGAATTTTGTTTTCAGAGCAGGAAGCATATCATCCACACCAGTACCGTCAGCTTAAGTCAAAAACATTTGGAATATATGTCCCCCATTAAGGCCATTCTTGGCAACTGAACATTAATTGTGGGTGTTGGGTCAACTTTAAGCCTTTTTGACCACTGAGACTCACAAACAGGAAGATAAGGAAGCATATGAATCAGGTTCAAAGCTGCAGTAACAATGTGTATGTCCTCACTGAGCGTGGTTATCTCTAAATGAAAGCAAATCCGGTGGCACCTGAATCACAACCAGAACAAGGTGAAAGGATTCATTCCACTTTTGATACTCCTGCAATTCTTATAGGAAAGAAAAGCTAGTAAAGCACAATTATATCATTAGTTAGCAAGACAAAAAAGACCCTGGCAGCATGCATAATACTTCACAGATATAGCATAAGTTCGTGTCAAAGGACATTAAAAATTTGTGGAGAAATCATAATTTTTAAATAGAAATTGAACCACCTTATTGGGACATTTTTTTAGTTCACTTTTTATTGTAACCTATTGACAGTTGTGCACAGATGTGCTAGCCATATAAAATGAAGATGCTGACAGTATTGTGGACATGGGTCATCATTAAAAAGATATGTTTCTTCCACATGAAGCAGCAATTCCTCTTTTGAGAATCTATTCCCAGGACAGTAAAACATTCATTCAAAAGAACATATGCACATCATTATTCATTTGCAACATGCAGTACAATAGCTAAGATGTGGAATCAACCTAGATATCCAAGGACAGATAAGTGGATCATGAAGATGTGGTAGATACATATTCACACAATGGAATACTTCACAGCTATAAGGGATAATGAAATCATGCAGTTTCCAGCAACATGGATGAAACTGGAAAACATCATGTTAAATGAAGTCATTAATTCAAGAAGGATAAAAACAGCATATCTCTTATATGTGGTATTTAGAATAACTGGATGAGGGGAGGCCCTGAACAACTTTGGCCCAAAAGTAGAAGGAGAAGAATGAAAGATTGAGTGGAGGGGAAGGGGAGAAGAGACAGATGAGAAGTAACAGGGGCAGATCAGGGGATTAAGGTACAAAGGTGATGTTAAGGGACAACAGAGTCAAATATCTAATCCACAGAGTTATTAATACTGAAATCAACAGACCCAATTTTTTTCTTTTCTTTTTTTTTTTATTTTTGGGTCACACCTGGCGATGCACAGGGGTTACTCCTGGCTTTGCATTCAGGAATAACTCCCAATGGTGACGGGGGACCACATGGGATGCTGGGAATCAAACCCCAGTCGACTACATGCAAGGCAAAGGCCCTACCCACTATACTATTGATCCAGCGCAAGAGATACAATCTTTAAAAAACCTATAACGATGCCCATCAAGAAGACAGGCTTGTGGGGTGGGTTAAGATGGGGTGTATGGGAGGGAACCTGGGAAACATTGGTGGGGGGAAGTTGTACTGGTTGTGGGATCGGTAATATAATATTTCATTCATGTCTGAAATCCAACTATAAATAAGTTTGTAAATCACAATGCTTTAGTAAATTTTTTAAAAATATTATATGCCTATTTAATAAAATTAAAAATCATTAAAATAGTTTTTAAAGGTTCCTTATTTTAGATGTCAGGTCTCCTCCAAACCCTTTTAAAGAACTGGAGCCCAGTTTTACAGGATGCAGAGAATATTCACTGTTTCACAGACTGTTAAAAATATATCTAATGCGGGGCTGGAGCGATAGCACAGCGGGTAGGGCGTTTGCCTTGCACGTGGCCGACCCGGGTTCAAATCCCAGCATCCCATATGGTCCCCTAAGCACCGCCAGGGGTGATTCCTGAGTGCAGAGCCAGGAGTAACCCCTGTGCACTGCTGGGTGTGACCCAAAAAGAAAAAAATATATATATATACCTAATGCTAACAACCATAATTTGATATCTTTTCATATAAGTTAATCTGTCAGATACTAGGTTAAATGTGCTATTGAGCTATCATAACATATTTATAATATATAAATATATTATATTTGTAAATATTGTATATTTATAATAAATAAATATATAAATATATTTACAATATATAATCATTTAATTCCTTGGGAAAAATGACTTGGATTTCCAAATATTTTTTATTCTAAAAATGTGACATCATACCTAAATTTTGAACCCTCTCTAGAGGAGTTTAGAACAAGATATTGCAAACACATAATATCCTAAATTAATTGTTAAGGGATCAGAGAGACTGGTCAACAGGTAAGCGCATCCTTTGCATGTGAAAGGTGTATGTTCCATCACCAGCACTTCATGGTCCCCTGAGTACCACCAGGAGCTACTCCTGAGCGCAGAGTCAGGAGTATCTCTGAGCACAGCTGGATATGGCCCCCAAAATAAAACTTTTAAATATATAAGCAAAAACCTATAATTAAATAATCAAAGTATGTATATTTTATACTAAAGTGGAATAAATGAAGATGACAAACACAAATATACATACATTCATCATATTAGTGAACCAATACATATATATATAATTTTAACCGAATTTCACTTTATGCCAATTTTCTTTGATTTTTTTCTTAATCTCTCTTTTGCTTCTGTACATGATAGTTTGTTTAGTTGTCAGTCTGCTTAAGCTTCCCTTGGATGTGAGAGTTGTCTTGATAATTTTGCATTTTGAAGACTACTTATTAGGTATCTTAGAGAATATCCCTCCAATTGATCTGACATATTTCTCAGGATTATACTAGATCATGAGTTTAGGAAAAGAAAACAGATGAAAGTTTTGTAATCAGCACAACACACTTGGGTACATAATATCAACATGATCTGTATTAACCTTAATTACCTAGCTGAAATAGTATTTGTTCTGTGTTTTGCAGTTATACTTCGTATTTTTGTCCCTATATCCATACAATAAAACTAGGTAGCAACTTAATATGATTAATTCATGTTTACAGTGTGGGGAATAATAATCCATTTTTTTGTTGTAGATAAACATCTAAAAATGCTATTTGTTACATTGTAAATTCATTCTCCTTTACTTCTATTTTTCAATCATATACAGACTCAGGGATTTTATACTTTAGATTATAATCCATAACACTCCATCTAGTTAAAGTGATTTGGGCTTTGATCATTGGGAGTTCTCTTGGCTTACAATGCCTGTGTGTTCTTGCTGAGGCCTGACCCAGACATACCTGAAGTATAATCTGAAACTGGCCATCACACACAGGAGGCAGGGAGAAAAGAATAGAGCGGCAGCCTACTCTAGATTGCTAACTAGCCTTTTTACTGAACCAGGGCACACACTTAGGTGATTCTTAGACAGTGAGAAGATAAATGCTCTATCCCGCTAGATCCTATAAAATGTGAAAATTTGGCTGCATAAAGTCATGCAGAGGAACCCAGGTGCGTGGGACCCAGGGCTGAGACCTCCAAGCCTGCTAAGATTTCCCTTTTCCCAGTAGCTAGGAGGTCACACCCAGGGACTGCCCTGGCACCGGTAATCCTGTCAACAGCCAGCATCCAGAGACTTAAAAGCAAGCTCCCAGAAGAGAGCAACACAGAAAGTCTCTTGCCCGCGTGCCTGGCTGTCTTTCCTGGGGCCCCTCGGAGGGGATGGGCTCCAGCTTCCCTCCCCACCCCGAGCAGGGCTCCCGGCGGCCGAAGACCTCCAGAGCCTAGCTACAGCCATGCTCGAGGCCCCTCTCCACACATTCGGACAAGCCTCTCGCATGAAGGTATGGGCAGAGGAACAACCCAGATAGCCTGAATAGTAAGGATACATCAAGAGTACATCATTTGGACAGCTGGGGGAAATACACAGGTTCAGGAGAGCTAGATGAGAAGCCTCTGACTGCTCAGATGTGATTCAGTCATCATGACATTCAGATCTTTGCTGTTTTCTTTGGGTTTTGTTTTGTTTTGTTTTGTTTTGGGTCACTCGCACCCTGCTGAGCTCAGAGCTTATTCCTGGCTACATCCCAGGGATCACCCATGTATGAATCACCCATGTATGAACTACTGTTGTTGAATCCAGGCCGGCCACTTGCAAGGCCAGCTCCTTACTCACTGTACTATCTTTCTAGCAGCCTTGTCTTTTTGAGAACCTTCTAGACCAGTCTCTTTAGATGGGCTTTTTTTTTTTTTTAAAGTTTTTTATTTATTTTTATATATAAGAAAGGATGGTATGTTTTGAGACTTTTACCCCCTGAAAAAGTAATTTCTGAGTCAAAGCACACATAAAATTTTATGTCCTATTCATAAAATGCTCCCAAAGAGGTATTTATTCACACTTTCTCCTTTTCTTCAGTCATAGTCAACAGTGAATTTTATCAATATTTTATCTATTTCCAAAATAACAAGTATGTTAGTTTTCTAGATTTACCTAGCAAGCAAGCTACCGAAGGTATATCGCCCGCAGGGCAGAGCCTGGCAAGCTACCCGTGGCATATTCGATATGCCAAAAACAGTAACAAGTCTCACAATGGAGATATTACTGGTGCCCGCTTGAGCAAATCGATGAACAACGGGACGGCAGTGCTGCAGTGCTACAGTGCTACCATAACAAGATATCATAAATTGAGCAGCTCTAACAAGGTGCTGAATTATCTTGCAAGTTGTCAGAAAGTTTGATTCTTTCTGAGTGGTGTTGAGAAAAATTCTTTTCTATGCTTGTTCCTTAGCGTCTGGAAATTTACTGGCAATCACTGGCTTTGTTTGGCTTATGGAAACACTATTTCCATCTCTCAATTCTTTGTGCTCAAATTTTCCTGCCTTCCTTTTTTTTTTAATAATTTATTTATTTTTAATTAGAGAATCACCGTGAGGGTACAGTTACAGATTTATACACTTTTGTGCTTATACTTCCCTCATACAAAGTTCGGGAACCCATTCCTTCACCAGTGCCCATTCTCCACCACCCGTAAACCCAGCATCCCTCCCACCCTCCCCAATCCCATCTCCCCCCCCCCCGACCCACCCTGCCACTGTGGCAGGGCATTCCCTTCTGTTCTCTCTCTCTAATTAGCTGTTGTGGTTTGCAATAAAGGTGTTGAGTGGCCGCTGTGCTCAGTCTCTAGCCCTCATTCAGCCCGCAACTCCCTTCCCCCACATGGCCTTCGACTACAATGTAGTTGGTGATCGCTTCTCTGAGTTGCCCTTTCCCCGGAACGTGAGGCCAGCCTCGAAGCCATGGGGTCAACCTCCTGGTACTTATTTCTACAGTTCTTGGGTATTAGTCTCCCACTCTGATATTCTATATACCATAGATGAGTGCAGTCTTTCTATGTCTGTCTCTCTCTTTCTGACTCATTTCACTCAGCATGAAACTTTTCATGCCCATCCACTTAACTACAAAATTCTTGACTTCCTTTTTTCTAACAGCTGCATAGTATTCCATTGTATAGATGTACCAAAGTTTCCTCAACCAGTCATCCGTTTTGGGGCATTCGGGTTTTTTCCAGATTCTGGCTATTGTAAACAGTGCTGCAATGAAAATACATGTGCAGATGGGGCGAAGAAATGAACAGAAACTTTACCAAGGAAGAAATACGAATGGCCAAAAGGCACATGAAAAAGTGCTCTGCATCACTAATCATCAGAGAGATGCAGATCAAAACAACCATGAGATACCACCTCACACCACAGAGATTAGCACACATCCAAAAGAACAAAAGCAACCGCTGTTGGAGAGGATGTGGGGAGAAAGGGACCCTTCTTCACTGCTGGTGGGAATGCCGACTGGTTCAGCCCTTCTGGAAAACAATTTGGACGATTCTCAAAAAATTAGATATTGAATTCCCATTTGACCCAGCAATACCACTGCTGGGAATACATCCCAGAGAGGCAAAAAAGTACAATAGATGGGCTTTTTTTTTTTCACTTTTTCCTTAGAAATTTTAGCATAATAATCAAAGATACTTTAAATTATGTCAGGTAATTGGGCCATATCTGAATGCAATTTTTTTTTCTTTTTGGGTCATACTATGAGATGCACAGGGGATACTCCTGGCTCTGCAATCAGGAATTATTCCTGGCGGTGCTCAGGGGACCATAAGGGATGCTGAGAATCGAACCCGGGTCAGCCGAGTGAGACAAACGCCCTACCCATTGTGCTATCGCTCTAGCCCTTCTGAATACAATTTAGATATTTGCCCCATCTTTAATTTACATTGTCCGAGTCTTTTCACATCTTTTAATATTCTTTTCATTTGAATTTTTTTTGAAAGTTAACTACACATTACATGAGTAATGAGTAACGGGAATGGAAGTCAATGGTCCCAGGGGACGGATTTTTGTTAAACATGCTAGGACTTAGGATGTGCTTAATATTTGCTCAAGTTAATAGCAGCAAAACTACAGATGAAAAATTGCTTCACCAACTTATCTCACAGTCCACACTGATGTAAATTATTTCTTTCCCCTTCTACTAAAACACCTGACACAGTCTACTCTTTCATCAGTTAAAAGTTATTTTAGCTGGCATGTCCTTTCTCAATCAGGAGTACTATTCATTCATACACTTCTCCCCTTTCTCTCAGACATTGCTGGCCTACAGGATAAGGGTGTCTGTAGGTAGTATCTTCACTCTGTACCCACGGGTAAAAGATGCCAGAGATAAGAAGCATTCTGTGGGAAGAAAGATAGGAAAAGGGGTAGTTATTTTAAATCCGCTATTAGGAAAGGAAAAAAAATCTATTCTTTATTTCCAAATGTGATATGTTCTCTAGTAAAGCAGGACATTTAAATTTGTACTTATAATTCATTTTTCTAGCACCAAATCATTCTAGCACAAGCAAGCGATAGACGCAACTGTTCTAAGCTTTAGAAATTCTGCCCATCTGATATTTGGTTTTCAAATCAGACTTACATTGGGAGATTTCCTCCCTCATATATAATTTTCTCTTCAGACATAGATTTTTATATGGTGATATGTTAACATTTCTGGCCATGTCCTTCTGTGTCATTGGAACACAAGCTAGAAACCTCTACAAATACTTGAGAAGAAATTGTTGGCAATCAGGAGATGTCCTGCATTAAAACCCTGTTCCAAATACATTTTAATGAAGCAGAGTACGTTTGCAAAAATCCAAAATTATATTGGGGAAACATAAACACAAGTTTCTAAGTATAACTACATAGCCACAGTGTGATAACCACTAGAAATTTTCATATTAAACTAGTAAATCTTTTATCTGGGGTATTGATGCAATATCATTTTAATGTTGACTCGAGTCCTCACCTTCTCTAATCCTTATGTTTCCTCATTTGTCTGTCATCCTCTCTTTACCTTTACCCTCTGTTCCTTAATCTAGTCCCTCTTTATTTCATGAGTATCAAATGTTTACATGTGTGTTTCTGGCACAAAGTTAAAATTTGTTATTTTATTACAATACAAATTGAATGGAGGAGGGCCAGTGAATGAACTTCATGCTTCTAGCAGACAATAAAAAAGTACCCAAAAAATGAGAATAAGCAGCTAGAACACTTTACAGCATCTGAACTTTATGGCAGCTCCTAATTTTATGTCTAATTAACTTAGCAATAAAAAGTACGGCTTAAATTTTCTATGATCATAGTTTCCTAATTTCATTTTTTTTTAGCAATGGATTCCCCTAACACCTAATTACACAAGGATCTGTGACAAATTTGGAAATCTGCACTGTAGCACTGTCGTCCCATTGTTGATCAATTTGCTCGAGCAGGCACCAGTAACGTCTCCATTGTGAGACTTGTTGTTACTGTTTTTGGCATATCAAACATGTCACAGGTAGCTTGCCAGGCTCTGTCACATGGGCAGGATACTCTCAGTAGCTTGCTGGGCTCTCTGAGAGGGACGGAGGAATCAAACTGCATGCAAGGCAAATGTACTATCCACTGTGCTATCGCTTCAGTTCCTTAGAAATCTAAAAAACAAAAAACAAAAAGCATGTATCCTTAACCACAGATTGTTTGAGTAGACCTGCTTCAACTTGTTTTCATATTCAGCAGAACATAGATGTGTTATAAGTATATCAACTGTTTTCCAGAATTAAAGGGACAGATGATTTTTCAGGCTTGTCTAAGTTTTAGAAACCAAAGGAAAGTGAATAAGCTAGCTTTCTGACCAAAGTCATGCTTCAGAAAAGTCTGGCAAAAATGCCATGAATAGGGGCTGGAGGGATAGCACAGTGGGTAGGGTGTTTGCCTTGCATGAGGCCGACCCGGGTTCAAATCCTAGCATCCCATATGGTCCCCTGGGCACCGCCAGGGATGGTTCCTGAGTGCACAGTCAGAAGTAATCCCTGTGCTATCGCCAGGTGTGACGCAAAAACAAACAAAAATGCCATGAATATTATAACTGCCACCATATCACAGTATAGCCAGACACTGGACACCTGGGAGATCATCATCATCATCATCATCATCATCATCATCATCATCATCATCATCATCATCATCATCATCATCCCGTTTCTCGAGCGGTCTCAGTAATGTCTCCATTCGCCCAAGCCCTGAGATTTTTAGAAGCCTCTCTCTACTCGTCCTTCCAATGATGCTGTACTGGATACTCTTTCAGGGTCACTGAAAGAGACACTGTCACTGAACAAAAATGTCCAAGGACATGTCTCCCCGGATTCTGAATCTTTTGCTCTAGATTTAAATTCTTGGGTTAGAAAATCTATTGTCAATCCAAGATCCTTCAGTCAAGAGGCTTCTTAGAAAGTTTATGAATGTCATCTATCATCCATGCCTGCTTCATATGTGATCATTTACTATTTTGTCTGAGCCTGATGTTAGAAACAGTATGTCTGCAGGAGGTTCCCAAGTGGTTGTGCATGATACTAGAAATTCAAAATAGGGATTGAGATACTATATCAAGGAAACAGTACTGAAGTATGGGGCACCTATTTTTATGTGGTAAGTAAAATCACTTCCTATAGCTCAGCCGTGTCTCATACTCGTGGCGATGTTTAATTAAAGGCATGCAGTCTTAATATTTTCAGAAGTACATAGTATCAATTTCATTGGTTATTTAATCTTCACTTCCAGAAAGACTAAGCAAATATCTAATTTTTAAATGTTTCCCCCAGAATTCACAACAAGAAAAATATTAAATCCTCCTGGAAGATGACACAGAAAATTCTTTGCACAATTTATATTAATTCTGGCTTAGCCTCTCCTTGATATGTTGTTTTTTCTTTGTAAAATAAATACCAGTGTATTAATTTTATGATATTTCAAGAGAGAACAGGATTATGCATCCAATAAAAAGCCTCTATTATGGAACAAGAAAGAAACTTCTATTAACAGGAGTGAAATGACACAAAACATTAATTCATAAGATCCCTAAAATGCTCAGATGTTTTCGTGTGATATAAAATGCTAGTTTTTGACAGTTGGACATGGGAAATAAAATGGAAAAGGGTTGGGGATAGCTGTGCTATTTTCTTTACTGCCAAATTGAACAGGAAATAGTTCCAATGACTTAGTTTGTGACAAGCCCTTAGTTATTATCCAAATTAAAGTGAGTTTCTTGAGCATGGCATGTCTGGAAGGCTGACATTTGTAGAAATGACAGCCTGAGTAAAAGCTTTTAGCAAATTCTCAGTGGTAGCTAAATGTGAAATGTGAGACCTCTCTCTGCTCATGTGAAAAAAGTTTCTATGACTGATATGTAATTATATATATCCTAATTACTTATATATATGAAGGAAAATTTAGAATATCCTTAGTGTAATTTTCTTCAGTGTTCACAAGGTACTTATTCTACCAAGAACCAATGAAATTACAATAGCATACACTACCAAAAAAATTCTTTTGATGTAGGAGTAGGAATAATAACTAGAAAAAAAAAACAGCCCTAAGTATGATGTAGACAATGTCATTGGTATGATCTTTGACAATATGAGTACCTTAGCAGTATTTTAATTCCAATTTCCTGTTTATGCTCAAACAAAACAATCCATGATATGGGTTATCACTGAGGAACATCACACCTTTAAAATCCTGTAACCTAGACATGAAGGACTCAATTCCTCTTCTACGCTCCCAAATGAGTAAGTCACTGATTGATTCTGAGTCATTGCCAAGTACAGTATGTCTTAACTCTATTAACATAACCACAGTGACATTTATATTTTAACCAGGCTCAAATCTCCCAAATGTGATATAGAATGATCAAATGAGAATATATAATAAACAATGATTTTTTTCAAGTTTAAATTTCAAGATTGGTATCACTGCATAGAACATACAACCTTCTTACAAACCTGTTTTAATGGGAGTTTTGTAGAAAAAAAACCCTACCTTTTGCTCTATAATTTCAAAACTTCTGGTTTTTAGTATAAGTACATCTAAGTGTCTCTGAATTGTGGAGGTATCAATAAAAAAAGAAGACACATGTAGTCTGCCAAAGAAGCAGGCAAGGGGTGGGAGGTGGAGGGGGAGAATGATGGGAGGGAACCTGGGGATACTGGTGCTGGGAAATGTACACTGGTGGAGGGATGGGTGTTGGAATACTGTATGGCTGAAATCCAATCATGAATGGCTTTGTAATGCTCTAAAAAAAAAAAGAAAGAGAAAGAAAACATATTTAGGTCAGAGAGCAAGTGCACGTTCTTTCTAAGAGTGGAAAGATAATGTGATAAAAATGAATGGAAAGCCATTTTCATGTCAACAGATAGGATTTCACTGAGATTTTCCAAACACATTTATCCCAAGTGCTGATGCTATTACAGATTGCTGAGTCCATACGGCTTGTCATTTGAGGACAGATTCCTTTTATTATTTATTTCTGCACGCTCACTGCCTTTCATGATGCCTCGCCTATAAGCATTATCTCACTTAAACAAATCATGATACATAAAAGCAGGCACAGAGATTTGGATTGTAAGGATAACTAATTTTTATCTGTCTTGGTATCCTGCACAACAAACAAAACTTAAACTTATAGTTTCATAAAATAGTCATACAAGCTTTGTGTTCTAGCTTGTTGGATCTTTATAGTAACCCTATTAGAGTCTATCCATGCTTTCACACAAAGCATCAGTAGAGTTAGTCAAAGCACAGGAAGTTTAAATAACTTTTTGCTTTATTTTGTTTTGTTTTGTGGTCATATTCAATAGTGCTCAGAGCTTACACCTGGCTGGCTTGCACTCACAGATCACTCCTGTGGCTTCGGGGGATTATATGGGGTACCATGGATCAAACTGGGTCAGTTGCATGCAAGGTAAGACCCCTTCTTCCTGTACTTATTATCTGTCTTTTTTTTTTTAAGAATTTACCTGGGACCAGAGTGATAGTGCAGTGGGTTAGGCATTTGCTTTGCATGCGGCTGACCAGGGTTCAATCCCGGGCATCCCACCACACCCTGCACACCACACCACACCCACCACACCCTGCACACCACCAGGAGTAATTCCTGAATGCAGAACCAAGACTAACCCCTGAACACGAGTGAGTGAGAATCTCCCTCCCCTCCTCAAAAAAGAAGCAGGCAATCGGGGCCGGAGCGATAGCACAGCGGGTAGGGCGTTTGCCTTGCACGCGGCCGACCCGGGTTCGATCTCTGGCATCCCATATGGTCCCCCAAGCACCGCCAGGAGTAATTCTTGAGTGCAAAGCCAGGAGTAACCCCTGAGCATCGCTGGGTGTGACCCAAAAAGAAAAAAAAAAGAAGCAGGTAAGGGGTTGGAGGTGGGGGTTTGATGGACCCGGGTCTGATTCCCAGCATCCCATATGGTCCCCCAAGCACCACTAGGAGTAATTTACTGAGTGCAGAGCCAAGAGTAACCCCTGAGTATTGCCAGGTGTGACCCAAAAAGCAAAAAATGATAATAATTTTAAAAAGGCATAGATAAATGTAAAGAATAACATAACTGTGATTCAATAAAAAGTTAAAAAATAAAATAAACAAACAAAAAGGGGGAAAAAAAAGAATAACACAACTGACCTGACGTCTCTCAAACGTGACAGCTTCGATATATATGCAGTTTATTTTTATCTTGTGGTCATTATATTTTTTCCAAGATCTACTTTATTAGCCATCAACTAGAATTTCAACAAGTTTTTATAAATTAAAAAAAAATGGGATTCTTAGATTACAAACCTCTGAACTCTTGAACTGCCTCTATCAATGTGGCCTGGGGTCGTGTGGGGGATGTGTGTGTGTGTGTGAGTGTGTGTGTGTGTGTGTGTGTGGTATGTATGTATGTGTGTGTATTTCTTAGAATAAAAACAACTGTCTCATTAGAGTTCTGCCACTGAGTCACGTTTCCAACAGAGGTTTTCCTTGTTAAGTATAACATTTTAAGCAGTATTTCAACCAGTCCATTTTGGAACTCTAGTATTAGAGGGATAGTAAAGAGTCTTTGATGCATTTATTTTGTCTATAATACAAATGACAAGAACTATTCTGTTTCCCTCATAAATTCCAAATTACACTTAATTCACAAACCCTGATTAATATTATTTGGATTATAAATTCCCTTCTTTGGAGGATGGAAGGTATATGAAATACTACTAATTCACTTTTAATTCAATTTTAATACACGGGTTATTTTCACCTGAAAATTCTTAAAGCACTTGCATTTCATTCTTGGTAAAAGCATTAGTTTTGGTAACATGACAGTGGTGCCTAATTGTTATTATTTTTATTTCTGTATGGATTAATTTGTCTGTTATCATCTCTCAAAAATCTGCTTCTAAGTTAAACCCCACAATTTAGCCTGATTGAACAGAGAATTATTGCATTAATATTTAAAAGTGTTGCCTATGACATTAGCTGGCATGCTTTTAATGATACATTTTGTGTATAACTATTAAATAACTTCATTTCATTTTCTTTCTATGCTCCTTAGTTCAATGGAAATTGTAACAATTCATTACTTATAGAGGTGTTTGTTTATTCATTCTATCAATCAATAATGAGTTCTTGAGCATTTCAGCCCCCAGAACTGGAGAATCTACAATGAGAAACATCTCAATGTCTTTCTTCAAAGAGTAATAATGGAAGAGTGCCACAACTAAATTGGTGTGCAAGTACTACAGCCCAGAGTTCAACCCATGGCGAGCACATTTGTGAACACAACTAAAGTGTGCAAGCTTGGCTGAATACAATGGCCATGTATGTAAGCAACTTAGTCTTCTGTGTGATCCTGTAGAGCACCAGAACAAAAATATGTGAGTGACACAATGCACAACAAAGCATGTGTGAGACCTACAGACATCACAATAACAACAACAACAGAGGGATGAGACAAAATAAGTTAAAAGACTGAAAACAAAAGGAAAACACAGTGGGATTATTATTAGGTGTTTATACAAGAAAAATAGAGGTAAAATCCTCAAGCCTAGAACATTGTAAACCTTGAAAATATAATAGCTATTATAATAACTAACCCAGGACATTCCTTTGACTGTAAGCTTTTAAAGGATGATTAAATTTATTTCCTTAGACCTCAGACTTAGGAAATAGCCTGCTAAGGAATTATTGACATATTTTGTTTGTTTTGCAGCCACCCCAAACGGTGCTCAGGGTTTATACCTGTCAACCATAGTTATTCTACCAATGTAATAGAAATTAGAGTTTGATAGTTTATGAAAGCACAAATGAAGATTAATAATTTTGCTTAAAATTATTAAAAGATTCATAGAAGAGAGTATTTGACATTTTACATTTGAGCATAAGATGAGGATTGGGAATTTGACGACAACAAGTTAAGAATGGGAGATGATAATGCTTGAAGAAGGAACAGCACGGGCAAAAGCCAAGAGATGCAAAGACACATGGCATGTTATGATGAAAAGAAACAAAGCAGTGTGATCAGAGTCTAGATTGTGATTGGAGATTAAATTGGTAATGCCAATGTGGTCAGATTGTAAACAGTAGCAAGTGCACTGGTAAGTGAAAACTTGGAAACCATCCCAAAAGAAATATAGAATAAATGAAGGCAGGGAATAATAGGAGCTGAAAAAAACTATTGCAGAAATATTAGTTAGCAGTACAGATGATAGTGATAGGTAACCTAGAAACAACTAGTATCATAAAAGAAGTGGTACAGAGACTACAGAATCATTCTAAAGAAGTATCAGAATAGTTAGATAAAAAGAAATAAAGCTGAGGGAAATGACTCTTTCCAAATGACATTTTATTGTCCTGTAGGTATTATTGAATCCTGAATATCTTTGGTAGCACTGTAGCACTGATGTTGTTCGTCGATTTGCTTGAGCGGGCACCAGTAACATCTCCATTGTGAGAGTTGTTGTTACTGTTTTTGGCATATCAAATATGCCACGGGTAGCTTGCCGGACTCTGCTTTGCAGGCGGGATACTCTGGGTAGCATGGCAGACTCTCTGAGAGGGACGGAGGAATTGAACCCAGGTCGGCTGCATGCCAGGCAAACGCCCTACCCGCTGCATATCTTTGGTAGATGGTTATAATTGTTACAGTCTTCAAAGAATTAAGAGCAAGTTCAAAGAAATTTGTAACAATACATAGAGAAATAGGACATAATAAAGAAATATAATCTAATTTCACATACACACAAAAATCAAAATCAAAAATCATGGCAGATTCATGAATAAAGAGTTCATATACGGGCACTAAAAGCTAATAGCAACAGATGAGGTAAAATAACAACACTAAATACTCTTTTTTTTTTTTTTTTTGCTTTTTGGGTCACACCCGGCAATGCACAGGGGTCATTCCTGGCTCATGCACTCAGGAATTAGCCCTGGCGGTGCTCAGGGGACCATATGGGATGCTGGGATTCGAACCCGGGTCATCCGCGTGCAAGGCAAACTCCCTACCTGCTGTGTTATCACTCCAGGCCCAACAACACTAAATACTTTTACAAAATAAAATTGCATCACAAAGAATGCTTTTTTTCAAGCTTCCTGTTTCTTTTCATTTTGATTGAAGTATCATCGATTAACAGCACTGTATACATTTTGAGAACACAGATTTACTCTTCTTCAGATGTGTGCTACCACACCTACTCACCGTCAGATTGCACAGTCTTTATGATTTTGTTTGGGGGCCACATTCCTTGATGCACAGGGCTTACTCTAGCCGCTGTCCTCAGGCATCATTCCTGGCTGTGCTCAGGGGACCATGTGCGGTTCTAGGGATAGAACTGGAGTCAGTTATGATGCCTTAAAACCTGAACTATCATCCGGTCTCCTTATACACAGTATTTTGAAGTGGTTATACCTTTTGCTCTCAAACTTCAGTGTTCTCTCTATTAAGCCCTTTTCAGTTGTCAGAACCCGAGAGTTTGCTTTCTTTATTGCATGTTTGCTTTACCTTTTTAATGTTTGTTTGCTTGGGGACCAACCTTGCTGTTCTCTGTAAAATTCCTGGCAATACTCAGGGGACATTATGTTATACCAAAGTTGAAACCAGGTCAACTGAGTGCCAGGAGAGCCCCCTAACCACTGTGCTTTCTCTCTCTCTCTCTCTCTCTCTCTCTCTCTCTCTCTCTCTCTCTATCTATCTATCTATCTATCTATCTATCTATCTATCTATCTATCTCCCCTCTCTTTTTCTCTCTCTCCCCCTCTCTCCCTCTCTCTCTTTCTTCTTTCTCTCTCTTTCTTCTTTCACTCACTCTCTCTCTTTCTTTCTCTCTCCCTCTCTCTCATTCTGCTTTTCTTTTGTAAGGATTTTTTCTCCATCAGGTGTTAGTGCTTTGAAAACAAATCTATTTAAAACTAAGAATCTCTTTACTCAATAGTTTGGGGAATTCTCCCACTGTTTCCACCCATTTGATTTTTAAGATATGACACATCATGATAAAATATATACCTACTAGATAAAGTAAACTTTAAGATACTATTTTTTTACTATTTTTTACATTGATACTGACAATAGATCAATAGATTATTATTATATAGCTGTAATGACCAGCAAAAATAGTCAAACTCTTAACTTTATATCAATTGAAAATATCTTCACCACCAGCATGGCCCTGTACTAGCAGGTGAGATGCATTGGCTTGTTTTCGTCCTACTAGCCCAGCATGAGAAAATTGAAATAGGGACAAAGTGGTTACTAGGAAATGAAGGCTCCAAGATATTGGTAGGATTTTTTTTTTTTTTTTGCTTTTTGGGTCACACCCGGCAATGCACTGGGGTTACTCCTAGCTCATGCACTCAGGAATTACTCCTGGCAGTGCTCGGGGGACCATATGGGATGCTGGGAATCGAACCCGGGTCGACCGCGTGCAAGGCAAATGCCCTACCCGCTGTGCTATTGCTCCAGCCCCAATATTGGTAGGATTTTAATCTGCTCTTCTGACTCTTTTTTCCCATAAGGTGTGTTTTTATAGATTTCTCATGAGTAGCAATAATCAATTAGAACCCCAGGTTTCAATTTGATAGAGCTGGAAATTTTTCCTTCCATAGCTGACTACTTGGAGATCTCAGCCCCAGGTCCCATATACCTGGGTTTCTCTGCCAGTTACTTCATGCGTGAGGCTTGTCCGAACATGTGGAGAGGGGCCTTGAGCATGGCTGTGGCTGGGTTCGGAGATCTTTGGATGCTGGGGCTCTGCTTGGAGCAGGGAGGGAAACTCAACCCACCCCCTCCGAGGGGTCCCGGTGAAGACAGCCAGGCGCAGGGGCAAGAGACTCTGCCTCCCCTTCCCACCACCCCCCCCCCCCCCGAGCAGAGCCGCCGAGGCCGAGGACCTCCAGAACCCAGCCACAGCCATGCTCAAGGCCCCTCTCTACACATTCGGATGAGCCTCACGCATGAAGGGACCGGCAGAGGAACCCAGGTGTGTGGACCCAGGCCTGAGATCTCCAAGCCTTCTTGGATCAGGACTGGGCCTCTTCTGCCCAGATCCCCCATTTTCCAGTAGCTAGGCAGTTACACCCAGGGTCTGTCCCTGGCGCAGTGTAATCTCACCAATGGCCAACATCCAGAGACTGTAAGACCAAGCTCCCGGACATCTTATAGCCTAATTCTCCCTTTTGGAGAACGTGGCAAGCTACCGAAAGTTTCCTGCCTGCATAGGAGAGCCTGATAAGCTCCCCATGGCATATTCATATGCCAAAACCAGTAACAAAGATGGGTCTCATTCCCTGACCCTGAAAGAGCGTCCATGCAACACCATTGGGAAGGATGAGTAAAATGAGGCTTCTAAAATCTCAAGGTTAGGACGAATGAAAGCGGTACTGAGACTGCTCAAGAAAATCGACGATCAATGGGATGATGATGATGATGATGATAATGATGATGATGATGATGATGATGATGATAGCTGACTGCTTTCAAGACTCATCTTGAAAAGGCCACCTGTACCTTGGCCTCTACATCTGGATAGCCTCCCAAAACTCTCTCTCCCTCTCTCCCTCTCTCCTCTCTCTCTCCTCTCTCTCTCTCCTCTCTCCTTCTCTCTTTCTGTCGTACACACATATTCCCTTGATTTCTAAGTGAAAACCCTTGATTGAGTTATTTTATTTATTTATTTATTTTTATTTTTTAATGAATCACAGTGAGGTACAGTTACAGACTTACAAACTTTTGTGCTTACATTTCAGTCAGTCAATGATTGAGTACCCATCCCTCCACCAGTGCTAATTCTCCACCACCAATGTTCCAAGTATTCCTCCCCCCACTCCCACCTCTTTGAAAGGTGTATTCCCTTTTACTCTCTCTCTCTCCTCTAGGATGTTGTGATCTGCAATCCAGGTATTAAGTGGACATCATGTTCGATCTACTTTCGATCTCCTATCCTGAGCAGGTCCTCCAGGCATCCTTTACTTGGTGGTCCCTTCTCTATCTGAGCTGCCTTTTCCCCAAGCATGTGAGGCTGGCTTTCAAGCCAAGCAATCTTCCTGGTCCTTATCTCTACTGTTCTTGGGTGTTAGTCTCGCATTCTGTTACTTTATATTCCACAAATAAGTGCAGTCCTTCTATGTCTGTCCCTCTGTTCCTGACTCATTTCACTTAGCAGGATACTCTTATTGAGTCATTTTAAAACACCTGCGTCCTCCAGTAATCAACCTTTGGTGCAGTTCAGAATGTCTCCTGGTGTGGTTTCCTTACTCAGCTATAATCAACCAACCAGCCTATAACTTAGGTGTCTATCACCTTATTCCCAAATCACAGTGGTACCTGCCAAGTTGTGAGAAGTCTCCATGAAGCATGGGGGCAATCTGACACGCCTTTCTCTCATCTCCAAATGGGACTCTGATACTCAATTTCTAAGGCAATTCTCACTAAAAATAGATCAGCTTTCCTTCTACTTGATATTTTTCAGGGAACAGTCTTAAGTCTCAACTACAAAGAAATCCATACACTTTTTATATTAGAAGCTAAAAATTCCTTATTAGTTTTCTGCTGTTTTGCTCTGATAATCTTAGAGCAAATTATGAACATCATGGTTTTTGTATTTAGATGACAAGGGTGTCACAGCACATATTGTTTGGTGTCTCAAGTTTTAATCTATACCAAATTAACACTTCAGGTACCATCTGCCACAACAGGAAAATCAGAAACAGAATAAGCTCTTCATGTTTATTCAGATGTCTCTTCCTGAAGTCAATTATTATGAAGTTACCATTCTTCACTTCCTCTCCCAGGATTTCTCTTCAACATCTTCTCCCTTTTGCTTCTTTAGCTCTTCCCTAACTTTCATTCATTATATTTTTTATTATTATTTGCCTTTATTTTTTCAACGCTCCTCTTTAATAATCAACTGCTGTAGAGGGTTCTCCAGTTCACAGTCAGTTATTTTAGAAGAAGTTACATTAGATGGGCTGAGTAAAGATCCAAGAATAAATATGTTCTTTTATCTCCCTATCAATTCTGCTTGGGCTGGTCAGTGTATGCTGTCTTCACACACAACTGCTAGCTGTTACCTTTATAAAAAAAAATAACAGAGGACTAGGGATATGGCTCAGTGGGTAGAACTCAGACTGCATGTGTGAGACCTTGTGTTTGATCTCTGCCACCACACAAAAAAGTAAATAAACAACAAAAATAAATAAATACTGAAACACCAGCTAAATAATGCAAAAGTTTCCCTTACAAATTGATATACATTTGGAATATATATTGAATATTAAGAAATACAAAGAATATATTTATTTTCAGAGAAAGAAACATAAAATATTATTTCTAGTATTAATCGTACTATATAAAAAGTGGGTGTGCAGGTTTTAATTTTCTTAAAAAAATAAATGTTTGATTCAAACTAGCTCAGGACTTGATTCATACTTCTCAGTCTTCTGCAATAATAACCATAATAATCCTATTGCACAGTTTAACAAACAGGTAATGTCTTCTTCCTCTCTCTGGCTTTAAAATGCCCCTGTTCCTGGAAGACCACCCACACAAGCCCTCCACTCTGATACCCCTTTTGTTCTCAGTCCCCTGAATACATACATACATACATACATACATACACTTGCATAATCATAAAGACTTGGTAAAGTGCTTTATTAAAGAAGCAAGTTAATGAATAAAAGAGCAATATGGGCACATTGCTAAATTGTTATCTGGTGATGCTAATTTATAACCATAAGCACTGTTATTAACTACTAGCAATCACAGAGCTAACTTGTTCTTTTTTTTTAAGAATGCAGTGTAAGTGGCCCAGGGAGATGATACAGTGGGTCGGGTGCTTGCTTTGTATGCAGTGACAAGCCGTATGATCCCCCAGTTACACGAGGAGTAATTCCTGAGCTCACAGTCAGAAATAACCCCTGAGCATCACCAGATGTGGCCAAAGTAGTTTCAGAGCCTGAAAGATCAGTACAGCAAGGTAAGGCACAGATCTTGCATATGACCAATTTACGTTCACTACACAGCACCACATGTGGTCCTCCTAAGCACCTCCAGGAGTGATTGCTGAGCAGTGCAGAAAAGAAACAATCCTTTAGCACAGTCAGAGGTTACTGAAGAGCAAACAGGAAAAATGAATGGTAGGTACAATAGTCTAAGCTCTGCCTCTACAAAACTATTTCACAAATTTTGTCTGATGATCTGTCATTAAGAAACTACACTTATCCCATAACCATAATCATGGTTAAATAGTTATAATTACATTTGTTATAACTTATGTGTATAATATGTAATTTAATATATTCCATATGATGAGCTTTAACATATTTTGTCTATATTGATTATATAGAATCTGTTCATATAATGTATAAACGACCTTCTTCAAATAAAATTATCCAACAATGTAAATGATTTTGTTCTCAGCTTCTTACAGTGCTATCAGACAACAAAAAGTGTTTTCACCAAAATGCAGAGTAGTCTTCCAATAGCTAACTTAGTATTATAGAACATCCCTGAATTAATTAGCAGTGTTCACTTTCGATCCTTTGCTGAAAATGCTACCCATCTATCTGCATATCATTCCACTCATTGTCTAGTCATCTTGTAGCCATTCTTGCTATTTTTCTTTAACTTGTACATTGTTTCCTGCTGTGTGTTAACAGCTGTGGCATTCTGACTAGGGCTTTCTATTCTCTTACTCTCCCCTAGAGAGGGACTCCTTTTGTTTCAATTTTGCACAGATTTGATATGTCTTCCATTTTCATCTATTTTCTAAAGCTCAAGCCAAAAGCCCTAGTTTTTCCCTGAGAAGATCAACTTGAGTTAAAATAAAATAGAAAATAAAATTCTTAATGCACAAAATTTAGACACAGTACATCCCTCATGTGCCTCCATCAGAGAGAAGTGTGTTCAAAAGTATGGACTAAGTTACGGGGCCACTCTGTTAGGGATTTGGGGTTAAATATCAGCTTTAGCACTACCATTTCTCTGACTCTGGACAAGTTGTTATACTCTCTATACTTCTTGCATGTAACATGGGTATAATGGTACCTCTTTTATAAGATTTTCTAAAGTTTGAAAAAGAGTTGTGAAAAATATTTAAAAGGAATTTTCCATGGATTGAGTATTTATATCCTTCCCCAAATTCATATGGGAGTTACAAAGACCAAATATGATGGTATTACAGGTGTATTGAGGTGTGTGCCTATGTGTGTGTGTGTGGTGTGTGTGTGTGTGTGTGTGTGTGTGTGTTTTAGGGGGAACTAGTCAGATCTCTGTTTGGACCTTGCTCCTTTTGTCTCTGTTCTCTTCCATGAATGTATACAGGGAGGAAAAAGCCACCTACAAAGAAGCATTTTCTCATAAAACAAATGATTTGTCAGAACCTGAATGAGGACTTCCCAGATGCAAGAAATATAAGAAATTATTTTTACAGTTCTACCAGAAATGTAGTTCAATAGTAGAGTACTTGCCTTGCAGTTCTGAACCCTGGGTTCAATTCCTCACATTGAAAAATTCGTTCATTCATTAACTTCTGCTTGCACCATCCAGTCTATGGTATAGTGTGTTATCAGACTCAAGCACATAATAATCTTTATAAAAGCTAAACATCATTACCACAACATAATTAGCATTTCTTCTACACCCAACAACTAAATATTGATGGTAGGAACTATTCTGATTCATATTATGCCAAGTTCATAAGCAGATTTTGGTACACACTCTCAGTGAAAAGTGTGTTAAAAAAAGCTGAGTGTCTTACATGGATTTGATATTCTCAAAATAAGTTGATGACACAACAGTATAGAAACCTCAGCTCTCCTGTCAACACTACATGTAATCAGACATCAATGTTTCATGACTGCTTCAAGAAATTCTTTTCCATTTTTCAACTGTTGCTAAGGAAATTGCATCTCCAAGAACTCCAGTAAGTTCTTCAGGAACTGCCTGTTTCTTTGTTCAAAAAAATAAAAATCTGCCAGTTGCAAATACTAAAAAAATGTTTACTAAATTTACCACCTTATTTAGTCAATGAAAGTAGTTTGAACATAGTAAATAAGATCTTTGGAACTGGGTAAAAGTGTGGAGAGGAAGTGATGACGGGACTATTTTTTTTCCAATGATAAAGTGAAATTTTCAAAAATTATCAGTTAAATATTATGAGCCTGTGATAATTTTCCATCAAAGATTCCAATGTTTCCTAGTTTTCCTGGAGTCTGTTTTCACTTTCTCTTAGTCACTACCTGTTCTTTCCCTTTTCTTTTTCTCTCAGTTTTAATGCTGGACAAATTCTATTGTAAAATTAAAAATGAGAGAGGAATTTTGAAGGGTAACACTTGGGAAATGCCTGTGGATTTCAATGAGGAAATAAGTAGCTATTGTAGATTTTGCACTCTGAATATACATTGCATATATAGATTAATAAATTTTATTGCTAAGTTATAAGATAGTCACTGATCTTACTGAAATCTATAGGCTTTATTTTTGTATTCCATGGTAGGAGCACACACTCATATTATAAAAGCCATAGTGACACAAACACAAAACAAAAAGTATAGCAAATAGTTTCTACCCTCACCATATTTAGTGTCAATCAGTAGAGGGTTTCCTTTGCTTTTTAAGGCAAAAGATCCAAGCAACTCACGATAAACTAAATTGAAATAATTTTCTATACCAATATATAGTCAATAAAATGGAATTGTGTTTCAGTAGCAGCATTCCAAGTTCCCTTCCAGGCCCTACTAAACTACTGTGAAATATCGGTTGAATTACTTGCTTTCTCTAGACCCCAGTTTTCTCTTCTAGAATAAAAAGGTGATTCCTTTTTATTTAAGGTATAGCCATGGTTTAGAACTGAATTAATTTCAGATTTCTTACAATGTAAAAGTGTAGAACATTTAAAAATGTATTTATAGGTCTAATAAAATCCACGTTAGGGGCCAGGGTGATAGCACAGTGGGGAGGGCGTTTTCCTTGAACGTGGCCGACCCTGGGTTCGATCCCTGGCATCCCATATGGTCCTGAGTGCAGAGCCAGGAGTGGCCCCTGAGCATTGCTGGATGTGACCCAAAAAGAAAAAAAAAATCTTTGTTAGGGGCTGGAGCGATAGCACAGCAGGTAGGGCGTTTGCCTTGCATGCGGCCGACCCGGGTTCAATTCCCAGCATCCCATATGGTCCCCTGAGCACCACCAGGGGTAATTCTTGAATGCAGAGCCAGAAGTGATCGCTGTGCATCGCTGGGTGTGACCCCCCCAAAAAAAATCCCTGTTAGACAAATGATAAACATACAATTGCCACAATTTAAAAAAATGCTGAATTCTTATCCATTCATTGTTAAGCTACAGTTGCAGCTGGTAATTACTGAGGAAAAATACAGCTTTGGGAGAAAAGGAATTATTTTTTAATGACAAAATTAAGATTAGTCTTGGTAGGTTTCTTTCACATATTTCTCAAATATGTGCCTGACTCCATGTCTCTTCACAATATCTCTTGACATAACATAATAATTGGTGGAGGTGTGGAAGGAGAGAGTGAGCTGGGTTGTATTTGGCTGTGCTCAGGGATCATTCCTCTACAGCCTCAGATACCAAATATGGTGCCGGGGTATTTTTTTTAATGTAAGAGTACTGCTATTTATTCACCCACTGATTAAAGCTTACAGATGCAGGCATGAACTGCACATTACTTTTTGGTTAATTTTTAAATTTAATTTTCTTAAAGTTGTTCACAATAATTGTTTGCATTCAACATTTCAACCCATCCCCCCACCACCATTACACTTTCCCACCACCATTATTTCAAATTTTCTTAGCACTACCCAGGCCTGCCCCATAGGCAAATGCTAAATAATTTATTTTGCATTGCTTGTTTTTAATAGTGTGAGATGTCGTGCAGCCATGAAAGTGGCCGAGCGCTCCTGAAATTCTAAGATTTTGTAACTATTTGGAGTCCTAAAATTTTGTAAATCTCTGTAGTGCGCTGTTCTCTTCCAAGATTCATTTGTAAGTCTCTGAATCATGGCTTAAATGGCCTAATTTTGATCTCTTTTGAAATTTATTTATGAGTCTCTGAAGCAAAGCTGATAAATGAGCTTGTATGTCTGAACCTGAGGTGGTTTGTGGGCATGGCTCCCACATACCTAACTTTTGGCTGTTTAATTTCTAAGGAAACTTGGTCCCAAATTGTTTTGGACCAGCCAGAGGCACCATGGCAATTTTGGGGTATCAGAAAGCCTGAAATCACCATCAGGCTGCTGATATATTCTCCATGCAGGTACAGGCTGACCTACTGGGTGGCACCATGCACCCAGTGCCAGAAATTTAAACCAGGTCAGCTACATGCAAGACAAGAACTTTACCTACTGTATCATTTATATATTTATGTACATATATGTACATATATACCATATATAGAGAGAGAACACAAATTCCTCTTTTTCACGAAAATCAGGAAAATATACCCTTTGGGGGAAGGAAATAGAAGCAAACTACCTGATTTGAGCCCATTATTAAGCATAGGAATTGTTGCTGCCTTCATTCTTTCTTATCAAATATAAACCAAGAAGAATTTAAATCTCATGTCTTTCTAGTGGGGTGACAGTACAGCTAGTAGGGCACTTGCTTTGCATGTGTCCAGCCCTGCTTTGATCCTCAACACCCCATAAGGTCTCTGAACACTGCCAAGAGTGTTCTCCAAATATTAAATAAAAAAAACAATATTAATCCAATACCGAAGGAGAGTTTTAATATGGGCCAGGAGGATTGGTCCACAGTTAGAAATCTACCTCAAAGCCTGGGGGAGAAAGCAGTTGGGATAGAAAAGGGACCACAATGACAAAGATATTTAGAAATGATCGCTTGGGATAAAAATTGAATGCTATAAACAGGTAAAGGAACACAAATGATAACCTCTCAGTACCTGAATTACAAATCATAATTTTCCAAACTGTGTTTGTCTGGAAAGGGAGAGAGAGAGAGAGAGAGAGAGAGAGAGAGAGAGAGAGAAGGAAGGAAAGTGCCTGACATAGAGACAGGCTGGAGGGAGGGTGACGGGAGGAAAACTGGGGATATTCGTGGTGGGAAATGTACACTGGTAGAAGAATGGGTGGTAGAACATTGTATGACTGAAACCCAACTATGATCAATTTTGTAACTCTGTATCTCATAGTGATTCAATTTTAAAAAAAAAGAGCCAGGATTAAGTCCTGAGCACTGTTGGTGACCCCCTACCCAGGGCCCCCCTTCCACCCCCAAAAATTCTCATGTCTTTCACTTTAATTCTGTTCTCACTCTTTGGAGAACCAAACATTAGGAAGAGAATCTAAAAGTCACAGTTCTGTTTTTGTCCTTAAAACCAGCTATATAGCATTGGTTGTAAGGTTAGATCCTAGCTGGAAAAGTTGCGGCTGAACTATATAAGTGGTAGAATCTAAAACCCAATAAATATTCTTGTTCTTATTTTTAGACTTTATTTCTCTAAATGAAATAAATGAGACTAATATTAGCTACATCATTCTACTAAAGCATTTATTGAGCTTCAATATTAAGAGTAACAATAACAATAAAATTTTATGGTTCTTTGTCTCAAAGGAAATTGGAACACTTACCAACATTATTGTCTCATTAATCTGACTTCTTTGAAAAATTAGTGCAATGCTGTGTAGATGCATGACGATGAACCAAGGATTCAGACAGACCTATTTTACACTTACCTACTTGAAAATAATTTCCTGTAATTAGAAAATGAGAAAAGAACCTCAAGTCTGCATGGTAAGCACTCACATATTTCTCTAGCTTCTGTTTCTCCAGCCCCACATTCCACCCAATCCCTTCTCCCCACTGTACTGGTAACACCTCTTCCCGCTCTTCTTTCCTGTTATAGTATAGTCGTATAAGTTAATACAAGTTTCCTGTTTTTTTTTTTTCTGTTTCACTTTGGTTTTTTGGACCCAAGTTACTCTGATCCCAGTGGGAAGAAAAAATCATACAGGTTTACTATCACTACTCAAATTTTGTGCATAGATATTCCAACAGAAAACTTATCTTCAACATCCAGGGGATAGAGTAATTTGTCTTTCTTAGGATCACCCTTTCTTTGGATTTAACCAAAACTGAAGTTTGAAGTACCTAAATGACAATACTTTTGAGATATTACTGGAAGAAAAAATTCTCTAAGATATGCAAAGGTATAACATGAATTGAAGTGTCCATTTCAAAATCTCAAATTGTTATCTGAAAGTCAGATTCTTTGTACATATGTCCTTATGGTTATCCACAAAAGCTTTACAATCATCTTGTTTAAGAGTCATTGCTATAGGGTCAGAGTAATGGATAATTCTGAAACAGTGGATAACATGTTTGCCCTGCACACTGCTAATCCAGGTTTGATCGCTGGCAGACCTGTATTGTCTCCTAAACCTGCCAAGAGTGATCCCTGAGCACAGAGTAAGCCATGAGTACCTGTGGGAGTGACTCCAAATAAAAAAAAAATTAAATGGTAAATAAAATTTGTGACCTTACCTTGGGTCACTACGAGAAAGCCAGCACATCTTTGTTTGAGTCGGGATGCTAAGTAGGAACAGTGGTTACTGAGAATAGTATGCTTGAGGGCTGCTGATGCTAAAAGAAAAAGTTGTTACAAGAGCCTCTAGCTTTGAAAGCAGAAGAAATATTAAACCCTTTAATACGCCACAGTATTTCTTTTCCATAGAACCCCCCCCCCATGTGGAAAGATTATCTCTACATTTCCAACATTTGCAAAAGTGAGAGTTTTTAAATTGCAAACTGAGGAATTTTATACAGAGCCGTATAATGCATGGTATTTGGAATACAGGATGGAATAACATTTAATAAAGTCAGTCATGTAGCGATCCATGATATTGCCTGGAGTAAAAGTTATTAAATGATAATGTCAAGTCAGACATACACTTGGACAACCTAATAGTCAAGGAAGTCTTTTGATTTATGCTATAGTAAACTTGGTAATCTCTTCTAGAAAAATAAATCATGACTTAGGAGCTGGCAGCAGATTTCTCTGAATCTTAGTGGAATTGTGAATTCCACTAACTGTGTTGAACACCATATTCATTTCCTAAAAGAATTAAGCAAAAAACTCTGATTTTATAAACACATACACACAGAACAAAATTCTAAGAAACAGTTCCTAATTCAGAGAAAATGGCAGTGCTGTGTATAATCCTTTGTGAAATCAATGGATTTAGCAATGGAGAAAGATTCCATAAGGTAGCATTTAAAGAGGCAAATGCGTATAGCGTGGACCAAATAATTAGAAGGGAAGACAATAATAATGTAGTATTACAGGTTAGACGTTTGAAAGATGGAAGAGTGAAGGGAAATGTGGCTGCATTTTAAAGGATATGGCACAGCTGAACAATGTAAAATTAGGCAAAAGAAAAGCTAGAGTGCTCTCAGTGACATTTTCTCAACAGGGAGATGCATTATCGAAGAGTAGAGTTTCCCTCAGGGCTGCTATAAATGCTTCACCGCTCATGTCATTTCACACAAAATACATAAAGCTGCGTTGGAGGTGGACAAGGTGACCTGAAGGGTCTCCTGTCTCTAATTTCTGTGATTTAAGGGTTCTGTGCTATTACCCAGCAAGCATTGCTTTTTAGTGATTCCATTTATAAAATGACCCTACAGGTGTTTCTCTTAGCTTCCACCTTTGCAAAATTCTTTTATTTTCCCCCACCTCTGCAATAACTCAAAATTATAGTATATTATAGTATTCAGCATTATAGGGTTGGAGTGAATGGAAGGATGGTTAACCAGGAGTAAATGGTCGCTTACTTGGGAAAAAATTAAGAGTGAGAGGAACAGGAAGAAAGGTGAAAGGATCAGCATACACTGATACCACCCCCTGCATCTCGATGAAATTTGATTTAGACACACATTTCTGGAAGAAAGCTCTATTGAGTGCAGAAAGAAAGAAAAAAAACCTGCATATTCATCTTCTATTTGACAAGAATAAAGAAAAATAAACAAGGGTATCAATTTAAAACTGACTGGCTTATTTAAGTTCTCATATGGTCTTTTAATTTCTGAGGAAGGTGAAAGGGAGTGACAACCTTCTGATGACACTGAGCACCTCTGACTTGTTAAAAGCCTTTTAATGACAACTCTGAAACGAAATCCATTATGCCATTTATGTACATTAAAAAAAAAACACATTATCTTTTGGTCCAGATGGACTTGGCATGACAAGACAAAACCACTACATAAAGCAGCACTTGCTGGGTTTCAATTATAAGTACAAGGTTTTGTCTGATTCTTTTCTTCTCTTTTGATGGGAAACTGTGAATAGAGCTCATGGAGAATACGGTGTTTGTTATAATGGACTGGGACAATGGTGGCTGCAATGCACAGCAGGATTCAAGGCTGAATTTAGGTCACCTGAATAAAATATTTTGAAAGTAGATTTAATGTTGTAAACTAGATTAAATGAGAAATGGACTTGCTTTTTCACCAGATACCCAGTGAGACTTCCCTTTTTCTTTCAGAAAAATTGGGTTTCTGGACAATAGTAGTAAATTTTCACAAATTCCTAGGTTCTGAGAATCACAGGCCAAGCAGGGGAAGTTAGGTCTTCTCAACCACTTCTTCATCTTGTTTCCATTTTTTTTTCTGCTATGACTTTAGACATTGCCCTGGAATCCACAGCTAACTTGGAAGCTTGAGTATAGCAAAGCAACCACATGTACATAAATCACGGGAGGAGGCAAAGAAATGATTGTTGAATTTAACAAGACACAGATGCCTTTATTTTTCTCAACATCTGATATAATAAGAAAAACTCAGTTTGAAATCTGTGCAAGATGGTGACCTTTGACACTACTACAGTTATTCATAAAGCCTACTTTATACAGGAACTACACAAAGATTGTCCTACATTAAGGATTAGTATGATTACATCACCACTATGCTTAAAGCTCTCCATCTACCCTCTCTGTCACTCAGAATAAAATTCATTTGCTCTGGCTTCTCTGATGCTTCTTCAAGTCTCTAAGCTCATTTCCAATTCCACATGCCATGTATTCACCATTCATTCTTGGAGTATCCTTACATAGGAGTCTGTTTCAATGTTATTTCAGAGACAAGATTCCCAAACCATCTGTTCTAAAATAGCCTTCCCTCTCGATCTATTTATCACCCCCTTGTATAAATATATCCACAACTTTTCTCAACCTCTGATATATTATATTTTTATAGGGATATTATATATTTTAAAATATGTTCACGTTTTATAATGTCATTTCAATTTACTGGTTTCTCCTCCCCATAAAAAAATGTAGCTTCTAGGAACAACATATTGCTTTATTTTTGTTATAATTCTTTTAACTAGAACATACCTGGCACAGTAGAACCTAAAAAATTACAGATTATTAAATGATTGAATCGACTGAATCTGTTATAATACAAAATAAATGGAAAATTATAGATTTGATAATCTATGTGTCTTTGTCAGAGAATTTTGCTGTTTATATAACTAAAAAACACAAAAGCCTCTGATTTGTATTAATGACTTATTTCTGTTGTCAATAACCTTTAGCTTTTAAAAATTTTTATAATTTTAATTAGGGTTCTATGATCTACAATAACCCCTAAACACCCCCGTCCAAATTTGGCAGACTTAGTTCTATAGCCAGAATCTTTGGTCTTGTTTTAATTGATCATTGTCTATTATCTTACTTCGCTTCTTAATTTTTTAAAATTTCTAGTTTTTTAAAAATTATTTCATACCTTCAGTGCTGCTATATCCTCTTCTGCCAGTGCCAGGATCCCTCCTTCATTAACCCAAGTCTTTCCCCTACCTTTATCAGCACATCCCTATCTTAGTAATACTAAGTAGCAATTTCAGGATTGTACTAGGGAGGATTATCTAATCTCTTACTTTATTTATACTTGACATCTGAGTGAGATCATCTGGTATTTGTCTCTTTTTTGGCATGACTTCATCTTTTCTCATAGCTAGGTAGTATTCCATGCATATCTATGCATATAAGTGATATGTATGTGCATATATGCATGTATATGTTTTATATATACATTTATTTATACTCATGTTATTGGGCACATGCCTAGATCTTGAGTATTATAAACAATGCTGTGATGAGTATAAGTGTTCATATGACCTCTCAGATTAATGTTTTGTATTCTTTGGTAGATGTCCAGAAGCAAAATGATGGGGTCATATGGAAGCTCTATTTGTAATTCTTTGGAAAGTCTCCAATTTTTTTTCCAACAGTCTCACCAGCAGTGAATATAAGTTCCTTTTCCAACACATTCCCACGGAACTTACTGTTCCCACACTTTTTGATACTTAAAATTCTCACTGGTGTGAGGTGATTTCTCACTATCATTTTGTTTTGCACTTCCCTGATTAATGAGCATTTTTTCATATGCCTGTTGGTTATCGTTTTGAGGAATTCTTTGTTCATCTCTTCTCCAATTTTTTTGACAGCAGTGTTTGTTTTTGTTATTGTTATAACTCTTGAACTTTGATAGTGCTTTGCATTTCTTGATATTAGCCCATTGGTGTGTGATGTAATGAGCATTTTCTCTCAATTAGTGGGAGGTCTTTTTTATTTAGGCCCCTCTTCTTGCATTTTGCCATAGATTTTTTTGTTTTATGTAGTTTCATTTGTTTGATTTTATTTTCTTTGCCAAGAGGGTTTAGTACTCAAAACTCTTCTGGAGTCAAGATCTTGGAGAGTTCTCCCTATGTTTTCCTTAATGTGATGAAACACATTTCATCTCATTATTTAATCCATTTTGAATTAACTTTTATACACGATATGGGACAGAAGGTCTAATTTCATTTAATTTTGCATGTGGCTAACTCATTTCCCAACACATTTGTTGAAGAGACTCTTGCTCCATTTCATTCACCTAATCCCTGTCATAAATTGACTTTCTATCCATCTGAGGGTCTTTCTCTGGATTTTCAATTCTATTCCGTTGATCTGAGAGTCTGTCTTTGTTTAGTATCATGTAGTTTGTATTACCATGACTTTGTGATAAAGATGAATTTCTTCTTTTTTCTTATGGTTGCTTTGGCAATTTGTGGAGTTCAATAGTACCATTAAAGTTTTAGAAGTTCTTATCCTAGGTACTTCAAATTTGTCATGGCAATGTTGATGGGAATTTCACATTGCATCTGCAAATTACTTTGGTTCTCTTTGTTAGTGTCACTTTCATCAGTTTTGTCCTCTTAATATAAGTAAGTAATGTGTGCAAAAGAATATGAAGTTATGTTCATTAGAAAAGTAGATCTCTACTTAATTTCTAACATTTTTAGCTATTGAGAATGTCTAGCCTGTCTTTGTTTCCATACCATGAATCAAAGACAAGCTTCTTCAGACAAATGAACAAGTTTCCTTTTCCTTGTCTCTTGTTTTATTCCTTTCAGAAGTGATTTAGAATTTTCACTAAATAGTATTTTACCTCCTTTGTTCATTTCTAAATATTTGATATTTATGATTCAATTACATGTAGAATTTTAAAATTTCTTTCTCTTCTACCTCATTGTCAATAAAAAAGAATGGAACAGATTCCCTTGAATATATTTTTGGGAGCTGCTATTCTTAAGAGTTAGAAGATTAAAAACACTTCTATGGATATATATCAGTCAAGTGATGACAGTTAAAACAAGATCTAACTGACAAGACACAGCTCATGAGAAAAACTAAATTTTTTTTTTAATTTTATTGAATCACCATGTGGAGGGTTACATAGTTCTCAGGATTATGTTAGTTATACAATACTCAAACACCCTTCCCTTCACCAGTGCCCATATTCCATCACCAACCCCCCCAGTATATCTGTCGCCCCCTCCCACCTCCCCAGTCCCCACCCTTGTAAGTGATAAGTTTCACTTCATTTACGCTTTATCTTGATAACATTCAATGTTTCAACACACAACTCACTACCGTTGCTGGGGTTTCCCCCTCAAAAGAAAAAGACAGTCCTATTGCCAAGGAAGCATTTGATAGTTCTCCATTGCTAAGAATATAGAGATATTAAATCCCGCTGTTTGTTACATAACTTTTCTTTTTCCCCCCTTGCCCCGCGCCACCGAGTTCACGCCTGTTTAGTAATCGCCACGCTGCCTGACAATGGGAGAAAAGCCGAAAAGGATGGTTATTTCCCGTCATCAGCCAGCGTGGGGCTCTGGCTTAGTTGATAGTCTAGTAGAGTATCTGCAAGCAGTTTCTGGAACCAAAGGTCTTGTGCTGGTATCGGCTCCGGCTCTATATTCCACCAGTGTCCCGCTGTTCCGTGTACATAATTTTTCCTCTTATATCCCATTCCCACGCCACCAGGTCTGTTTGCTTAATGGACATCACACTATGGTTGATGCCACGCCGCGTTTCTTCCCGAGAAAGAAGGATATTCTCAGCCGGCGTGGGGATATAGCTTAGTTCAGTCTAGAGAGATGGCTCCCCCTTTGATTGCCTTCAATATTTCAGCAAAAGACTTACAATTCTTGTTAGGATCTCCCACAAAAGTCCGACCCATTGAAAAGGAACCATTACATATTGCTGATGCTAAGATGACATTAGGTCGCATGGTCGCTGCCGCGGCCGCACGGTTTTGGGTTTCTATATAAAGTCCAGGGAAAGTACAACCAGAAATAACATCACTACAAACTTTTTACCCTTTTATGGTGCTCATAAGATGGAGAAACCTAGAGAGAGGCTCGGCGTCTCCATTTTGTGCTCAGAAAGCCGTGGACCCTACGCTGTGCTCGGGAGGAAGGGGTTGAGAGAGAGAGGTTAAAAGAATTGGGGAATGCCCGGTTTCCACTCTCGCAGCCCGCCGTGGGGTATCCGATCCCGTGCCGGAATTAGTTCAGTGGGCTGCTTGGAGTCCAAGGGCACTCTTTTGGACTCTTCCGTCATGCTCGATCCGCAGCCGGGCCCAAAGGAAAGAAAAACTAAATTTTCATATTTCTCTTTTTATTCCCATTTTTTAGCCACATCTAGTGATATCCAGGTTTTACTCCTGGCTCTGTGCTCAGGGATCACTCCGGGTGCGGTTCAGGGAACATCATATGATGCCTAGAATTGAACAGAGGTCACCCATGTGCAAGATAACCATAACCCCTATTACTTACTCCCCTTTGTTTCATGTTTGTTTTTTTTTATTATGGACCCCCCAAAATAAAACTTTACATTTTTATTTGCTGTAAAATATCTACCTTTTCCCTGGCAAAATAGTTCAGAGGCTACTGATGTCAAGAAGATAATGGTTTTTGTCTTGTGAACAGATCTGGGGAAAAAGGCAATAGAAATGTAAAAGAACCTAAAGACTGACCATGTCCTTATCACTTACAAGCTGCTAATAATAGAAGTATGAAATAACAGCCTTGCATACCTTAAAGTCTGTCAGTATATTTTTAGGATAAGAATTCAAATAACCCCTCGTTCTCTTTTTGCCCCAAATAGATAGCTCTGTTTGAATTTACTATAATATTGAGGAATTTCTTTGAAGCATGAACAATATTTCTCTTTTGTCAATTAACTGTTAAAAGCCACTTTAAATAACTGAAAATGTTAGAAATTAAGTAGATATCTCCTTTCCTAAAGAACGCAATTTCATATTCTTTTGTACACATAACTTACTTATACTAAGAGGCCAAAACTCTGATGAAAATGACACTAAAATTTCATGTTAGTCTTGAGAACTAGATATATTGATCGGCTCTGAATAATATCTTTAATAAATTTCTCTTTCACTAAGCTTTAAGTTTATTCCACAGAAAAGATTATTTCAGTTGACACTGTTCTTCATTGTTCATATACAGAAAAAGAGATCAAACCAAAAGATTAAATATTTCCTAATATTAAAAAAGATTATTAATGTAGCATTCTTTTCCTTATTTCACATTCTATGTTGATATCTGGCTAATTTAATTTATAAAATGGCATTAAATATTTTTGCAGAAGTTTAGTATCTCCTATATTGAAATGCCAAATTTGTCAGTGATTTATGTGTTATAAATTAAACTCTGTATGCTTAGTAAAATATGTCCATGATGCTAATTAATCACAATGAGAACAAGAGAGAATTGATTAAAGTATTGACTCATCAAGACTGGACTGCTGTGTTCTCTCTGTGTGGATTGCCACCTGGAGCTGTGCAACGTGGCATCATTGATCAGAAGTTGACCTACAGAGTGTGCTTGCGAAATTAGCAGAAATAGAACTGCTGTCGTTTGCGCTTCTTATTTTAAAGACAGGGAAACTAAGGCTCAATAGGTCTATTTAGATGGTCAAGAATAGTTCAAGCCTTCTAATTCCTATCCTGTTGTTTTTAAGTTCAAACAATGCCCAATTAAAGATGAAATGCAATGATACATTCCTATTTTGAACAAGAACCTGGAACAAGTCAATCTTCTGCAGTATAAAAAACTCTACTTAAATGCTGATTATTTCTACCTGATTATACCTCATCCAGACTTTAAACCCTCATCCACAACACAACCCCACATATATTTCATTCAAAGATTACCATGTATGTTTTAAAATTTATATAAAACAAGAACCATTCATTGTATTCCATTTTATTCCCTCCACATCTTAAGTTCTTCAGTCGAGTGTACATCACAAAAATAAAGCAAATATATTAATAACTAACATGCATGTTATGTTAGATATTATTAACATATCTCAATTTGCTACTCAAAGCTACTCATAGCTACTTTGACATCCTTTTTAAATGAACCAAATAATCTCTTACAATGGTGATAAATTATTTATAATTATTACCTGTTTTTTTCAGTTATCAAAGTCTACATTATTGAAAATAACAAAGCCCTTTAAAAATTAGGGGGGGAGGAATTGGAACAATGAGTATAGTAACAATTTTTAAATACTTTGTTTCTAAAAACTGTTAGAAATTGTGCCTCTTAGATTTATATATCTCTTCAAGGCATGGTATTATCTAGTTGGATAAGCATTAGCTCTCCATGACTTCTCTTGGTGGTCTTATTTCTGTTAACATATAGGTAGAAAGCAATTTTTCTCAAACTCGATTAGTTTCTAGTGATTTATGGATTACTTAAGTGCAGAGGAATAAATGTCCCAGGAATGAATGGGAAGTAAGGGGTTACCATCATAGTATTCTAGCCATGGTTTATAAAGACTCAAGATTCCACGGATACCTCTCAGGGGCAGGATGACTGTGGTGATGGTGGTGTAAGGAATGAAGCAAGAATTGTAGGAATTAGGGGGTATCTTGGGGAAAACCCATCTAGTCTTTCCATCAGTCTGCTAATGTGTTTTGTATACTGAAAGTCAAAAAGAAATGTTTATTTTAAAATATATTTGAAAACCACAGATCTAGTAAGCTTCCCCTTTCCTAACCATATTTTATTATTGTTTTTATTTTAAGGAAAACAAATGAACTTTAAACTGGATCAAGAGACACTAGCATGCTCAAAAAAGAGAAAATGCCAAAAAGGAAAGAAGGGAGGATGGAAGAAAGAAAAGCAAGCAAATGAACAAGAAAAAACAGAGGAAAAGAGGGGAAGAGAGGGTGAGGAAGGGAGAGGGAGGGGAGGGAAATTAAGCTCCAAGCACTGTCTGCTGTGGATTAAAAACCACTTGGCACTTGGCACTTGTCATCCCGTTGATCTTCAATTTGCTCGAGTGGGCGCCAGTAATGTCTCCATTCGTCCCTGTCGCGTGTAGTGTAGACCAGTGGTATCTGCTCACTTCAGGAACATAAAGAGCCTCAAACTGTTCCCAAAAACATTAAAATGCACAGATTTGCACAGAAGAAAGAAGTGAAGGAAAGAGGGGAATGTCACATAAACATATAGACAAACCATCTTTACTTCAGAGGGATCTAGAACCAAGTTTCTCTTCGCCCTTCTCCGAAGGAATTGTTAACCCTGCAACACCTCAACTTTAAAGTATGAATTAATTTCTGTGATTTAGGCCATACAGTATATTGATGATTTTGTTATGTCAGGAAAGCTATGATAATCATTTAAGTGATGGTGTCTCTTAAAAACTACATGAACTACCTCAAATAAATCTTCCTTCGTCAGGACAAACACATTATTGTATAATTTCAAATACCGCCCTGAATTTTTCTGAGTACCCTTTCTTTATATTTGGAGGAGCTGTGACTCTTGCACCTTGGAGAAACGGGCTCAGACCCTGCCATTGTCTAATCTCCTTAGTACTACCGGGAGCACTCAGTGCCCACAGTACATCGGACTGTCTTCCTCTGAGAAGTGTTCATTTTCTCTTCCTTTTTTTTTTTGGTAGGGTTTGGGGACCGTGAATCTTTGTGAGTACTTATATATCCTGAATATCAACTGTTTATCTGATTATCTGATGTAGTTGAATGAGCCTTTTCTTTTAAGTTTTTTTTTTGTCACACCCAGTGATACTTCTGGTTCTACATTCAGGAATCACTCCTGACGGTGCTTGGGGCACCATATGGGATGCTGCAAATCGATCCAGTATTGGCTGCATGCAAGGCATGTACCTTATCCAAAGTACTATCTCTCCAGCCCTGAACAACAACAACAAAAAAACTTTTCCCATTTAGTTAGCTGTCTTTTAGTTTTAGCCCAGGTTTTTGTACTACCACATAATTCCTAGCATTCAACGACATATGAAAATTTTTACTCCAATTTGCATCATAATGCCTGTACTAAGCAACTCATGATGAATAAATGAATGAACAGCAAACAAAAGGGATGTTATTGTAGTAGTCACCATGCTGCATGACTGTCTTTTTTTTTATTTCTCATAACAGACTGAAACATTATTTTTCCAATTTTAAATTCTGGATCCGTGATATTTTCAAGTTATCCTAGAAACTGAGTGATCTAGCTGATAGCTATTGATAATATAATGCCTGTAGTTAATTACAGGGAACATAAAAAAATTATACACACAAAATTAGTTGAGACTCTTCACATTAGCGATTTTTTTTAAATAACAGTACTAACGTATTCAATTGCTAACTTCCATTCCTACTTTATCTCTGAAGTATAACTTAAAAATTAATAAGACAGTTTAGCAGATGGTTCGAGGAATCAAATCCAGGTCCTCATACATGTGAGGCCCCAACTGCGCTATTGAGTAACATCCCAGCCATTCTCCAAAAAATACCATGATAAGAAAAGACATCTAGGGAAACAAGAATTATGAGTTGGTTATGATTGCATAATTTATAATCTTTATATATTAAGGATTATTATATTACTATATAATCCTTAATAACAGCTGGACTATCCATACCTAAAGAAAATGGAACTCCTTATTATTATAGATATTAATCATTGCACTAGGCTGAGCATTCTAAAATTGTTAAGCTTCAATTAGAAGTCTGATCACCTAAATAGAGCAGTTTCTGAAACTAATAACAAGAATAATATTAAAATCACTCTTGAAAAGAAACACCATAGTCTGCTCAAGTTCATTGCTGTGTTTCAGGTGCCCAGTAATGAGCTATGTCAAGGCAGCATCGCCCAGAATGGAGCGTGCAAGACGTGGTGAAGTGGGGGAAACCCTCAGCTCTTGGACGGAGGTGTGAGGGAGACTTCCCGGGAGAAGACACTGTTCTCAGAGAATGAGCCCGACTTTTGGAAAATATTTTTTTTAAGTCATCCCAAAAAGTTCAATTTACAAATTGAACTTGACCTTTGAGAATAAGATTTGTTTTATTTTTTTCTAAGGATGTTCTCAATGTTAGTTACAGGTTAAATACCTGTGGTAATTCTATGTATTATTCACCTACCTGCAATATAAATGAATAATGTATCACAGTATAACAATGAAGTATGCTATGATGATTTTGTTTATCTTAGCTGAAGCTAAGAGAATGATATTTTTCAACAAGGCTTTGTAACTGATATTTTCTTATGTTTTAATAAATCAACAGAATTTTGTTCAGTTCTAGTAGACATAGTAGATAATAAAATGATAATAAAAAAGCAAAGTGCAATTCTCATTTGAATTTTAAACATGTATACTGAGTACTGATTTTACAGACATGGCTATTGTAGATAAAATAAAACCACAGTTATTCTGGAGAAAACGTTTTAATGAGCCCAAGAATTATAATCCAATTGAGTCCTGTCCCTACATTCATGTGAATGTTCAAAGAATGGTTATAAGAACAAAATAAATATGGGGACATTTGTGTACATAATAGATATCCATTCATGACTTGCAAAATCAGCATTTGTGGTTATTCTTATTAAATAGAGAATACCCTCTTTAGGCTTTTTCAGTGGAGATATTTCTCTGAAGTTAACTTACTTTTTCCTTTGTACATAGTAAATTGAACTCTGATAATATGCTTTTATGATATTATACTTTAAACTACACAATTGCCACAGTGAAATTAATATAGCAGTTCAAATAAAAATGCCTTTTTACCATCAATGTCAGTTGTGTCAATAGTATTATGCATTACTATTATGTGTTAATTATCTTATATGGTTTAGGGTAATTTTAGCCCTCTAAATATAGATTTGAGGGACTGGAGCGATAGCATAGCGGGTAGGGTGTTTGCCTTGCACGCGGCCAACCCGGGTTTGAATCCCAGCATCCCATATGGTCCCCTGAGCACCGCCAGGAGTAATTCCTGAGTGCAAAGCCAGGAGTAAACCTTGTGCATCACCGGGTGTGACCCCAAAAAGCAAAAATAAATAAATAAATAAATTTGAAAGATAATCTTAGTTACATGAAAATAAACCTTTAGATTTAAAAGATAGACTTACCCTCAACCTGCCCCCGTGCCCTCTTGCCACACCTAGCAGAGAAGAATCCGTGCCAGTGGGCACCATAAGCCAGAGAATGCTCCGGACCCCAGACCGGGCCAACAACACCATGGTGCCAGATGGAGAAAGTGCCATCTCCCCGCCTTCTCCAGATGGAGCCCCAGCGACACTGAGCTTCTACTAACATAGCTCCAGTATGTGGGACTGGGACAATTTCTGCAAACTGAGCGGCCACTTATGCAGCTGCGCAACCTTTCCAGATATGCAAAAAGCTGCCCAGGAATGGCTCTACCACTCCTGAGCCCCCATTACTCCAGAGGCACAGTAACCAATCTTGGAATGCAGTGACTGCTGGCAGATATACTCCTTGCCTGTGAACTAAGCTATGGCCCCACGCAGTCCCGGGAGGGGAAGGGTTTTTGTCCCTCGGCCTTTTCCCCTTTGTGGCATTACGGTGACCACCATCTCTCTTAGCCAATTCGACAGAGACGTAGGAGCCTGCAGTGATGGGATGCGTTGGGAATCTCACGATGTGGGTGGGGACAGAGCCAGCCCTGCTCTCTGTACAAATGAGACCCCGAATGGCTGCCCAGGAACAGCTCCTCCGACCCTGAACCGCCATGACCCCAGAGACACACAAAGCAATCTCGGAATTCAGCAGCTGCTGGCAGAAATACCTCTGGACTTAATTACTAAAATAGCAGAATCCCAAAACTGGGCGGCTACTTTCGCGACCATGCAACATCATATGCTCTTTGTAATCAGCAATAGAAAATATATGATCTAGTGATGCCATTTAGACATGTCTGATTGTTGGAGGGCAAACTCCAAATAATAATACTGGATTTTTTGTCGAAAATTGAATGTAATCAAATTAAAGAGAAAGTAAAGTGAAAATCATTTGTCACACAGGCAGTGGGGGAGTAGGAGAGAGGTATGCTGAGGTTCTTGGTGGTAGAACATGAGCACTGGTGAAGGGATGGGTGTTTGATCATTGTATGACTGAGACTTGATCCTGAAAGCCTTGTACTGTTCTCACGGTGATTCAATAAAATAAAAAAGTTTAAAAAATTAGAAGATAGATTTAGAAGACTCAGATTGAGAAGATAATAGTAGTTACATGATAGTCAACTTTTCTACCTTTATAACCTCTCTGTTTATTTCCTATCACTTCTTTGTTCACTAAAATTTTTATTTGAGGTTTTGACTTTTTGCTGTGGTCTTTTCAGAAATAGGATTGTTTTTCTACAGTGTATTCTAATATGCCATTGCAATTATTTTGTGTTGGTTCCCTCTGAAGCAAATGCTGAAATAAGATTTATATGCAAATAACTTATTGGGCATAAATAATTATTTAATAATAAATAGATATAATTTTCTAAAAAATTAAAATAATATATTAGGAAAGTGTTCTCAGGAAAACTAGGAAAGAGTGGAGCAAAAAAGAAGAACTGAAAAAGGAAAAAAGCTAAACAAAGATACAATCTCATACTTAGTCTGGATAAGATGCCTTCAACTTGAACGCACAAAAAGTGTGGCATGTAAATTTAGACTCAAGGCAAGAAATTGAGTTCTGAAGTTCAAACTCTCACATATGTCTGTCAATGGTAAATGGACACGCAGAAAATATATCCTTCTAGTAATTTCTGGTGTTTATTCAGGCAAAGTAAAAATCGATACCCTTAAAGAAATTACTGAAAAATTAGTACTATAGTGCCAGAACACAAGGAAACAGGTGACCAACCCCAGTTAACCCAGCAACCACATATGGTCACCTATGCATTGGCAAGAGGGGTTTCTGAGCACAAATTCAGGAGCAAGCCCTGAGTACAACCAGGTCTGTCTCAAGCACTCCATTACCACCACTAGCACCACCAACACCCACCCTCCCACCCCCCGACACACACAAATTTAAAAAAAAAAAAAAGAAAGAAAGAAAGATAAATGATGTAACAAATTCTGGGTGTTGGGGGAGAAAAAAAAAACATCAAAGTCATGCCACATAAAAACAATATCAAAGGAGCTGTGTGGGTCTTAACTGACTACCAAAAGTCCACTTTAGTAATAGTCTTGCACATCTCAGACCCACTTCCAGATAGTATAGTAAGCTCACTCTGTCCACTAGCTGCTTCTTCCAAATATCAAGTCACATATTTTCTAAGGGGAAGCAATCCATTTACTGTACAGAAGCTGCAACTGGAGTTACAGACTGTTAAACACAAGCATTTCCCAAGACCTATCAAATTCTAGACAAGTTAACAGGATGAAACAAATAGGATTGTGAATCACTCTGTTTCAAAATTTTTTTGTGGTGACACTCATCTCTGCCATTCCCTACAAGGATCCAGTGTTGCTTTTGATTCATTATCTTAGCAGGGAGGGGAGGTTGATAATTTCCACTTACCGTTATTACCATAATAATCTTAAACTTCCACATCAAAGAATTACTCCCCACTGCAGGATTCTGCAAGATACCAAGCATGCACCTTCCAATGACACATTCAAGAATTAGAGAAATAGCTTAGAGGGATGGCGCATGTGTTACAGATCAGTTGGTGGGTTTGGTCATTACTCCTTGAGTGGAAATTGGGAGGAAATAGCACTGTAGCACTGTCTTCCTGTTGTTCATTGATTTGCTCAAGTGGGCATCAGTAACGTCTCCATTGTGAGATTTGTTGTTACTTTTTTTGGCGTATCAAATATGCCACCGGTAGCTTGCCAGGCTCTGCTGTGCGGGCAGACCCTCTTAGTAGCTTGCCAGGCTCTTCTAGAGGGACAGAGAAATCGAACCTGAGTTGGTCGCGTGCAAGGCAAACACCCTACTCGCTATACAGAAAAATATTGGCCAAAACTTTTATTCCTCTTTATGTTTGAGAACAAAATTGATCAACCGTCTACTTCTCTTTTTCTCAAAAAAGAATCTTTGTTTCTTACCATGATTTACAATACTCTCCATAATAAGGAGTCATGCATTCAACATTCCAACGTCAGCCCCTCACCAAAGTGTCTGTATCCATCATTATCTCAGCGTCCTCCCTATAAACCATTCCCTCACCATCTCCCCATCCTGGGAAGCTCAGTTCTATATAACAGTTCATAAATTCTGTTGCTTTGAACCCTTTGTTACCCTTTGTTATGCCTTTGCCTAATTTCCTTGTATCCTTAATATCACACTATCACTATCACTATCACTATCATCCCACTGATCGTTGATTTGCTCAAGCGGTCTCAGTAACATCTCTATTCGTCCTAGCCCTGAGATTCTAGCAGCCTCTCTTTACTTGTCCTTCCCAACAGTGCCGCTTTAGAGGCTCTTTCAGGGTCAGGAGAATGAGATCCATCTTTGTTACTGTATTTGGCATATGAATAAGCCACAGGGAGCTTGTCTGATATCCATAATATGAGAGAGATAATTCTGTATCTGGCCTTTTATTTATTTATTTTTCCTGGCAGACTTTTTTCAATAAAATGCGCTCCAATTCCATCCATGTAGCAGTGAATTACAAGTTTTGCTTTTTTCTATACCCAAGTAATATGCTTCTTTTTGTTTTGTTTTGTTTTTTGTTTGGGGGCCACACCCAGTTATGCTCAGAGATTCCTCCTGGTTGTGCATTCAGGAATCACTCCTGGCAGTGCTTGGGGGACCTACAGACTGCCAGGGATCAAACCTGGGTTGGCTGTGTGAAAGGCAAGCTACCTATCCACTGCATTGTCACTACCCTCCTCCACCCCCAGGGCAAGATGTATTCTACTGTATATAAACGATAGTTTCCTTATCCAGTCATTTGCTCTTGGACATGGTTTGCTTCCAGATTTTGGCTATAGCTCATAGTGCTACAGTGAACATAAAATCACAAATATGCTTCAGAAAACTATTCTGAAAGCGTTTTGAGGCACTTGGAGTAGATGACTAGAAGTGGAACTGCTTCTTCTTTTTTATTATTTTATTTATTTATTTTTGCTTTATTTTTTTGAGACGTGTCAATATTATTTTCCAAAAGGGTGAACCAGAGATTTTCACCAGTATTGGATTAGAGTTTCTTTATCCCCACATCCAAAATAGCAGGTTGTTTTTCTACTTTTTGACATGTGCCAGTCTCACTGGTATGGAATGATTTGTCATTATTGTTTCATTTTGCATGTCCCTGATGATCACTGATGCAGAGCATTTTTTTCATATTTGGCTGTCTGTTATCTCGAGGAAGTTTTTCTCCTCTTCTAATTTATAGACAGGATTGATTACCTTTTTCTTCAGTTTTGCAATTGCTTTACATATCTTGAACATTAGGCCCCCCCCCATCTATGGGTTGATTTTTTGTTTTGGTCATTCTCTTTTGTGGTGCAGAAGCTTCTAGATTGGATGTTATCCCACTTGTCTATCTTTGTATCTGTTTTCTTGGCCAATATCATTAATTTCCTAAAGATGCCTCAAGATTCAGTATTATGAAGAGTTCATATTTTCTTCAATTATATTTATAAATTTAGGTCTAATATCAGTCTTTAATCCATTTTTGAGTTGACTTCTATGCATTGGTGTGAAACAATGTCTGTTTTCTTTATCTTTCTTTTTTCTTTTTTTTTTTTTGCACACTTTTCCTAGCACCATTTGTTGGGGGGACTTTTACTTCTCTACTTCCATCTCTTAGCTCTTTTGTCAGCTGTCCACATACCTGCACATCTGTCCCTGGGTTCTCAACTCTATTCCATTAATCTGAAAGTCTTAGACTTTGTGGGGAAAGCAGTTGTGGGATCCCACATATATCTCTATTTTGATGGTTTCATTCCTGACTCTACCCTTAGCTAGTAGGCTTTGAGTCAAAGGTTCCTCCATGCCTTCAGCTGACTACACATGGGCTACTGGACATTCGTTGATTCAAAGTTGGAACGTAAGTTTATTATTGCCTGATAATCATAAACCCACATTCATATTTTTGAATCTCCACAAATTATAAATCATAAAATCATCAATTCCCAACAGTGTATACACATCTTAATTTTTCCACTGCACAATTACTCTAGTATTTGATCTCAGATCTTTTTTGACAAGGAAGATTAAGGGTAGAAATTTTGGGCAGTATTGATGAGGACCCCAAAATCTCCTTTAATCAAGGGACTAAATTCACTCTGTTAACTGGATAAAACCTACAATTAGGGAAGAAGACATAGTTGTGATGCTTCAAATAATTAATTTGTCCTATTATCTGGGATTTTTCTTGATCTAGATTAAATAATGTCTTACTAGACTGTGCATTATTTTGTTTTAGAAACTAAACTTTATCTCAGGTTTTCAATTCTGATGTAAATTACTAAAGTGACCTCTTAGTCTCTGGTTAAATTGTTTTTGACTATCTCCATGATGAGTTCAACTCACTGTTGACATTTCCCAGTGTTATACCTTATCTATTATGTAGTATCGAGGATATGAATGTTCTTTTCATTAAGGTACTTTCTCAATGACTCAGTAAGAAGAGAGTCCTTGAGCCTTGCTCTGAAAAAATTACTTATCATGTACGAGAAATACATTCCAATTCTGCTATTCTCCCAAGCTTTTGAGTTGTTTTTATCTATACTATGCCAGTAAATTTCTGGTATCTCAGTATCACTAAATTACTGAGTCAAATTTTTACTTAACCAGACATACTCACAACAAACCAGGCAAAATGTTATGGTATCTTTCACCTACAATTAACACATTGTATTTAAATTTGGATAAGTGCAAACATAAATTTGGCCTTGTCCATGCATACAAATTTGCAATTCACTTTTGAACATAATTGTTTCCTCCCCAGTTACTTTGTAGATAGCTCCTTGGAACATGGAGAGAATTAAAATTAATTACAAGATACTTGGGATCTATCTTGCAAAGATGATGTGTGTCTTTATAAAATAACTGCATGTAAAGATTGTTAGAGAATTTTTAATAAGAGTAAACTAATCCCCTCTAACTTAAGAGAGATGTGGTCTAAGTCCCTGGGTACGGATTTTGTTAAAAACAAATAAAAAAAATTTTTTAAAAAGACCAAAATTACATTATACCATTGAGTGTTGGCTTTTGGACTTTTTTCAAGGATTTCTGCAGTGTACTTAAATTTATTTCAAAGGGAAAATTAAATCAATTCCTAGGATAATGCAAATATTTGAGATAACAGACAGAGACTGGGAAGAAATATTTGGAATTCAGTTTATTGCAAGTGATGATTAACATTAGGATATATAAAAATCTATACTTAGTAAGAGAAAAAGCATTCATTATTATCTTAATAAGAACAACACAGCAATAAAAACAAAATATTACTGCCAGTTATACACATTTATAGTCATTGAATGAATGGTACCATTTGTCTTAAAATCTAATTGTTGATATTAATATAGTAATGGCAGTTTCTTTTGGTTACTATTTTGTAGGTATCCTTTACTTTACCTATCTTTTTGATTTTCACATTAGTAACTCTAACTAATGTATATCTTATTTTTAACTTATGTCTTATTTTAAATAACATATCTTTATTTTAAAAAATACTCTTAGTATTTTTCATTGGTGAGAATAATAATGACATTAATTAGGAGCTTTGAAATATTTGAAACTTTTTAGAATTTCATTTTTGTTTGCTAATTGCCCTACTTTCTTGGCCTCTTTTTTGTTATACTTTCTTTAGTTTGTTGCTCTATTTTATTTTTCTTCTTTATCATTTAAGAATTTATATACCCTATTCATATTTTTCAATGCTTTATAGTAAAGATGAAAGTAAAAATTTTCATATATTTATATATATTTATAAATTTGTATGAATTTATAATTCATATATCTTTATAAATATACTTATATATATTTAATCCTTTTATATAACATAAGACACATTAGAAAAATCCTATGCTGTCATTGTATTGCATTTTATAATTGTCTTCTTTATTTTTTCTAAAATACTGACACTATTATTTCATACTTTCAATTTTTTGTTTGCTCACTAGTTGAAAATGTGATTTTTTAAAATTATTTTATATCACTTCTCAAATAATTTTTGGGATAGTTTTATTCTTTCTTAAGTTCCTATGCTGATTATTTATTGGTAATAAACTTAATATTCTTTTTTGCAAATATTTTCACAATTATTTTTCAAAGTAAACTAAAATGTAAGATTATCTTCTCCACCTTCAAAAAGCTTCACACTCTTCTAACTTTCATTGTTTAAAAATTGAGTTGGAGGGAATGAGAGGTCCATGGGTGGGAGAAGTTGGGGAGACAGTTGATCAGTATGGTGCTGGAATTATATGTCCGAGAAACCATTTGTAATAGAGTTATATATCATAGAACCTCAATAAAAATTAAGTTTTTAATAAAAATTTAAATTACCAACCTCTTATTAAAAACATCTGATATATATTTTAATTCATTTGCATGTTCAATTTGCTGTGTTTTATTGAGATCTTTTACTTCGAGCAATATGTTAAAAATTTTTAAGCTATCTTACATTAAGGCACTGACTATATTTTTTTATTTTAAGATTTACTCATGCTTTTTGAATACAAGGATTCTTCTTTCTAATAATTACAAGAAGTAAGAGTTATGTCTTTAAATACATCTTTCCCGTCTTTGCCTCAGCTCTCTTCCTCAATGTAGACAGAATATCATGTTAGGCAAAATAAGCCAAACGAAGCAGTACAAAATCTAGATAATTTCACTTATCTGTGGTATATAGAGAAACGAAACAAGGGAATAGCCAATATCAATGGATGTCAAACCCTTATGTTACAAAACTGAGATTACCAAACAGGGAAGAAGGTTGATTGAGGAGACCAATTTGAAGTTACATAAGGACACCAGAGAATGGTCTTTTGTAATAAAGATGTGCAGTAAATGTACTCCAAAAACCAGAGAGACTAGTACTACTTCTTAAATGTTATCTAAGCTACAATAAAAAATAATGAAAATTAAAAATTAAAAAATAAATAAAATTCCTATTAGTGTTATTAAAGTTCTCAAACAAAATATTTTAACTTCATTTGCCACTTTTTTGTTTATAATTTTTAAATATTATGTTCTGCTATTGTGTTTTAAATGTTATTATGCTTTTGTTATCTTTTCTGTGCTGTAGTTGTTCTTATTCTATCAAATATCTTCTTGCATTTTAATTTTAATTTAATTTGTTTTGTTTTGTTTTGGGCCTTGCTCATCACTTCTGGTAGTTCTTGGAGAAACGTGTGGAATCAAATGGGAGTCAGTCATGTGCAAGGCCAGCACTCTACCCCGGTACTATCTTTCCAGCGCTTGTGTGTTTTAATTTTATGTCTTTATTTTATTTTATTTTATTTTAGTCACTATGAAAGAATTACAATTTTACAATATAGTCAATGGTGGGGTTTCATTTATACAACCCCACCAGGATGTCTGCGTTTTCATTTTAATTGTGAGTTTGTATTCAGAGAACTTGGGCTGCAGAAACTTTACACGACTTGGAATGAAAGTGCATAGAAGCAGAGGATATATGATTTTGGGGGTTTTTTTTTGTTTCGTTTTAGATTTTTTTGTGATTTTTAGACGTTTTATTTTCATAAAGTAGCTCACAATAATTCATTATAGATAATATTCAAAAACCCACCCCAACAGTGAGCATCTTCCCACCACAATAAGAGGGAAGTTTGTGAAGTTTACTTCATTCTAGAGCCATTTAAGCCCGTCTATAAGAGAATACAAGCAAGTATGTTAAAACCAAAAGACAGTGTGCCACTGTAGGTACATCAGTGGGCTAGAGTGTGAGATCATGTGCTCCAGGAAATACTGCATCGCTCTCTTCCTGGAGCTTTAGTTTATAGTCTCTGGATCTTGGCCATTGATGAGATTACATGGCGCCAGAGGCAGTTTGTGGGTGTGACTGCCAAGCTACTAGAAAACTGGGGAGCTGGGTTGAGGGGGCCCAGTTCCCATCCAAGCAGGCTTGGAGATCTCAGTCATGGATCTCACATACCTGGTTCCTCTGCTTGTTCCATCACGGGTGAGGCTCATTTGAGCATGTGGAGAGTGGCCTTGAGCATGACTGCGGTTAGTTCTGCAAGTTTTTGGCTGTCGGGGTTCTGCTTGGGGCGGGAGGAGGAAACTCAACCTGCCCCCCTCCGAGGTGCCCCGGTGAAGACAGCCTGGCTCAGGGTCAGGACATTCTGTGGCCAAGAATATATGTTTTTGTTACCATACATGTGCAATATCTTTCGTGTTGTTTGTTTTTGTCTTTACTTGTCTCTTGCTGGCATATTATATTTTGTTTGCTTTTAGATCAACTTAAGGTCATTTTTCAGCTTGTGGTTCCCTAAACCACAAGAGTAGTATAAATTTGAACTCCCAACTAATGGTATTTCACAGTCCCAGTAGAAAACTTTTTGTTTATTGTTTGTTTGCCCACTGAAATTATGAGCCAAAAATATCACTTTCATTGTATTCTTCCTTTGTTGATTTTATCTTGGTGTTTTTTCTCCATTTTTCTTTTAATAATATTTTCCTCTTTTTGTCAACTTTATACAGGAGCTTCACCTATAACCTGGCTCCACTTGTCCAAGCCCAAGGTTTAGACCCCTTGGGAAACTTTTTGATTTTCTAGATTTTTCTGCAATGGAGCTAGAGATCACAGTTCTACTTTCCAATCAGTTTCCTAAGATATTTTTTTTTTGCCTTTAGAGACTTCTTATTTTTATAATAAACACGTAAAAAAAATGGCTTCTATTTTTTATCCATATAGAAATGGGCGGGTTGGATCGCTAGCACAGCAGTAGGGTGTTTGCCTTGAATGAAGCCAACCTGGGTTCGATTCCTCCGCCCCTCTCAGAGAGCCCGGCAAGCTACCAAGAGCATCTCACCCGAGGGGCAGAGCCTTGCAAGCTACCTGTGGCGTATTCAACATGCCAAAACAAGTAACAAACAAGTCTCACAATGGCGATATTACTGGTGCCCGCTTGAGCAAATCGATGAGCAATGGGATGACAATGACAGTGGCAATGAAAGTAGAAATGGGCTTCAAAGATTTTTTACAAAGGTGTTTGTATAGTCTGAATTGTTGCCAGAAATACAATCTTGGCATTTTCAATTTTAACTTCATCTTTCATTAAGAAGTCTGTTGTACAATAAAATTTAATTTCCTTGATTGGTATGTGTATGGTTGATTAATTTTGAGACTGATTGAAGGTTTATTCTCAAATATGACTTGTACAGGTGGATTTATTAACTCTATGATTTTCTGTTCAGCAATTTGACATGTGATTTAAGGAAAATGAAAATTATAAAAGAATTAAATGTCAATTATTAGTATAATAATTAAAATCTACTAATTAGAGTGCTTTGTTTTTTACTTATTTGTTTTTTAATCTGATCAGTGGTCAAAATTGAAGATGATAGGAACAAATCCCCAAACTAGTGGTTCTGTCTTGCTTCCTTCTTTCTCTCCATGAATTTTTGTTCTATGAATGTTAATTTCTTATAATTTGTTGCTGATGGTTCAGTTCTATCATTAGTAGATAGATATTGATATTTATCCCAAGTACATTTACCATTTTTGTTTTGTACTTGCATATCAATGAATATTTATGATGTTGCTTCTTTGTTTACTAAATAAACTTTTGCCCATCCTTTCATTGCTTATGTTGCTTGCTATTTTCTTTTGTTTTTTTAATTGTGTATATTTATATAAATAATGGATTTTTTTAATCTTTGTACATTTATGGTTACTGTTTTAATTTTGTGATTTTATATAGAATATTTAGTCATATGAACATCAAAGTTTTTCATGTACTGTTTATTTTGGTTTTGGAGGGAGCTGATTGCAACACCCAGCACTGCTCAGGTGTTACACCTGGCTCTGCACTCAGAAATCGAACCTGGAGGTGTTTGGGGGACCAGATGGAATGCCAGGAACTGAACCTAATTAGGCTGCATGCAAGGTAATTACCCTACTCATTGTATGATCCCTTTGGCCCCCACATGTACTGTTTTTTGAGCTTTCTTCCATTTTCCCTTTCTTTTATTTCCTTTTACTGTCTTCGTATCAGTATTTTACTTTCTTAGATTTATAGCGATGTAGGAAAACCTTGTTTTCTGTTTCTGAGTTACTTAAAATTACTACTTAAAATCTACTCTAAAATATATGTACATATATACTCAAACTTTTTTGTCAGTGAAAAATATAGTCCATTAACTTCCTCCTATTTTTTAAAAAAAAAGTTCTATCCTCTGACGATCAAATCCAGCCCTCTCTCTGATTTTAATAAAAGACAATCTAGATTCTTGGTCCAATTTGATGTTAGCATATGATATGTATTTTCTCTTTAAATATTTTTATATTCACATGAGTGTTTATAGCTACTGATTTGATATGTAAATAGCTTTAATGACTACCAGCTTTATTTTTTATTTTATTTTATTTGTTTTTGGGGATCCACACCCAACTGTGCTCAGGACTGCCTCCTGGCTCTGTGATTAGAGACCAACCCTCCCCACTCCACCCTCCTTTCCAGCGTCCCAGCCTGTGTCTCAGACTCAGCTATAGTGCTGCAAGGAGTGTGGCCTAATCCTAAAGGGGCATGGCCTCAGAAAAGTGGGCGTGGCCTCTTTGGGGGCCGGATTTTCTTGGAACCCAGCAATCTGTTGTCTCATCTCAGCCTTCATTACCTATGTCACGTCCAAGAGTAACATCCTAGCTATCCAAAAAACAGTAGGACAATAAGCCACGAAGCTTCACATAAGGATTAGAGGAACATCTGAGAGGAAGAACATGTTCTAGAAAGGGAAAATTAAAAGGGAACCACCATTGGCCGAGCCCATCCAGAATCTTTTTTCGCAACAAGAGGGAAAAGGGATATTGATCTTGAAGGTCCCTCTTCCATACCACCACAACATGAAGAAACAGCAAAAATCCCCACCACAAGGAGAGGACGATGAAAGGAGTCCAGAAACCTCAATAGGGCGTTTCCTGCAAACTTGAGCTCTCCAATAAAGAATTCAGAGTTGAAATGCTGAAGATGTTAAGATTGAAAAGGCATCCATTAAATTAAAGGAGGACCTGATAGAGACCAACCCTGGCAGTGCTCAGGAGATCTCATAGGATTCTGGGGATCAAATCCTGGTCAGCTGCTTGCAAGGCAGCTGTTCCTCTGGACTATCACTCTAGCCAGTCTATCAACTTGATTTTGTATCATAACTTCCTCATTTTCTTGGTATTTTGTTTTAATTAATCTTTCACTCCACTGGCAAACTCTTTATATAAGTGTTAATGTGGGCGTGAAGTATACCTCTTCACAGTTTGTTTCTGAGAAGATAATTTTTACAGATAAGACATAAGATCTGGTAAAGTATACAAGGTTTCTCAGTATCACATATTCCTTCAAAATATGTGATTCCTTCAAAAAATCTAGTCTTTCATTTATTCCTCTGAGGCTTTTAGTAATGAAAGGAAAGTTCTTGTAACTCCTTGTTTTCTTTCCTAATTTTATTGTTGTTTTGGGGGGAGGTCTATAGCAGTGCTCAGTAGCTACTTCTGGCTTAGTGCTTGGAGCCTCTACTTACAGTGATTGGGAGACCTAAACTTCCTATATGCTATGCATTCTCTCTGGCTGTACTATCTCTCTAAGTTCCTAATTTTAAGTAGTTTAAAATATGCATGAAGGATACATCTAAGTGGTTGAGTACATGAACATAAAGCTCTGAGTTTGAACCCTGGTATCCTTCTCAAATAAACAAGTTGTATAAGTTTAGAAATCCAACTACTGGGGAAATATGGATATAATCAGAACTGCACATATATATATACATATATATAAATGGAATTTTGCTTCTTTGTCAATTACTTCCTATTGTTTTCTACAGAAAGAGCAAATTCTTCCAGTTGGTGGGTTATTATTTGTTTAACTCCTGTTACTAATGAGAAAGCAAGGTATTACGACAATCAACATATGACAGGAGGCATTCTTCATACTGTTAATTATGCTTGGTATAAAGTAATCATGCAAGTAACAGGTCCTGTAGTACTCGAATTCTGCAGGAGGATCCCAAACCATTTATTAGCAAGCAGCAGCTCAGAGGCTGCAAACCCCTTTATCCAACATCATTTATCTCCTGACTTAAATGTTGATAGTTATTTTATTCCCCACCCCTGTCATTCCATCTTTGTAAGTATTTCTGAATCTGACTTTTGTTCTTCATAAGATGCGTGTGACTCGTTATCTTAAGTCTTGATATGACCAGTACAAATTCCTTGACATTAAAGCATGCCGACAATCTACAGAACCTCACATACTGAATGGACTTGCTTGGGCTTTTATTAAACTGTGCTAAGTTTATATATTTCATTTTTCTTTTAATGAATATTAAACAAAACTGATCAAATAAAGCATTATAATATATTGGTGAATAGTGTAAATTACACTGGCTTATAAGATTCTTACCTATTAGTTCAATTTCTTTCTATTAACTACTTCAGAGGGTTTGCAATATTCTGCAGTATCTTGGTATACCAACGTAGCCCAAAGGATCAACATTCCTCAGTCTATTCTGTCCTACTCTAAACGAAGCCCCCAGTTCTAATAATATTTAATTTTCAGTGGGACTGAGACAGTTGTCAAGAGCGTATCTGAAATTGTCTAGAGATGACTCAATCTGTGAAGACCATGAATATTTATAAAGTGACTTCTGAAATATGGCCAAGAGAATTATTCATAGTGCATCCGGTCATTTGATATCAAGGGCCAGGGACATAGGTCAAGTGGTAGAACACATGCATAGGATACACGAAGCCCTGAGTTAGATTTCCATCATTGCATGGCCCATTTTGCACTTCTTGAATGAACCACAACTTGCAAGATCACCAGGTTGTGACCCCATTGAAATTTTCATTGTGCAAGTCATTTGAATCCAAATTCTAATATTTCATTTAAATTGTGCCTACTCAATACCATATAATTTTAGTTCCTTTCATATGCAGATAATTCAAGTGTACTTAGAAACACTTTCAATGTTTCTCTAACATACAAAGCCATAAATAAGTATACCGCTACCACCAGGAAGTAAAAAATGGGAGAGACATACAAGTATTTACTTTTGTATACATTAAATAATTCTTTGTAGTATATTCACAAGGCAATTCTAATTGTTGGAAGGGAATTTCTTGCAAAACACAGATGAGCATCACTCTGAGAAGCCGAATTGGAATTCTTCATTACAGAAACCAGAGACTCAGCAAACTAGGGTTCCAAGAAGCCTGAGCTCCTGAAGGGCGTTGGGGATGAGTTTATAAAGGCAAAAATCACTTTCTAGTCAGACAGTGGATACCATGGGTAAAATGTGCAGGAACTGTAATCAGCAAAGGTATGAAGTTATAAAAAACAAAATTCGCTAGTTAATGATTACACTGGCTCACGGACACAGAGAACAATTGGCGTGTGGTTATGGGGAACAATTATGACGGAAGAATGGGGATTGCCAGGACTAAACAGTTTATGGGCTATCCTTGTTAATGGGTTGTATCTGACCCTTGAAACAATGGAGAAATGTTCCTTTCATGCTGACAGGCTAGGAAAGAAATAAAGATGAAGGCCCCTTGTCAGGAGCTCTTAGCTCATAATAAGCAGAACTTTATTATTAAAATATTGACAAACTAAATTTCTGCAGAGGGAAACAGGTGATAGGCTTTTTGACGTCTGCCTTGGCAATACCTTTGTGAATTCTTTTCCAGAAGCAAAGAAAAAAAACACAAACAAATAAGACAGCATCCCATTTAAAGTTAGAGGAAGGGCAGATCTTATTTGCAGTCAAATGATAATTATTATCATCAGCAAAATAATTTAAGAATCTTCCATGCGTTGCCTCCCTTCACTTTAGTTTTTATATTTTTTTGCTTTTTGGATCTCACCTGGCGATGCTCAGGGGTTACTCCTGGCTCTGCACTCAGGAACCACTCCTGGTGGTGGGAATCAAACCGGGGTCGGCCACGTGCAAGGAGAGCGCCCTACCTGCTGTACTATCACTCCAGCCCCTTTTTATTTTTTTTTCACCTCCCTTCACTTTAAATCAGACCTCCAAGGCATGACCAATTATGACGGAAGAATGGGGATTTCCAGAACTAAACAGTTTATGGGCTATCCTTGTTAATGGGTTATACCTGACCCTTGAAACAATGAAGAAATGTTCCTTTCATGCTGACAGGCTAGGAAAGAAATAAAAATGAAAGCCCCTCATCAGAAGCTCTTAGCTCATAATAAGCAGAACTTTATTATTAAAGTTTATTAAACTTTATTATTAAACCAACATCTCTTTTTCAGGTCTAACAAAACTGGGATCCAGAGTTTGCTAACACAATTCAGTGAGAGATCAACTTCTAATACACTTAGAATATGCAACTTCTAAGCACCACAAATAATTGGGAAAAAAGAGATGTAATAATTAATATTAAAGTGACCTCAAGTTAACTTATAAGTGGGCAGAACTTTGTTTTCTTTTTCAAAAGACCACGACAGGTACTATTCTGCTTTTTAATAAATACTCATAATTTACAAATATTAACTCTTTAATCCTCTTAACAACATGGAAAGTACTACAATTATCCCCATTACATGATGGGAAAACATACACAGAGAAACTTAATAACCCATTAGAGGGAATTCAGCAAGGGTTGATGCGAAATTTCATATCACAGCAGGAGGGGCCTGAGTCTGTGCTTCTCACCAGCGGCTGGAGAGTAAAGTTAGCACAGCAGAGACCAATCCTGAGGAATAGCTCTTCTTCCTAACCATTCCCACAGATTTGAGTGAGATTTTTGAATTCTACAGGAAGCTCATCTTATTGACAATAATAATGCTTTATGCACCTTATTTAAGTTTTTGAAAAGATATAGTGAAGAAGGAAAATCAGTGACAGACAAAGTTTATTGAAATGCATGATCACAAACTTAATTCTTTGGGAAGGATATATTCTAAAAATCTGTTTTTCATTTGAGGATTAGGGCACTTGAAAGAAGCACATTCATAGAATTATCAAGTCTGAAATAGGCCTTGGGTTCCGCCCCTCACACAGCAAATCCAAAAAAATTCAACCAAAAAAGAATTATGAAATATATATCACTGCATCACTGTCATTCCATTGCTCATCCAGGAGCCAGTAACATCTCCATTTGTCCCAGCCTGAGATTTTAGCAGCCTCTCCTTACTCATCCTTCCAAACAGTGCCATATTGGAGACTCTTTCAGGGTCAGGGGAGTGAGACCCATTATTGTTACTGTATTTGGCATATTGAATACGCCATGGGGAGCTCGCCAGGCTCTGTCATGTGGATGGGATACTCTCAGTAGCTTGCCAGGTTCTCCAAGAGGGACAGAGAATGTATATAAGAGAATATAAACAATTACGTTAAAACCAAACATATGAGTGCTGCTTTAGGTATATATATATTTACCTATATAAATTAGGTATTTATATTCCAAAAAATAAAATACTACCCAAAAGCCTTTTTTATATAATTTTTAAATAGGCAAAATTTAAATTACCCAAATTTCTCTTTAAGTCTTATTTTCTTCTATCTTTAGCATTACCGAAGAGTTGTGTGATTCCAAATAGGAGAAACAAATTTTAGCTTATGAGATGTTATATTTAGATCAACACAAGAAAATATCTCTCAAATTGTACCCTCTTCCCCTTTCTTTTTCTTGAAAGACATTTGTGTTGCTCTCAGTTTTTCCTTGGGAATGTGTTTCTTTAAACACTTTACCGGTCGGCGTCTGCCCCCTGTGGTAAGCTGAGAAGGCAGCAGTCACATGTGCTTAAGGATGGCTACAGAAAAGGACCTTCTAGAAAAATCAGGCCAGTAGCTTTTAATGAGGTGTGGCAGGACTCGAGAACCACAGGAGGGGAACAATAGTATTCCCAACAGTACTCCGGATGCCACATGACACTAATACAGCCAGAACACTGCAGTGTCTGACTGGGGTGTATTTCCTGAGCACCTGTAACTGCAGCTGTGAAACGCAGCCTAGAGAACACTCCCAGTGAGGAACAGGCCCTGCAGTTTCCCCAGTTGTCTGAGAGATCATAGTAGGGCTCAGTTCTCTCTTTTTTTTTTGCTTTTTGGGTCACACCCAGCAATGCACAGGGGTCACTCCTGGCTCATGCACTCAGGAATCACCCCTGGCGGTGCTCAGGGGACCATATGGGATGCTGGGATTTGAACCCGGGTCGGCCTCGTGCAAGGCAAACGCCCTACCCACTGTGCTATCACTCCAGCCCGAGAGCTCAGTTCTCTTAAGGTTAAAGAGAAATGAGCTAAGTTACCTTGCTGAAGACCACAACTGAGCATAGATATTTGCTAGAGTGGCTAGACGTTAAGAAAACATAGGCAAGTAGAGACCATAACTATTTAACATTTGACCTGATTTACAGAATGTTAACATCCTTAGAGAAAGGGAAGTATCTATTTAAATGAAGAGTTATGCTAACATCCAAAAAACTTTGGTTTGTTCTTGGGGGCGGTGGGGGGGGGGAGCCTCTAAATAAGGCCATCTTCATTAGAGCTTGCAGATACGGTAAATATTTTAACAAGAAACCTGGAGAAAACAAGAAGTTAAAAAGGAAGCGAAGATATCAGTTCCAAGTCTGACTAAATTCGTCTTACCCATTCCTTAATGCTTATCATTGATTTTTCTATTTGAAACAACACAGGCTGTCCTGGGGAGAGCCCATTGACTTCAACCCCAAAGTAGGAATTTAAATGCCTGACTGCAATGGAGTCTGAAGGGAAGAGGTAGCCCAGCCCCACAGCTAGATGAAGCAACAGAAGCACCACAGCAAGCAACGCTGTGAGGAACCTTGAATGAATTCCCAGATCTGACTGCCTTGCTCCAAAGCCTCAGGTAGTTTGTGTAACCTCTGTGAACAACAAACTCCATTGTTGCAAAGCAAGTTTGAATGAGTTATTGTATGTAAAAGTTTGAGAAACTTTCACGTCTGGGGTTCAAAAGTCGTTAATAAGTGTTATAGTAGCCCCAGGAATTACCTCCCTTCCCTCACTTTTCTGGTAACCCAGGAAGCTTGCTCATACAATACAACTCAAAGAGAAACTGTTCAAGAATGTGCAGATGGCCACATTACCTGAGAAAGTCTACTTCCCTACTTGGCCTGTCAGAAATAGTTGTGTAAACTTTTTATCCTTTTCGACACCCATAACATAATTGTAAGAGGAGAAAAACAAACAAACATGTGAAATGCTTGATTCTCCTAAGGCAAAAGAAAATCATAGACTATCATTTGAAAACTCAATTAGAATGATGTGGTATTTGCAAGTTTACGGAGTAGGGCAACATTCTAGACCCTTTAGGATCAAGAGAACCAACAGTTCTCCATCACTGTATCAATGTCATCCCATTGTTTATCGATTTATTCAAGTGGGCTCCAGTAACGTCTCCATTCATCCCAGCCCTGAGACTTTAGCAGCCTCTCCTTACTCATTTTTCCCAACGACTGGAGGCTCTTTTTAGGGTCAGGGGATGTGACCTATTATTTTATGAAACCCAGCTGACTTAATGTTTTTTTCTTTTCACCATAAAAATATATAATTTCATACATTTAAATTTTACTCTTGTAATATTTAAAATCCATAGATTTGAGGACTCCCTCTGGTGGTTGAATAAAATATAATTTCTGTTAGTAATATTAAAAAGGAATGAAAAGTTAACATCTATATTGAAATGACCTCCTATGTATTATGGATGTTCTTTAACATTTAAGGTACCTGCTGAATGGTGGTGATGAAGATGATAATATGATTCTACCCAACTCAGACTTCTCAATGGCCACAATGATATGTGACATGGTTTAAAACAATCTAGCAAAAACCCTAAAATGATGAAATTAGAAATATATTACACATATTTTTTGGTTACCCTTATTTAGTCATGTGATGACATCCTTGAAAGTAAATCCTTAGGCTCACTTTGTTGATCAGAAGTACAATCTCCCAGTTAAAGATATATGTCATTTAGAGATTTTCACTTGAGTTTCCAAAATATTCTGACAGAAATTTACTCTCTCACAGGTAAGTGTTTATCAGAGGAGAATGGAGTTATGGGGTGAATGAATTGGACAAAGGGCACAAGTGGTGGGTAGAAAGCAAACTGTTGCTGATGATTAAAATCTGGTTTACACAGATGCTGTATATAATGCACTGTAGCACTGTAGCACTGTCATCCCGTTGTTCACATTGTTCATCAATTTGCTCGAGAGGGCACCAGTAACGTCTCCATTGTGAGACTTGTTGTTACTGTTTTTGGCAAATCAAATACACCACGGGTAGCTTGCCAGGCTTTGCCTTGAGGGCGGGATACTCCCAGTAGCTTGCCAGCCTTTCTGAGAGGGATGGAGGAATCGAACCCCGGTCAGCCACGTGCAAGGCAAATGCCCTACCCACTTTGCTATCACTCCAGCATAAACCTAAATGTCTATGTAAAGTTATAAACCAATGCTACTTTAATAAAAATTTAAAAATTAATAAGGCAAGAAAATTATACAATTTTCCCAAAATGAACAAAATTCAAATGAACAAAATTCTAGAAAGCAAGATGAAAATTGGAAACATAAAACACTCTGAAGTTCACAGACAGTGCCAAATTTTCAAAGCTTAAATATCTACAAAATGCAGCTTGAATAATACAAAATACTAATAAAAATTTTATGGCCATAAGCAATATGTTATTTCAATAATTTTATTATTTTGTCTAATTTTCTAGCCATTCACTCAAAACAAAAAATGTGATTGCTTTACTCAAGCAACCATCATTGAAAAAAATCTGTTTGACAGAACTGATTTCTCCTGCATTCTTTCCAAATTCTTGTACAAGAAACATTTTCAGTTTTTTGTCAGACCTATCTTTTTTCTACTGCTCAGTGGTGGAGGATGCTATTAGCAGCTTGTCAGCGAATATAGTTAACAGTTCAATTGCTTTATTAAGTGTTGATTGTGGCACCCAACTTCTCTTCTGCTGAAGTTATGAGACAGCATAAATCTTAGTCATTTGTCAGGGTTCCTTATCAAATACACTTATTGGCTAAAGACATAAATAGCACTGAACACGGCAACATTCACATACTAAAAAGGGAAGGTTGGAAAGACCATAATTCTTCTATCTGAAAAATCTTCCAGAAAGGTGAAGGTCACCACTTTCTTCCAATCATCACAAACCTTCACCAAATTATTTTACTTTTTCCAACTGGTATCACAAAGGACACCATAAAGAAAAGAAGCTCCATTAACACCTTTCTCTATACATGATTTAAATGATTTATCGTATTTAAAAACTACAAAACTTAATCTGAGGGAAATAACCTGCAATATTAAAAACTCTTAATATTTGTTTAGATTTAGATCAACTTTAAGAATTTTAACATGCGAGGCTAGAGTAATAGCACAGTGGGTAGGGCGTTTGCCTTGCATGCGGCTGACCCGGGTTCGATTCCCAGCATCCCATATGGTCCCCCAGCATCGCCAGGAGTAATTCCTGAGTGTAGAGCCAGGAGTAACCCCTGTACATTGCTGGGTGTGACCCAAAAAGCAAAAGAAAAAAAGAATTTGAACATGCTCAAAAATCATCAAATGTTATCACGTGAAGAAATTAGACTTGTTTTCCACTTCTGAAATTCTATACATTTATTCCACTATGGGTCACCCGGACATTTCAGGGGCAACCACAGCAAAAGAGAAGAAGGAACGTGTGTCTTACCAGATCAGATTCACTCAGATTCCTCATGCTCTGGAGAAGCTTTCTGGCTCTGCTGATCAAAGACCAAGGGGGGTGAGAGAGGGAGAAACAACCTTCATAGTTATCTATTAACTTTAAAACAAGTGAGACTACAGGGGAAGTCCCTAAGAGGGCAAGTTGTAAAACTTTTAATAGCAAAGACATACCCTCCCAGTGTTTCCAACCAGTCCCTCAGTACAACTCTGGGCTTACCTTCCCAAGTATATCACCACAGGACACCTGTAAAGTTCTTAACAGGAAAAGAATGCATTGGAAGACTGACTGAACTTGAAGAACATTTCATATTCTACTGTTGGAAGGGAGAAAGAGAAGGAAGAAGAAATAGTGGCAAAGTGAAGGAGGCAGGGGAGGAATATGAGAAGGGGGCAGAAATGTTGAGTAAATTGAAAGCATTTAAGCCTGGAGGAATCACACAGGGTTGTTGAGAGTCCCTGCCTTGAAAGGGTTTGATCACAAGTTCAAAGCCAGTGTCCCACCTTTGCAAGGCACAATCCTAGCAACTCCACTCGGAGTCTGGAAGCTCTGTCACCTGTGATTCCAGGAAAAGTGATTTCTGTCCACAGCTGCAATCAGGTGTGTGTTAGCACCACACAGAGGGAGCCATCCCAGTGAGCACTGATGCTAAAAAGATGTGCAAGTATCAAGTTCAGGAGCTCTAAACCCAGGGAGTATGGTGCATTACTATATATTAGTTAGTGTAATTAGTATAATTATTTAGTATAATTACTATACAATAATATATTACTATATTACTAATAACAAATGTCACATCTAAAGAAGGACAACCTCGGTGAGCTCCACAGTGAATCTGCAGGCACCATAACACGGGTGCAGCTCCCACCCACCCCAGGGAGCTGCACAGCTACAAAGGTGTGAGAACCTCAGCCAAGCAGGAGCTCAAGTTTCAATTATTGCAGTAACAACAACAACACGGACAACACAGGGAAGAGGACATGATGGAATAGAGATATTAGTATGCAATTCAACAATAAAGAACGTATATGACTTCAATAATTAAAGATCTACTTATATTTGTCCAGGTATTAAATGTAAAACAGAGGGAAAAAATGAATAAAAAGCAGCCTGAGTCAGAGAGAATTCCTGGGCGTTGTTTCTTAGAATAAATTCTGAATATAACATGACCAGAGGGGAAAGCCAGCCTACACCAGTTCCCCAAAGTCAACATCAGTTTGTAAAATATTCATTGAACTCATTATTCCATAAAAACTGCTTTGGGAAAAACTTCACACTGGAAGAAAACACAGAAGTTTATAGCTAAGTGAACAACTAACAGAGATTTCCCTAAAGTTCTCTGTGTGCGTGTCTATATTTTTAATATATATTATATATTACATATATAATATAAAATAATATATTATTATCTATATATTGCTATATTACTACTAAGTATATATCTTATATATAATTATATACATATCTGATATCATATATAAATTAAAATAATATAGATCACTATCATCCATGTCAATTATTCCTAACTTATAATTATGACATACCATATCATTGCTTATTTGTAGACATAATTATATCTTAAACATGACTATATATTATTATGACCTGAGGAATGTAAAACAAAAACACAATGTCTTCTTATGCTCAGTGATTCTATAAATAACATTCTGGGATAAGGCCCAAACCTGATATAATTAGAAGTGTCATATAGTCAAATAGTAAATCAAGATTAAGAGTCAAAGAACACATCCGTCATCGTGGTTTTTGTTTTTTGAGGGGGATATGTACAGGGTGGGAAGAGGTTCTTCACTTTGTTTCTCTCTTCTTGTCCAGTTTTGTTTGAGAAAAAAAAAATCACCATTTCCCAGCTTCTCTGAGAATTGCTTGTAAGGGCGAGAGTTGTAAGTGGCCAACGCACTGAAAACAGACTTCAAACATTCTCTTCTTGTACACTTCCCACATGGAAACTCAGTTTCTTGGTCCGTCCTAAGAGTAAGCAGAAAAAGATATTTCAGTAATGTAGTCCTTAACTCTAATATCTTATGGGTAGAGTCTACTTTATACTTGTGTAGTTTTTGCTCTTTGACTTTACCAGTTCTTATCTTAAGAGACCCTTCTATAGGACTCCACCATGACTATGAGACCCAGGGACTGTGTACTAAAAATTTATACCAGGAAGCATTTACCAAGGTCCAACATGGTAGCTGATCTTCCACTGCATAGAATCTCAAATGATGAGTCATTCCCACTTCCGATCTGCCCTCCTCCTCTGCTCCTTTTCTAGGTTTCCTTCTAGAACTTGAAACTTACTTGGTTCTAGATCTTAAGCCTGCTCCTTGGGAACAGACATAATCTCATCAAGAATTTTCCTTGTGTTCAGATTTTGTGATGAAGATTTATTTTAAGACTTGGCAACCTAGGAAAGACACTTGCCACCATCTGGGTTTCAATCATCTAAGAGTAATATAAACCATATCTGATATACTCCACCCATAGGGTTGTAGAGTTTGGCATGTATACATCCGCAGCTGGAAAGAGATAACTGCATCATCAGATGACTTTCACCTGAGTCAGACTTAGCAAAACCAGCGTCTCCAAAACCAGCTCTGAATCACTCTTCAGCTTTCAACAAAATTTCAGCTGGCTTGTTTGGATATATTATCCACTCTCTAACTTTGAACTCTGTCACAAAAACAGAGGGAATGTGAAAGAGAAACATTTTATAAACTGTAAAATCCCACGCATGTAATATGTTAACAGGAACTTCATTCTATTTTAATTACTATCAATACAATGGGACTGGGGGGGTGGAGAAATATACTATAGTACTGCCAGACATATTCGCTATTTAATAAGACTTATGGATCTTCCTGAGATGCTAAATACTATGAAAGTTGTTTTTATGAACAAAGTGCACTAAATTTTAAAGTATCTGTGAACACAATGTGTTCACTAAATAAAGTTCAAGATCAGTGGCACATTGTAGACATAACAAAGAGGTCTTCCAAATAGAAATTTGTAATCACAAGATACTGCTTTCTCATATTTTATTGCACTTAAAATAATAGATGACAACGAATATAAATATGGGCAGTTGTTTGAGAATTGACATGCAAAAGTGAATAATTGACACACAAGTCTTTATGCTCGGGGGCTGGAGGGATAGTACAGAGGCTAGGGTATTGCCTTGCACATATCCGACTAGGTTCAATCCCTAGCAACCCATATGTCACCCAAATTGACCAGGAGTGATCCCTGAGCACAGAGCCAAAGTAAGCCTGAGTACAACCAGGTGTTACCTAAGAAAACAACAACACCAAAGTCTTTATGCTTGTATTTCAGGTGCTGACTATATATTACATATTGGAGTATATATATAGAAGTACATACATACTCCAACATATATTGGAGTAACACATTGCAGGCACAATGAGCCAGTTCTCATTGCTGGATGTCCTTAAGCTAGGAGAAAGATAAAACAAGTCTATCTAATCATCAAATCTGCTGCATTACAACTAAGCAGAAATCAATGTGCTCTTTTCACTTTAAATGCTGAGGGTGGCTTCTCCTTACAGGATATGTGTTCACATCTATTTTCTAGACAGAGGTGACCATCTATTTTCTGACTGCAATGACCATTAGTACCAGACAGCTTGTAATTCTTTCCCTGTATAAAATTCTTTAGTCCAAAAAAAGAAAAGCTTCTGTGGAAATGTCACTTGATGATTTCTATCTACATCTTCCTACATAAATAAAAATGCTTATTAAAATGTCCTGGCTTTATTCACAACCAAGCTAGTGACTTGCCCAATGGTATTTGCTGTAATATTTGTGCTTTTCTCAGACACCCTCTCAAATCATGTTTCAGCCAAGGGTCGCTATACTCAATTACTACCATGAGACTCATTGCTTACTGTCCACCCTCACAACACTCATGATTAAATTTATAGCTCAGCAATATTTTTCAGTCACTGTATATGCATTGAGAAATACTCTTGATTTGCCAAAAGAATGGATTTGTGCTATTTTGAGGCACAGGGCTTTACTTGCTCTTTATATGCTACTTTCATGTGCCAAAAAACAATGAAAGAGACAGTCCATCCTGGGAAAATTCCTAAAAGATTTGTTAAAATTTTCCTCCTTTCTCTTGCACTTAGGAGATAGTTTCAGAAATCAAATGTGAGACAATAAAGTTATTATGAGGATACATGAGACACAGTATCTTATATCTTGAATATATTTATCTTTAACCATATGTGTGTCCACATATATATTATAAACTTACATTAGGAAAATGTAACATATTTTATAATGAAGATCAATATATTACTGTGTTGTGTTAGTATACCTTCAAAGTTTTGGTCCCTAGATTTCATTGTCACGTAGTGAAATTTTTAATCATAATTTGTATGTGCTGCTTTATTTAATTTTCATAATATCCCTATAAAGCAGGGAATAAGATATTGTTTCTTCTTATTAAAAGCTTCTTTCATATTTATATGATCTAATTAAGCAATGCTGTATTGCATATGGGCTGAAGTCATAGCATAGAGGGTAGGGCGTTTGCCTTGGACATGGCCGACCGAATTCAATTCCTCCGTCCCTCTCAGAGAACCCTGCAAGCTACCGAGAGTATCCCGCCTGCACGGCAGAGCCTGGCAGGTTACCCATGGCATATTCAATACGCCAAAAACAGTATCAACAAGTCTCACAATGGAGGCGTTACTGGTGCCCGCTCGAGCAAATTGATAAACAATGGGACGACAGTGCTACAGTGCTACAGTATTGCATATAGGAGCATTTAAACATTTTCCACAGGGGTGTAAAGGAGTAGGGAAGAGAGGTGTAGGCGAAAAATGGAAGGATTTTTTTTTTGTCAATTTTTTACTGCTAGAATCCAAAACACTTCTCTTTTTAGCTTCTTCACCCATAAAGAGTAAATGACACCACTATAATATTTACAAATTGTATTTTTTCCGTTTGATATAGGAAGAAAGGCACAAAATTCAAATAAGTCCTAGGAAGCTGTGCTTAACATACTATGTTCATCTCATAGTCTCATAATGTCATTTTGCTTATTAGAGGTGCTAAAAAGTCCTTTCTCTAAGAGTCGTATTAAATTCTGTTTCATTTGTATCATTATTAATGGTTATTTAGAGTGCTGGCATGGATTTGGGGAGAAAGGGACTCTCATTCATTGTTGATGGGGATGCTGACTGCTCCAGCTTTTTTGTAAAACAATATGGGAATTCTTAAAAAAACTAGAAATTGAGTTTCATTTAACCCAGCAATACCATTTCTGGGAATATACCCTGAGGCCCCCAAAAACACATAGCAGAAATGCCATCTGCACTTCTATGTTCATTGCAACACTCTTCACAATAAGTAAAATCTGGAAACAACCCGAGTGCTAGACAAAAGATGACTGGATAAAGAAACTGGCATATCCACATAATGGAATACTATCCAACGACCAGGAAAAATGAAATCATAAATTTTTCTTATAAATAGATGGTCATGGAAAGTATCATGCTGAGTGAAATGAGTCAGAAGGAGAGTGACAAATATAGTGTGACTATATTCATTTGTGGGATATTGAAAAAATAATAATATAAGACTAATACCCAAGGCTAGGTAAAACAGAAACTATTAGGATATTCAATGGTTGGAAGCTTGCCACAAGTGTTTGGGGGTGTGAAGGGGGGGTGAAGAGAGAGTTACAATGGAGAAGGGACCAGTATGACAATTCTGGACAAAAACTGTTGAAAAGTAGGTAAATGGATATACATAATAAACTTTCAGTATCTGTACTACAAACCATATTGCCCAAAGGGACAGAGAGAGAGAGAATGAGAGAGAGAGAGAGAGAGAGAGAGAGAGAGAGAGAGAGAGAAGGGGGAAGTGCAGCAAAAGGAGGGGCAAGAAGAACAGTGGGGACATTAGTGGTGGGAAATGTACACTGATGAAGGGACAAGTGTTGGAACATTATATTACTGAAATCATCAACAACCTTGTAACTGTGTATCTATGACTCAATTAAAAATAAATAAACAAAATTTAAAATAATCATGGTTATTTAGCCAAGGAAATCTTTTCCCTAACAAATACAAAGCTGATTTTCCTCATTCACTTTTGTTGGGGCTGTAAACTGGTTCCAAGTCTATGGCAAATCTCCTTATTTCGGAAGGTGATTCAAAAAAATATAATGCACACTTATGGTGATTAGAGTGCTATTTCCAATACCCAAGAACTGAAAACAACTCAAGTGCCCAATAATGGAGAAGTGAGCAGAGAATCCGTGTTAAAATGGAATATTTCTTAGCTGCAAGAAAAGTGAAATCTCACCTTCGGCTAAAACATAAATGGAACTAGAGGCTGTCATGTTATGCAAAGTAAGTCAGAAGGAGAAATAAAAATACTAGATGACCTCATTCAGACATGACAATTTTTAAATGGAAATGCAAAAATTAAAAGACTTGACAACTAAACTGAGGTTTCAAAGCAGAGGAGTGGATAGTGTAGGGGTGGTAGAGGAAAGACGGGAGCAAGAGACCTAGAGACAGTGGAAAAGAGATACTGGCACTTAGCTGCTAGGGGTGGGGGGTGACCTTCCTAATGCACAAACATTAATTCTACTGTAAACTATGGAATGTCAACAGTAATAAAAATACCATCAAAAATAAAAAGCACTGGGTTCTGAATAGCATTCTTTCAGAACTGCTACATGAGATGTTCACTGTCTTATGATTTAAATAGCCATGCCCCATAGATATATTATATGCTTATTTTTATTTTAAATAAAAAATATGTGATATCTTAATGAGAATCTTTTTTAAAGACTTCCTCCTAAAATCCAGCATAGGCATTAATCCTATTGTAAACAGTAATAAAAATATCATCAAAAATAAATAACACTGGGTTCTGAATAGCACTCATTGGGAACTGCTACATGAGATGTTAACTGTCTTATGATTTAAATAGCCATGTCCCATAGATATACTATATAATTATTCTTATTTAAAATAAAATAATGTGATATCTTAGGATATCACTCTTTTAAAGACTTCCTCCTAAAATCTGGCAGATTAAAATAACAAAAAATGAGTAAAAGCATTCCTACCACTTCGAAATCTAGTAAATACTGCCAACAATATATCAAAAGTTTTGGCAGGATTTAGTACCAATTACAGTAAATTTTAATCGATGTGAAAAAAAAGTCAAAAGTCAATGCACAATATCCCTTCCCAAAATCGCTCTTTTCAGAGAAGTAACTTAAGCAAGTTCTGCCAATTCTCACAAGTCAGCAAAAGGAGGAGAAGATGGGAAACAAGGAGGTCTTGGGAGCCCCAACTTCTGCCACAAACATAGAAAATTTGTTGCGTGTGTCTATGCAGTGAAAGTTACCAATCCCTGGGGCTGGAGCTATAGCACAGCGATTAGGGCGTTTGCCTTGCACACGGCTAACCCAGGTTCGATTCCCAGCATCCCATATGGTCCCCTGAGCACAGCCGGGAGTAATTCCTGAGTGCAGGGCCAGGAGTAACCCCTGTGCATCTCGGGGTGTGACCCAAAAAGAAAAAAAACATTCATTCTTCAGTATAATGCCATTGATCCTTTTATAGTCAACCTTTTGTTAAAGTAATATATTTTCTCCCACACAGCCACGGACAAGGGATCCTTATCATATAAAGGTCCTGGAAGCAAGAATAAACTATTTTCACAGATGCAAAGCAGCTTTTCCCAGAAACAAGGAAGAAAGTCATGTGGCTTTCTCAGAGCAAGTGCCCTCACCCTGTTGCTTTTCTTCTGCCTGACCTCTCACCTCTGTTTCAGCTGGCTCCATTGCTGTAGCAAAACTCTGCAGACCAATTGCTTTAACTGATATTGACAGTCAAAATCACCAAGCTGAAAATGCAAGCTCAGGGTGCCCGTCAGAGGGTAATCTGAGGACTGTCCTCCAGCTTTGCAAAATAGGACATTTTTTCACTATGTGCTTTCCAAGTAGCTCCTTCCCAAGGAGCTGTCTTGCGTGTCCTTCTGTAAGACATAATAGCATCATGAATATCAGGTAGAGTGTCAGTTTCATGACCGCTTGTAAATCTAATTACTTCCCAAAGACACCATTTCCAAATGCCATCACATTAGAGACTGCACATATATATGCATTTAGGGAAGACACAGAAAGAGGAAGCCAGCTTCCCTTTGCCAGCTGCCACAAGCAACTGCATTTTAGCCCTCCCCACCCAACATTTTAAATATTCCTGCAAATTCCTGAACTCTTTCTGTGACTGGGAAGTTTATAATTTCCCGAGACCATAAATTCTACCCCAAACCTTGTGCTCCCAGGAGACTTACAGATAATAGGTAATACCTAGGCATATGGTGAAATAAATAGCCTAAAGAAATTTATAAACGGATCATCTTTATCAGCCTTGATGGGAAGTAGAGTTGTTAATCTTCTCTTAACACCATAAATGGACCCTAAATTAACAAGACATCTCTGGGTAACAAATGGGAGTTCTCTTACTCTTTTTTATTTTCTTTTTGGGTCACACCCAGCCATGAACAGGGGTTACTCCTGGCTCTGCATTCAGGAATTACTCCTGGCAGTGCTCGGGGGACCGTATGGGATGCTGCGAATTGAACCCAGGTTGGCCACATGCAAGGCAAACGCCCTCCCGCTGTGCTATCACTTCAGCTCCGAGTCCTCTCACTCTTTATTTGATAAGAAACATAAAGACTCTGTTTTCCTATGAAAACAGCACAAAATGTATTTAACAGTCCAGTACTAAGTTCCTCCCTTGCTGGGGAGCTTCTTTCCCTTCTACTTTCCAGTAAACATTTTTATTTTCTAACTCTGAGTCTGAGCGTCGTTATTACTCAATATTCTCATCCCAGAGAGTATTGAAAAACATGGGAGCTGAGGATGAACGGAGACTATCCTCCATCAACACGGTTATTCAACTTATATTTCTTGAATAACTAAATTCTGTGAACAATTTAGAACCTAGGGATGTTCCTTGATTCTTTCATAAAGGACACATATAAAACCCACTCACAACCCCTGCAAATCTACACACAATGAACTAATATCACACTGGAAGGAAAACCTGGTGCACTTCCCAGCAACACATGGAAAGAGCATAACACACAGAAATGAAACTTCCTAGAGTGATTGTTCTCTCACCATCTGCCGGAGGTAGAGTATGAATACATTTATATTTGCATTGGAAAGTTGAGTCAAATCATAGTCAGGTAAGCAAAAGAGAGAAACATCAATATTCTCTATGCTATCTTGAGAATAAACAACCTACAATCCATATCTTATTCAAAAAAAAGTTCTAAAACACATGACATGATTATAATAGTATTTCTCTTTCTCTCACTAGCTTATTCTAGTGACCAGATGTACATTTTCCCTATGGATAATATTACTGCATTATGTACGCTTAAAAATTCATTAGTCTGGGGCCGGAAAAGGTATAGTTGGTAATGCGCTTGCTTTGAAAGGTTAAACTTTTCTAACCTAGGTTTAACTCCTGGCACCACATACGGTCGGTCCTCAGCAATCTGGAGTGATCCCTAGGAGTAGGCTCTAAACACCACCAGGTGTGGTCCAAAAAATAAACAAAAAAATCTGTTATCAGTGTATATCTCATAGTATGAATTCTTGCCATAATAAATCTAAACCTGTCCATTAAAATATAGGAATCAAACATTTATTCTTTCCTATCTATTGTACCGTTGAATAACCAAATAGACAAAAAAAATTCCCTTATAAAGTTATTTAGCTATTTGATGAAAATAAAATCAGATCATTTAAATAATGAGAATTGGGGACTTTTGGCATTCTAATGGAACCATTTTAATGGTTCAGCATCAATAGATGTCAACATTAAACTAAAAATGAAAACCAGACAGTATGTGCTTTCTAAAGGAAGAACACATTCTGACTATTGTCTTGGCAAGAGAACTGAACCACCATGATTAGGCATCTGAATCCAGTTCCAAATTTATGGGAAATGCAGAAGATAAAGAAATTGCTAACAGGTATGAAAAATAAAAGCTCAGTCTAATTTCTCAGATTGTTTGAGACTTTTATTATAATAAGAAGAGACTAATACATAGGTGGGGTGTTAAGGCTGTCTCTCACCTCCAGATTCAGGAAGAAACAACTTCATGTTTGTAGGAGAAATGAGAGTTTAGAGTAGCATTAATTTATTGATGATTTTTTTGATTCAAAATCATCAGTATGCTACGTTGGCACCTCCTGGGGCAGTATGATCTGAAGCCCAGCATGATCACAGCTCTAATTTTCTTATTTTTTTTAAATTTGGATTTTTGTCATGATTTTAAAAAGTCATTTGCGACAAATTTTTACTCTCAGCACTATTATTAATACTGTTCTAGAAATGACATGTTCAAATACATAGCTCTAAACTTTATTCTAGAAATGGCAAAGTGATTGTAAATATCTTCTGAGAATATAAAACATAAGTAATCAAAAGGAATTCTTGAAAAGCTGGAATTCAAAGTTTGGTAAATGATTTCTACATACAGAAAAAAGTTTTCCAGATGAAGCAAACAAGAATATCGACTTAGACAACTTAAATAAGAGCACTCCTGCAGAGACATTCAGATATAAGTTAATATTTTAATTGTGGCTTTTCTATATCAGAAAATTACTACTGATCTAAAATAAATATATTCCACTCACAGAGCAATTATTACACAATAAAATTATAGACCTCAAAATGTTGATAGTGAGAAATGGGGTTACATATTCTCTTTTTTCCACTTTATTTTTAGTTTCTTTTAAAAATATCACTTAAAAATAAATTACTTCTATTATAAAAAATAAACTTTTTCAAAATTTAAAGATAAAATATATCCATTAATTTCACTATTATATTTGACAGATGGTACAATTTAAATCACACCTTAGGATTTATTTTTTGGTACTAGGAATGTTTTTGAAACTGTTTAATGTAAGTCTTTTTTCAAGTAGAAAACTTGGAGCTTCACAGTTTACAGCATTTATTTAAGGTTTCAAATCAATGAGAAAGACAGGATTAAGACTCAGGATTTCTGAGTTGAGAGCCAATTTCCTTAACCTCCCCTAATTTCACTTATTTACTTTACTCTTTATCACATCGACAATAATAATAAGATTCATTTTCAATAAACTTTGATTTAGATTTTAGAGAAATAATGACATTTCTTTCCACATTCACTAATATTTTTTATTGGAAGTCAATTTTATCGATTATGATTTAGGAATTTGGCTAGTGTGGCATTCAAAATTTGGGGAAGTATCTTCTCTCATTAATACTAAGAATTCTGTTCCAGCCATAAAATTTTATTTTCTGAATCCATAAAACTATAGAATAAGCATGTTAGTGGCACATGTCATAACTTGTCTGTAAGAGCCCTGGGTTCAATTTCTAGCACCACAAAACTCAATTAAATTAAATTAGTGGATATATTTTAACTTTACTTTTTGAAAAAGCATCTTCATTTTTTTATAATAGAAAACAATTCCTTTTTAGTGATATTTTTAAAAGAATCTAAAAGGAAAGTGGGAAAAAAAGAGAATATGTAATTCTATTCCTCACTCCTGGAGGGGCTCAGGTGAAAAAAAGGATTCCTTCTCAACAAGCACCTTCCTATCATTCTGGCCAATGTCAAGTTTCTTTTTCTGCCCATTATCAGATATCGAAAATGGGGAAATATTCCCTTTTCAGAGTCTCCTCTGTGGTCTACACTCTTTCTTATGCATCTAAGAAAAGATAAAAGAGAAATATCTGTTCACAAGGCAAACGTGTTCTTCTTACCCCACTGTCATATACTTTACACAGACTTTTAGTAATCATATTTTCACAATTTTCCATTTCACAATTTTACTTTAGAAACAGATTTTTTTTTTGCTTTGCTGAATAATTCTTAATTTAGACCAACATAACCACCGGTCAACATTATTAATGTAATGAGTGGCAAATTATGAACAATTGGGGCTGAAGAGAGTAGGTAAATAACTGAGGGAAAGCTTTGAATTTATTCAAGGAAAGGGAGAGTAGCTAAATCTTTACTCCTCTGGAGTAGAGGGAATATAGCCCAGAACTCCATTTTTTTTCTATTTTTCTATGATTTGATTAGGTCATATGGTCCACAATTTTTATTCTTTTGGTGTACAGTTACCTCACCAGACCACCAGCAATGTGCCAAAAGTCTCCACCATATTCCTTAGGTCACTTCTCGTCCTCCCCAAGCTTGCCCATCCCCCAGTTCCTACCCGTTTGGTAACTTCAGCTCTGTTGCCAGAGTCCAAGGGTTTTGTTTTCATTGGACACTGTCCACTTCCTAAGGATTTTTTTCCCCTTTATGTACCACTTATGAGTCAGGTCATATGGCATCTGTTCATCTCCTCTGACAAACGTTACACTGAAACATGACACTGAACATCCATCCATATTGTAGCAAATGGCAAGGCTTCATTTCACCTGTAGCTTACTAGCAGTCTCTCATGTGTGTGTGTATGTGTGTGTGTATCACAATTCCATTTTTTTGAAAAAAATTTTGGTCACATCTGGTGGTGCTCAAGGCTGATTCCTGGCTCTGTGCTCAAGGATCACGCCAAAAGGGCCTCAGGAGAACACAGGGGTGCCAGGGATCAAACCCTCCTCAACAAGCACCCCACTATCAATGTCAAATTTCTTTATCTACCCATTTGTCATTGGAAATTGGGGTTGTCTCCAGATATTGACTATTATAATTAATGCTACAATAAACATCGAGGTGCATAGCTACTTGCGTTAATGTTTTGTATTCCTATCTTGGAATGATAGATTCCAAGGCGTGGGATTCTTGAGAAACATCCTATCTTGGAATGATAGATTCCAAGGAATGGAGCTCTTGAGAAGCATGAAAGTTCTGTTTTAATTTTTTGAGAAGTCTTTATGCTGTTATCCATACAGGCTAAACCAACAGCTGGTTCCTTCCCACTGCATCCCTGGCAACATTGGCTGTTTCTGTTTTTTTCCTTGTTTTGATTTTTGTTTTCTTGTTTTGGGGCCATACCTGGCAATGCTCAGGACTCATTCTAGGCTATGTGCTCAGTGATCACTGTTAGAGACATTTAGGGGACCATATATTGTGCTAGAGATCAAACCCTAGTAGGCTGAGTACCCTACCAACTCTACTCTCTTGACAGTCTGTGTGTGTGTGTGTGTGTGTGTGTGTGTGTGAATTTGCCGTGGTGAAGGAACTGTATTTACAATGACAACAACATTTTTGGTAATCTTTGATATATGTCTATCACCACCATTTTAAAGGTAATTTTTAGGCTCCTGATGTTTTTGACATAATTATAAATGGATTTTTAAAATTGTTTTCTTTTCTAGTTTATTTCATGCATATAAAATGTAATCAATATTTTGTATATTGATTTATAGCCCCATAGCTGTATTGTTTTATTGTTTATTGTTAAAGTTTTGGGGTGGCATACTTTGAACTTTTTATGTATACCATGTGATATCTGCAAATTGTTATAGTTTAACTTCTTTTCCAATTGGAATCCTTTTATTTCTTTTTCTTGTATATTTTCTGTGAATAGGACTTCTAATATAAGGTTTATTAATATTGTGAAGGTGTATATTCTTCCTTGTGCCTTCACAAGGAGGGGAAGCTTTCAGTTTTTCAAAATTGAATATATGATATCACTGTGGGTTTGCTGTATATTGCTTTACTATATTGAGGTTAGTTCCTTCTATCCAGATTTTGTTGAGTGTTTTTTTTTCTTACTTGTTATAAATGGGTGTCAATTATTGTCAAATGCTTTCTCTATCTCTATTGGTAAAGTATTTTTTACCTTTCTCCTGTGGAGAAGCTATATCACATTACTTGATTTGCACATGTTGGACCATACTTGCATCCCTGAACAGAATCTATTTGATCATGGTGTAAGATCCTTTTGATACACTGAATCCACTTTCTTGCATCTATGTTCATCAGGGATATTGGTCTATATATTTTTTGCAATATCTCTGTCTGCTTTTGACATTAAGATATTTTGATGTCATAGAAGCTGTTTTCTATTTGCTCATTTTTCTGGTTTTCCCTTGTTTTTAATTCATGATACAAAGGCTTGTAAATCTTTTGTTGTTGTTGCAGGAGGAATCTGGTATAAGTGACAATTGAATTGTTCCATTGATTTGTATAAAATTTATTTCACTCTGATTTTTATTATTTGCTTTATTTAATTACTTTGGGATTCATTTACTATTCTTTTTCTAGCTTCTTGAGATGTGAGATTAGGTTATTTGATTTTTTTTCTTGTTGCCCAGTGCAATTCTGTATTGCTATGAACTTAGCTCTTAGAACTGTTTTTGCTATGTCCTTATGTTCTAATCGTTTGTTTCATTCTTATTTATTTCTAAGAAACTTTTTATTTATTATTTAACTTATTTAACTTCTCTTTCATCCAATTATTGTTCAGTAGTATGCTATTTGTTTCCAAATGAGTGTTTTTCTAGATTTCCTTTTTATAGCAAATTTCTACCTTCATGGCTTTGCAGTCTGAATACACTTGATGTGATTTATATTTTACTTTATAGATATCTCTTTTGTTTTTCAGCATGTGGTCTATCCTAGAAAATATTCAATATGAACCGGAGATGAATGCATAATTAGCATTATTTCTTTTCTTTGTTTTGTTTTGGGACAACACCTGGCTGTGTTCAGGGCTTACTCCTGGCTCTGCAGTCAAGGTTCACATCTGGCAGGGTTGAAGGATTGAATCCAGGTGGGCCACATGCAAGACAAACTCCTTTAAGGGGTACAGAGTCCTACAGGTGCCTCTTAATCCCAACTCTTCCAGTGTCTCACATGTCACTATTGTTTCTTATTGATTTTCTGTCTGACTGATCTGTCCAGTTATAAAACGGGGTTATTAAAGTTTTCTAAGTTCTTTGTACTGCCATTAGTGTATCTCCCCAGAACTATTAGTAGCTGTTATAACACCTGATCTCTTTTCATTTGGTGTATATATGTTGATAAGAGTTAAGTCCTCTTGAGTATTGATCCCTTGATCAAGATAAAATGCTCAATCCTATCTCTCATTACCTCCTTAAGTTTGAACTCTGTTTTGCCTGATTTAGATATGGCAGTCCTGACTTATTTTAGGCTACAATTTGCCAGTATAATTGCTTTCTTCTTTACTCTGAGTCTGTATTTACTGTGAAAAGTCTTGTAATTAGCAAAAGTTAGATTTTACTTGAGAGTTAAACCTGTTATAATTTAAATAAATTTATGACCTAATGGAATTCACCACTATTTTTCTAGAAAGATTTTGGGCACTTCTTAGTTTGGCTTTGGTTTTTTGCATTTCATTATTTTTTCCACTTGCACTTTGATATGTCTTTTATGTAATCAGTTTCCATTTGCCCCTTCTTATTCATTTATTCTAATTACTTTTACTTTTAAGTTATCTATTTTGACATTGTAAATTTACATTTTAAGCTTATCTATTTTTTAAGTTTAAAGCTAGTACGTCTTAGAACTCCAACATTTTTTACTAACTTTAAACTTCTGATTAGCCTTATGTTGTTATTAGAATACTGTCCACATACTTGTATAATGATAATAAAATTTGCTCTCCTATATGACTCTTTTCATAAATATCTCCCTTCTCATGCCTCCAACACCTTTTGTATCATCACCTTCAATTAACTGTGGTACCTTCTACTTTGCTTAAGACTAAAGCAAACAGATGACACCTTGCCGGTTCCCATAGCAACTACCCACATAATTTTTTTCATATTTACATAGAGAAACTACTTTGAACTGTTACTTAAGGAAACCCTTAGCTATTCCCTATGTCAAATCCAGTCAAGCTTATTCAAGAGCACAGGTCTTCCAATCTTTCTGCACCATTCATTTCACCATTTGTACTGGTTGGTTTCCAAAAATCGTTCAAGTACATCTTATTTCTTCCATAATAGAATTTTTTAGAGAAAGAGCACACACATTCAACTCTCTTTACCTCCATCTCTCCTTTCACATTTCACCTGTCTGCATCTTCTCCTTCTGCTTCTCCTGTCCTGTTCCTTCTCCTGACTTTACTCTTCACTGAACACACTCAGACCAGGGTCCTTACGACCTCCACCTTACTAAATCTATTGACCATTTCTGGTTTACACTCTGTTTGATCAACTAGATAAAGTGAAAATAGCCATTAGGCTTTCTAAGCTATGCTTCCAGCTCCCTTTCATTATTAAATTCTTCTCAGTTTCCTTGGCAGCACTTCTTCTTCTCCCAGACTTTTTAGTGCTTAAGTGCCTCACACTGGGTGCTTTAACCTCGCCTCTAATTATCTTTACATTGGTGATTTTATCCTGAAAAATAACTTTTCTTATCAAACTATAATGAACAGCACTCGAATTTTTCTCTGCAGTTCACCATTCTTCCCCAAACTCCATTATTTACGGTTCTAAGACTCTATGGTGACACAATGAAGATTAACATTTTGGAAGAACTTTTCTTCTCCTTTAAATGCTGCCTCCTTTTCTATATTTAATGAAATGAAACTGCTATACATTCAGGTAATCAGACTTTTTTAATCTCTTACTTATCTTGATTCTTTTATTGTTTTAAAACCCAACATCCAATAATTAGTACTTCTTATAATTATTTAATACTAAATATTTATTATTAAAACAAATAATTCTGATGACTCAACCTCCAAATTGTATACAGGATCTAACCGCTTCCTAACACGTATCATCTCATTACAACATCATCATTTCCAAACTGGTTTTCCTGCTTTCACCTTTTACCCACTCCAGTCTGTTCTACAAAAAGCAAAATGATTGCTTAAAAAATGTAAGATGTTTATCTCTTCTTCTTAAAACCTTGTACATAATGTTAATCTGCATATAAGCCTAGCATATAAAATATGTGCCAGCTTTACATCAAAAGCCAAATTCCTTAAATTGCTTACAAAGATCCCCACACCTCACCCCATATTATCTTTACCTCCCTGACCTCTGATTTTATTTCTCTTTCTATTGACCTGGCTGCTTCAGTTTATAATGGGTTTAGAGTACTACTGAATAAATGAAAGTTCCTTTTATCTCAGGGTTTTTGCATCTGTTGCTCTCAAAAACTACGTCCTATCCTCATGATTCAAATTAAAAATAATTCTTCAATCTAATCTTACTGCACCCTTGTTCTCATGTGCTTCTGACAAATATCTGTAAGTCCCACTTTCTCAGCTATTACCTTACTAATGAAGGCTACATTCATTGCAACCCCTAATAGGGATTGCAATAGGAGGCTATTGGGTACCCTCCTAACAGCCTTAGCTTACTTTTCTTCATATCATAATCATCTGACATACAAGGAAATTTAAGTATTTATTAATGTTTTACAGTTTCTCTGCCATAAACAGAATATAATATCTCGAAGGGAAGACATATTTGTTATTGTTCTCTGTGTGTTCTCCTTACATCTGGAACTACATCTGGTTCTTGGAAAACCCATAAATGGATTCAGTGAGTAAGTGAATGAATGAATAAGTGAATGACTCTAATTTGCCCTGCTGAATATTTCATAAGTGCTTTCAGAATAATCTTATTAATAAAATATAAAAGAGTGTATTATGTTTCCTCCCCTTAGAACCTCTCTTCTTCCTTTTTAAATTTTGCTCACTTATTGGGGTTCAACACCAGCCTTTGCTCATTGTACACTCAGGGATCACTCCTCTTGGCATTGCTTGGGGAACAAATGATGTGTGATGCCAGGAATTGAACCCAGATTAGCAGCACCCACGGCACGAACTTTATCTGATGTACTATCTCTCTAAGGCCTGCACCCATCTTCTTACCTACATAGAGATGCAATTCTAAATGTCTTTTACCTCGCAATTGTCAAAGTGGTTCTTCTGATAAACACCTCACTTAAAACTGAGATAACCATCCTATTTCTAAAGAGCGGGATCCTTGTTAAAATTCAAGCATGGTGATTAATATTTGAGAATGCAGAATTGTTATTATTCTACCTTGCTCGTCTCATGACCCGAGGTGGGAAATTGACTCCATTCTTTTCCTTAGTTTATCATAATACAATGTAAGTTTATTTAATAAAATTTGTAATTCAAGTGTCAAAATTACTCTGTTGGTTCTTTTGTTCTCTGACCTCGAGCGTAGGTAACTTGACTTCTGGAATACTTGGAGGCTACAAGCAGAAGTTGCATCAGTGTAATTTTCTACATAACACAGGACAGGTTCGGGCTACCCACTGGCTATAGGCACACGGACACAACTAATTTTTTTATGAAAAATAACTATTAATTAAGGATAAATAGTAGTAACACTTTCTAATTTATGAGGTATACATACAGATATATTTCAAAGATATAAAATTCTAGAAGATTGTTTTAAGAATTTGTCTATGTCTTGAAAATTCACATATATGGTACTATATAAGACATATAAGACTCACCTTTTTTTTTAAAAAAAAAGGAAGAAGTCTCACCTTTACTACATAGCTTTTTATTGCTGTATCTGGATTTTATTTAATATTTTCTGATATATAAGGAATTCAAAAAGCAGTATTGGGGGAGATTCCGAGTGGTAGTACAGTGGGTAGGGCATTTGCCTTGCATGCGGCCAACCAGAGTTCAATCCCTGGCATCCCATATGGTCCCCCAAGCACCACCAGGAGTAATTTCTGAATGCAGAGCCAGGAATAACTCCTGAGCATAGCTGGGTGTGATCCAAAAAGAAAAAAAAAAGCAGTACTTGGGATTGTAGAGAAAGCTCAAAGGGCAGAAGTATAGGGATTGTATGCTGGAGCCCAAGGTTTGATTTTCAAAACTGTTTGCTCCCTAGGCACATGACCCCCAATGCCCATAAGAACATAGCACTGCAGGTGTCCCAAACTAAACATACAAACAAAAGCAATGACTAATAGAACAAATATCAGTGCTTTTAGATATTTCTCTGAAGCCAAAGACAAATTACCTTGAGAGCTTCCATTTTTCTTCAACTTGGAGAACTCCTAGAAAATCCCAATGGGGACCAGTAGGTACTGGAGCAGCTGATATTTCTACAAATGCAGATATTTGGTTGTACCTGATGTGATCAGTTCTCTATATTGGTGGGACTTTTAAAAGTTGTCTTCTTTTTTCCCTTAAGCTGCTATAGTCCAGAGCCACTAAATATTCTTGTCAAGGTAGATGAGGATTCTTTTTAAATCTGCAGAAGACTGCGGATCCAACTTCTGGCAAGGTGGAATTAGGTACAGTGTTCAGCTAGGAGGGGAAAAATGATACAGAATAGGGAGGAAAAAAGAAGCCACTTCATAAAGATCCTGAAGTGGTCTTTAGCACACACACAGAAGATAGTTTACTGACCAGCTCTAAAGAGAAAGGGGATGTATAAAATGTCTATTTTGGATATTTCCTTTGGATGCTGAAAAATTAGGTATAGAAAAACGGGGAACTGAGACATCAGTGGAGATACTACCACACAGAAATGGCGTGTCGAATTTCAGAAGGGAGAATGTTGGGAGTGACATATCCATCCTGCGGAATTTGATATGTGGGCAGGTGGACATGGCTGTCAAAGAGATCCGAGTAGAAGTCGTGAATAATCCTCTCCATTGCCTTTCTGGAAGATGTGATAGATCCATCGGGATGCGGGAGGGCAGTCATCTTGGTCTTGTAGTTGGTGAAGGACAGGCGAGCATTGCGAATACTTTTCCCAGCTTCAGCTGCAATGGCCAACACTGGTGCTCTTCTCTCTTTGAGGTCTTCCTTTATCACATCTCTGCACAGCTTTGTGAGCTCGGACGTTAGCTTGTGGTCACCTGAGGCTCATGCCAAACCACATTGACGAATGAGCTCGAGACATCGTTCTGATAACACCAAATATTAACCAAGCGGCACAAATGCTGGCAGACTTCGACCACAAGTGTGGAAAGGTCGGATTGCAGCTGAATCTCAACAAGACAATGTTCATGAAAAACGAACTGGACCCTGAAGCTCCATTTGCTCTCAATGGAATGAACATCTCCAAATGCAGCAGCTATGTGTACCTGGGTCAAGAAATCAACATGAGGAACGACTTGGTGCCAGAACTGCGCAGGAGGAAGAGAGCAGCGTGGAATGCATTCAAGAGCACCAAAGAAGTGGTTAAGAGGACGAAGAACCTCCAACTCTGGGCACATCTTTTCGATTCCACCGTTCTTCCTGCACTAACATATGCCTCAGAGACCTGGGCCCTACGCAAGCAGGATGAGAATGCTATTAGGGTATCCCAAAGAGGAATCGAAAGAACTATGCTAGGAACATCATGGAGTTCTGACCTCTGTCGACAGTCAAAAATCAGGGATGCTGTCTCATTTGCCAAGGCATCGAAAATCAGATGGGCCGTCATGTATTGTGATTCAGAGACGACCGCTGGACTAGAGCTGTTACCGACTAGATTTCACAGGACGTCAGAAGACCTCGTAGCTGCCCACCAACTAGATGGTAAGATTTCTTTGTCAAATCCCTGAATGAATGATTTGAGGCTCTTCCTGTTCCTGGAGCGAGCAGATATCATTGGGCTGCACTAGTCCGCGACAGGGACATATGGAAATGTTACTGGCGCCCGCTCAAGCAAATCAACGGGACTACAAGTGATACTGTAGGATATCATTTGTTTGTCCTTTCTCTCTTGCCACAGAGTTTGGGCTTATCTGGTAATAATCTCTAAACAATTCTAGACTACATTGGTATGTCCTGCTCCCCTTGCCAGTAGGAGCTTAGGTATATCAGTCACTCCCATCGAGGTGCTCCCGAGTCACTCCCACTCCTTTATCTATATGTAATCTCTTCCATGCTCTCTTCCCCAACTAGTTAATCAGCTTTTCCCCTAATCAGACTCTGTTAATTTGTAAGGTCAGATCTTGCTAGGACAGTGAACTTGTATTATAAGTTAATATTGCCTTTTCTCCTCTCCTTATGTCTTTTGAATAGTTTACTTTAAAGCAATGTCCTTTTTGTATGGACAAAGAAAGACAGTTATTAATATGCTTTGGTAACATGGTATTTAATTGGCTTCAAATACTATTCACTTTCGGGCATCTGCTTTCTCGACTTAAGCCTCAGCTGCTCTTACTTCCTAGCACACCCAAAAGCAGGGTCCCGACGAGGGACGGGATGGACCCAGGGCAAGCGGTGACTTATGTGCTACCCTGGCATCGAGATGGGCCTGGCCAAAGCGCCTAATGCTAAACTATATGTTAAGAGCTTGGTCATGGACATGTCATATCATGATCCAAAAGCAACGACGAGACTAGGAACCTGCTAGGAATAGGAAAGACTAATCTGGCCTGAGCACTGTAGTCTGAGATCGAGATGACCCCAGGAGAGCAATTCTATAAGCTTAATACATCTCTTGCTGTGTCCATACAAAATGATTAATATTATGAATACTTATATGTTTGTTGGACAAGGAGAGGAGAAACACACCCATGGGATTCCGCTCTTGGGTGGGTGTCCTGCTGAAAGAGAATCTGTCCTAGAAGGAGCATCCCCTAAGGGATAGAACTTTACCCCTATTAATTGTGACCACACCTATGTGTAAGCCCTGACCCCTGATCCTGGGGGATTTAAGGTGGCATACGAGGGGGTTTGGGAAGAAGCAGAGAGAGACGTGAGTGTATAGAGAGGAGATTGGAATAAACTGCAACTGACACCAACCGGCTCGGCTTGGTTCCTTCCTTCGCCTGCCTCATCATCGCCATCAACCTCCCCGGGGTGGGGGAAATGGCTGGAGACAACTGAACGTGGGCGGCGGGAGAGACAGCACTGCTGCCCTGTGCCCGGTGCCCTGTGCCCGGTGCCCGGTGAGATGCTCCCTCTTCGCCCCTTTTCCTTTTTTGTGTATTTACACAAATACAAGTGAAGAAGAGAGTGAGTATGGTCTGGATTTCTGTTTCAAGTTTAAGGATGTATCGTATATTCCTTTTCTTTCTCTTTTGGAACTTTGTGGTGGCTATGAATATAAACCAAGATTTGAGAAATCAAGATAGGGTTGTCTTGCTTTCTTATATACAAATAATTAGAGAGAAGAAAGAGACATTAAAAAAATAATCCCGCTCGCAATAGTACCTCAGAAAATCAAGTACTTTGGAATCAGCTTAACCAAAGAGGTGAAGGACCTATAAGAGGAAAATTACAAAACACTATTTCAAGAAATAAAAGAGGACATATGAAATGGAGACACATCCCCTGCTCATGGATAGGGAGAACTAACATTATCAAAATGGCAATACTGCCAAAAACACTATACAAAATTTATTGCAGTACCTATCAGGATACCCATGACATTTTTCCAAAGAAATAGACAAAACACTCCTGAAATTCATATGGAACAATAAACTCACACGAATAGCTGAAGCAATCCTTGGGAAAAAGAAGATGGGTGGCATCACCTTCCCCAACTTCAAACTCTACTACAAAGCAGTAGTAATTAAAACAGCATGGTATTGCGCTAGAAACAGACCTGCAGACCAATGGAACAGAGTTAATTTTCCTGTCACAGACTCCCAAATTATGGCCACTTAATCTTTGACAAAGGGACAAAAAAATGTGAAGTGGAACAAGAAAAGCCTCTTCAACAAGTGGTGCTGGGAAACTGGATAGCTACTGCCAAAAAAAAAAAAAAAAGAACTCTGACTTCTGTGTTATGCCAGGCACAAAAGTCAGATCAAAGTGGATTAAAGACCTCAATATTAGACATGAATCTATAAGGTACATAGAGGAAAATGTAGGCAGAATTCTCCATGACATTGAAGCTGAAAGTATCTTTAAGGATGAAACAGCACTGATCATGCAAGTGGAAGCAAACATAAACAAATGGGACTACATCAAACTAAGAAGCTTCTTCATTTCAAAAAAACAGTGACCAAAATACAGAAAGAGCCCACAGAATGGGAAAGAATATTTATGCAATACCCATACGATAAGGGATTAATATCCAGGATATCCAAGACACTAGTAGAATTGTATAAGGAAAAAATCTCCAACCCCATCAAAAAAATGGGGAGAAGAAATGAACAGAAGTCTCCTCAAAAAACAAGTACAAATGGCCAAAAGGCACATGAAAAAATGCTCCACATCCCTAGCCATCAGGGAGATGCAAATCAAAACAACAGTGAGATATCACCTCACACCACAGAGACTGGCACACATTCAAAAAAACAAAAACAACCAGTGCTGGCATTAATGTGGGGGAAAAGGGATGCTCTTTCACTGTTGGTGGAAATGCCTACTGATCCAGTCTTTCCAGAAAAAAATACGGGCAGTCCTTGAAAAACTAGAAATTGAGCTTCCATATGACTCTGAAATACCACTTCTGGGAATATGTCCCGAGGATGCAAAAAAGCACAGTAGAAATGACATCTATACCAATATGTTCATTGCAGCACTATTCACAATAGCCCAAATCTGGAAACAACACAAGTGCCTTACCCTAGAACAGATGACTGGTTGAAGAAACTGGTAAATCTACACAATGGAATACTAAGCAGCTGTCAGGAGAGATGAAGTCATGAAATTTGCTTATAAATCGATAGACATGGAGAGAATCATGCTAAGTGAAATGAGTCAGAAAGAGAGGGACAAACATAGAAGTACTGCACTCATTTGTGGAATACAAAATAACATCACATGAGGCTGACACCTAAGGACAGTAGATACAAGGGCCAGGAGGATTGCCCCATAGCTGGAAGACTGCTTCATGAGCGAAGAGGAGAAGGCAGATGGAATAGAGAAGGGATCACTAAGAAAATGATGGTTGGAGGAATCAGTCGGGATGGGAGATGTATGCCAAAATTAGATAATGGGCCAAACATGATTGACCTCTCAGTGTCTGTGTTAAAAGCTATAATGCCCCAAAGTAGAGAGAGAGTATGGGGAATATTGTCTGCCATGGAGGCAGGGAGAGGGTGGAAAAGAGAGGGTGTACCGGGGATATTGGTGGTGGGGAATGTGCACTGGTGGAGGGATGGGTGTTTGATCATTGTGTGATTGTAAACCAAATATGAAAGCTTGTAACTATCTCACTGTGATTCAATAAAATTTAAAAAAATAATCGGTTGTCTTAGCTGATGTCATCCTAGATCTGCAGCTTCTAACCAATTAAGAAACAAACTATTGACAGATTAGTGAATCCTATCAAGGTATTTTACCTTTCCTTTCCTCCCCCCCTTTTTAAAATACTAGTTTTGGCAGATCCATAGACCAATGGAACAGAGTTGAGTAATCTGTCAGACTCTCAAATATATGATCAGTTAATCTTTGATAAAGGAACAAGAAATGTGAAGTGGAACAAGGAATGCCTCTTCAACAAGTGGTGCTGGGGAAATTGGACAGCTACCTGAAAAAAAAAAAAACTAAGACCTTTGTCTAATGCCAGGAACAAAAGTCAGATCAAAGTGGATTAAAGACCTCAATATCAGACCTGAATTCATAAGGTACATGGAGGAAAATATAGGCAGAACCCTCCATGACACTGAAGCTAAAAGCATCTTTAAGGATGAAACACCACTGACCAAGCAACGAGAAACAAACATAAACAAATGTGACTACATCAAACTAAGAAGCTTCTGCACCTCAAAGAAAACAGTGCCCAAAATATAGAGAGAGCTCACAGAATGGGAAAGAATATTTACCCAATACCCATCAGCTAAGGGGTTAATATCTAGGATATCCAAGACACTAGTAGAATTGTACAAGAAAAAACCTCCAACCCCATCAAAAAATTGGGAGAAGAAATGAACAGAAACTTCCTCAAAAAAAAAAAAATAGAAATGGCCGAAAGGCACATGAAAATATGCTCTATATTGCTAATCAACAGGGAGATGCAAATCCAAACAACAATGAGATACCATCTCATACCACAGAGACTGGCATACATCAAAAAGAACAAGAACAACCAGTGCTGGTGTGGATGTGGGGGAAAAAGGGACTCTCTTTCATTGTTGGTGGGAATACCGACTGGTCCAGTCTTTTTGGAAAACAATATGGGCATTCCTCAAAAAATTTGAAATTGAGCTTCCATATGACCCTGCGATACCTCTTCTGAGAATATAACCCAAGGGTGCAAAAAAGCACAGTAGAAATGGTATCTGCACCTGTATGTTCACTGCAGCACTGTTAACAATAGCCAGAATCTGGAAACAACCTGAGTGTCCGAGAACAGATGACTGGTTAAAGAAACTTTGGTACATCTACATAGTGGAATAGTATGCATCTGTTAGGAAAGAAGTCATGAAATTTGCTTATAAGTGGATAGTCACAGAGAGTATCATGCTAAGTGAAATGAGTCAAAAAGAGAGGGACAGACATAGAATGACTGCACTCATTTGTGGAATATAAGATCACATAATATGAGACTGACACCCAAAGACAGTATACATAAGGGCCAGGAATACTGCTCCATAGTTGGAAGCCTGCCTCATGAGCTGGGGGAGAAGGCAGCTGGAAGAGAGAAGGGATCACCAAGTCATTGATGGTTGGAGGAATTGTTCAGGATGGGAGATGTGCACTGAAAGGACCATCTTGATAGCCTCTCAGTATCTATATTTTGGACAAAGCATAATGTCCAAAAGTAGAGAGAGATTATGGGGGAAATTGTCTGCCATAGAGGCAGTGGGAAGGTTAGGAATTGGGGGGTGGAGTCGAGGACTGGGTACATTGGTGGTGGATAATGTGCACTGGTGGTGGGATGGGTGTTTGATCTTTGTATGACTAAAACTAAAATGTGAAAGCTTTGTAACTGTATCTCACAGTGATTCGATAAAGAAAATAGTTGGACAGTCATACCCAGTGGTTGTCAGGGCTTGCTCCTGGGTCTGTAATCATGGATCAGTTCTGGCTGTTTCTGGAAGACATATGGGGTGACAGGGATTAAACCTGCTCAGTTAGATGCAAGACAAGTGGCCTTGCCACTGCACTAAATTTCTAGCCCCCTGCCAAGATCTTTTGAATTTAACCCAGATCATAAAATTAAGTTAACTTGTAAAAAATAATTGCTATGCGATAATTTTTTACAACCGTTAGGCTTCAAAGTGGCTATTTATGATGCATTATTCTGGCAATGGAAAACTAACACATGATTTCAGTGCAAAGGCTTAAATAATATAATATATGCCAACAGTTCAGAACACAGGTTCTCCCAAGGCCACTATACACATGCTCAGATGAGCCTTACCCAAGAGGGGAGGAACCTCACCCAAGACAGGATGAACCTCACCAGAAATCGGACAAGCAGCAAACCCAGATATGCTGGAATCTGTGACTGAGACCTCCACGCCCACTCGGATCAGCACTGGGTCCCCTCCCTCCAGGTCCCCAATTTTCCAGAAGCTTGGCAATCACACCCAAAATCTGCCCCCGGCACCATGTAATCTCATCAACAGCCAAGACTCAGAGACTATAAACTAAAGCTCCCTGTAGAACACAGGTTCTCAGTTAATGTTATTTATTTTTTTTATGTTTCTAATAATAGCACAACCACCATCAGCAGTAGTAATTGCAGCAAAAATAGCAACAAAATGGGACTAAGAAGAAAAATAAAAATATGCGATGTTTTTATCAAATATAGCAATAGTTGGGAGTCTTCAAACTTGTTTAAAAACCTAGGGGGCCAGAGATATAGTAGTGGGATAAAACACTTGCTTTGCATGCAGCCAACCTGAGTATAATTCTGGAACCCACATATGATCCCCTGAGCACACATCCAGAAGTAAGCCCTGAGCACCACTAGGTATGTCCCAAAATTCAAAAGAAAAAACTTATTCATAAAAATAATTTTATGGACTTTTTAAAACCTGGCCAATTGAAACATGCACTTTTTCACTCTGTACAGAAACCTCGCAAAATTTAAAGAAATAAAACAATAAATTGTAAAACTCCACAATGATAAGAACATCGTCATCATCATCATCATCATCATCATCATCATCATCATCCCATTGATCATCGAATTTCTCGAGCGGTCTCAGTAACGTCTTCATTCCTCCTAGCCCTAAGGTATTAGAAGCCTCTCCTTACTCGTCCTTCCCAACGATGCCACATTGGAGGCTCTTTCAGGGTCAGGGGAATGAGACCCAGCATTGTTACTGGTTTTGGCATATGAATACACCATGGGGAGTTTGCGAGTCTCTCCCATGTGGGCAGAAAACTCTCAGTAGCTAGCCAGGTTCTCCCAGAGGGAGAAGTAGGCTATAAGATGTCTTCCGGGAGCTTGGTTTTAAGTCTCTGGGTATGGGCCTATGGTGGGATTACACGGCTCCGGGGGCAGTCCCTGGGTGTGACCGCCTAGCTACTGGAAAATGGGAAATCTGGGTGGAAGAAGCCAGTCCCAATCTGAGCAGGTTTGGAGGTCTCAGCACCGGGTCCCACACACCTGGGTTCCTCTGCCGGTACCTTCATGTGTGAGGCTCGTCTGAACATGTGGAGAGGGTCCTTGAGCACGGCTGTGGCTAGGCTCTGCTCGGCGGAGGGGGGGAGGGAAGCTGGAGCCCACCCCCCTCTGAGGGGCCCCATGGAAGATAGCCACGTGTGTGGGCAGAGACTCTCTGCTAAGACTAAGAATATGGGAAATAATAACATATGAGACCTGTCAATAATTTTTTAATATGTTGGAGAATGATAATTGACATTGTAGAATAAATAAATGCATCTGTAGCCTTATATGTATATAACATGCATACATAAGTGATAAAAACTAGAAAAAATGTTTTTTTTATATGGTCAAAAGCTTCTGTTCAGGTTCTGTGGAAAATGGGAATAAAGAATGTGGTTCAACTCCTGAAATTCATATGGAACAATAAACCCCCATGAATAGCTAAAGCAATTCTTGGGAAAAAGAAAATGGGAGGAATCAACTTCCCTAACTTCCAACTCTACTACAAAGCGGTAGTCATTAAAACAGCTTGGTACTGGAACAAAGGCAGAGCGGCAGACCAATAGAACAGGGTTGAGTAGTCTGACACATCCCCCCAAATATATGACCATCTAATCTTTGATAAGGGAGCAAGAAATGCAAAGTGGAGCAAGGAAAGCATGTTTAACAAATTGTTTTGGCAAAACTGGACAGCTACATGCAAAAAAAATGGGCTTAGACCTCCACTTATCATCATGTTCAAAAGTCAGATCAAAATCGATTAAAGACCTCAACATCAGACCAGAATCCCTAAGGTACATTGAAAACAAGGTCGGCAAAACCCTCCACGACATTGAAGACACTGGTATCTTCAAAGCTGACACGCCACTGGCCAAGCAAGTGAAAACAGAGATAAATAAATGGGACTGTCTTAAACTAAGACACTTCTGCACCTCAAGAGAAACAGTGACCAAAGTACAAAGACAATCTACAGAATGGGAAAGGATATTTACACAGTACCCATCTGATAAAGGGTTGATATCAAGGATATACAATGCACTGTTTGAACTCCACAAGAAGAAAACTGCCAACCCGATCAAATGGATCAACATGGAAAGTATCATGTTGAGTGAAATGAGTCAGAAAGAAAGAGACAGACATAGAAAGATTACACTCATATGTGGAATATAATATAACTGAGAAGTACAAGTTGGCAGTGATGCAATTTCTGGCAGATATTTCTCTGGACTTAGTTACTAAAATACTAAACTACAGAAACCCAAAAAAACCGTGAGGCCACTAAGTGTGGTCACTCGACCTCATACCTCTTCATTCTCAGCAATGGAAAACAAATTATCAAATGCTTCCTTTTCAGCATGTCCGACTTTAGGGGAGAGAGTCTCCAAACAATAATAGTGAGTTTTGTTGAAATATTGAATGCAATCAAAGTGAAAGTAAAGTGAAATTTATTAGTCACACAGGCGGGGGGGGCTAGGGGTATGGAGGGGCTAGTGGTGTGGGGGGACGGGGTGGAGCTATACTGTGATTCTTGGTGGTGGAATATGTGCACTGGTGAAGGGATGGGTGTTTGAGCATTGTATAACTGAGACTTAAACCTGAAAACTTTGTGACTTTCCACATACATGGTGACTCAATAAAAAAAATTTTTAATAATTAATTAAATAAATAAATAAAAAAGAAACAAATCCAAAAACAAAAAAAAAAACAAAACAAAACAAAACAATGTGGCTCAAAAATGAAGTACTGGGGACAAGCATCTGTACATCCTTGTTTGTGTCTATTTTCACAATCTACCACATAGACAGACTTCTATTATTTTAATCTACCTCCTAGTGTTTAGTAGATTCTAAAGATTGTTTTCTGGGGAAATAGAACCTATGGGTTTAGTCATTGGAACAACAGTAGAATAGCAGGAAGGATTATAATAAAGAGCATGAATCATACTGATGAAAATATCTGTGCAAGAAAGTACACTCAATTCTTTCATTTCACTCTGGTATTTGGTACTTATATTTAATCAAATACCTACCACCCTCAAAATTATGGGAGAAAAAAATCTCTGCTTTTTACAAGAGATGCAGAGAACCAACAAAAATGGGAGTAAAGGAAGAGGGAAGACTTAAATCAGTAGAGATATTGCAGGTATAAAAAGAGACTTTAAACTCTACTTCTCTCTTTGTCTGGCTCTCACTTCCTCCCAGTAGCAGACAGTGATGTAACACAAATTAGGATTAGGGTCAGATACAAAAGCAGAGGAGGAACTATAATAGTTCAGCAATGGGAGTCTAGTAAGTAGGCACTACTTTCTTACTCTCATTGCATGTAATATAACTTTTGTATGGACCTTTGACCTGGCTTTATATCATCTGAATAGCCCAAGAAATATCAAAACTTGTCCCTACATTAAAATGGCCCCAGACTGGAAGTGCCTCCAGTAATCTGGGAAAAGCAAATAAAGCTCCTCTGTGGAACACCTAATCAGAGAGAGAGAACAAAAGGGAATACCCTGCCATAGTGGCAGTGTGGGGTGGGGGGGAGACTGGACTGGGCGGGGAGGGATGTTGGGTTTACAGGTGGTGGAGAATGGGCACTGGTGAAGGGATGGGTTATCGAGCTTTGTATGGGGGAAACATGAGCACAAAAATGTATAAATCTGTAACTGTACCCTCACGTTGACTCACTAATTAAAAATAAACTATTAATAAAAAAATAATAAAGCTCCTCTGCGGAAAAGAGTGCACATTATACTAGATCTTAAATAATTATTCTTTTCCCCCCTAGTCCCCTTTGGTTTTGAAGCCACACCCAGCTGTACTCGGGACTTCATCTTAGCTCTGTGCTCAGGAGTCACTCCCGGTTGGGCTCAGGGGGCCACACATGGTGCAAATGATCAAATCCTAGTGGGGTGCATGCAAGATAAGCATCTTAACTGCTCACTGTTTTTCTAGCTTCTGGATGAATCTTAAATTATTCGTATTAATGAAAATTCTAGAGCAATGAATAAACTCAGTAAATAACCAAAATATGCCCAAAGGAAAGATATTTCACAAATTAAAACAAGTAAAAATAGCAGGAAATAAGAACATCCACAAATACCCTCTGCTCTCATCATGAAAGTAGGACTGTAAACGTAGCTATTTTATTCAATAAAAAATAAAATACAATGTTTAAGTATTTAGTAGGATACTATAAAATGTGACACAGTACATTGAAAAAGAACCAAGTGAAACCATCAAGATGAGAAGAACATAGTAAGTTGAAGGAAATAAATGCTATGAGATGTGTGATTTGATTTGACAAAATTTCAGAAAGAATTACTAGACAAAGGAGAAATAAAATCAAATAGTACAAAACACACAAAGGGAGGAAGAGTGAGTGATTCAGTCAGTAGAATCATAGTATTCTACTTTTAAATACTACTAGTTTGAAAGTAGAATGAGAAGGAACAGCATCTTAGTAGTAGAGTATAGAAAGTGGCAGAGAAATTATGGAAGGAATAGAGATTTCCTAGAACTGATAGATGCCAAACCATGGACTCAAGAAACCCCATGAATCTAAAGCAAGCCACATCCAAAGAATTCCACAACTAGATCAGCCATAATAAAACTAGAGCTGATTAACAATAGCATATAACAGGAAAATCTGAAAAATGCTTCAGGAAAAAAGAAAGGTTATGTAAGGGGAAAAAAGCAACAACATATCCAATGACCCAACAACGCTACAAGCCTGAACAAATCTTATAAGGTACAGTCTCAGTAAATTGATCCCTAATAAAAGTCTAAATACTTCCTGTGAGTCAAGCTGTTTTGTTGTTACTTTAGTTTTAGACTTTAGAAAGTGTTTTTATTTCTATTTTGATGACCCAATGTCATAGTTTTGGGGGCTATGGTTTGCTTGAATTATTTGCTGATTTTGGTGGCAAGAATTATTTTACTGTTGTTATCTTCAAGTAACCTGTGAAACAGCAAAATGCAGAGCTGAAAAAAGATGTATGCTATCCATCAATCAACCCTCGCTAGCCCACATGAACCAGAGCCAGCACACTATTGACTCTAGATGATACAGAAAAGTTTGCACATCTTCTTATCCAATGCAAATATTCTTAATTCTTAGTTACTTACCCCAAGCAATTTTATTTATTTTTTTTTGCTGGTTATTTTTATTTTGAGGGCCAAACAGGGTAATGAGGAATCAAACCTGTGCATGCTGCGTGCAAGGCAAACACCAGACCCCCTCAGGCAAATTTTTGGCATATACATCAACAATAGATTTTTATTAAAAGCCTACTCTCTGCCAATAAATTGTGTCCTAGGTTTAAGTAGACATCAATGGACAAAAATGTCTTCATGGAGTTTATGTTCTAGTAGAGATAAAAAGAATGCAAGTAAATACACAATCAGTCAAATACTGTCAAATGATTTGGAGAAAACATAAGGAGAGAAGGTTGACATGACTTGCTCTTTTGATAGGGCGTCAGAGGGTATGGTTGTTGGGTCATTGGATATGTTGTTGCTTTTTTTTTCCCCCCTTACCTAACCTTTCCTTTTTCCTGAAGCACCTTTTAGATTTTCCTGTTACAAGCTGCTGTTAAAAACAGAAAGGAAACATTGCCAGATGCTTCCTTTCTGTTTTACTCTTTGCCTTATTATTTTCACTATTATTTTATTTTTGCTGTAATACTATTGACGAATTCAGAACAAAGCTAAAAAAAATGGATTTATGAAAAACCCAAGAAAAGTTTACCTAGACTATAAACACTATGAAGAAGTTTTATTGTGAAGTAGAGGCTGAGAATCAAAAACTCAAAAATGCTAAGTCAAAGTTTAAAAATTGGTGGGATTCAGGCAATATGAATAAGTGCAGGCTGGCTGCAAGTCTGGGGAATCAGAGACGGCCGGTGCTCTGTTGTGGCATCCTTCAGACAAAGCTTGAGCCATCCAACACGACAGTCCCAGCTGTCCACCTGCTCTCACCTCAGATCACCTACATCACCGCCAGTCATTTGAATGTATGAGCTTGTCAAACAATCGTCTTTGAAGAATTCCATAGTTCTTTAATTTAATTAATTTTGGGGGGGGGTTGGGGTCACACCCAGCAATGTTCAGGGGTTATTCCTGCCTCAGCACACGGGAATCCACTCCTGGCAGTGCCCGGGACCATATGGGGTGTCAGGGATGGAAGCAGGCTTAGCCTTGTGCAAGGCAAGTGCCTTATCAGTTTACTGTCTTTCTGGCCTGAGGATTCAATAACTCTTATTTCTGATTTCTTCACTGTTTTCAGAAATCAAATCCACAGTCAAATCACACATACACACATTCACACACACACACATACATATACACACACACAAAAGAACATTTACTAGAATATTTACTGGTATGATAAAAATATTTTAAGGAATGTTAGCATCAATATAAAATAGGTGTATTAATTCATAAGGTAGTAATTTTGAAGGAATAAAACATCATTAGGAAGTAAGATATCCAGAGTATTAAAATATTCATTATACTTTGCATCAATAATTGAAATATATTAATAGAATTCTATAATTTATGATACTAATATATAATTTAGTATTCTTGGATATATCCTGAGTATTCTAATATTGAGAATATTGCTTAATGTGAGTATATTTGAACTTAAAATTTTACCTTAGCATAGTTTCTTCCTGTGATCGTACCCAATTGACATTTCTAAAATATAATGAATATAAAATGCATTGTTGCTTTGTATAATTTTTGCTTTTTGTTTTGGACAATATCGGGGAGATATAATAAAATTAATTGTAAATTAATGCAAATATTTTTGTTGATTAAAATAGTATGCATATAATCAAATAATTGTTTATTCAATCCCAATACAAATGTGTCTTACATACAACAAAGCTTGGTTCAGTTCCTGGCACCCATAGAGGGTCCCCCCAACATCACCATTGTGGGGGTCTTGGGCACAGAACTCAAAGTAAGCACTGCTGGGAATGACCCGAAACCAATCAAAAGAATTTTGTTTTGCATTCACAATTCCAAAATACAAATGAACTCTCAAACTAACATAAAAACCAACATCTACATTAGGTAACAAGACATTTTATGGATTCAATTCATATATAATCATCATCATCTGCCAAGACACATACAAAATTCTATTTACACTGCTGCCTAGAAACCACTATTAGTCATAGTAAATATTATAACCAAATAAATATCCTAAACTAAATGTTGAAAATACAAATCAGTAATTCTGGAATAATTATCTTAGTTTTAAATAATTTGTTTGAAAGGAAGTAATGGGAGGACTGTTACAAATACTTTAAGTACAACATTTTCAATCTAATAATATTAGTTTAAAATGTTTAAGAAATTTTTTGTATCTAACTGAATTACTTCTTCATTTTGCTATTTTCTTATAATTATTCATCAGTTATAGCACATATGTAATAAACTGCTGCAAATATCAACATTTTATATGTGTGATATGTATATGAATATAAATGTACATGCAACATATGTGCACATAAATATACATATTTGATTTATATTATATCTATTTGTAAACTTTAAAAATCTGGTTTCAATATTTTCTTTTCCTTTTTGGGTCACACCCGGTGATGCACAGGGGTTACTCCTGGTTTTGCACTCAGGAATTACTACTGGCGGTGCTCAGGGGACCATATGGGATGCTGGGAATTGAACCCGAGTCTCATCCTCCGCCCCACAGTCGGATCCTGCCCTACCCATGCGCAATGTGTCCAGGCATGTTGGGGAAAACTGTTCCCCAACAATCAGTTGCTGAGCATACATCTTCTTAAAAGATTAATGAGTGCATGTGATGTCGAGGAACTTTGCTAAATTATTAGAGGCCCAAAGAGGACAATAGTCTGCTCTCTAGAAACTGAAAGTCTAGTGCAACTGCAGAGTCCTCCACTCCTTCCCTGAACTCTAAGAACACCCAAAGCAAGATTTAAAAAAAAAAATGTGTTGGACCAAAAGGAGAGAGAGAGCAAAAGGGACTGCCCTGCCACAGAGGTGGGGTGCCGACGGTGAGAGGGATGCTGGGACCATTGGTGGTGGAAAATGGGCACTGGTGGAGGGATGGGCACTTGACCTTTGTATGACTGAAACACAAGCACGAAAGTTTGTAAGTCTGTAAGGGTACCTCACGGTGATTCATTAATAAAAAATTAAAAATAAAAAAAAATTTTAAATGTGTTGGACTCTAAAGATAAACAAGTCTGTGCTTAAGTGTCTCACATTGTGGAGAGAAAAATCATCAAAATGATTACAATATGTCTGGTAAACATCCCTAAGGAAAGAAAGTCTGAGCTTCGATTGAGGAATGTGGTGGGAAAGGACACTTTAGACTGAAAGGACAGTATGTACAGAGGTAGGGAGCCTGGAGGTCTGAAGGATGACAGGGTTCTTGATGCCTGTGGCAGGTCTAAGAGGCTGGTAGCAAGAGGATGACATTAAATCAAGAAACCCATATGTTCCCTGCAGTCTACCTATAGCCATTCCTCGAGGAAATAGGAAGCCACTGAAAACCTTTAAACACAGACTGACATATTCAATTTTCCAAAACATATTTTAAGGTTTTGAAGTTTAAAAATAACAAACCTATTCTTTTTTTGCTGTCTCTTTGCTGCCAGGGACAGCACGAATGAATGAGGTCAGTTACTGGCTAGTAAATGAATTCAGGTAAGATTTGTTAATTTATTTTGCTATTCCTAGATTTCTGATTTGTACAATAAAAATCTTCGATGAAATTATATATACTGGATGAAGACAGAATGGAAAAAATAAAGACAGAAAGCTAGTGTGTGTTTGCACATGCTCAGTTTGAGATATTTCTGAGAAACTAGGATAGAGCTGCACCAGAGTAATCACAGGATTGGAATTTATGGTCGGGTAGGACTAGGATGGAAATACAAACTGTGAACACTGAGCATAAATTGGTGGTTAAAACATTGCAGCACATGAAGTGACTTGGGAAGTAAGTACAGCACGAGAGGAGAGGTGGCGGGAAAACTATGGGGAGAATGAATGTTCCAACAGAGAAGCAAAGGTAGAAAATGCAAAGAATGAGATGGAAAAATATTTTTTGTATAATGAAAATTATAAGAATGATGGCCGTGTAAATGTAAGAGGGGAGAAAATACAAGAAAGAGTGAGTAAGCATCAAATGATTAAGATGTCCAGTAGGGTAAGTGGTGAAATGTACCCAAAATATCTTTGTATACTGCATTAGAATCAGTAGTTGGTAGTTTTCCAATCAATCCTCTATTCGTTGGAAAAAGTATGGGGCATGTATATATAACACAGCTGTTACAAGAATCAACAAAAACAGAAAATGAAAGTTTTGTTTTCTAGGATAAAGGAAATATTTATCTATTAGGGGAAAAGGCAAAGGAGTTAGAAGAGGAACAAGAGATAGAAATTCTGCATAGAAGTGTCTCATGTTTTTTGTAGTTAGATTTAAAAATATCCTTGAGCCAAAAGGAGAGAGAGACAGATATATATATATATTTGTGTGTATATATATATATATATATATATATATATATATAGAGAGAGAGAGAGAGAGAAGAAAAGCACCTGACACAGAGGTAGGCAGGGAGAGGAAACCTGAGGACACTGGTGCTGGGAAATGTACACAGGTAGAGGGATGGATGTTGGAATATTGTATGACTGAAATCTAACCATGAACCGCTTTGTGTCTATCTCACAGTGATTCAATTTTAAAAAGTAAAAAAAAAATTAAAATAGCATTGAGCCCCAGAACAATAATGCAGCAAATTAAAGCACCAGCTTTGTTAGCATGTCATATGGTCATGCAATCAAATTCCTGAAGTTCCGTATGTGCTAAGCATGATTCTGGCAACTTTGCTGCTGGAGTTTGGCAGCTCTCTGCGAGCCCCAGTGTAGGAAAAGAAAAAAACAAGAAATTAAACAGTGGAAACAACTGAACTCACCATCTATTCAGTTGGCAAAATAGCCATGAATATAAAAGATTTATGGTTAGAAAAGATTCATTTTAAGTTACTTTAAAATACACCTTGATAGTATGTATGTCCTTAGTGGGACACATTTTTTAAAAAGTAGAAAGAAATATAAGGATAGTTGAAAATTGCCTTAGAAATTATAGTGTCTCTTGTTCCGTGAATATGTGTCTTGCTTGCTTATCTCTGCCTTTTTCCCACACGGAGAACCCCATGTTCTCTCTCAGACATGTGCTTACTCCTCTCTCCTCACATCTTTCTAAGTAAGTTTTGCTCAAAAAAAAAAAACTATCTTGCTTCACTAAGAAAACTGCCCAATTGCCCAATGTCATATTAATATATTTGCAACAACTTTTAAATAAATATTCATTTTTAAATAAATTAATGGTATGATGATTCAAAATGTTTAGTGACAAAGAGAGCACAAAATTCTACAGTTAAGAAATGAAGTGGAAAATGTTGAATGACAAAAATATAATTGGAAAGATCAAAGCTAACTCATAATTGTAACAACGCATTACCAGGGGACAGTCAACAATGAACAATCTAGTATCCAGAATTTGTTCTCGAATAAGCTAATATACAAAAGGAACCAGAGTTCTAAGATCATGGATATTTGGGGGGGAGGGGGGATCCATTTTGGATTAGAAAAATGCCCAGTCTTACATATTAGATAGAAATGTGCTGAAATATAAAGGTAAGATATTAACTTAAAATATAACAAGAACAAAACAATATGTGCAGCACATTCTCATTTAAGTTCATTTATCTATGAGAGATTTATGCTTGCAGAAAGAGAGACTCATGAAAAATGTAAAAAGAAGAGATGAAATTTTCATTTTTTAAATTTTGTCTCCATTACTAAATGCTCTACTCTGCAGTTATGATTTTTTATAAACTTTAAAAGGCAATTTAACATTATAAACAACTCGACACTGATTATCTAGGATATTAAGGGAGAGAGTCTCGGTGCAGTGGGGTAGAGAATGAGTGAGTGGAAACTCTAAGTGTAAACCACTCAAGTGAGTCAATTTCATATGCAAGGAAGGAGAAAGGAAAGTAATCAAATGCAGATTTAAGTCTGAACATGTTTATGCCACTGGGCTCTGGTTCTGGCTTTCTTCTCACTAGAAGATACTTCTTACTAGATATTTACATCATCTGTTCATTCAACTTTCTCTAATCTTTATTCAAATTTCATCTTCCCACTGAAGCTAATTGAAATCAGAGCGGTCTTCCTCGTCTCAACACATAAAAATCCACTACTTTGGTCTTACTTTTTCCAGAGAACTAGACACATACCTAATGTTTTATGTAACTTCTTTCTTTTCAGCATTTATTACCTAATTCATTGCAATATAAAGCCAAATTGAACAGAAATTAATTTTATCTGTTTGTAAGCATATGTCTTAAGCACCTAAAACAACAGTATAAATAATAATTACATGTGAGATTAAAGGAAGGGTTATTCAGGTTTAGAGAGGCTTGAGTACATTTAAGGGGTTACTTCATATTCCCAGAAGGAAAGAGAAGCCTGATTAATAGTACTTGAAAACTAAGGACACAATTATTTCCTTTTATCTTCCTAGACTGTATATGTATGTGATATGGAATAAATATGCAAATAAAACCCGTTCAAGAAAGTTTACAGGCCAAATAAAAGCCTACAACTGATTACTACGGTTTCCTTGTTTTACCTTCAACCTTAGTAATACAAGAAGTACAGTCAGAGCAAGCAGCTATATTAAATTTTGCTGATTTTTTTTAGAGGAAGAAAGGTATTGATTGTCTAAACAAAAATATATTTCAAAATTATTTTGAGTCGGTAATTTATTATTTTTCTTTCTTTAACGTGCCTTGATTGGAGTTGAAACGTGCCTTGATTGGAATTGGCCTTTCTGTTGTGAAAGGCCAAGATTGGCTCTGCCTCTCAGCTCCTCCACGTCGAAGGCCCTCTGCTTGCTCCGTCAAGCCATTGCTTGTATCCTGCACGCAGCACTCATCACACTTCATGCTGTGCACCGTTATATCTCTGGCCATTGGGTGAAGACCAACAAAAGAAAGAAAAGGAGCAACAGCCAGCCTAATCCCTCGGAGACTCCCAGTGGATAACTACAAGGATGTCCCCCTCAGCACAGCAGGAGCACAGCCTACCAGGCTCAATGAGGAAAAGCAACATGACAGGAGGCTCTACCATCACCAAACACCAACCATCTTTGTACTCTCTCCTAGACCGACTTTAGTGACACTATGTTTTGTTATTTAATGAACAACAACAAAACCAAGAGCACATGCAGCCATCATTGCACAAGGAAATGTGAGTGGAATGGAGAAAACTACAATTAGAAATGATAGCAATGAAGAGAAAGGTAGGGGATAGGTAAAACACTCAGTACAAGGTCTGAGCAGCAGAACAAGAGCAACTTTGGTCGTGACTGGTCAATTCCAAAGTGAGATGCAGGAAACCTCTGGACTGCCACAAAAGATGAAGAAGAAAGCTGAAAAGAAATGATCAGGATGCAAGAAAATGATTGGATAAGTTCAAGAGGAACAAAATAAGAATCACTGGAGTCCCTAAAGAATAGGAATATAAATACAGTATAGAACCAGCAGTTAAAGAAATTATAGATAAGGTTTTCCCAGAGTTGAGCACAGGATCCAAGGTCCCAGAGAAAATAAAACCGAACAGAAAAACTCCAAGACACTGTAATTAGAATGACAAAAACCATGATCAGAGACAGAATTTTAAAGGGGGGGGGGTGGGAGGGAACTTACATACAAAGGAAATCTCATGAGATCCATAGTAAATCTATCAAGTGAGATTCTATGAGTCAGAAGAGAGAGGTGGGGTATAGTAGAATAATACAACCCCCACCCTCACAACCCAAAAAGACCCAAAAAACCCAACCTCAACAAAATAAACACCTCACCAGGAATCCTCTGTTCCTCTATTCAGCTAGATTATGGTTTAGAACTGAAGGAAGGATGCAAAGCTTCCTGGATAAGCAACAGTTTAGGAAATTCAGTCTTGAAACAAGTTTTGCAAAAAGTGTTAGAGTATCTATTCAAGTCAAGACAAACTTCTCAGCATGTTGCCTCTGAGTTCCTGCATTGTCCATGGCACTTATGGTTGCCCTCTATTGGATTAAGAAAGGTCAGTTTATTTCTAGCTTGCTAAAGGTTTGTAAACTTTTTTCAATAATGAACTAGCGTTTAATTGATAGTCAATGTTCTTTGTATATTCAGGTGATTGTTGTATATCTACTAAGATTTTAATTGCAATCTTTTATTTATTAATGCAGATATTTAAGCATTTCCTATAACATTTCTAACATAAAACCAATATTCTCTTATTAGAATAAAACACACTTTTATACATTTATAGATCTATTCATATTTATTTTTTGTTGTAGGGCTACATCCGGGAGCTTTGTTTTACGACATATTTGATATGCCAAAAATAGTAACAATAATGTGCCTCAGCCCCCTGACTTTGAAAGAGCCCCTAATGAGGCAGCGTTGGGAAGGATGAGAAAGGAGAGGCTGCTAATATCTCAGGCTCTTCGTGTTCCTGGAGCGAACAGACGCCATTGGGCTACACTAGCACACGACGGGGATGAATGGAGACGTTACTGGCGCCCACTCGAGCAAATTAATGACTAACAGGATGACAGTGACAGTGATACAGTGATCCAGGGCCACATCCAGCTGTTCTCAAGGCTTTCTCCTTGCTCTATGTTCAGGGATCACTCTGGGCAGTATTGGGGGGACCATATGTGGTGGCCAGGATTTAATTCCTGAATGCAAGGTAAGCACCTCACCCACTTAACTATCTTTCCAGACCCTCAGATTTCCCTTTATGTTTTCTTTGTTTGAGGCCACACCCAGCGGTGCTCAGGGCTTACTATGCTGAGGGATCGCTCCTGGCAAGCTTAAGAGATGATATGAGGTTAATGGAATCCAACCCCAGTCGACTGTGTGAGAGACAAGTGCCCTACTTGCTATCCTATCTCTTCAATCCTAATTTTTTTTAAATTCTCCCCACTCTTATTAAACTGTATATTTGTAGGATTTATCTATTTCATATAAATTTATAAATGTATTACCATAGAATTAGTCACTTTCACTGTCATCCCGTTGCTCATCGATTTGTTCGAGCAGGCACCAGTAACGTCTCTCATTGAGAGACTTATTGTTACTGTTTTTGGCATATCCAACACGCACGGGTAGCTTGTCAGGCTCTGCCGACCATAGAATTATTCACACTATTTTTAAATGTTTATATTTCTAAAAAGATATATTATTTCCATATCATAATATAATATATCATGTTGTATATTATTAATTATAATATATTATAAGTAAATATTTTATTAATACTTTATTAATAAAATAAGTAAATATTTTATTAACTCATAATTAATTTATAATTTTGTGAAATTTTAGGAGTTTCGTTTCATTCATCTATGCATGTAGGTGTTAACATCTCCACAACTGAAAAAAAAAAGAAGTAAAAGATCTCACATGCAGGATATAAGGAAACATTATAAGAAAACACAAATGACCAAAGACACCAGAACTAGTGATTTTGTCTGCAGAGCTGAGCTCACATGAGGGCTGGCGAGAAAGGATCCTTGGGACACGCATCAAGGAAAGTAGGTACTCTGCTGATGAAAGTAGGTACAATGCTGGAATGATGTACGCATGAATATAAAAACAGCACTGTAAGTCCCGGTAACTCAATAAAAAAAAATGGAGAAGAGAAGCTGTATCTAAACAATGGATTGAAGCACCCCAAGAAGAATAGCCAACATGTACTATTTGCAAAAACAGGTTTACTGTGGGATTTATAGTTTTCTTTTACAGTTTACTATTAAGTAAAGATTTCACAAGAGGTAAAGAAGGAATATTAAATCACACCAAGCCAACACAAGCAAATAATAAAGACATCAAAAAATATCTAGAGAAAATTTGTCACAATGGAGAAATTTTGTCATAACGAAGTAATATTTTTAATAATTGATAAATAATAAATATAATGATAAGAGAAAATTGTATATTAGATCTGTTCTATATTTCCTGGTACTTCTAGGTTCAACCTCCTGTTATTTCTTTCATCATCTATTTTTTATTGTTTCTTGCTATAGTAATTCTGTGGCTTCAGAAAGCTCTCGATTTCTTTGCTTTATTTTGATTGCTTTGGGATTTTAAAGTGGCTGATAAGTCTCGCTATTACTGAAAAACATCCCAATAAAACTCTAGTTTCAGAAGATCATTCTTAAATGACAAAACGTATTAGCATATGTATTATTTGTAATTGAAGTTTTTTAATTAAATTAAAATTTAAAATTTTGAATTTGTAATTATTTGTAAATGATGTTTATATATATAAAGAGAGAGACAAATGTTTATTTACTGAAAAGCTTAAAATGTTCAAATAGCTTAAGACATAGGAACATATTTGTACCTGGTAAGTGACACTAATTCATAAATAATACTTTAGAATAAAATATATAATATGAGTTAGTTTGGAATTTTAATCAAAATAATTCTACCTTTCTAATCTTAATAAAACTTAGATATTTCAGAGAATTAAAGTGTAAAAAGGATTTCTTTTTGAAAGGAAGAAAATAACAAGAAATAGAAAATAGTGCATTTGATTGGTAAAACTATGCCTTTCCTCGAACAAATCACGGAGGAAACATCAGGTAAAAATCTTCTGATGAGCTGGGAATATCGTGGCCTCTGAACACCAAACAAAATGAATCTTATGAATTACATCTACTTTTTAAAGTTGGGCGGAGAAGGCAGCTGGGATAGATAAGGGATCACTAAGCCAATAATGGTTGAAGAGATTGCTCATGATCGGAGTTGTGTGCTGAAAATAGATACAGGACCAAATATGATGGCCTTTCATTATCTGTAATCTGTATCGCAAACGATAATGCCCAAAAGTAGAGAGAGAGCAAAAAGGAAATTGTCTGCCATAGGAGCAGGGGCTGGGGTCAGATGGAGGTTGCGGGGAGGATATTAGGACATTAGTGGTGGAAAGTGTACACTGGTGATGGATGGGTGTTCTACCATTTATGACTGAAACTCAAACATGAAAGTTTTGTAACTGTAGCTCACGGTGATTCAGTTTTAAAAAGTTATTAAATATTAGCTATAATTGCTAATCTAATAAAGAGAAACAAGAAAATCAAAGCATGTAATTGCCATTTCTTAGAGACTATTACTCAAGAAAATAAATATATGAGAATTCCTTTGTTTGAAGAAATCATTATCAACCACTCCAAACTCAATAGCTTAGTGTTCGGTTACCTTGAAAACTTTGATTTTCACTCTCTTCTCATATACATTTCTATGCCACTTTTAACTCATATACTAAGTTTTTTAGGTGAATATGTCAATGATAGTTCCAGAGTTTGAGGATGCCAATGAACTGACACATGATTGAGAGAGAGCAATGACTGATACCTTAGGAATCCAGAGAAGTACAATTTTTAGAATGTTATTCATTGACTTCATCTGTTCCAAAACATTTCATGTCACATATGAGTTAATGACTATTCTGGGTCTAATAATACTTCAAGCAATGATAAATGTGATTGAACAAGTCCTAGCTCGCCTGAAGGAAGAAAGAAAGAAAAATTAAAGGACTAATTCTTTAACGCCAAGAAAGAATTTAAAGAGCAGACACAGATTTTCATGTTAGTCAAAGACAAATAAATCTATACTAAAGTGACGGGGCTAGAGGGGCTAGAGCGATACTACAGCAGGTAGGGCAATTGCCTTGCCTTGCCTGCAGCCAACCCAGATTCTATGCCTGGTATCCTGTCTGGCACCCTGTCCACAGCCAGGAGTGATCCCTGAGCACAGAACCAGGAATAAGCCGGGAACACTGCCAGGTTTGCCCCCCCCCATAAAAAACTATATTACTATATTAAAGACAAGTTTCTGACAATATTATACTGTAGTATTAGACATATCAATGTCAGTCAATATTTGGAATTTTAACAGATTCACCAAGAATACCTGTTCTCTGTGATCACAGCAAGTCTAGACATGTGTACCCTGAAAAAGTGAAAACTTTTTCACATGTGGGTAGACTCTATAACAAATTCTGTCAGGATTCAGAATCCCAGGTCCATAAGAATAACTCAACATCCGTAAATAATACCTGGAAAATAATAAGAAAATCTTCTCTAGACATTTTAAGTCAGTAAAGGAAAATATCTGTTCAAGTTCTTCAAATGATTTTCATGACTAAAACTAACAGATGTGCAATCTTCTCTAATTAACCTTGTCAAAGAGAGCAGTTCAAATTGTCCCTACAGAACTCAGTATATAAACCTTGACAACCACCTGTCTATTAGATAATGAAAGCTACATAAACTCTCACTCCAAAGGAATGACTTGGAAAATATTCTTTTAAACTATCCGTTACATAATGTAACTTGTAAGAAACAGACAAGTGAGTGTGATAGGGAACATAAGGAACATAGGAAATGTCATAAGGAACATAAAGTCAGGTACCATGTAAGGAGTGTAATAAAAGAGGAGCAAGCTAGCTAACTAGATAGATAGATAGATAGATAGATAGATAGATAGATAGATAGATAGATAGATCAATCTTGGGTTGGTTGATTTCATACTTTTCCTATTTCGCCTAAGTGCCTATTTTATCACTTATCACAGAAAATGCCCTCTCATATTTGAAAATGAAAACTTCCATTGTGCTTGACATGCTTTTCAGCATTACTCATCTTTTTATCATTACCAAGTGCCATTAAAAATTGTCTGTTCTCGGGGCTGGAGCGATAGCACAGCTGGTAGGGCGTTTGCCTTGCACACGGCTGACCCGGGTTTGATTCCCAGCATCCCATAAGGCCCCCTAAGCACCACCTGGTATAGAGCCAGGAGTGACCCCTGTGCATCGCTGGGTGTGACCCAAAAAGTTAAAAAAAAAGTAAAGAGAAAGTAAAGTGAAATTTATCAGCTACACAGGTGGGGTGGTGGGCTTGGGGACAGGGGGGTGGGAGGGAGGTTTATCGTGGTTCTTAGTGGTGGAATATATACACTGGTGAAGGGATGAATGTTCGAGCATTATGTAACTGAGACTTAAGCCTGAAAGCTTTGTAACTTTCCACATGGTGATTCAATAAAAAATAAATTAGAAAAAAGAAAGTTAAAAAAAATTGTCTGTTCTCACTTTGTTTGCTTCTGCCCTTATACCCCACAGACTGCATTACCGTTCTTCCCAAACTGCTGCCACGAGGACAAGGAAAATACTTTGTTAAATTCAGTATACACACAAGTCAATCGTCATTGTTCAATCTCATTCTGTCATGAAAAATACTGAATACTCAACCTCCTATGCTTTGGACACTACATTCTGACTTTTCATTGTTCTTTGCTGCATACTTTCCTGCAGGCAAATGTTCCATCTTTACTAAAGCCCAATGCTAATGCTTCTCAGTTTACCTCCCTCCCTCTTTTTCTTCCTCCCTCCCTCCCTCCCTCCCTCCCTCCCTCCCTCCCTCCCTCCCTCCCTCAACCCTTCCCTCTCTCCCTCCCTCTCTCTTCTCCTTCTCTCTTTCTCTCTCTCTCCCTCTCTCTGTCTCTTTCTCTGTCTCTCTCTCCCCCCTCTCTCTTTCTGTCTTTATCTCTCTCTCATCTCTATTAAGTTTTCAGTTGGGTTTCTGGAGAGATAGTAGAGTGGGCAGGGCACTTGCCTTGCATGATGCCAAGTCTGATTTGATCCCTAGTACTACATATATTCCTTTGATTCCCACCAGGAAGGATCCCTGAAGGCAGAGACAGAAGTAAATTCTGAGCACTTCTTATTGTGGCCCCCAAAATAAAACAAAAATGTTTTAGGTTGGCTAGTATCATTCATTCACATGATTCAAGTAATCACTGGTGTGCTATCTGAAAAGCTTCCTGACCATTTTGATGTGATCATTTTGATTCACCCTTAAGTAAAATAGGGTGTTTTTTTTTTTAACTCTTACGAAGATCAAAATGACAGCCCCTGGGGGTGGGGGGGCAGAGGGGCAGTTTAGTGGGAAAGACTTTTCTCTTGCACAAAGGCAACCCAGTTTCATCCTCAGCACCAGATAGGGTCCTCTTAGCACAACCAAAAATAAGCCCTGAGCAACACTGGGTAGGTTCACCCTCCAAAAAACAAACAACTAAAAGCAGCAGTTCTATCTTGTTCCTGGGTTTTGTTCCATAGATTTAAGTTTCACTATTGACCTTTTGCCAGTTAACCAAATCAATATTTACAATGATTACACAGTTTTAGACCACACTAAAATTCTTAAAATCCTTTTGGAAATGAAGATAATCTTACAAAATAGTCCAAGCTCAGTTGAACATAATATGAAGAACAAACATAAACCAATTGTAAATATAATTGCAAAATTCTAAGTTAAATATTAGCAACTAGAATTTGACGTTATAGCAAATCTGTTCTTTATTTAGGAATTCAGCAAGAAAAAAGTATGACTTTGCAGACAGGGGTTCTATAACCATCTGATAAAATTTAAAAAGCATTGAGCTCAGGTTTGAAAATTTAACACATCTTATTTAGGATTTTAAATCATTCACTGATAGCTATTTTCCCACTGAGTAGATAAATGAACACTTTTTGAATCCTAGAACTGTTAATTTTTAAAATCAATCTAGATTTCCTTAAGCCACAGATATGAAACAACTCATTCTTTCTATTTTGTAATATTCTTTATACTTGAAATGACACATTTAAAGCCTATTTATATACAGGAGTAAACTACGTTAAAGACTTGCATTACTATCTATGATCCATAATCTAAGATGTAAGTGACTGAAGATGTCAGTTATAGAACTTGAGGCTCAGTGCCAATTGAAAATGAGAGTCTTCTAATCAAGAGGAGAATAAAACAAAACAAGAGTAACAGCAGAGCGTTAAACTGAGGATTAAGCGCAATAGGCAGAGACTTTGTACTAAATCGCAGGGCCTTCAAAAATATATACAAAAAGATGTATAGTATTCAGATCTCAGAATAAAAACAATGTATAGTAGAGTGGGATAAAAGAAAAGGTAGAGATGGTGGAGAGAAAAATAAGGCAGTCAGCAGGGTGCTGCCTTGCACACGGCCAACCCAGTTTGATCCCAACATCCTATATTATCCTTTAAGCACTCATGGGAGTAATCCCTGAGCACAGAGTCAGGAGTAAGTCCGGAGCAACGGTAGGTGTGACCCTTTCCAAAAAAATTAAAGTTAAAATAATAACTGAATAAAGTGGTTTCTGGTTACCAGTAATTATCTTGAAGACTGTAGAATTACAAAAAAGGGTATCAGTTAACCATCTGCAACTTGACAATTTTATTTATTGTTTTATTCATTGTTTCCTATTATGTTAGTTTGAGATTGTGTCTTATTCATTTTTTCTATTATGTTAATTGGGAATGTCTTCCCTCTAAATATTGATCCTTTTTACAATACAAAAATACTCTATACGCTGTATTATCTGCATCTTAGTTTTTGTGCAATTCATTAAGTCTGAGTGAACGTAATAGTAGCCACTCCATTTCTCTAATCATAAAATATTAGCATGTGCAAATTCATAAAAGTATTTCATCCTTGATCATTTGTGTTGTAAAATAGAATGCTGCTTATAAAAACATCAACCAATAACTTAACATTTCTGTTTGGAATTTTTCCAAATGGCATCACTTCTGTAGCACTGTAGCACTGTAGTCCCGTTGTTCATCGATTTGCTTGAGCGGGCACCAATAATGTCTCCATTGTGAGACTTGTTGTTATTGTTTTTGGCATATTGAATATGCCACAGGTAGCTTGCCAGGCTCTACCATGCGGGTGGAATACTCTCGGTAGTTTGCCAGGCTCTCTGAGAGGGGCGGAGGAATCAAACCCGGGTGGGCCATGTGCAAGGCAAACGCCCTACCCGCTGTGCTATTGCTCCAGCCCATGCATATATGTATATGTAGTGGTTGATGTCTGAATAGTCACTGACATATCAATTCTGTAATGGATAGAAAACAATCACTTGATATAGTTAAAGTGTGCATATGAGAAATCCCGAAATCTTCATGAATGTTTTTGTCAGGAAGAGTCTTCATATGTAGAGCGAATTTTAGTGGGGAATTTACTTCCTCTCTGTTGGAACTCTGAAACTTTCCCTCAGGCTTCTCCAATTTTTGCTATACTCAAGTACTTTTTTGTCAGGTTTTATGGTAATTGCATCAAAAGGAAGAAGGAAAATTTTGCTGTGCCTATAATTTATAGATTAATTTGTAAATTTAATTTACAATTAAATTACAAAAGCCTGTAATTTATATCTTTGGTGAGGGGAGTAATTTTGGCCACAATAGTGCTCAGCGGTTACTCCTGACCCAAATTAGGTAACCATATATAGAGCAAGGATGGTACCAAGGTCAACCAGCCATGGTCAAGGAAAGCACTTTACTCCCTGACCCCTGTACACCTCTCTCTCTCTCTCTCTCTCTCTCTCTGACTCTTTTCCGTCTGTCTCTGTCTCTCTCTCTATCTCTCTGATCTCTCTCTTGTCTCTCTATCTCTGTCTCTGTCTCTCTCTCTTTCTTTCCCACCCTCTCCTTTTCTCTCTCCCCTAGCCACTCTTTTATGTGTACCTCTAAGGTTTTTATTTAATGCCGTTCCCATGCCAGTCTCATACATGCCAGCAGCTTCAGATTTGGACTTCTCTTCATCTCACCTCTCTTTCCTAGTTGAAGTCAAAGGGAAATGCTTAGCTTCCAGATCTACTTATACTCTCACCTCATTTCCTTCTTTCATTCTCTTCCTCTCTCCTGTTTCTTTACTGCCTTCACATATTTCACTCATGGGCTCACTGAACGTTTTCAGCAATTCTCTTTCCGTTACTCAGCATTCCTTGCTGAATGCCAATATGCGACACACTGTTAGAGTGGACACAGCAGGGGGTCGGGGAGGAGCTGGTTTGAGTGGGATGCAGAGAGGTGAATATAAGAGCCAGGCAGAGAGCATCCAGATCCTGTCCACAGGGGGCCTGAAAGGCCTGGAACAGGGTGGGGAATAGCAAGAGGCAGGTCAGAAAGAACCTGCATCTCTGAGAATGGCAGTGCGCATGGACAAGAACGAAAGCCAGATCTCCTGGGCGTGGGGATAGTCATGGTTTGCAGAGGCGATAAATGGAGCAGGTACCCTCAATTCAGTACTTATCTTAACTGTAGAACTGACGGGACTTACCAATGAATGAACGTGGGTGAGACTTAAAAGAGAAATCAGACTCCAACTCTGCCCACTCCCTCCTTGTTCCTTTCGATTGCTCTCTCCCACCTCTGGATTTCTGTTTTGTTCACTTGGGATGGGGAACGCTCTTAACTATTCACACCAGTTCCTGTTTGTGTCTTAATTTAGAAGTCACCAACTCCAGAACCTTTCCTGATGTCCCAACACTAGGACAAAGGCACACCCACATGACACATGTAGCTACTCTCCTCTTGGCACCCTTCTGCTAACACTGCATTACTCACAAGACAGGGATTGCAAACACTGCTTCTAAAAACCAGAATCTCGGAGGCTAGGAGGCTGTCCAAACCCTGGCGCTATCCTGATCAGTGGGACTCCAGCGAATTACCCAGGCTTCAGTTCTCACTTCTGTAAAATGCAAATAAATAAACCGGCTACCTCAGATAATTCTGCGTGCATTTGTTTATGTAATGTGCTTAGTAAGATACTAACATAGGGCCAAGGTTAAATGATAATACGTGTGGTCTAGGGGGAAAAAAAATGTGACTTCTCAGTAGCACTGTCATACTGAACAGTTTGATTTATGAGCCGTGTCAGATAACTGTACACTTGGGTATCTTAGTCATTAGAGATTATAAATTGGTCTCCATGTCTTCCACGTAACGTGAGCTTTGATGTGGGGAATCCAAAAATACCACTTACCCTATTCAACGGGACCCCCTCCCCTTCCCCACCACCACCACCGGTGCGTTTTCCCCTTGTGATCTCACCTGAGCAGGTACATAGACAGCAGGCCGGTGGACAGTGAGTAACTGCAGAGGTTGGAGGCGCTGAGGGCGTGGCACCTTAATCATTCTTTACTCCCCCCCCCTTTTTTTTTTACAAGACGATTTGGCATCGTCCACCATGGTCATCAGAGACAAGAATGCGACGCCGCCTCCGCGGCTTCCTCTTGCTGGAGCGCTTCTGTCTCCGGACACACTTGCGGCTTGTTGTGGCCGCAGGAGCACCGGGTGTTCTGAGCTCCCGGTCGCCCGGCTTGGCCAAGGCTGGCAGTGGCCATCGGAAAAGCCTGGGAAGTTCTGCAAACCAGGAGGCCCGGGGATTCCTTGGGGGTGCTTTGGCAGTCGCGCCTTCCTGGGGAGGGGGGGGGTCCTCGCTTGCCCAAGGTGCGCGGGCAGCTCTGCGGAGGGTGCACTGCAGCCGACGGTGAAGACGTCCCCTTGGATGCACCCAGAGATCGAACCTGCAGCCCCGGGCGCAAAGTAGAAACTGAAAGTACACGGCCGGGCAGATCCTACGGAAGTTATGGAAGAGGCGAAGCTCCCAGCCGTGGCGTGGTGTGTGCCGCCCCCCCTTGGGATGGATGAAACGGCAGGCGCGCCTTGAGGGAGCAGCTCCCGGCCCCGACCCTGCCCCTCGGCGACACCCGGGTTCCTGGACGTGGCGATGGGCGGTGAGAGCTCGCTCCTGCGGCCGTTGCGATCATCATGACCACGCCCGCCTCCCGCAGACCATGTTCCATGGTAAGCGCTCCACTCCCGGGCGCAGAAGTGGACGCCCGGCAGCCCGGGGACGTCGGGGGCGCTCGGCGAGGGGGGCCCCCGCGGCCCGGGCGCCCCTTGCACTTTGGACCCGTCCCGCGCCCGGGCTCGCGCGCCGACCTGGCCCAGAGCCATTGGCACCTGGGGCCCCGACGCCTCCCGTCCGTGCCAGGGCTGCTCAGCGGCGGCCACCCCGGCCAGGTGGCAGCGCCTGTCGCCACGCGCCCCTCTGTCACCTGGGGCGCCAAGCCACCTTGCCCGCGCTCCCGGCCCCGCCAGGTAACTCACGGGCGCCCCGGGATCTTGCAGCTCCGAACTCAGCAGAGAAATGAAAGCGTCCTTCCCACGGGAGGCGGTTTAAAAACCCTACTTAGAGGACAGAATCTCCCTGGAAAGCCCCCCTTTCTCCCCTCCAGGGAGGCCGGGAGTTTCCGACTGGGGCTGTACCTTGAGGTTTTTGCTGGGAACCCACGAATGCGGCGCTGGGAAAAGTCAGCCCGGGTTTGGGGGTTTTAAGTTTTTTCCTGGATGGGTGCCGCTCGATGCAGAATAAGTAGGATATTTGCTCTGCGCGCCAGACCGTTGCTGAGATCCAAGCACTGTTCTGTGTGCGCGGGACGGAGATTTAAATCGAACCAGGGCAGAGGCGCGGTGAGTTGGATTCCTTTTGGCGAGGCCACCTAGGAAGAGCCAACAAGGTCACTGAAAGGAAAAGGGAGGAGGGGAAGGGGATGTGAAGGGCCAGGATCTGATGGAGGGAATCATAAAGTCTCAGTAAATACTTGTTCAAGGAGAGGCGGGGAGAAAGTGGTTATTCTTTTTGAAGTTGCGCTGCTAACCCTCTCTAAGGTAGTAAAGAGCCAAGCAAGAATTAAGGTAGCCAAGAAGTAGCAACCTGGGGCTGGAGCCATAAATAGCACAGCGGGTAGAGCGTTTGCCTTGCACGCGGCTGACCGAGGTTTGATTCCTAGCGTCCCATGTGGTACCCTGAGCACCGCCAGGAGTAATTCCTGAGTGCAGAGCCAGGAGTAACCCCTGTGCATCGCCAGGTGTGATCCAAAAAGAAAAAAAGAAGAAGCTTACAATGATAAAATAGCGGAGGGGGGGAGGGAGTGCACAGTATCGGAGAAAATGATGGATGATGGAAAAGTATTTGCAGCTGGCAATGCCCAAAAGATATTTTAGAAATTCCTTGTAAGCGAAATTCCCCCTTTCCTTAGACAGTTTGAGGTCACTTGTTCTTTCTTGCATATGTCCTGGTTCTCATCCTTACTTCTGATCTAAGCTGTCACTGTCATCCCGTTGCTCATCAATTTGTTCGAATGGGCACCCGTAACATCTCTCATTGTGAGACTTATTGTTACTGTGTTTGGCATATACAATACGCCACGGGTAGCTTGCCAGACTCTGCTGTGTGGGCACAATACTCTCGTAGCTTGCCAGGCTCTCCAAGAGGGGTGGAGGAATTAACACTGGTCAGTCGTGTGAAAGATGAACGCCCAACCACTGTGCTATGGCTCCAGCTCCTGATCTAAGCTAGAGAGGTCAAAACAAGATGACTAAGGTGTGTCATTACAAAAGGCCTTTATTTCCTGGAATGGATAGATAAGATAGCTAAGATGTTGTTATCTAAGATGTTGTTATCAATAAATAAAAGATTAGAAATACAAACTTCTTATCATAGTGATTACAGTAAGCGAGTTCCTGAGTTTTGTTCCAAATGATTTCACGAGAAATTTAAGGATAGGGTTCCTTATACTCTTTCCCCTTTTTCTTTTCTTGAGAGAAAGAAATTTAGGATCTACCCTATGGTCCTCCACCATGCTATTTGTTTTGGGTAATTTATTTATAATTGAGGACTAAAACAATCGAATAGTCCTCTTCACTGAGAAATAATAGAAAGCATGACTAAGTTTAAAAGCTTACACATGGTACCATACCAATGTTAAAGGGCTTAGAGAAAATCGAAAAAAAGTATTTCAGAGGAATTTCTCCCATGGCACATTCTCATGCACACACATGTTGATCCCCCTGCCCTCTTTCCTCTGACGTGTGACGTAGAATAGTAAGAGCAAACTTGAATGTATCTGCTCTCCTCCTCCCCAGAAAGAAGAGTCTGATACAGTGATTCAGTGCTTGGCCAGGAGGCATGTACCTGAGTGAGGCCCAGGTCTGGAAAGAGGACCTACACAAACACACACACACATACACACCACACACACACACACACACACACACCACACACACCACACATACACACCACACACATACACACCACACACACACCACACACACACCACACACACATCACACACACACACCACACACACACCACACACACCACACATACACACCACACACACACCACACACACACCACACACACACACCACACACACCACACACACATCACACATACACACACATACCACAAACACACACCACAACTACATTCACACACACACACACACACACACACACACACACACAGAGCAATGGAGCCCAGTAGCTAAAAGTTGAGTTCCTAAACCTTGTTTTTTTTAAAAAAAAAAAATATTAACTTTTGAGGCCTCCTAAGCAATGTTATGGGAAAATAGTGAGACAACCAGACCCTGCATCTACATCATTTAAAGCCGCAGCCCCTGGGGATGCAGTGCTGTAGAAACCCTGCGGTGCTGGGGACCCCCAGGGACTCACACTGTGGTGCTGGCAAGAGGGTCCTTTAGGACTGCGGGGTTCAAGGCCGGAGAACTAACTCAGTTCCTTGAGTTTCCGGATCCCTGAGTTAACTCTACTTTCCAAGAGAGTTTAAGTTTCTTAGTTTCTAAACTTTTAAAGCTGACAAAGCTGAAATTCAATCCTGGCTCTTTCTATATACACTTTTTGGGTTTTGTTTTGCCTTTTAGCTTTGAGGCCACACCCAGTGGTGCTCAGGGCTTACTTCTGTGCTTAGGAATCACTCCCGGTGGTATCAGAAGACTAAATGGAATGATGGGGATGGAACCGGGATTGACCATGTGCAAGGCAAGCCAAGAGTACCAATGTACTCTCCCCAACCCCTATACATATTTTGTATGTGAAAAAAAAAATTCTTTATGTCCCACAGTCTCCACTGCAGAAATGTCAATAACTGTTAGTACATACCTCAGAAAGTAGGAATTTGTCATTTTCTTCCTTTTGGCTATGGAGTTATACCCAGCAGTGCTCAGGTCTTATTCCTGTTTTGTGCTCAGGGATATCTACTTGCACTCTTCAGGAAACTTCATGCTGGGGTTCAAACCCAGGTCTCTCAAGTACAAGGCAAGCGTCCTGCCATACTATCCTCTCTAACCAAGTAGTTAGATTAAATGAAATGCATGCAATGTAATAGAAAGGCTGAATAATATCTTCAAGTGTTCACTATGGGGTCTTGTGCATAGAATTTTATCTTCATATTAGTTTTGCTGGATATTAGATTATTTTAAACGTCATCAAAAATTTTGTTTGTAACCTTAAAAACTGATTTCTGTACATATTTATTTATTGTCCACTGTTTAACTTTTCATGATTCACCCATTTATTTATGCCAGTTGTTTATATTGAAACCAATTTCATAGATTCAAATGTCTATCCATCCTGAATATCGCTTGGGCATTTTTGCATTTTTTTAAAATTTCAGAGCATTTTAATTTTCAGAGGAAACAGACCTGTGTAATATTTAGAATGAACACTCAGTAAATACTGGTTGGTCCTGAAAGACTGATGAAAGATTTGATAGCATATAAAAATAATGTATTTATATTCACTTTGACCCCATAACTTACACAGCAGAAGACTGAATGTATTATTTGGCTTAAAGTAAAAAACCAACAGGAATTTTTTAAACAGTCATCATTCTAGTTTAACCAAATTCCCTACTGAAAACAAATCCTCCAGTTTCAATTCCTTCAGGAGAGATAAAGACAAGTTCATCTTTATGGTTTGTCTTTTCTGTAACCTAATTAAAAGTTCAGGACTGGGGGAAGGGTGGGTGTCTGCATAATCTGAATCAAAAGCAAAAGCAGCAACTTTTACCCATTGGTACAACATTGTCAACCAAACCTTCAAGTCTAGCAACTACATCTTACTCTCTGTGTGGAATGGTACAGGCATTTGTCTTGCATGCAGTAGACCCAGGCTCCATCCCTGGCAATGGTGACCCCTGAGCACAGATCCAGAAGTTATTCCCTGAGCACTGTTTTGTGGGGCACAAACCATGGCCCTGTACCTCTACTTCTCCCCCCCCCCAAAAAAAAATAAGGTCCAACTCATCAACAATGAAGTAGGGTGCTTGAAAATTGGGACACTAATAACCTAATTTGTTTTTATTTTGCAAATCAGCCTAATGAAGCTTAAAAGATGAGTATCAGTTCATCCAGTAACACATTTTATACTAATATTGAAGTTCCCTCCCTGAAAACTGTGCTTTCCATTTCCTTAACTAACTTATTGGACAACAATGGCAATAGAAGACATGTAGATGTTTTGTGTGTGCTGGGACATCTCACACAATGAAAATCTCATACATGCAAGGAAAATTTAATTTCAGAATTGAGAAACTCATTGGAACATCCGTACACACACAAAGATACACACTCACTCAGACACAACACTGAATTTCCAGTCAGACCATCAATTGAAAGCATTGATAATAATTTTTAAGACCACTGAAAAATAAAGAGGACAAAAAAGAGAATTCATAGAAAATTAACTAAATTTATTAAAACATAAAAGGTGGACTTTGAGAAAATATTCATGTCTAATAGTAAGAAGGTCTTTCTTTTCAGTCCTATATTTCATTTCATTTATTCTCCTTAGAGCTCATTTAAAATTTTATTCAGTACAGATTTCCTTTATCATCTGATCTTTCCAAAATACATTTATTTTTTGCATCTATTAAGGTAGCAGAGAAACTAGGGAGAAAGTTGACTTCTCTTTAATCTGTAGGGATTTGTTATAAAGTAGGGACTTTGTAAACAATCAACTGATCATCATTTGAGGAGGAAGACACAAGAGTAATAATAGAGGGTTTCGGAGCTGACTAATATTATGTGGAGTAATATTTTGTTCATAAGATCACTGTGATTACATATTGCCAGAGCCTAGGGCTATTTATAAAAATCAAATCCGGGTGGAGGGGAGCAGGCTCAGGTTCAAATCCAGGCACTGAACCTTACTATATGTGTTTTACAAAAAACTTAACCTTTGGGACTGGTTTTCATTGTTATATATATAATATATAATACATATGGCATATATATTATATATAATATATATGGCATCTATATATAATATATATGGCATCTATATATAATATATATGGCATCTACTATGGCTGGCACATGTTAAGAATCCAAAATCAACTGGCATCTTCATCACTATTATTAATCTACAGTATGAATTATGCATATAGACATTTAGGGGCCAACTTATAAAGACTTTGTGTCTCAGTCCTGGATTTTTGCTTCTATTACCGCCATTAAATATCAGAGAAATAAGAGATGAAATGGAGGATTTGGGCTGGAGTGATAGCACAGCGGTACAGCGTTTGCCTTTCATGCAGCCGACCAGTGTTCGATTCTTCTGCACCTCTCGGAGAGTCGGGCAAGCTATGGAGAGTATCGCACCCGCACAGCAGAGCCTGACAAGCTACCCGTGGCGTATTGGATATGCCAAAAAAAAAAAGCAACATTAAATCTCACAGTGAGAGATGTTACTGGTGCCTGCTCGAACAAATTGATGAGCAACAGGATGACAGTACAGTGAAATGTAGGATTTATCTTTTATTCATATCCGATACCCAGTTAGTCTTCTCTATTTGTAAACATAGAGGCCATCAATAACATGATTTATTACGGGGTCGTGCTAACTTTTAAGGGACAGATGATACCCTCAAGGCCGGCATGCTGGGTACTTGACGATGTGCTTAATAGTCTTTCTGCCACCATTGCCATATTAGTTCCTTGGTGGGTAATGTCTGCTCCCAGTAACAGAAGCATATAGAAGAAAAACTCATGGGCCAGGGAGAGAACAAAGCATGTACCCAACCCCAGTTTAATCCCAAGTACCACATGTCCCCAGAGCATTGTTTTGTATAGTCCTGGTGACTCCGGAGTGTTGCTGGAGGTGGCCCTTTGTGGCCCCTGATGCCACAGTGTCCAGTGGCACTGTATTCTCAGGTCCTTGTTCTGAACCACTGGCCCAGTTGGCTGAGAATGACCAAGAGTGACTCCTGGGTCCCATGAGCAGAATTTGTTAGTGGCCCCCCCATAATAATATTAATAATATGCGTTCACCAAGTACACTTAAGGTTGATGTGGGAAGTTCACAGGAAATATATCGTTGCCATACTCAGTTGTTTACAGAAACTAAAAACATACATAGATGACAACTTATGGAGAAATTGATGCCTAGCTGTCTAGATGTTTACATGTCTGAGAATCTCCAACTTGCCCTCCAGTGTATTTTTATTCCCTCAATGATAACACTTATAATTTAATTTATTTTTGATTAGAAAACTTCTAATTAGGAGAACTAATGGAAAAGCAAGTATAACTCACTATTTAATGGGGAATAAATTTATTTATGGTGTTTTTGTAACATCAAGATGTTGGATGGAGCTGTGGTTTGAGGATTATGAATGGCTGGACTCTAGAGACAGAAGATACTGGAAAGATAGGTAATGGAGTTTCAAAAGAGATTCGTCCTGGTTGTGGAATGAGTTAACCCTTTACACTCCACCACTACAAAGGAAGAGTGTTGGGCGGAGACAGAGGACAGGGATTAAGGAAGGTGTGTGCCTTGCTGGTAGTCACCCCTGGTTCCATCTTTAGCACCAGAGTTCCCTGCCTCCCAGCGTCACCGCCAGCAGCTCTGGAGGCCCCCTGGGCCCTGCAGATTGTGGCCCTGAGGGCATCCAAGCATTGCAGGGTGTGGCTTTGGCACCACAGAGCATGCGCACCACAACATACCGTCCTTCCCTTGACCCTTCAGCCTGGTTCGTGGAAAGAGAATCAAGGGGAGCGCCCCTCCCACCATTAAAAAAGAAGCGGTTCAGAGTCCAGCACCAGATGAGAAACTTGGAAGGCTGCCTCCAGGAGGTGGCTAAACACTTGGATAAAACCACCTGTTATACTAATATACAATCATATGCTGTTGATGACAAAATTTCGAAATTATGCAACTTTTCTCAACTTGTAATTTGCCTGTTTACCTATAAATTCCTTTTCTTGCAGGTATCTGGAGCACAAGTCCATCTGAATAAATTCTAATGAATTGAAAAAAAAAAAACAACCAAAGTGTGTTTTAGAAGCAAGGAGACTGTTCTCATTGAACCTCGTCTGTGCTTTCCCAAAGGCATTGAATATTATTAAATATTCAAATCAAACGTGTCAAAAGTGGAAGAAATCTAAACTCTAAAATCCCTTTGGTTTACATAATAGTTACTATTTTTAGGACTCTCCCCACACAACCACTGGGATGCTTTTAAAAAAATTTATTAGAAATAAGCTAATTGAAACGCCACAGCCAAGTATAACATTATTTATAATTATGCTTTTCTTACTCACTGTTGAATTTAGTTTCTTTTAGGTACATCTTTGGAATTCCTCCCCTGATCCTTGTTCTGTTACCAGTAGCGTCATCTGATTGTGAAATTAAAGGTAAAGACGGCCAAGATTATAAGAATATTCTAAGAGTCAGCTTCGATTACTTGGTATGTTTCTGTTTTGTCTTACATTTTAATTCATTGGGAAAGTTTATCTATTCTTCTGGTATGCAGTTTTATACTTAAACGACCAACTACATCCCTTGAAAGGAAAATGAAATAAGTTAATAACATATGATGAGCTTCAAACTCTATTTTTATAGCTAGCCTTATGATGTCCTATTAAAAAAAATCATTCCTTACTCAACTTTAGAATCCCACAATTGAGGCTGGAGAGAAAGTACCGTGGGCAGGGCACTTACTTGCCTTGCATGAAGCCAACCCAAGTTCTATCTTGCATCCTGTATGGTCCCCTGAGTACCACCTGGGGTGATCCCTGAGTGCAGAGACAGGAGTAACTCCTGAATGGTGCCAGGTGTGGCCCAAAACCAAAAATGATCCCACAGTTATTTCAGTCCTAGGTTTCTCCTACCACATTCCTGTAAGCATGATTTGAACATAGCTGCATTTCTTCCCAGTCTGTTGATAGTCCCTTTAAAATCATTACAACAGGAGAGAAAAAGGAACTAAAGAATGATTCAAAATTATGAAAATGTAGGTGTATTTATTTTATCTGAATATGTGTACATATAGAAAAGTGTATGTTTATGCATATTTTGTATCTAATTTGCTGTGAGATGGATTTTATTTGCTAAGGGTTTTTGTGTTAATGAATTTATTTTTAGAATTATTTTACAGAATAATTTAGCAGAACAGAGTTCACCTATACAGTTCCCTCTGTGCAGTTTTCATTGTTAATATCTTGAATTTGAATGTCACATCTGCTACATTTTACAGACCAATACTGATATATTATTAAGGTTGACATTTGGGCTCTCTCTTTGTGTTGTAAATTTCAGTGAGTTTTGATAAAAGCAAAATGTCATGTGTTCTCCAGTAGAATATCCTAAGAATAGTTTCGCTGAAACTAACAATCCCCTGCTTTCCACTGGTTTGTCTCTTCCTCCTTCCCCTGAACTGATGATAACATCAATTATTATATTTTTGCCTTTTCTAGAATGTCATCAATTGAATGCAACATATAGACTTTCAGGTTGCATTCTTTCTAATAAATGTGTGTTTAAGACTTTTGTTTCCTTTGAGACTTTTTATGATTTTATAGTCTTCCTCCTCCTCCTCCTCCTCCTCCTCCTCCTCCTCCTCCTCCTTCTCTACCTCCTTCTCCTCCTTTTTCTCTATACACCTCCTCTTCCTCCTCTTCCTCCTCCTCCTCCTTATTCTGCTTTGTAATAGACAGGCTTATTGAAAAGTAGAAGGAAAAGGGAAAGAAACTTCCCAACCAGGGCGAAACTTATATAGGATTATGTTCTATAGCTCACTTCTTCCTATGGCAAACACTATTCCACTGAATAAATGAAATACATTTGTCTACCCATTCACTGACTGAAGGACATCTTTGTTCCAATTTTGGAACAATTATAAATAAATCCTCTATAAATATTCTTGTGCAGGATTTTGTTTCTACATACATTTTCAACTGATTTGGGTAGAAATATGAATCTGGGTGACATGGTAGGAGTGCCTTTAGCTTTGTGTAGCTTAATATAAAATTGCCCAGTAGCTTCCAAAGTGAATGTACAATTTTGTATTTTTACCTGTAGTGAATGAGAGTTCCTGATGCCTTATAGCTTCAGTAGCTTTTGTATTGTCAGTGTCTGAGTTTTGTTTGCTCTGGTAGGATTGTCACTGCATCTCACTGTTGTTTTAACATGCAACTCTATTCTGACATGTGATATTAAGCATCTTTTTGTCTACATATTTATTGCCATCTGTGTATTACTCATTTTTGGTAATGTATCTGAGCTCAACAGTTAAACTGACATCTTGATATTTTGTCTTTATATTAATTGTTATAGGATATATTTCCATTGATTTAGATCTTTCTCATTCTTTTCATCAAAGTTTTATACTTTTCTTAATTTAGATTCTGTTTGTATTCCACTATATCTATACCTAAATATTTCATTTTGTGATGCACGTATAAAACTTATGTTGAATTTCAATTTCTATATATCAACCATTTCTAATATATAGAAAACAAGTTGTTTTTGTATATTAAACTGGAATTCTGCACAATAGTCAAAATTGTTTGTTATTTTGAGTTGTTATTTTTGCTGATTCTTTGAGAATTGCTATATGCAAACCTATGTATCTGTAAAACATTACATTTTCACTATATGAAAGTGTATACATACATATTTAATTTAAAAAAAAACAGAAAACCGTCAGTCATAACATGAGAGAAAATGATTAATTTCTCCCCTCCTTGCACACTTTCAACATACACATAAAGTGACATCACAGCTTAGAAATTCATATTCCTGGTCCTTGAGGAGTACAGAAAATTTAAGCTGATATTGAACACTGTTGAACACTGTGCCACAAAGGTTTCCTGATTTTTTTTCTCATTGATTAAAAAAGTAAAGGTAGATGTGCTTATTTAACATTCCATGATATTTTTGTACTTAAAGTCAAAAATAGATGGCTCATTTAATATTCCATAAATTTTTATACCTCTTACACTGAACAATGCTAATTACTCTAAAATTAATATATTTATTATTTCATTTTATTATCCAGATAATCAACTAATGTTAGGTCTACAATGTGTATTTGTATGAACTGCAAAAATTGTTAATAATTTTTGTGACTGTGTTATTAGCAGTAACACAAGCTATGTTATTAATTTAAAATTATGTTATTGGCAACGTATAATAAATGAATAAAAATATGTTATTGGCAATTTTTATAAAGCTGAAATTTATGTTCTTGGCAATTCAATAGCAGGAAGTTTTCATCTACCATATTTATAGCATGTTTTTTATGGTTGTCAGTCATAGTAAATTTAGAATCTATGAATCAAGTAGTATTTTCTGTCTATTTGAACCATGAACTATCATAGAGCATAGTCATTAGCCTCTTACGCTCTGCAGCTATAGCAGCTGTGCAACCTTAAAGGTTTTGAACCAAGTTCCTTGATTTTTTTTTTATTGATTTGACATTAGTTTATATGGGTGCAAATTTTTATTTATTTTAGGGATACATTGCCTCATCGTGCCTATCACCGAGGTGCTAATATCCTCTACTATTGTTAGACTTCCTTTCTACCTTGTCACCCTCGGTTAGCTTTAGTTCTGTGTGATGCCTCAGTGTTCTTCAATGGACTTTGTCTATTCTTTTCCTTGCCTCAGGCCTAATACACCATCTGAGTGAGACTATGCAGCATTTCTCTTTTTCTTTTTGACTTATTTCAATGAGCACGAGACCTTTCATCCCTGTACAGAAAAAGGCAAGGGTTCATCTTTTCTATTGCCTGAATAATGTTTCATTGTGTCTGTATCCCACAACTACTTTAATCTACTTATCAGTTGTTGAGCACTTGGGTTGTTTCTAGATCTTGCTGGAAACAAAACCATAGTGAAGAAGTGAAAACTTTAGAGAAGAAGAAAGAAAAGTCAAAAGAACCTTTCATTTCAATGTGACTGGTACAGATTTAGTTACTTATTCACTCAGCATGTCCTGGATGATTTACAGTAATTACTATAAATCTTTGTATGCTTATAATAGTAATAATACCTAAGAAGTGATTATTATGTACTAACTTATCTTCAGGGGATTAGTTTAACCCTGAAAATATACATATCTCTGGGGCTGGAGAGATATTACAGTAGGTAGGGAACTTGCCTTGCATGTAGCTAATGTGTGTTCAAACCCCAGCATCACATATGGTCCTCACAGTACCACCAGGAACAATCCCTGAACACAGAGCAAGGAATTAACCCAGAGCTCTGTTAAGTGTGGACCCCAAACAATACCCCTATAAGGGTGTACTCCTACTGTGACTTCAATTCATATAATCTTCAATTAGCAAAGCTAGGATCTAATTCTTTGCTATTAACCAGTAAATATCTGAGGATTTTATTCTCGCCTTGCATTGTGGGCTTGCAATACAAGGGAGTTTTGACTTTTTTCTAGGCACCAGGAAGTCATTGAGGAGTTTGGATGAGAACAATGACAATTAATATATGAACACGAAGGATAGAAATATTTATCCTTAGTGTTCACTACTGAATCCAAAGGGTTACATAAATAAAACCCTCAGTAAACGTATGATTAACAAATGAAGAATAAGTAACACATCATAGTAGGGGAAAATGAATTTAGGATTGGAATACATAAATAGTTACTAACTTAATTATTAGCAAGAACTTTGATCTTGGATACATTATTTGGCCTCTTTGGAGCTCTTCATCACCTTAGAAATGTAGAAATTGAATAACCTCTGCTGTGCTCACTTCGGCAGCACATGTACTAAAATTGGAATGATACAGAGAAGATTAGCATGGCCCCTGCACAAGGATGACATGCAAATTCGTGAAGCATTCCATATTTTTATCCGACAACATAGATTTCAGGCTGAAAAAGATTAGAAGGGACAGCGAAGGTCATTTTCTATTCATCACGGGGTATGTACAACAGGAAGAAATCACACTATTAAACGTATACGCACCTAATGAATAACCTCTGCTGTTTTCAATAGCAATCACATTTTTTTTTTTTTGCTTTTTGGATCACACCCAGCGATGCTCAGGGGTTACTCCTGGCTTTGCACTCAGGAATTACTCCTGGCAGTGCTTGGAGGACCATATGGGATGCCAGGGATAAAACCCGGGTCGGCCGCGTGCAAGGCTAACGCCTTACCGGCTGTGCTATCACTCCGGCCCCGCAATCACATTTTTTTTGAGATGGGGAACAATGTTTCATTTATCCTGTCATTTTTTTCCTTTTCTTTATTTCCATTTTCAGTGTCAGCCTGTCTTAATTTTTTCCCTTTTTAATAAATATTTATTCCATGCTGACTATGAGCAATGTTCCCTGTGAAACATAAAAAGAAGAAGGAAAAGATGAAGGAGGAAAAAGAGGAGAAAGAAGAGGAAGAAGCAACAAAGCAAGAAAGAGAGAGAGAGAGGGAGAGACAGAAAAGAGGAAGGAAAAAAGAAAAGAAGGGGAGGATAAAGGAGGGGAAAAAAGAGGAAAAGGAAAAAGGGGGAAAGGAAGCTATCTGCTATTCATATTTACTCAAGGAAATTTACCAAATATTTATACTCTAAGTCAAATAAGTAAATGTCATATTTAGAAAAAAATACCTTTTCCCCTCTGCTGCACCATTGTAAAAGCTCGTTGAGCCTACATGGTACAGGTTCATTTCTGGACTCTTCAATTCCCATATCTAATTACCTTGGGTCGATCTTTATTATTTTGGCTTTGGGATTTGGTTTTGAAATCAAGAAGTGTGAGTCCTTTTATTTGATAGGATTTTTTTAGAGATTAACTATTTCACCTCCCTTGAAATTCCATCATAAATTTTTATTGTGAATTTTTATTGAATTATTGAATTATTAAATTAGCATATTAATTTCTAGGAAACAAGTATAGATCTTGATAGGAATTTTGATACTCCTACCATCAACTAAGAAACATTTTTTTCCAACAGTAACAGTGCTTCTGGCCCACAAAATGTGATAATTTTCCATTTATTTAATTCTTTCCTTTCAGTGATGGTTTGTAGTTTTGACTTTAAAATTTGCATTTCTTTTGTAAATTTGTAAATTTTATTTTTAAATATGGTATATATGTTTGATGATACTATAAATTAGGTCGTTATCTCAATTTCACTTTAAGAAAATCTTTGATTTTTAACTTTGTAGTATTTATATTCTGACACTATATTAGTCTATAAGCATCTTAGGAACAGTACATGTTTGATTCATCTTTGAATCCTAGTGAATACTCATCTAGAGTACTTTGCACATAGTATTTTTAATTGGTGTAATAACATCATCATCATCATTATCATCATCATCATCCCGTTGATCGTCGAATTTCTCGAGCGGTCTCAGTAACATCTCCTTGCCCTGAGATTTTAGAAGCCTCTCTTTACTCGTCCTTCCCAACGGTGCCGCATTGGAGGCTCTTTCAGGGTCAGAGGAATGAGACCCAACATTGTTACCGGTTTTGGCATATGAATACGCCATGAGGAGCTTGCCAGGCTATCCCATGCGGGCAGGAAACTCTTGGTAGCTTGCCAGGTTCTCTGAGAGGGAGAACTAGGCTATAAGATGTTCGGGAGCTTGGTTTTATAGTCTCTGGATGTTGGCAGTTGATGGGATTACAGGGCGCCAGGGGCAGTCCTTGGGTGTGACCACCTAGCTACTGGAAAATGGGGGATCTGGGCAGAAGAGGCCCAGTCGCTATCCGTGCAGGTTTGGAGATCTCAGCCCCAGGTCCGGCACACTTGGGTTCCTCTGCCAGTTCCTTCATGCATGAGGCTCGTCTGAATGTGTGGAGAGGGGCCTTGAGCATGGCTGTAGCTGGATTCTGGAGGTCTTCGGGTACCAGGGCTCTGTTCGGGACGGGGAGGAAAACTCAACCCACCCCTTCCGAGGGGCCCCAGTGAAGACAGCCAGACAAGGGGGCAAGAGATTCTGGTGTAATATATGATAAATAATACATGAATTTTATTACTTTTTTTGAAATTCCAGTGATCAAACCCAGGACCCTGTGGGTTATACTAAAATATACTACACTAGATATATACTAAATAATGTATACAAAAATATACATTCTAAATAAACTCCATGCATTAGTTAGAACTCAGAATTTATTCAGATTAAGCTAGAGTCTATTTTATTAAATATTTGCTGCTTTGAAACTTTGTTATGTATAAGAGCTAGAAAGATTTTTTGATCTCCAATATGAAGTTGCAAACATAATTATTTTGTGCATTAAAATTATTTTGCGGGGCTGGAGCGATAGCACAGCGGGTAGGGCATTTGCCTTGCACGCGGCCAACCCGGGTTCGAATCCCAGCATCCCATATGGTCCCCTGAGCACCGTCAGGGATGATTCCTGAGTGCATGAGCCAGGAGTGATCCCTGTGCATCGCCAGGTGTGACCCAAAAAGCAAAAAAAAAAAAAAAATTATTTTGCTTAAATATGACTCATATGTTTGAATTTTGCAACTCCTCATGAGCATAGAGTCTGGTTAAAGTTAACACAAGCAGCAGGAGATGGCCAGGCCTAGAAAGAGATACTCTCTAGGAATGACTCAGTCTAACTTCAGGCACATGAAGAGATGTTCTTTATTGTGAGTTAGAGAATTGCATGGTGTAATAACTAATAAGTTTAAATTGGCTTTTATTATTTCTAATAAGTTTAACTGTGTTTCTGGAGCCTATACAGATTCTGTTTCCTTTTCCCCTTACATAGGTCTCAAGTACTCTAAGGCTTCCGCCTCTTTTATGAACTTTGGAACTGTTTATTTAAATATCTCTATCCAGACAGCTCCCGGCATTCACCCTACTAGAAAACTGTCTTCACACCAGCCTGTCCCTGCTTCTACATTCACTTCTTGGGTAATGGTATGTGCATTTGCCCAATTACTCAGTCCCTAAGCCCCCAATCATCCTTGACACTCTCACTCTTATCAAACATTGCACAATAGTACGTCTCTTTGGCTCTATTAAGTTATCCATTTATTACATTGACTTCACTTCCATGAAGTAGGTGATACAGTCATCGGGTACTGATGGAGAACTGCAAATAGCCTTCAGTCTCTGGCTGATCGCCCTGCTCCTAGTATACATTTGTTATCTTTACTGACATTTGAATTATCTTTCCAACACTTCAAGCTGACAGTCTCTGGAACTCCTTTAAAAAAGTATTTTTATACTTTAAATTCTATTACTTTTACCCTAGTATCTATACAATGTTGGTCTTTATGTTATTGGTTTGCTAACAGTGGTGGGCAAAAAGTACTTGAGCATATTCTAGTTACTTCTAGTTACTTTTAGAATATAACTAAAACTGCTACACTTAAATAACTTTAATTAATAAGATAAAATTTTAAAATTAAATTGTTTATTATATCATGTTATATTAGAATAAAGACTTAATTACTTATGTAGATTTTCTAGTGGTGTGACTATACAAAGGTTTCAGTTTAGGAAGACTGTTATTGAAGAGACAAAGATTTTTGTCCTAGGAATGGCAGTTTAGTTATAAAAATTAAAATATACCAATAAAAATACAGATTCTATGTGGATAAAAAATACCTAACTTTCTATGAAAGGCCTCTTTAAAAATAAAAAATGCATATACTAAAAATTAAAATATGGATATGTACGGCATGTCAGCACCAATCAACAGAAAATTGAAATAGCTATATTCATTTCAGAAAAAGCTCATTTCAAAGAAAGGCAGACTATCAGAAGTAAAGCAGGATATTTAATAAATTGCCATTTTTTGGGGCTGGAGCGATAGCACAGTGGGTAGGGCATTTGCCTTGCACGAGGCCAACCCAGGTTTGATTCCCAGCATCCCAGTGGTCCCCTGAGCACTGCCAGGAGTAATTCCTGAGTGCACAGCCAGGAGTAACCCCTGTGCAACACGAGGTGCGACCCAAACAGCAAATAAATAAATACATAAATAAATAAAGGGTCAATTTTTCAAGAAAAATAACAATTGTCAATGGTATGTGACTAAAAACCTTAGAATCTGAAACATAAAGTGATTTTTAAATAAAATGAAGACACATTAGTAAAATTTATGGAATATTGTGAAAAATAAATACACACATTACTGATACTTAATTTATAGTAATTCTATTCCCAAACAAACAAAAAAAATCAGGCTCAGGTGATTTCAGTAATGAATTATGCCAAATATTTAAGAAAAAAATCATGCCAACTATACTTAACATTTGGTATAAATTATACCAAATAAATGATACCAAATTTACAAACTCTATTGACAAATGGAAACAGGGAATACTTTCCAACTCATCATGTAAGACTCACATCAGGAAAATTTGAAATGAATATTTCTATGAATATACGTGGAAACAGCCCCGGCAAAATACTAGCAAATAAAATTAAATAATGTACTCTAATAATTATATATTATAACTCAGTGGAACTTAATCCAGATATGTTAGCTCAACATGAGAATTGATTAAAGTAAATTATGCCATAAATATTCTAAAAATAGGTGAAGGAAAAGATTTGTCAGAATTCAGTACTGATTAATTATAAACAGTCAAAAATTAGGAGTAAAGCAATTTGTTCAAACTAATAAAAAGAAAATATTTATTAAAAGCCTATAGCTTCTGGGGGCTGGAGCAATAGCACAGTGGGTAGGATGTTTGCCTTGCACACAGCTGACTCCAGTTCGATTCCCAGCATCCCAAATTGGTCCCCCAAGCACTGCCAGGAGTAATTCCTGAGTGCATCAGCCAGCAGTAACCCCTGTGCACCACCGGGTGTGATCCAAAAGAAAAAAAAAATAAGTCTACAGCTTCATAATACTTAATGATGAGATAATAGATTCTGTCCCTATAGTCTTATCACTAGTACTCAACATTATTTTGTAAATCTTATCTTATGCAAAAGGCAATAAAACAAGGCAAAGTACAGTTTTAAAAAAGAAAATGAAACTTCTTTTCACTACAGATAACAATTATAAATAAAAATATAATATAAATAAAGAAACCCTTTATTATAGCATAGTGTAGTCAAAACAATAGAAAAAGATTCCTGAAGCTAATAGGAAATTATAGAAAGGATACAAGGTTTATATATAAAAGATAATTGCTTTCTAAACATCAGTAAACAAACAACTGACATTTGAAATTAAGAACACAACACTGTATAAGTTAGTATCTAAAACTAAAATGCTCAGGTATAAATCTCATAAAATATATAGCATCAACCACAAAAAATACTCTAAAGCTCAGAAGATGGAAACCAAGGGACTAAAATAGAGAAGTGTTTCATATTTATGACAAGGAAAGCCAGGATTTTTAGTCTGCCATTCTCCCAATTTGTTCAATGTAATTACAATCAAAATGCAACAAGACATTTTGCAGATATCAACAACATTATTATGAAGTTTATGTAGAATATGAGTCAGAGAGAGACAGCTCAGTGTGCCAAATACATGCTTTTTATTGGTGTTTGTTTGGGGACCACAGATGTTCTTGTGCTCTAGTTGTGGCCTAACACAATCAAACAAACATACAAAAATCGCATCAAATGTCAAAAGATCCAAAATAACCAACAAAATATTTTGAAAAAGGAACAAAGTCAAAGTACGTAATTTTTTCAAACTCAAGACATAAGGCTAGAGCAATCAGAACAGCAAGATATTAATGAAAGAGTAGAAAATAGAGCAGAATAGACAGGCTAATTAGACCAATGCAGTCTCTAATAATTAACAAAATGTTAAGACTAATTTATTGGTGAAAATAGTCCTTTTAGCAAATTATGTGAAATATACCCCCCTCAAAATAGACCTCACACCTTTTACGAAATGACTCAAAATACATCACATACATATATGCAAAGTACAGAAACTATAAATGAACTATAAAACTATGAATATAAAATAACAGAGGAAAATTATGAATATGATATTTTCACATATAACACCCAATAATAGTATACTGCATGAAAGAAAAAAACTGAATCTGGACTTCATGAGAATTAAAACTCTCCTTGGAAACAACTATTTAGAGAATGAAAAGAAATGCCACAGACTAGGGAAAATATTTGTAGACAGTATTTGTACTAAAAATAGAATGAAATGCGCTTGCCTTACACATGGCTGACTTCAGTTTGATCTCTAACATCACAATTAGTCCCTCAAGATTTTTGGTAACAACCCCTGAGCACAACTGGTGTGCTCCCCACCAAGTATAACCCTCAACAATATGATAAATAATCCAATTAAAATGTACAAGAGATCTAAATAGATAATTCAACAATAAAGATATACACACAGCAAATAGGCATGTGCAGAGATACTCAAGATCATATGTTCTCAGGGGATTGTAAATTAAAATGAGAGTAGAGATGCTCACCTAATGAATAACATCTGAAACACTAAGAACACCAAATGTTGGCTAAGATGTGGAACAATCAGGTTCTTTCATTAATTGCCAGAGGGAATGCATAATGGGCAATTTCTTAAGAAACTAAACAATCATACTATATGCTCACACTTTTAAGTATTTACCCAAATGAGTTGAAAACTAGAATCCATACTAAAATTTTTACAGCAACCCTCATTAAAGCCTTTTATTATTATAGACTTTGGGGCTACACCCAGTTGTGCTTGGGATTTACTCTTGGCTTCACGTTCAGGGATCAATCCCTCCTGACAGGCTGAGGCAAACTTCTGATGGTCCAGAGCTTGGTTGTGTGCAAAGCAAGCACCTTACCCACTGTACCATCCAACCTCTATTAAAGCTTTATTTATTCAAAGTTGTCAATAACGGATGCAATGAAATCAATTTTCAACGAGTAAATGGATTAACTGCAGCACAACCAAAGAAATTTAAACAATGATTAATAAAAATGATCTATCAAGGCACAATAGGGCATGGGGACATCTATTTTAAATGCATATTGTGTGAAAGATTCTACTCTTAGTGAGATACTGTGTTGTTCCAATGAGATGATAGCCTAGAAATGGCAACATTATAGAAAAGCAAAAAGAATTAGTGATTTTTAAGGTTTTAGGAAAGACTGGGAAAAATGAATAGGTAGTAGTACACAGGGTAATTTTAGGAAAGTAAAATTAATTCATTATTTTATAAGGAGTTAACAATAATTTGGTTTAATAATATAATCATATTAATTCAGGACATTAATAGTAAACTCAATCAGGGCTGGGGATATCTGCGAACTCTCTTTCCTTTTTCCTATTTTACTGTAAATCAAATCATATTTTATAAAGCCAATAAAAGAGTAAAATGAAATAATAAATATTTAAAAATAAAAGAAAACTAACAATTCTTATTCTGTAGACATAAACTCCCCAAATTCATCACTTGGTATGCACAATCAAATTTCTACAGACAGCTTCCTAGACTGACCAAAGTTAGAATGAAATCAAGAGAGCAATGCCTCAAATTTTCAATTATTTATAAAAAGAAAATCCAAATAATTCCTGACAGAAATTCAGTGACAACAGAATAATGAGAGAAAGGAATATTTTTTCCATTTATTTATGTTTTAATTGAATCACAATAATACACACATTTACAAAGCTGTTCATGATTGGATTTGTCATATAGTGTCCCAAAACCCGTCCCTTCACCTCTATACTTTTCCCACCACCAATAGTCCCAGTTTCCCTCTGCCCACCCCCAATCTCACCTCTCACCACTTGCCATTATAGCAGGCACTTTTCCTCTCTCTCTCTCTCTCTCTCTCTCTCTCTCTCTCTCTCTCTCTCTCTCTCTCTCTCTCTCTCTCTCTCTCTCTCTCTCTCTCCCCCCTCCCACCCTCCCCTTGGACCTTAGTTTTCAATACAGATTATGAAAGGTATATCCCTTTACTGTGCCCTTCACCCACCCACGCATTCTTGTGGCAAGCTTCCAACTGTTGACCTGTCCTCCTGGCCCTATTTCCCCTCATCTTGGTTAGTAGTCTCATTATTATATATCAGGTTTATATAATAATGAGACTATATAATATCACTGTAGCACTGTCATCTGGTTGCTCATCGATTTGCTCAAGCAGGCACCAGTAACATCTCCATTTTGAGACTTGTTGTTACTGTTTTTGGCATATAGAATACACCACAGGGAGCTTGCCAGGCTCTGCCGTGTGGGCGAGATACTCTCAGTAGCTTGTGGGGCTCTCCGAGAGGGACAGAGGGATCGAACCTGGGTCAGCCGTGTGAAAGGCAAACACCCTACTACTGTGCTATCGCTCCATCCCAAGACTATATAGTATATAATGTGTATATATATACATAAATATATATATTATATCCCACACATGAATGCAGTTATTCTATACCTATTCTGGATTGCCATGAAAAGTATCGTGTTGAGTGAAATAAGTCATAAAGAGAAAGAAATCTTGACTGGTCAGTTGGACTCAATACCAGGGTGTAGATGGTACTTTGCAAAGTAGCTTAAGGATTTGTATAACTTTCAAATGTAAGTATCCTGCATTGAAATCCCCTTGAAGATCATAGATCATAGTGTAAATTAAGTTACCGGACGTTGAAAATCTCAGGCCTGTGCATTGTTGCAGCCTATATACATCTGAACCAGATCAAGTTGCCTTCACTGATTGTTCGGTTGTCTGTGTTGCTATCTTGTAGATGAAACAGAAACAGGGAAAAATCATTAGCCAAAACCTGCTCATAAACAGAACTATATAGTATTTCCATTAAATTAAGGTATATCATACATGTTCTGATAATACAGAGTACTATTAAAGAAATAATAGTTCTAAAATGTTTAATAAACGTTAGCATACTTTATTAAAATAATCACACAAGAATAAAAGGTATGTTTCATTGTTATTGATGATTTACAATTTATTGCTGTAAAATGCACATGGATTCACATTAAAATGATCTTAGTAAAAGTAAGTCTAAAAACCTTATAGAAGTGAAAAATAGACTGTAAGAAAACTAAAATACTTTATAAAAAATTAAGTTATTAAAACTTACAGCCAGAGAATGAGAAAAACCTTCTAGGAACCTACATGATTAATAATCTCAATATCCTAAAACCACACCCTTCAAATATAACAATGTAGGGGCCTGAGACAGAGCACAGTGGGTAGGGATGCAGCTTTTGTTTTGCATGCGTCTGACCCCAATTTGATCCCTGGCTTCCCATACAGAGCCCTGCCTAAACTGATCACTGAATACAGAGTCATGAGCAATCCTTGAGCACTGCTGGGGATCATCCCTAAACGAAATGATGGTGATGATGATGATGATGATGATGTAGATGATATAGAATATTGAATGATATATTCCAAGACATCCACCTAGAATCTGTGTATGTGACCTTTTTGTAAAATGGGTCTTTGCATACGCAGTGTGTCCCTAGGCTTCATGATAACAGAGACAGTAAATGCAGAAAAGACAGTGCTCTCTGAGAGGTGAGAGGGCATCATAAAATATGGCATCAAATAATTATCAGTGTGGAATGAACTACTATAAACTTGAGATTAAAGCATTTTAGCAACCATACAAAATTGCCTCTGAAAATAAGCCAGTTTATGAATAATTGTTCCTTTATTTTGTTGACTTTTGGAGGAATAGTGTAGGATTATTCAGAAGCTACTCCAGGCTTAGTGCTCAGGGCTGCTTCTTGTGGTGCTCTTGGAGCCATATGATGTCTGGGATCAAATCTGAACCCCTTGCATGCAGAGCATGTCATCAACCTGGGAATTATTTTTCCAGGCTCCATAACTGTTCCTTTAAAAGAGACGAGTAAAGTAACCTACGATAGACAAAACAACTCTCTTACTGATTGGGTAAAAGCAGAGGTGAGTAAGAGAAAAGGGGTGTATCATGTACTGTAACAAGTAGATATCAAATAGTTTTATGTAAAAGTTCAGGTGTGCGTTATTGAAAATAATTATGTGTACAAAAATTAAATTTTGCTAACTGTGATCTTCCAATTCAAAATGAATTCTGCAGCTCTAAATACTGTAGAGACTGTGGGCTGGGAAGAGAATATGGGGATAAGGTGCTTGCCTGCATGTGGTTGATCACGAATAGGTCCCTGGTACCACATATGGCCCCCATGTTCCTTAAAAAATCATATATGAAAATATCACTCTATATTTGTCCTTCTCCTTCTGTCTGACTTCAGTCAGCATGATACCCTTTAGTTCCAAAACCACTAAGCATTAACTTGATTATTTTTGTTTTCTTTTAGGGGGAGGGGCGGGACATCTGGTAGTACTTGGGACTTACCTTGCTCTGTGCTTAGGGAATCACCCCCGGTGGGGCTGATTATGTGTGGTTACCATTATGTGTGGTTCTGGGGATTGAACCTGGGTCGACTGCATGCAGACAAACCCACTGACCACTGAACTCCAGCTCCTATTTCTTTATTTATCATAGCTAGGTAGTTTTCCAATTTATATGTATATGACAGTTTCTTTATTGACTTACCTGTTCCTGGCCCCTTGAGCTCTCCCCATATCCTACTAATGCTGATTATTTCTGTAGGTTACTCATTCAGTGAACATCATTGATGTTGAAGGCTTTTAGGTCAGTATTGTAAGTTACAGCAATAAAGGTTTACACCACAATAACCACAGGTGTCTTCAGTGACATTGAGTAATTTATAATCCACTCTTTATGTCACAGCCCAATGGACTTTGTAATATTTATCTCTAAACGTGCTAGCTATTAACACTGGATAAATTACACACTTGCTAGGTATGTGACGCTGGATAAATTAATCTTTTTATGACTTAGTTTTACCCTTCTAAACTTTGAAAGAATAGTACTGATACTTCTTGAAGTTACTTTAATAAATAAATGAATTGGTATACATATAAAGGTCATGAACCAGTGCTTAGAACTTAGCAATTAGCAATGACTCATATATTAATATTCATATTAGGAGTATGCCTGCAGTAATGTCTTCTAAATTTCATATTCCACTTCTTAATGGCAATAAATTGATTGAGTTATGAGCAAAATTCTATTAAAATGTTAACACAGACTACATTGGTTTGCATTTAAAGAACTTAGAAATGCACCAACAACTGTAGTCTTCAAATGCATGTTTACTTACAAAATATGTTTTCAATAAGTTCTATATAGAATTCTGAGTCCCTAAGCCTTGACTGTTTTGCATTATCCAATCTCCACTTTAAAAATCCCAAGTCATTTTGTTGAACCTTGGAGTTACCTAGGAAACTGCCGCTCAAATTCAGTTTACTTATTTACAGATGAGGAAGTTTAATACAAGACAACATCATGTTAATCCAGAGTTATAGGAAGATTACTTGTCTGAAAATAAGCATACTTGTTTCAAGGGTCATAGGTTGTAGGTCAGGGGTTAGGAGCACATGTTGTATGTGCAAGTATCCTAGTTTATCCCTGTTACCACATGCTCCCCACCCACCACTACCAGTATAAGCCCTGGTGGCTTCTGGTACCACAGGGTCCTAATACTGAACCATGGTCTGATTGGCTGAAATTACTCTGCGTGTCCCTCTGGTTTCCAAGGTACTACTGAGAACCCCTTCCTCAAAATACTTGCCTTATAGGCCCATTCTGCTACTTTAGCTTTGGAGAAGTCAATTAACTGCTGAAAAATCTCACAAAATTTATGAAACCTGAATATTGGACTGAATAATCCTAGGTTGACTACTGCTGCAAAATTATTGAATGCCATTTAGTAGAAGTATTGAGATTTGATTATTTACATACCTATTTTTATGTTCTTTCCATTGCACTAATATAGGATCAGTCTATTCTGAAAGATCAGCGAATAAATGACCTAAATAAAAATTCTACAGTTACCTCATAATACTTCTACATTCCCAGAGGGGTATATGTTTAACTTTGCCATCTGTGGCAGCATGCATGCCCTGCCAAATTTTAGTAATGATGCATTATTCATATTTGAAATGAACACTGGTATTTAAGAAAATCTGCCAAACTTTGAATCATATAATTCCTATAGCTTTATTTTTTCAAATTCCAATTTTTTAAAATTATATAACATCACACCTTGATGTACAAAAACAAATAAGACAAAACTTTATGCTATGGTAGGGTATATTTATAACATAGAAGAAGCATTGTAGAAGTAGAAAATATGTAAGTATCGGGGCTGGAGTGATACCACAGTGGGTAGGGTGTTTGCCTTGCATGCAGCCAACTCTGGTTTGATTCCTGGCATCCCATATGGTCCCCTGAGCACCGCCAGGAGTGAGTCCTGAGTGTAGAGCCAGGAGTAACCCCTGTTCATCACAGGGTATGACCCAAAAAGCAAAAAAGAAAAAAAAAGAAAAGAAAATATATAAGTATACATCAGATAAAATACAAATATATATAAGTATAAATATATAAACATGTATATATATATATATCTCCAGAAATATATAGGTATTCAATGTATATATAACCTTCATAAGGTACATAATTTAGGTCACAACTAAACTTTTTCAGCTCCTTTTTGTTAGGGCAGAGGTTGATGGTGGATAGTACTCATTCTTTGTTTTGTATTTGTTGTTTAAAAATTGAATATTAGTATAGCAGAACAGTTGCTTGTTGGTTTGGTTTGGGGGCCACACCTGGTGATGTTCAGGGTTTACTCCTGACTCTATGCTGAGAGATCACTCCTGCTGGTGCTCAGGATAAAAATCAGAGTGGGCTATTTCTTCAGCTCCAGAAGAGTTTTATTGAGGGAAAAATTTAAAAGAAGAGAGTCCAGTGAAGAAAAAGAAAACCATATTACACACCCTGAGTAGAGGATGTGGGTGAGCACAGAATAAACTGATGAATTGTACTGGTTTCCTAAAATCAGTCTTACTAAAAAATTCCATATAGATATTTTCACATATGGAATTCACATTCAAAAATTTTACTTTTCGAACACTTCCACACATACACAAAATCACATTTTAGATACTTCCAATGTTATTTGAGACCATATCTGAGAATATTGTTGTTTTCAGTGTTTTCAGATTGGTAGTTCTTTGTTTCTATTCCTAGTGTATCCTGAACGGAAGTTTACCATCAGTACCATTAAAGCATTTGACTGTCAATTTCTGATTTGTCTTATGTGCCATGGAGACATGGAAAAGAAATGGTATTTGACTAGTGAAAGTTAAGTGGGAAACAGTAATGATTTCATTAGAGGTGCCTTATTTGTGCTATTTTTGGTTATACAAACAACACTTTGGTAGCTTCAGAGGCTTGATTAATTAGTTTATAGTTAGTAAAACATTATACCGGGGCAGAGAGATGATACGATAGGTTAGGCACTTGCCTGGCACACAGCTGTTTCTGGTTGTATCACCAGCAACATACATGTTCCCCTGAATGTTGCCAGGAGTTATCCCTAAGTACAGAGTGAGGAGTAAGCCCTTAGCCCAGCTAAGTATAGCTCGAAAACTAATAACAATAATAATAATAAACATATTAACCTTTGGACTGGAGCAATAGTACAGCGGGTGGGGCGTTTACCTTGCACGCAGCTGACCCAGGTTCGATTCCCAGCATCTCATATGGTGCCCAGAGCCAGGAGTAATTCCTGAGTGCAGAACCAGGAGTAATGCCTGAGCATCTCCGGGTGTGACCCAAAAAGAAAAAAGAAACATATTAGCCTTGAAATTTGTATATAAAGGTTAGGGGGAAACATCTTTGGGCTCTTAAATTACTGTATTAAATATTTCCTATTTTTTAGGAAAAAATATTATTATTCATTCTTCTGATAGAACATTGGTAAAACAAAAATACTTCAACTACTCTTTCTCCACTCCTGTTATCAAAAGAGCTTGAAAACTAGGTAAAGGGGAGTAAAAAATTCAGGACTTGCTAATGATGTCCCCTTTTAGTCTCTAAGAATATTTGAGTTTTCTCCCTTTTTTCTAATCCTAACTCTAAAAAATTTCCAGATCAAAATTTTTGAACATCAATTTTCAGAGAAATTTGTTCAAATTACTAGAGAAAGCATAGTTGAACATACAAATCGATTTGCATATTTCCCATTTTTATTCTTTAATAAAAGAAAATGCACAACATTTTAAGATTGAAGTGGATTCATTTTTAATGATTCACAGTGTTTATTCCACACTGATGAATTCGTGTTTGCTTAATATTTCCAAATTTAAATCAGTTCCTTTATTCTGCTATATTTATCCTAGATTTGCATTTACAGTGGGAAAGAATTCCTTCTGATTCTTTTGTTCCTCCTTGCACTATAATTCTATCATTATTTATATTCTACCTGCCACCTAATTTTCTTCCCCAGGCAAAGTAAATAAGCAAGACAGCCAGCAAAACAGTATGCTTATCCAATATATACTTTTTCATAGAACAGAGTCGAAATCATACCATATCTCTGTTTGACTTTCTACAAATTACCACTAATTGTCTACTGACCGTACCTTATTAAAAAAAAGCATAATCTGCTCCCAGTCTATACGTCTGGTCAAATTATCACTCTACATTAGCCCTTTCACCCACTTTCATATATGAAAATTATTAAACAAGTAAAAAAGGAAATAATGAAATCCTCTAGAAGAATATACGTTTCTACTTACAAGAAGTAGAAAACTGAACATAAATGAGCTGACAAGAATGTATTGATTTATATAAATTTAAAGTCTAGCAGTGAAGTACTTTTAGCAATAGTTTAATCAGAACTTTGATTTTATTTCTTCACAGCTATTTTATTTTTTTCCTCATTTCTTTTAAAATTTTTTTTTATTTTTTATTTTTTTATTAGTGAATTCACAGCTATTTTAGCTATGGAATTCTCATGTGTCATTCAGCTTCATGCTATGATTTGCCAGTAACAGTTTCTTGAATTTTTCTAACACAGACAAATGATTATTCTCTTGCCTATATTAACCAGGTTCCTAGCCTCATCACTATGAAACAATCTTTTGCCAGTAGAATATCAAATCCCTGATTGCTTTAGGTCTAGTTTATTGAAAACCAATAGCTTTCACGAGAATATGAGATAACTCTTATTGGCTTAATAAGTCTTAGACCAGTCAAAGTCCAATCAGGAAGAGTAGATCAATAGATAAGACAGGGAAAGACAATCACCTTTTCCATTACAATATGACTGTTTGGAGTTCCAATAGCCAGGGCTAAAAGACATCTTTGCATTGGAATGGGAACATTCTTTGTTATCACTAGAATGACAGCTTTCTCCTGGAAAATTGTGATTTTACAACGTTCTAATCTTTAGAGACAGATCTTGATAGCATGATATGGAAACCAAGTGGAAGTTCTTGAGAGTTTACTATAAATTAGCACTCTCTTAGATCACTCCATCAACAATTTTAGAAACAACACACAGGGCACTTTGAAAGGAATCTTATCCACTGGGTAGGAAGTTAGAAGCTTACAATATAATACCGTGTGCTTAAGAGTGATTCAGTCATAATCATTACATGGATGCACATGAAAATGTCCACATCTTCCTTTCTCATACACACCTATGTATATCAAATATCGAATATCAAATACGCCCCGGGTAGCTTGCCAGGCTCTGCCATGCAGGTGAGATACTCTTGGTAGCTTGCTGGGCAATCCAAGAGGGGCAGAAGAATCGAACCTGGATCAGCCCATGCAAGGCAACCGCCCTACCTGCTGTGCTATTGCTCCAGCTTGTCAATAAAGATATGCAAGAAAAACTATTTCAGTACTGTCTGCACAGCCAAAAATAGTAATAAGTCTCACAATGGAGACATTACTGGTTCCCGATCGAGGAAATCGATGAACAACGGGATGACAGTGATAGTGACAGTGACCTATGTATATATGTGTGTATTAGCCTGTGTATAAATTTAAAAGGGCAAATTACACCATAAACATAATTCAAGGGATAATTCTATGAATAATAAATTATTCTGAATTTTAAAATTTAAAAATTGATAAAATCAAAGCAAAAAAAAATCCAGAATTAAAGATGGACCTATTTCTGTACTTTAAGAAACACAGAAAATATATTGGTTACAAGTCAACAATAACAAAAGGTAAATACTAGAATATCAACAGCACTGTCATCCCGTTGTTCATCGATTTGCTCGGGCGGGCACCAGTAACGTCTCCATTGTGAGACTTGTTGTTACTGTTTTTGGCATTTCGAATATGCCACAGGGAGCTTGCCAGGCTCTGCCGACTAGAATATACTGAAGAGAAATTTTTCAAACAAGTATTATACCCAAAAAGAATAAGAAAGAAGAGTTTCCAACAAAGGAAACTACAGCTACGATACAAACCTGTTTTCAACCTTTTACTTATAACTAACCAATATCTTATAATAGTTATGATAACCAGAGAAAGAATTCCACAATATCAGATCTAGACAAATAACTCACCTAAAGACTAATAATTAGAAGGTCCGTAGCAGTAGCAGTAGTACAGCAGGTACAAACTTTGCTCTGCCTGCCGCTGGCAGGGGTCCTATCCCCAGTACCCTTTGGGGGTTCTCTGAGCCTGCCAGGAGTCAGCCCTGAGTGCATCAAGGAGTAAGTTCTGAGCGCTGCAGACTATGCTACCTCCCACACCCCCAACCAACTAGGAGGTACAAAAGGGCTTGAAGTATAAAGAAAAAACAGAATTCCTCTTCTTATATCAGAATGGCCAATAAATATGCTTACTATCTAAAATGAAAAATTTCACATTTTTAAAAATACTGATAAAAGAACAGTCTTTTCTGCATGAAATTTATAAAATCATTGAACAGGGGCATAAAGAAATAGTAATGAATGTCTGACAAATATGAATTTAAACTCTGAAACTAAAACTAATGGAATCAAATGTATTCATTATGTGGAGTACATGTGAATGAAAACAAACAAAAAATTAATCCCTAATATAAAATGTGAAAATGATTACTAAAAGACAACCAACCTAAGAAAGTAGCTAAAAACAGGCTATTCATAGAACAGAATATGCAAATTGTCAATTACCACAACATGATACTTCTAGTAGTCATAGAAATGCAAATTTAAGTTATAATGAGGAGCACATTTCACATATCAGGATCAGTAAAAATGCTCGACTGATGACATCTGGTGCTGGCAAGCATGTGACAAAATGGGTTCCTTTATTTATTTGCCTGTGTAAGTGAATCACTGAAAAACTGAACGTGCCATTTTATTCAGAAAATCTCACTTTGGGAAACAGGCTACAGAAATTCAAGCAAAAAATTGTACAAAAGGAAATTATATACACACCATAGATACACATACAAACACAAAAAGTGACTCCCATCTCCCTTCAGAACCACTTGGAAAGTAAAAACACTTGTTTTAATTAACAATGAGAAGTAATTTTTTAAAAAAATTTTATTAGTGAATCACCATGAGGTACAGTTACAAACTTATGAACTTTTATGTTTGCATTTCAGTCATACAATGTTTACATCTCTCTCCTGTGCTCATTCCATACTCAAAGTCACCTAGCTTTTCTCCTAATTTACCTCCTAAGTATTTTATTATTTTGTGTACTAGGTTTAGGAATTTGATCTATTTGGAGTTAATTTTTCCTGAGAGGTGTGATTTGTGTCAAGATTTGTTTTATAGCATATAGGTGTCCAGTTCTAGCACTGCTTAATTAAAAGACTCTGTTCCACTGTATTGCCCCGACACAGACACACAACTCCCCCACCAGCCCCAACTCTGTTGAAAAGAGTTAACTATGTGGGGATTTATTTCTAAGATCTATGTTCACATCCACTGACCTATTTGTGTATTTTCAGTCACTATTACATTGTCTTGATTATAGAATTTGTTTTGTTTTTATTTGATCTGATTTGTTTTTTGTGCCTTAGGGATTATTCCTGATTCTGTGCTTTGGGATCACTCCTAGCTATGTTTGATTGAACATACATGGTGTCAGGGATGAAACCTAGGTCAGAGGTCTGCAAGTGAATGACCCATTTGTGCTATCTCTCTGGCCCCTGAGTTTAGCAGTGTCAGTCTTTCTATTTGATCATCTCCAAATATCAGTTCTGCTGGCTCTTTTGAATCATTTGCCTCTTTTTATAAACTTCTCCCTATAAAAGTCCTTATAAAATTCAGAACCAGTTTGTTGAAATCCACAAAAGAGCTGATTGATACTTTTACTGAGATTTTAATAAAAGTCAAGTTCAGAGAACTAATATCTTGGCAACTTCACATCTTTCCATTAATATGGAATATCTATTAGTGTTTCCTTTGAGTTTCCATCAAATTTTTATTTTTTATTCTACATATCTATTTTGCTAGATTTATACTTGAGTATTCAACATTGGTGGAACAGGTGTTGTGCTTTCATAAATGGTAGTATTTTTACTTCAAATTCTATTTATTGCTGTTATAACAAAAAATGATTCATTTTTATTTACTCACCTTATTACAGAAAGGTGTTGTGTGTGTGCATGTGTGTATAAGAGAGAAAATTACCTGATTGTCCAAATTGTCTACATAGATGACTTTATCACATAGGAAAAACAATTATTTCATTCTTCCTAATATATAGCACTTTTTCCTCATCTATTGATGGGACCATTGTGATATTTCTTCATCAGCCCTTTGAAGTTAACAATTGCATTAAGTTATTTCTGCATGTTGAACCCGTTTACTATAAACAAATCTCAATTAGCTATGGTTTATAATTATTTGACACATGTATAGTGTACCTTTGATAATACTGTTTTTGTTGAGTATTTTTTTTTCATTTTTTCCCCATCTACTTATTTTTCCATCTATTTTGAGAAATATTGGCTTGTGATTTTTCTTTTTAAAAGATAATACTTTTTGTTTGTTTGGGGGGTCATACCAGCGATGCTCAGGGATCAATTCTTGGCTCTGCATCAGCAATTACTCCTGACCTTGCTCAGGCAATCATATGACTACCAGGGATTGAGTCCGATCAGCCACAGGCAAGGCAGCCCCCTTCCTGCTCTGCTGTCATGCTGGCCTCATGATTTTCCTTCGGTTGTTACATCTGTCAGGTGCTGATGATAGGATAACATACACTCATGGAATAAGTATTCCCTATGATCCTCTTTTCTCTGACAGCTTCTTTAGAATTACTAAAATTCCTGTATTTGAATGCTTAATAGGATTAGCAGTGAATCTATTTGAATGTGCTGTTTCTGGGACAGTTACTAGCAAGTTTACTTGAATAAACATAATTTATTCACATTGTTTATTTCTGTTGAGTTTTGATATATTGTCTGTACATTTAGACTTCTTTATTTAAGGTGATCATTGATATAGTTAGATAGATACCCGCCAATATATTCACCTACTTCTATATTTCTCTCACTGCCAACCTCAATAAATTCTTATCCTTAGTATTGACAGTGCAATCACTTTTGAAATTTTGACTCACTTTTCCTATACTCTGCCAAATCACTCACCATGAATCATCAAAGCTCCCTTACCATGACCTTGAAGGCCTGTATACGTATATCTTTTAGCTCTTCAGATCTCCTACATAACCAGTGTTTTCCTTACTTTACCAGCTATATCCTGGCAAGCTCCCTGTGGCATATTCGATAGCTGAAAACAGTAACAACAAATCTCACAATGGAGACGTTACTGGTGCGTGCCCACTTGAACAAATCGATGAACAACGGGACAACTGTGCTACAGTGCTACTAGCTATATATATTTTCTTTCCAGCATCATACTTGCCATGATCTCGCCCATTTAAGCAGCCAAATATGATGTTTTCTACATTTTGAATCCTATTCTATATTAGCTATTTCTTTAATATACCTGTTCTTCAGATGGTTTGTTTGGGGGCCACACCCAGTAGTTCTCAGATTCACTCCTACAGGGGCTCTAGGAACCACCTAAGTATCTAGCATGGGTCAGTGGCTACAAGAAAAGTGCTCTACGTTGTACTATCTTTCTGACCCCTCATTCTTCAGAGCTCAGCTGAAATCTTCCTTTCTCAGAAAAGTCTTGGCTTCAGTCCTAAGTAAAATGCTACTTGTATAAGCTTTTATGGTAGTATTTATCTTTCAGTCCCCAAATAATCCAAATTGTGATTTGACTGTGGTTCTTGAATTAATGTCTGCATTTGCCACTAGGCAATAAAATTCTTGACTGAGCCTGTGATTTTGAACACAAGTCTGTCTTCATTGTTATATAGTATATGGTAGATGCTTGCAAGTATTTGATTGAAAAATAAATCAATGAATTTTTATTTAAACTCAGAATCAGTCAATAATCCATCCTATAAATTGATAACACAGTTGGAAAATGATAAAATTCATGCCAATGAAATAGTACTATTTTCTGTGAATCATAAATCCGTATGAACCAATCATAAAAAGTGATTTCTGGTGCAACTTGGGAAATTAAATATGAATTTCATATTAAATATAAGCTGTGGCACTGTCATCCTGTTGTTCATCGATTTGCTCAAGTGTGCACCAGTAACATCTCCATTGTGAGACTTGTTACTGTTTTTGACATATTGAATACACCATGGGTAACTTGCCAGGCTCTGCCGTTTGAGCAGGATGCTCTGGGTAGCTTGCTGGGTTCTCCGAGAGGGGCAGAGGAATTGAACCTGGGTCGGCTACGAGCAAGGTGAATGCCCTACCCGTTGTGCTATCGCTCCAGTCCAAATTCTAAGTTCTGGGAGAAAATATCACTCACTCAAAATTATGTAGTCTGAAAGGTACACCATAGAAGCCACAGACAAAACTTATAATCTAAAAACTTAGTCAAATTCCACTCCTGTATATTAAAGAGGACATTAAAAATTCTCACAATATAAAAATAAGTCACTGCCTATTTTTAAAGCTTTGAAAAACATTAGCTCTCCTATCAAAATTGAGTAGAAACTACAAAACTCAATTCTACAACTTCTTGAATTCAGAAGCAAATTTTTTGCTTATCATGTAATTTTGCACTTACAAGAAGCTTATATTTCATTTAAGGTAGGTTAAAATTTACTGAAACCTACAAAAATATGCAAACATAATATTAAAGTTAAAAATAATTAAATATTATATGTGAGTATGCCAGATAATAACATAATAACTAAAAGACTACACAGACATAACTCATGGATGCTGTCCTCAGAGTTCAGAGATAATACCACTAAATTCTTACAAGGAGCACAGAGAAATTTGTGGAGATTTCTTAAATTTTACAATCAGAATTTTGACATGTTATTCAAAATATTTTTTGCACAAATAACAAAACATATAATTGATTTTTAACCTTGTATAATAGTAAAATGCTATTTCCAAATCCCTATTTTTTAAAAAAATAAGAAATTTGTCAATTGGATTTAATATGATGTTGGCAGTATGTTAATGTTATAAATCTGAATTATTTAATGGTACATATCAAAGCATGGATAAAATAATTAGAAGTCTCTTCTTATATGAATGGAACATTTTCCTCACATTATAAGGATAGTTCTAGATTAAAAACACAGAGGGAGTATATTAAAATGGTGTTTTCCTGTCTTACTGATTAATACACCTTGACAAAGTCCTTTACAATTCAACTTTTGGCTTAATTGAACACCTCTCCTTTTCAAAACAGAAAAGAAAAATTTAAATAGATCAGTTTCTGGTTTTACAATATTTATAACGTATACATAAGTTAAACAATATTACCAGCAACTACACTGTAATTTACATTTAAATAATATTATTTTTACTGTTACTTTATTTTTATTTTATACTGTTACTGTTTTTTTTCTTTTTAAATTTGTTTCATAATTAATTTTTTTTGAGACAAAACCAAGTTCCCAAATCAGTGAATGGCACTCCAACAAGAATTCTCCAATTTAAACACAGTCAAGTCCTCTTACACACTCTTCATCAACAAGTCCCTGCCATATCTGCCTTCAAGTCTACTTCCCTATTCTCCAGTATTCGTTTTTAAAAAATACTGTTTAAACGAGAACTTTTCATTGATATTGCTGTTGCAAAGATTATATAGGTGTTATGGAAAAATTAACTTACCTTTCTAAAAGAAATACAATATTAAGAATAATATAAACCCAATTTTCAAACTGAAAAAAAATTAATTAAAAAAGTTACTTCTCAGAACGTCCTCCAAATGAGTTCATATGTGGTATAAATCTTGGAACCATGGATAGATGGAGACATCGGTGATCAACAATGAAATATTTTTCTGTAGTGCCCAACTTCACTGTCAAAGAATGGCGTGACATGAATCAGAACATTTTTCTCCTATGTCAAAACCCCAAACCTTAGAATCAGTCATACAAAATGAACAAAGGAATAGAGAAAGGAAACTGCAATCAACCAGGATCAGTAGTTTCTCATCAGAATCATTTATCAACAAAAAATATAGCAACTAACTTACTTAGAACACACATGACCATGAAGATTGGTGGTGAGTCATACTGACTCTCTCTCCTGAAGGGAAAAAACATGTACAAATTAAGAAGAAAAACTATCTCCTCCTGACACAGAATATACCAATTAGGTAAGAATGTTTTCTGAGGCAATAAAACTTGAACTGAAGGTGCTGGATGCTTCTGCGCTTACCTTGACTGCTTCTTAATTCTGGTTTAATTGATTCAAGCAGCAGTGGTTCTCTGTGAGTCGGCTCTCTGCAGGAGGGGTGGTGGCCAGGGTTCAAAAGTGGTATCAAGTGTCTGGGACCAGTCGGGCAATATGTGGCCTGATGATCTGAAAGTCCAATAGTGAGGTACTCAGGCTCAGCTGTGCTGTGGTGGCTTAGGCACCACCATACTAGAGGTCACCAGGGCCATACCCGGTAGTGCTGCAGTGGCCGTGTGGTGCCAGAAATTGAACCCAGGGTCTTGTGCCTAGAAGGTGTGCGCTCAAGTTCTTTAAGCAATCATCTTGACCCCTAAGTCAGTTTGTATATTTGATAGAAATCATTAGAAAGGCAAACACCAATATGTATTCATCTCAGATTCTGATGTAGTGTCTTAGTTAATGTACTGCCACAAGTCACGGGATAGGGGGACCACTGTGTGGTGGTCTTAGCACTGTAGCACTGTCATCCCGTTGCTCATCGATTTGCTCAAGCAGGCACCAGTAACGACTCCATTGTGAGACTTATTGTTACTGTTTTAGGCATATCGAATATGCCATGGGTAGCTTGCCAAGCTCTGCGGTGGGGCGGGATACTCCTGGTAGCTTGCTGGGCTCTCCAAGAGGGACAGAGGAATCGAACCCGAGTCAGCCATGTGCAAGGCAAATACCTTACCTGCTAGTGCTATCGCTCTTGTCCAACATGCACAAATTCTATAAGACTCCTCTTTCCAAGAAGGAAAGCTTGATTTGCTTCCCTGTGGGTGTGGACTGGAATTAGTGATTCACTTGGAAGTAACAGAGCATGAAGAAAGTGGAGCTGTGTGGACTTCAAGACCAAGCTCATAAAACACATTGTGGCCTGTGCTGACTCTGTTTAATTGTATGCATGGGGGGAATCCATGCATAGATCATCCCAGAAGGCTACTCAGCCAATAGAGAGGCCCACCAGCTGAGGCTAGTGACTTCTGGCAAGAGTTATATGAAAAAGGCATCTTGAAAAGAGATAGATCCTCTCACCCTAGTACCTGGTTCTCTGGTAACTACAAACACAGTTAAAAATCTTAACTTCATGGAAAATGAAGAGTCAAGAAGTACTAAGCTTAGCTCCATCCAAGTCCTGATCCACAGAAACATTTTTGCGAAAACGTATTATGTGGTAATAAATAATCAACACAAACTGACCGGAGACTTATTTGTTTTCTTGTGGAAAAACAAAGAATTCAAGGACCAAGCTTAGCTGTCCAAGTACATTTTAAGCTTCTAGTCTTTTGATACTCTGTCTTTTGATACTCTAGTTGCCAGAAAGACTCCTAAGCAAATACAGCTGGATCAAGCAGTGGAAACTTGGACTGAAATTGGAAGGGGAGAGCGAGGACCTGGTTGATAAAATCAAGGAGTGCCTCTCTCTGCTAAAGAAGAAGAAGGTTTGGAACGTGTAGTTGCTTTTCTCTGATAGGTGAAAAGTCCTTTCCCTAGCAGACCTTTCTGAGTTTCCACGAATGTTCCTGGCTGGTTTTTAGGCAAATGAATTTTAAAATGAACGTAACTTTCTGTGAGCAATTTGGTTAAAGTGAAGTCTTGGAAATATCCTGTCTTCTGGGAAAAGATGCTCGAGTGAATGTAATGTTTCCTCTTTCTCAGAAGAATCTGAAACAAATGGAATCCTGGTCCAGGGTGCAGGATATCAATCAGTCCTTGATTTCTATAGTAGGATCATTGATAGCTGTTCACATTTATGTTCATGTTTTCAGATTCTACCCATTTTAATGGACTGGAGCGATAGCACAGCAGGTAGGGCGTTTGCCTTGCATGAAGCCGACCCGGGTTTGATTCCTCTGTCCCGCTCAGAGAGCCCGGCAAACTACCGAGAGTATCCCGCCCACCCGGCAGAGCCTGGCAAGCTACCCGTGGCATATTCCATATGCCAGAAACAGTAACAAGTCTCACAATGGGGATGTTACCAGTGCCTGCTCGAGCAAATCGATGAACAACGGGACGACAGTGATACAGTGCTACAGTCTTGTCTAGTTTGCTGACACTCACCACCCAAGGCAAAGAATCTGGGTCAAATTCAACATCAATGAGAAGAGAAGTACTTCTCGATAGTGGAACAAAAAGTGGCTGCACAAAGATACCAAGTTCCAGTCCTGGAAATGTCTAAGGAAAAGGGATATTTGCAGCTGTGATTAAGTATTCTGATCAAATGAGATGATAGTTGTACCACTGATGCCATGACTGTTGTTGTTATGGGAGATATACAAGGGGACACACATATAAGAAGATGATAACTGCAGGGAGAGACTGTAGTGATGTTACCACAAAGAACTATTAAAGAATGTTGGCCACCACCAAAAGTCAGAAGAGGCACAACAAATTATCCTTCAGAATATCCAGCTGACACCTTCATTTTAATTTCTAGTCTCCATTAGTCATTAGTCTATGATAAATGTTCCAGTAGCCCTAAGAAACTCAAACACCATTATGGGGCAGGGACAAGAGTTGAATATTGACTGAAGAATAATCTAAGACTTTTAGTATGCCTTTGAAAAATAACCAGAAAATCAAAAGAAAGCACTATTCTTTGGCACTACAGGAGTAACTGAATAAAGAAACAAAAAATGCAATTTCAAGTATAAATAAGGAAAATTAATTCATGGTCAAATGTTGTCTGTAAACTGCTTAAAATATAAAAATTTTCTTCTTATTACTGTATAAGGGATCAAAGGTAATTAAAAATAATACGATGTTGAAGAATGAGTAAAAAAATGAGTATCCTTTAGATTTCAGGAGGAAAATGGAGAAAATAAAACCAAAAATAAGCACTTCATTGGAATATACATTTGACATAAAGTATGTAGATCAGAAAGCAAATAAGAATAGTTGTTGTATACTCCTTTTGAAGAAGAGACTCATAAGTACATAAGTTCCAAGATAGAACTATGTCGAATGAAAGAAAATATATTTTTCCAAATAGTAGGGGCTTTGTAACAGTGTCCAAAGGACATAATATCTGTCTTTTGATATTCAAATGCCATAAGAAACTGGGACCATATTTTCTTATCCTTTTCCTATAGCGATTGGTAAAGGACGTTGCATAATGCCCATAGTAAATGATGAATGGTAAAATGAATGACGATGCGCTCAAATACTAATTCCTGCAGGCAAACTGGATATGCAGTTTAAAGTCAGCGTCGGTTTAAAGTCAGAGAGGTAGATAGTGAGTATGGCACTTGTCTTGCATGTGACTGACCAATGTTCAGTCACCAGCACACCATGTGGTTTTGCTGAACCCCAACAGGAGTGATCCCTGAATGGACAGCCTGGAATAAGCCCTGAGCACTGCTAGGAGTGCCCTCAACAACACCGCCTCCCAGAAAAGAAAAATAAATAAAGTTAGGGTTTGATTCCTTCATCCCTCTCGGAAAGCCTGGCAAGCTACCGAGAGTATCCCGCCCACACGGCAGAGCCTGGCAAGCTACCCGTGGTGTATTCGATATGCCAAAAACAGTGACAACAAGTCTCACAATGGAGATGTTACCCGTGCCCGCTCAAGCAAATTGATGAGCAATGGGACGACAATGCTATAGTGCTACAGGGATCAGGGAGATATCTCAAAGGACTAGTGTTCATTCTTTTCATGGGAGGGGTGTGGAAGGGGATAGGAGGAAGCACCACATGGTCCCACCCAAAGCACTGACAGAAGTAACTTTGAGCATCCCTGAGTGTGAATCCCCCCAAAATTTCCATACCAGATTACAAACCAAATAGCTAAAAATACTGAATTGAAGTCCAACCTTATTCTCACTATCATAGAGGATTATACTTCACTCCAATATAAATTCCCTTTGTTACTGTCTGACAGTGGCAGGAAATTAGAATAAACATTTAAATTCATTTCAAAATTTATAATTCTTTGCTTGTATAGTATAACTTCTAACATAAGTTCTTTCATTTCTCCAGAATCTGCCAGATCCAGTGATTTCTCTAATTAAATTATGGAGTTGAGGTGGGGAGTTTGAAATATGTAAAGATTTGTATATAACAAGGATATTTGTAAGGATCTGTACATAGTCCTTAAGTTTAGAGATTTTCTTCATGCATTAGTGAGCAAGGGTAACATTATTTCACTGACAAATACATATAAGTACAAATATATTCTTAATTATACAAACATATTTTTGTTTAGTTTTATGTATATCAATACCTATGAATACAATGAATAACTTAATATTTTTACAATTATGAACTATTAGGAACATCCTCGTTTAACCATATTATTTTATATTATTTATTACAGAACAACGTGACACACAATGGTAGCAATTGCCTGAATAATGAATCTAATTTTTTTAAAAAACACTCATGTGATGATAATAAGGTAATGATAATTATTTTGAGTTTGTAAGTCATTAGAGCTTGGTTTTGCTTAAAACGTATCTGTCTTAGATAATTATATGTTAATCACATTCTTTTGGTTTTAAGCAATTCCCATTGATCTGTAAAGTCTTATTAATCTTCTTTTATACTTTCATTTTACAAACAACTCTATGCTAAACATTTTTTTCTATTTTAGTTATTTTATTTTTTACCTTGAAAATACTAGAACTCTTTAATTCAAAGAAGCGGATCTCTAAAATTCTGAAATTTAAAGAAATTGTTTTTTAGAGTTCTACATACTCAGATACAAATTATTAACATAATTCAGTTGTAGGCACTTTGAAATGTTTTTCTTCACTATGTGCTCATCTTCCAACCACTGTCATCTATAACTAGAATAATAATACAACTTACAAATTTTAAATGGTGTGTAATTTCTTTCTACACAGCTAATGGGCTATTTGGAAGTCTTTGTAAAAATTCAGAAAACCTGAGTTAACTACATGGCACCTCATTAAATAATTTTTTTAAGTTCTTATTTCAAATGCTTAAGATTGTGTTATGTAAATATAGCCCTTTATTTCCATATAACAAATAATTTATACACAGCTCAAATGGTATAAAATTAACAGCAATAATTAAAACCACACATATCTTTCATTATTCTTACTTCCGTAAGTCTCTCCTTGTTTACCTTGCTTCAAATCAAATCCTCTTATGATCGGTCTATGTACAAGTAATGAGAAAAGAGGCATTAAAAGTCAGGTTGCATTAAGCCAAGTTCTGGTCACTTCACAGAAACACTAGAAAGTAGACAGTTTCCGTTTAGTTACTTGACAAGCATGTGATAAAATGGGAATGGGATGAAGGTAAGCCATTATTTAGCAATACAGCTCTGGATTTAGGCTCCTTAAGAAAGCTTATCATGTCTTAACATTTCATTTGAACCTCAGTACTTCTGGCCTTTTCTTTCTATAATAGGAAGCTATGTTTTTATTCCGTGCTGCTCGAAAGTTGAAGCTATTTGTTAGAAAGAATATCACTGAGGATTTCGATCTTCATTTATTAAAAATTTCACAAGGCACGATTAAACTGTTGAACTGCACCAATAAGGTAAGCTGAGGCATGATTACTTTTGCATAAAAATATAAACTGTTCCCATACTATGATACTGTCATTTTCTTATGAGCCTCTCCATTATCATAGTCTTGTAACTGCTGACTGTAATTTTTATTCGACTTGAAGTGGAAAGTCTCACTTGGAAAACTTCTGTCCATCTCTACTTTAAAAAAGAGGAGTAAAATATATTTGTTTACTTCATTGGCCACAATAACCTTCAAGGAATCAGCTATGATAAGCTGGTTGCAAATGGTAAATTATATCCATAAAACAATTAAATAAAACATTAACATAAAATATTTATTAAAAATAATCACCAATCAAATATATTTCTATGTATAATGTGGGCCTATATGTCAGACCACTTTGTATGTTTTGTTTCAACAAATTTGATGCATAGAGGGCTAGTTTTTCTACTTTTTTAGTTAGCAGCTATGATAAATAAATGACAAAACTTGCAAGACAATGTTTTGAGACAAGGTAATATTTGCCAAACAGAAATAACAGCTAAAAATTTTGTAGCTGTTATTTCACATTGAGTTAAATGGCATAATTAGTATAAAGTGACTCATTCTAAACATTTTAATAAGTGTTATTATTATTATCACATCATCATTAGTATTACTCTGTACTGCCCCAAATGCTACCAAAAATCAAAAGTGCTTATAAATTTTTAAGTCATTTTTAAACATCATTAATGTGAAAAAAGATTGAGGGGGCTGGAGAGATAACACAGTGGGTAAGGCTTTTGTCTTGCACAATCCTGAACTGGCTTCATTTCCCGGCACTACATTTGGTCCACTGAGCACTGCCAGGAGTAATTCCAGAGAGCAGAACCAGGAGTAACCCCTAGTATCATCAGGTATGACACAAGTTTGTTAAAATAGTGTTATTTTTTAACCTTTGAGGTTTCCCATAAAAGTTACATAAAACATAGATTGTCTATGAGTCCAGCTAAAAGTCATGAAAATAAAAATGATGTAAAGTCATTAATTTATCTACTTGATATAAATCAGTCTCTTCTTGGCATCCAGGAATTACCAAGCTATTGTTTCTTTATGTTAGTCCCTTTAATGATTTTTTTTGTGTTCTGTTTTATTCAACCACCAATGCCTACTTCAAAATTCATGAAGATTTCACACTGTAGCCTACCTGCTAGACTATTTCAAAGCATTCCTTCTAAATGGTGATTTCAAAGTAGAGTCTAGTGCAGGAATGAAAGACGGGTTTCTTATTACTTCCGCATCCAATATCACTAGTAACTGCTGCAAACACTATATATTGCATGTAAGCCTCAAACTAGGATTCCAGTAGGAAAATCTCGGAACAAACAAGATCTGTTGCCTTAGGGAAGAGTCAAGCCTTAGATTGTGCTATGGCTTTGCAATTCCTGCTGTTGTATGTTGAGATTTGCATGAATTACCATGCTCCAAAATAAAAGGGTTGGTCAGGAAAAAATACATGAGCCACTAAATCTTGAAATTGAGAAAAAATTAATGTATAAAATAACCATACCCAGTGGATCACCACTCCTTCACCTTTTTCTTGAAGTAATAGACAAAATATTAAGGACATGAGCTACACCAAATTTTCTTCCTGAACCAGGCAGAGTTCAAGCTTTTTTACTAAAATTTCATTTTGCCTCTGATGGGTAAAATTTAATAAATTCTATTGCCAAGTTTTAAGAATTTAGTGTTGTCTTTATTTTCATGTTGACCAAAAATCTAGTTTTATCTCCAAATATCTGCAAACTTTATGGATCCAGATATTCAGAAGACTAACCTCTCTTGTGGCTTCTTTTCCCTTGACACTGTATATATACAAATTAAATTAGCATTATGCCATGGTAATATTAAAGAATTTTAATTTAATCCTCAAGCATACTAAATGATCTGACAGTGATATGGAAACTGGACATTATATTATGAGAGGGGGAAAAATTGTTATTCAACATTATAAATGTGACTTTGTTTTTAAGGTGAAAGACAGAAAATCATCTTCCCATGGTGAAGGCCAGCCCACTAGGAATTTGGTGAGAGTATATGTATAAACTTATTTTATGAGATTTTACTAAAATTAATAACTTTAAAACTCGCTTTGAATTATTTCTATGGTTGACTTAGGAATACTCATGCAATATTAACAGTTGTAGAAGTAGGTAATTTAAGTTGAATCCCTTTTGCACTACATTTTTTTAAAAAATCAATTTTTTCAAAAGCAGCAAAATTAAAATATTAAAATTAAAATATTGACAGAATATCAATACCATTCTTGTCAGTAAAGCAATACAAATAAAACATGAGCTGCTTTTAAGGGGCAGAGAGACAGTATAGCAGGTGAGGCACTTACCTTACATGTGGCCAACCTGGGTTTGATCATTGGCATCATCCCATATGGTACCCTGAACATCAGGAGTGATCCCTGAGTGCAGAGCCAGAAGCAAGCCTGAACACCACTGGGTACGGCTTCCAAACAAAAAAAAGTACATAAATTAAAAGGTGCCATTTTATACCAATTTCACTAGTAAGTACACACTATCCTATGCATACATGCATATTACTATGTATATACCATATATATGCACTATTCTACATATGTGTGTGCATTTGAATTATATAGACATTTCACGTGAATTATTTTTAATTTTTTGTTTTGTACACATTTTAAATTATACACAATTTAAATATACCTAGAAATGAAAAGACTGGAATATTAAATCTGGTTAAACATGAAAATGATATAAATATTAACTAGGAATTAGATATGGTAAAGTGAACTCATGTTCTTAAGAGCTATGGGTTCTTTCATATTTCCATCATTATTGTAATGTTTGAATAACAGATCCGTGGGGGCATGGACACTTCCTCCCCCTCTTAGAGTGACAGGGAGTATGTGGGCACGCTGAAAATCAGGGACCCTGGGAATCACACTCAAGTGGAAGAGTTGAAATGAAAGCATGAGCAAAATAAGTACCTGAAGGGTTTTGTCTCAGAGAATTTTGGAAAGCTTAGAAAAGCAAGATAACATCTGTGTTCCTAAGATTAGAGAGGTAAAATAATGGTTGCTGTGTTTGTCTTATTAATGGATTTTCAATCTTGGTCTCTGAGTAAAATTTATGCAACAATGTTATCTCACATTAGGCAGGTAGACTTAAATATGCACTTTTAAAGGATGTCTTGGGAGTCTCAATAAAAAAGAACACTAGAGGGGCCGGAGCAATAGCACAGCGGGTAGGGCGTTTGCCTTGCACGCGGCCAACCCAGGTTCGATCCCCGGCATCCCATATGGTCCCCCAAGCACCGCCAGGAGTAATTCCTGAGTGCATAGCCAGGAGTAACCCCTGAGCATTGCTGGGTGTGACCCAAAAACGCAAAAGAAAAAAAAAAAGAACACTAGAAATTCTACATATTTATCTTTAGAATATATTCTCTCCTCTTTTGAATGTATTATTCAAAGTGTATGGATTGATGCAAATACATCGGTACAGCTAGAAGAGATACGGATATGTGACTAAACTAAAATAGGATAGGCAAATGGAAGACCTAATATTTATGCTTACTTAACATATAACTTTTTCAACTTATTTTTCTTCTTTCCGGGTCAATTTCCTCATGTGTGAATTGAGGTGATATCACAATTTCCAGAGAAATACTAAGTAGATAAAATGAAGCAATATATGTAAAGCACTGTGCATAGCCCCTGGCATAGAAAACAGTAATTAGTATTCAGGTGAAAAATTTTTTGGAATTATTTCACTCAATTCAAATCCGGCTTCCCAAATGAGAGTTTTTAACTAGTTTATGACGCAATCGTCATATATTCTCTAATAGAGATAAAATTTATCAAAATAATCTAAAATTTTTCAGTGTTAATTATTCCTTCTATATAAAATATTTTTCCATATTACAAACCTCACCTTTCAGGGACCTGGTTTGATCCCTGACACCTCATAGTCTCCTGAGCAACAGCAGAAGAGGTCCCTGGGCACAGAACCAGAATCACAACATGTGGCCTAAAAATCATTAAATAAATAGATTCAATTTAGTAATAATCTACAATTGTCCTATACACAAATGCTTAAACAGCATTATCATATATACTGTTGCAGTAAAACTGGCAGCCACCTGCCATACTCTAATATCCTAAATTTTGATTCACACAAACTTTTATTCCTATACACAAACTATCAAAAACAGTAAAAAGTCTCACAATGAAGACGTTTCTGGTGCCCGCTCGAGCAAATCGATGAACAATGGGACGACAGTGCTACAGTGCAGTGCTACACAAACTATCACAATTACAGTTAGAAATCATAGCTTATAATATTATGAGAGGTTATCTTTCTGGCACTACATTTTAAATTTAATTTTTATTAAAAGAAATGTATTTTTATTACATGTAATTATTATAAATTAAAATTTTATTAAATTTAATATTATTAATTGAATTTAATTTTAAAATAATTTATTTGGTTTGAGGGCCACACCTAGTTGTGCTCAGGACTTACTCTTGGCTGTGTGCATAGGGTTCACTCCTGGATGTGTTTGGGGAAACTATAGGTTGTTAGTACTGAACCCAAGTCAACTATAAGCAAGACAAGAGCCAGAAGCCCCGGACTATCTCTCCAGCTGACAACAACATTTTAATATAACCTAATGAAATAGAAATGAGACTGAAACTTTTCAAAATGTGTATACTTATTAAAAAATGTGAGTTTAACACTTTGTAAAATATGTTATTTCTCCAGGAAGAGAATAAACAGAAGTGTCTCCTAATTACACTACTAGACAAGATACAAACTTGTTGGAATAAAGTTTTTGCGGAACAAAAAGGACACTGAAAAATATGGAATTGGATATAAAAACATGAACTTTATGCATATCCTCCAAAAATCTGTCCTCTCGTGCAATTTGGGGAAGCTGAATGCCTCCATGAAGTTACTGAATAAATTCTAGTAAAATGGAATATATCCACTGAGAAATACATACTATTCGAGAGAAATCCATGCAGAAATGAATATAAAGATGAGAAACCAAGTACTGCAATCAACAAAATGATTTGTGGAGGATATAAATGTATTCTATGAATTCTATGCTGATTTTCCACTTGAAGCACTGCTACAATAATATTTAAAGTAGTCGAAAGTTTTCAGAATACACCATCTCAGTGAGATACATAAAGGTACCAGAAGGAAAAATTTACATTTACTATCAAAATAATCCATGGTATTACATCTGTTTTAGAAATGTTTTCAGAGTTACAGTGAGCTATGGATAATGCTCAAGAGAACAAGAGTCAGAAATACCTTGAAGAAACAGCAGCCAAAAAAAAAAGTTCAAAATTCTTGACACCAAAAGATATAATTAAATATAAATGTTTACTATATTGCCTTAAATAACTGGTATGTCTTAAATGTTTTTAAATGAAAATGAATAATCTCACAAAGTAGAAAAATCACCCATTGTAAGGATGCTAACAGTAGTACTATGTTACTTTTGTCATTTATGTAAAAATAGAACTTATCTAAATAAGTTTGCAATTTAGGAAGTATATTTTTAAGAGAATAATATATATTGTCCTTTCAATTAATGGAATGTATATATTTAATTTTGACTGTATATAAAATATTTTCATATGCTATTACAAATTGCTTACTTTGAATAACTTTCTCCTTTGATAATAAATTACCTATGTATGAACACTGTGAGATTTACTTAATGAGTTGCAAGAGGACGGTTTTTTTCCTTTTTTGGATCACACCTGGCAATGTTGAGGAGTTACTTTTGGCTCTGCACTAAGGAATTACTCCTGGCAGTACTGGGGGACCATTTGGATAATGGGGATCAAACCCATGTCGGCCCTGTGCAAAGCAAACACCGACCTGTTGTACTATTGCTCCAGCCCCAAGAGGAGTTTTTAAAGAAAAGATTCTTAATGCTGTTCTACTTCTTGCTCTTCTACCTTTCTGTGAATTTATAACATTTAGTGCTTATCTAGAATACCTGGGCCTCCCAAACTACGTAAGAACAAGGACATCATTTTCTATGTGTCTTTTAAAAATAAATTTTCTTATGTACCTAACACCATTCACAAAGGTCTGTAAACTATCTTCATTGGATTGCAAATAGAAAGGAATATACTGTGTTGGTAAGCCCGGGTCCTGATGTGGATGACTCACATCCCTCTCACTCTTGGACAGCATTTTTGGCACCTGTTAAGTTGCTTTATTTAACCAGCTTGACCCCTGCTGTATGGTGATTAAGCCTTTCCACTACTCTTAACCCATCTCTTTTTTTTCATTCTTCCCAGCCCATTTGGTGTCTCATTTGTACAGATAGGTGTACAGAATTGTATAGACGACAGGGTAGAATTCATTCAATCGATCACTCCATTAAAGAGGGGCTAAATCAAGTATTTTTTTTTTAATTCAGTTTCACTCAGTTTCATTTTGTTCAGTTTTATTGTTAACCCCAGAAAAGGGAGTTAAATCTATAATGGTGCTAAAAAAAGGAAACAGGACCAGAGAGTTAGCACAGTGGACAGGGACCCTGCTTGCATGTGGCTAACCCAGGTTGGATCCCAGGGACCACATCTGGTCACCTGAGACGTGCCAGGAGTGATCTTGAGCACAGAGCCAGCTGTAAGCCCTGAGCACCGCAGGTGTGCCAACATCCCTCCCCTCAAAATCAAAGAAACATTTGAGAATTCAATAGGTAAGAATTTGTAAACATAGATTAAAATGAGTTTAATCCTCCTATAACATTTTCACATTTTACTGGTCTAAAATGTGCCACTTTTGTATAACAATCAGGGAATACCGATTTATATTAAGGTCTTATGTTCAAAAGCTCTCCCAGCTTTCAAGGAATCTGCTGAAGCACACGCTCCTTTCAGGATATAGAACACTTACTGTATCTGCACACCATATATGGAAAAGAGATGAACACCACAACACACATACACAGTAATCCCATCAATAAGTGAGGAGAAATGAACAGACACTTCCTTAAAGAAGACATAATTCTGGTCAACAGGCATACGAAAAAGAGTTGATCATCACTGATTACCAAGGAAATTCAAGTAAAAACAACAATGGATTATCAACTCACTCCAGTGAATAGGGCATCTTAAAAAAATTCAAAAGTGTGGGTGAGGATGTGATAAAAAAGAATTCTCATTGTCTGTTAGTAGGAATGCCATCTGACTCGGATTATATGTAAAACTTCTTTGGATAGATTAAGGACTTTATGCCAAATCTGTATCATTTCTTCAGAAACTTATACATGTGCCTGAGAAATAGTATGAGGATTAAAGCACTTGATTTGCACTGGAACAGCCTCAATTTTATCCCTACCACTGTATAGTGCCTTCTGAGCACTGCCAGGAATGATCCCTAAGCAAGTCAAGAGAAATCCTGAGCACTGCCAGGTGTGGCTGAAACAAGAGAAGGAAAGAGAGAGAAAAGTTAAAAAACCTAATGTTTTGCATTATTCTTTCCCCCACCTTGGTGGTATTAGAAAGTATTCAATTTGAGGCAGAGAAATGGGAGAGAAAGAGAGAAGAGAGGGAGAGAGGGAGAGAGAGAGAGAGAGAGAGAGAGAGAGAGAGAGAGAGAGAGAGAGAGAGAGAGAGAGAGCAGAGCTCAATTGAATCTCCAGCCTCAGCATCACATAATCACATATGGTCCCCTGAGCCTGCCTGGAGTTCATTCAGTCATTCAGTGCAGACCCAGGAGCAGCTCCTGGGCACTCCTGGATGTCTCTGTCTCTCTCTGTCTCTGTCTCTCTCACATCCTCCCCGCCCCTTGGAGCCTTATGGTCTGCGATACAGATACTGCAAGTTTGTCGGGTATATGCCTTTATCTACTTTTAGCACTCAGTTCCTGACTTGTGGACATCTTAGACTGCAATGGAAGCAATTTATTTTCTTCTCTTTCATTTCCAAATCCAGGGACAAATATTCTCATCATAATTTTTGTTACTTTTACCTTTATTTCTATGGAGGCAGTATTGGTTTACAATAGTATACATGAATGTTCATATGTTTTAAGGGTACAAGGTTACCACATCACATCCACCATCAAATTGCCAATATCCCTCAGCCACAGACCATGATCATAATCAGCCAGTCACGCTTCTCCTTTCTTCATACTCTGTTACTTTTGGAAGCCTGGAAAGCATGTGAAATATGATTGTCTGACTAAATTCTCATATTTCCTTCCTGTTCACACCATCCCAGAGATACTAGGCTCCCAACTGAAAGCCTTTTTTTTTTTTTAATTTTTACCCGTCTGCAAGCTTCAACATAATGAATGTTCTTAATAGAAATTTCTAAAGATGCGGGGAAATAATAAACAATTCAATGCAGTAAAGAAAAGAATAGACACTAATGTCACACTCCTCCTTATTTTTTAAATTTTTTATTGAATCACCATGTGAAAAGTTACAAAGCTTTCAGGCTTAAGTCTCAATCATACAATGATCAAACACCCATCCCTTCACCACCAAGAACCCCAGTATACCTCCCATCCCACCCCCACCCCCTGCCTGTGTGGCTGACGATTTTCACTTTACTTTCTCTTTACTTTGACCACATTCAATATTTCAACAGAAAACTCTAGTATCATTCGGAATTTTCCCCCAACAATCAGAGCTGCCGAAAAGGCAGCATTTGCTAGTTTGTTTTCCATTGCTAAGAATGAAGAGCATATGAGGTTTTGGATTTCTGGTATTTTAGTAATTAAGTCCAGAGAAATTTCTTCCAGAAATTGCATCACTGCAAGCTCGTACCTCTAATGGGCTTTATAAGATGGCAGTCGCTACGCAGCTGGGAAAGGAAAAGCCAAGAGAGAAAAACCTTACCCTCTTGGGCCGGCATGGGGCCGTAGCTCACAGTTTAGAGGCATTTCTGCAAGAAGCTACTGGGTGCTGAAAGTAGTTAATTGGCCTCCAGGATCGTGGACATTCAGGAACGGAGGGGCCGCTCATGTGCGGCCTCACGGGATCACATCTGGGTGGAGAGTGGCGTTTTGTTTTTATTTAAAAACTATCACTGTTTATGACCAAAATACAATCTACAGAATGGGAAAGGATATTTACACAATACCCATCTGATAAGGAGCTGATATCAAGGGTATATAAAGCACTGGCTGAACTCTACAAGAAGAAAACATCCAACCCCATCAAAAAATGGGGCGAAGAAATGAACAGAAACTTTCCCAAGGAAGAGATACGAATGGCCAAAAGGCACGTGAAAAAATGCTCTGCATCACTAATCATCAGGGAGATTCAGATCAAAACAACCATGAGATACCACCTCACACCACAGAGACTGGCACACATCCAAAAGAACAAAAGTAACCACTGTTGGAGAGGATGTGGGGAGAAAGGGACCCTTCTACACTGCTGGTGGGAATGCCGACTGATTCAGCCCTTTTGGAAAACAATATTGATGCTTCTCAAAAAATTAGAAATTGAGCTTCCATTTGATCCAGCAATACCACTCTGGGAATATATCCCGGAGAAACAAAAAGGTATAGTCGAAATGACATCTGCACTTATATGTTCATCGCGGCACAGTTTACAATAGCCAGAATCTGGAAAAAACCCAAGTGCTTGAGAACAGATGACTGGTTAAAGAAACTTTGGTACATCTACACAATGGAATACTATGCAGCTGTTAGAAAAGATGAAGTCATTAACTTTGCATATAAGTGGATCAACATGGAAAGTATCATGCTAAGTGAAATGAGTCAGAAAGAGAGAGACAGACATATAAAGATTGCACTCATCTGTGGAATATAAAATAACAGAGTAGGAGACTAACACCCAAGAATAGTATATAAGGAGGTTGGCTCCTTGGCTTGAATGCTGGCCTCACATGCTGGGGAAAAGGCAGCCCGCATAGAGAAGGGGACACCTAGTAAAATGTGGAGATCCCGCGCGGGAAGGGAGATGCGAGCTGAAAGTAGACTAGCGATTGAACAGGATGGCTACTCAATACCCCTATCGCAAACCACAACACCCAAAAGGAGAAAGAGAACAAAATGGAATACTCTGCTACAGAGGCAGGGTGGGGTGGGGGGAGGACGGGATTGGAGGGTGGGATGGATACTGGGTTCATTGGTGGTGGAGAATGGACACTGGTGGAGGGATGGGTTCTTGAACATTGTATGAGGGAAACATAAGCATGAAGATGGGTAATTTGTAACTGTACCCTCATGGTGACTCACTAATTAAAAAAATAAATAAAATTTTAAAAAATGGGAAAAGAGACATAATTGGAAGTAAAAATGAAAAAAAATAATAAAAAAATTAAAACTATTACTTTTTAAATTAAATTATCCTAAACCAAATTGTAACTCTTTCATATTTCCTCCCAGCTGTCACTAACCATCTCTTTCCCAAACTTCTTCAGAGAAATTATTACATTTTAATACATTTACTAATAAATTAAATGTCACAATAAAAGATACTAACTTACATTCTTTATCTTGTCAACTAGAATGTAAGCCTCATATTTCACTCACTTCTTCCCTGTACCAGAAGCAATGCTTTACAATGAAAAGGAATTGCAAAAATATTTGATAAGTATATACCATGTTCATCCAAAATTTATTGTAATAACATATCCTTTAGTGAGAACCTATTAGGTGTAACATTTACATATACCGTAAGTTGCATAATTATTCATGCACAGATTTATGTATGTTATTGGCAACCTTCAAATTAGCCCTGTCAGAATGGTATGAATAAGAGACTTCAATTTCTTAAAATTCAATTTGTGGGGGAAAGAAATTAGCTTGTGATTCTCTAACACCAGAAATGGAATGTGGAAAGGTGGCCAGTACACTGACAATTCTGCCCTCGTGAACACAACTTTAGGTGTCTCTCCCAAGACCGCGAGCACTGTGAAAGGGGCACAAGGTCAAAGCGAATTTTAACACTGAAGAGTTTCTGAGTGTGCAAATTATATGCCGTCTAGTTGTGTGTAAGCAAAAGGGAATTGGCTAAGAAGCTCCTGGGTAATTTGCAATATCTCTGAAATAGCCAGCGAAAGAAATCTGGTCATTAATTGGCCAGAAACAACGCACAAATTAACATCACAGATTACTCCCGAGGAGGGACGCCCCAACTCTGTGGCACGAAGGGAGCACGGGGTTTCAAATATTAAAGTCAAAACTGAAACAACTTTCAATCATTTAGCTCTTGGCCCATATCCTAGGCTGCTATCAATTATGCAAGTTTGTTAAAAATAGGAGATTCCACATCTTCCTTTGAAAACAATTCAACCATTGCACTGACATTTTAATAATTCATCACCTTTGGTCCATTTTGATACTATTTTGTTTACTGGAAAGAATCAGTCTGCTTTTTCCACTTTCCATTGACACAGATGCCGGCTCAGAGCTAAAAAGGGATGGTCCTTAGGGAAATTTTTAATTACTGTTTTAATTTCCCTACTCATGGTTGGCCTGTTCAGGTTTTCTACTTCCTCCTGATTCAGTCTTGGGAGGTTATTTATGATTCCAAAAATACATCCTTTTTTTTTTTTTGGTAGCTTCTCTAGTTCATTGGTATTTCCGTGTAACCCCTATGTACCTTTGTATTTCTGAGATATTTGTGTCATTTCTCCCCTTTCATTTTTGAGCTCATTGGGGTTTTCTCTTTGCCAGTATATGTAAATATTCATTGGGTTTTCTTTTTGTCAGTCTATATAAATATTTCTTTTGAAAAAGAGCTCCTTTCAATTTACCCTTTGCTTTTTTTGATTTCTACATCACTAAACGCCAAAGCAGAAGGAAATATTAAAAGTTAGAACAGATTTCTAATGATTTCTGCTTTGAATTTTATTATTTCCGTTCTTACTTCGGGACTTCGTTTTCGTCCTTTTTCTAGTTTCTCAAGCTGTAAGTTTACTTGAGCTTTTTTCTTATATTCTGATGTAAGTGTGTATTGCTATGAAGTTCTCCTACGTAGTTTTCTTGCTAGGTCCCTTACGTTATGACAGTTTGTCTTCATTCTCACTCATTCCAGTGAATTGTTTTATTTGTTAATTTTCTCTTTGAGCCAATGGTTGTTTAACAGTTAGTATATGGTTCAGTTTCCAAGTTTTGGGCCTATTCCTGGCTTTTTTCTTATAGCTAATATTAGAAACAAATTAGACTGCAAAAACCATCAGCTACATTTGTGATGTTAGATGAAGTGTAAATTTTTTTAAAAACCTTTATTTCAGAGCGGGGGAGTGTTAACCACCCCAGGTGTGCAAGACAATCACCTTATTCTAGAGCAAGATGGGAGTGTCCCCCCTCATTACATTGTCACTGTCACTGTCATCCCTTTGCTCATCAATTTGCTCGAGTGGGTACCAGTAACGTCTCCATTGTGAGACTTGTTGTTATTGTTTTTGGCATCTCGAATATGCCACGGGTAGCTTGCCAGGCTCTTCCATGTGGATGAGATACTCTCAGTTGCTTGCCGGGCTCTCTGAGAGGGGCAGAGGAATCGAACCCGGGTTGGCTGCACGTAAGGCAAATGCCCTACCCACTGTATTATCACTCCAGCCCCATTACATTGTAAGTATGATAAAAGTAATATGTATGTATGGGGCTGGAGTGACAGCACAGCGGGTAGGGCATTTGCCTTGCACGCAGCCAACCCGGGTTCGATTCCCAGCATCCCATATGGTCCCCCAGCACCGCCAGGAGTAATTCCTGAGTGTAGAGCCAAGAGTCACCCCTGTGTATCGCTGGGTGTGACCCGAAAAGAAAAAAAAAGTAATATGCATATTTATTAAAAATCAACACTATAAAGTTATGAGAAAATAAAACCAAATATCTTGAAATAAGCAGTATTTTGAGAAGCACATTTCAAGTCTTTTTGTCCGTGTACTTTAAGAACTTGTCTTGTATGTGGCTGACCCAGGTTCAATCCCTGACAAAACATACAGTTCCCTGAGCACAGTCAGGAGGGATTTCTGAATACACACACATACCCCAAAGTACCACCAGATAAGGATCCTCCAAAAAAAAAAAAGTATAACTAGTTTGTTGATTCAATGAATTAAAATCAGCAATTCACCAAAGTATGTCACCATTACTCAGAAACATTGACAACCTCCTAAGATTGACATAAACTCAAAATAGGTGTAGAAACAGAAGTGATTGGGCAGTGAGAATGTAAGTAAAGAGCTAATGTGAGATCGCACTAATCAGATGGAAATACAAATAGCTTCATTCAAAATTTACCTTCATCTCAGTCCCTGGAAGAGTAGAAATTATTTATATTTTATAGTTCCAAGGAAATCCCTGCATACACATCCTTTCTCTTGTCAAATATCTTTTCTTCACTAATGGGAATGTAGCATTCCCTCACAATCTACCAGGTTTCCTAAGAACTGAAATAAGGAAATTAAAATATGAAATGATCAACTGTATAATTTGTGGGACAAGAAATTATCTCTCCCAATGAACGTAGGAGTGCAGAAGGTTTCTGCTGCGTGTTTTGGGCCTCCAGGGTATATTTCCAAACCTGGTCTTTCTGGGTCAAAGGGGAACTCAGTTTCTAGTTCTTTGAGGAATGTCCATATTGTTTTCCAAAATGGCCTGAACAGTCGGCATTGGCCTGACCCCCCAACAGTGAAGGAGAGTCCCTTTCTCCCTCCATCCGCACCAACACTGGTTGCTCTTGTTCTTTTGGGTATGTGCCAGTCTCTGTGGTGTGAGGTGGTATCTCGTTGTTGTTTTGATCTGCATCTCCCTCACGATTAGTGATGAAAAGCATTTTTTCATGTGCCTTTTGGCCATCTCGAATTTCTTCTTTGAGAAAGTTTCTGTTCATTTCATCACCCCATTTTCTGATGGGGTTGGATTTTTTCTTGTAGAATTCAATTAGTGCCTTGTGTATCGTTGATATTAACCCCTGATCAGAACGGTATTGGGTGAACAACCTTTCCCACTCTGTAGGCTGTCTTTCAAAATAGACAGAATCTGGAAACAACCCGAGTGCCCAAGAATAGACAAATAGAGAAACTATGGCAATTCTACACAATGGAATACAATGCAGCTGTTAGGAAAAATGAAGTCATGAAATCTGCCTATAAATTATAAATGGAGAGTATCATACTGAGTGAAATGAGTCAGAAGGAAGACAGAAGTAGAATGACTGCCTTCATTTGTGGGATATAAAATGCACATACATATATAGTAGAAGACTAATATCTGTGTCCAGGGGCTAGGAGGACTGGTCAATGGTTGAAATCAACTACCAGTGTGTGTGGGGTAGTGGCTGTATGATTAATAGCTGGGAATGGTCACACTGAATGAGAACTGAGCACAGACAGTAGGTAAAGGGATACTTTTGATAACCTTTCAGTATCAATATTGCAAACCATAATATCTAAAAGGAGAAAGAGACAGAGAGAAAGAAGAAAGGCACCTGCCATAGAGGCGGGCTGCAGGGGTGAGGGGTGGGGGGCGGGGGAGGGAAACTGGAGACACCGGTGCTGGAAAGAGTACACTGGTGGAAGGATGGATATTGGGACACTGTATGACGAAACCTAATAATTAACAGCTTCGTAGGAGACTACCTCACAGCGACTCAATCAAAGAGTAAAATAACAAAAACAAAACAAAAATAAAAACTCAATGACTGAAGGCATTAAAAAAAAAGATCTCTTCCACACTTCTGCATATGCTGCTGCTATCTTTAGAACAAAGCTCCATTCAAACTAATCCTTTTGTCCTAAATTGTCACTATTTTGTATACACATAACCTTCTCAAATCCTATCAACTTTAAGATAAGAAGTTACTTGTTTACTTTCTCTTGACTACTAATATCCCACAGAATAAAAAACAAAATGCATTTTTCAAAGATTTATAATGCTTTTATAAGATGTTGTACATCTTATATTACTTAGTAGTGTTACTTATTACCTCCAATTTAAATGCATGTTAGATAACACTGTTAGAGGATTTTACAAAGTATCTTTATTTTAATGGCTGGAGAGGTGATAGAGCTGGTAGGAAACTTACCTGGCACACAGCCAACCAGGTTCCACCCTCTGCACCACATATGATCCCCTGTAAAAAACTATAGCACGCCGCTGATGGGCGTGTGCACTCGTGGACTTTCCAGGAGGCTCTGTCTCACCGCCCACGTTTGGTGCTCTGGAACCGCTGTGCGTGGCTGTTGGTCAAGGGCAGGCGACGGAAGGAAGAAGGTCAAACTGGTTGCTAGATCAGTTTCATTCTCTCTCTGTGCTTCTCTCCGGGCTCTGGATCTCTCTCTGGATCTAGCCGGCTGGATTCTCTTTCACTCTGTCTCTCCCCCTACTTGTCTCTCCCACCTAGCCCTCCAGGCTACACACAGCTAGATTTAGCTGTAGCAAAATCAACATAAGAAAGCCCTTCTTGAGGACCATCAGGTTCAAAGGGAACACACCTAAGGGCATTCTGAAAGCCCTCCCCCACTGTCAGCAGGCATAATACTGCTAAAGGTTTTTCTCTTTTCCTTAGTCCAAGAACTTATTCACATCTTAATACTAGTTATTTTTGTATGGACATAGCAAGAGATACATTGATGTTTGCAAGGCAGCTCTCTTGGCAACATCTTATCACAGACTCAGACTACAGCACTCAGGCCAAATTAATCATTCCTAACCCTAGCAGGGTCCAAATCTAGTTATCACTGTTTGGATCATGACAGCATTTGTCCATGACCAAGCTCTTAACTTATAGTTAAGCATTAGGCACTTTGGCCAGGCCCATCTTGATGCCAGAGTAGCACACAACTCACCACTTGCCCTGGGTCCGTCCAGTCCCTTGTCGGGACCCTGCTTTTGGGGGTGCTAGGAAGTAAGGGCAGCTGAGGCCTAGGTGGAGAGAACAGATGCCCAGGAGGAAAATATCATGTAGTCAAATGACTCCCAGGTTACAAAAGCATAGCATTTGCTAAGTCTTCCTGTGTTCATACAAAAAGGACATTGCTCTCAATAAACTAGGCAAAGGACTCAAGGAGAAGAGAAAAACAATATTTACAAGTCAAGAGAACACTAAGAAGCTACAAATAAACACAGAGAATGAGAGCACTGTGATGGGAGTAACCCAGTAAACCTAAACTGCCTGAGGCTGTTATCCTACACACCTCCAAGATTAAGATTGACAGGAGTAATCCCTGAGAACCACTGGGTGTGGCCCCAAAACAACACAAAAGCCAAAACAAAATGTCTTACTTCTCTTACAGAAGACTAGTTGTAGAGCGGCTAAGATGTAATATATAGCAGTAGTACAAGTATTTGGTAATGTGCAGAAATATTCTGTCTGAAATGCTAAATTTTTCTAACAAAAATATTGTAAGCTCTACATTTAAATAGTTTTATAAATTCCATCACACTACTGATACCCAATATAATCTAGACTAAGTTTTTACAAAGTGAAATCTAGATTATTAGAAAGATTAAATTATCTCTAATAAATCTCCATAAATTCATGTTGTCAATTTTTTTGAAAGTAGAATGCTATTGTTGAGAAGCCTTTAAAATAATTGAAGCCTGGAGATTTAAAATTATCCCAAAGCGCCCTCTAGTGGCATGGGAGTAATCTACATTAAAAAACAAAATCTACAGAAACCAGTTTTCTGGTTTTTAAAATTTCTGGGGCTGAAGGGATAACACAGGAGTTAAGGCACTTGCCTTGCATATGGCTGACCCAGGTTTGACTCCCCCGCAACACATATGGCCCCCAAACTCCAGCAGGAGTGATACCTAAGCACAGAGCCAGGAATAAGCATGGCTAGGTGTGGTCCCCAAACTAAAAATATATGTAAATTAAAATTCTAAGCAAAAATTAAAATGATTATCATTCTCACTTAACTTTAATATTCTCTACTGCTATATTTACTAATATAGTAAAAGGTCAATCTATCTTACTAAACGTTTAGTTCAGGCCAAAGTGATAGTACAGCGAGTAAAGGACTTGCTTGAGTGAACTGAATCTCCTCATCACCCACCATACATGGTCCACCAAGCACTTCAGGAGTTATCCCTGAACACAGAGCCAGGAATAAACCCTGAGCACTGTCAGATGTGGCACCAAAACAAAAGAGTAATACTTAATACTAAAGAATTATTTACAGCATTAAATGCATATGCCTGCAATATAAATACATAAACTCTGCTTGCTCTGAAAGTGTAATTCCCTCTATTATTTATCACTACCTGAGGTCCTAGCTATGATCAAGTATCCAAAATGCGTCTGAGAAAAACTGAACACCACCTAAACATTTCTAAAATGATCATACATTCACGAGGGGCAGCTTACAACTAAAATTTTAAGTATAATGGGGGCTGGAGCGATAGCACAGCAGGTAGGGCGCTGGCCTTGCACACAGCTGACCCTGGATCGATTCCCAGCATCCCATATGGTACCCTGAGCACTGCCAGGAGTAATTCCTGAGTGCAGAGCCAGGAGTAACCCGTGAGCATCGTCAGCTGTGACCCAAAAAGAAAAAAAAATTAAGTATAATTGTCCAACCATCAAGCACTTTTACCATTAGGTAAAATGTACCTAACTACAAAGATTTCTCTTTTCTTCTACCTCAACTCTATAAAAAAATTCAACTGCTAAATGTTGTTGGCTATAAACAGTATACCTAGACACTTAAAACTCTTTTGATAAAATACATATAACACTTCAAAATTATTCTAAGAAGACAGAAATAACAAGGATTTTTGAGAAAATGCTTCAATAATAAACCATTTATGAAAAATTTCTATTTGTCTTTGTATTTCAGTTCCTCTTTTACCTAAATCTGGCTAGAAGGCATTAATAAAAACCAATTCACATTTTTTTCTTCTTGTCTTTATTGAACAGTTTCAAAATGAAGACATTATTTATAATAAAAACAGTGAACAAGAGAAAACAGCAGCCATCATAATTCTGATTTTCCAAGCTAATAATTTTTAAAATAATATACATTTTTACATTTTAAATGTAAGCTTACAATCCTTTTCTTTCTTCAAAGATTTATGTAAATAAATAAAAATAAAATAAATGATGCATAGATCTGAGAAAGTCTTCGAAACTAAGATATTGCACAACAAACTGAAGTCAGAGAAATAAAATATAAAGATGCATTTAAATACATTGTCACAACTTATTTCATAATTTATAAATATATTTCTTCTACTTACTGTTGATAATAATATCTGAGCTCTGGAATTGAATGATTTCTTACCAATTTGTCTCCCTGTGGTACATTATACATTTGCTTGCTACTAAAGAAACAAACATGGGCCTTTTTATTTCTTCCTTGGGCAGGCAAAAATTTTATGATCATAAAACAGTAGTTGAAAAAATAGTATTCATCCTAGATAAAATAACAGTTAAGTTCTTCTTCATAACTTCTTATGAATTAAGACAGAAGAACACAAGCTATTAAAATGGAAGTCTAATATATATATATATATATATACAGTATTTTCCAAAATTTATTACTTATTCTAGTTAAATGATAACTGAATAAAAAGCAACCAAAATTGTTTTTAGGAAAGAAATTATAAGGTAAGTTAAATGACAATCATTTTTCTACTGTTTTTATTCTCTGCCTTAAAAATAAAATACCCTAATGAATAAAGTTATATCTTATAATTTATAATAAAGCATATTAAGTAGACATAAATTTCAGAAAAAATTCTAAGCCAAAAATTTCTACACTGATTTTCAAAGCTAATCAGAAACATTAACAAGAAACTAAAAATTTCCTAAAATGTAATACATTTGTTTACCAAGTGTATAAACTCTCAGGTTTAATTCAACAGAAGTTTTTACTGAATTGCTAAATATAGTTGCACAAATGATGAGATCTACTGCTAAAATATGTTACACTGAAAATGACGATTAAAACTTGCATTTTAATTAAAGTTAAATGAGAGTAAGTGAATTATGCATCAAAATGATATATTTTAGTGGCTTTTTACTGTGATACGTGATGTTTCAACATCAAACACTAGGAAGGACGCAAGGAGGAGAAATGAGTCTCTTAACCTACTCAGAACTACATCTAACTACACTTTCAAAGGACTAAAATTTATTTACTTTCTAATATCTTTAAATGATAAAGTATGTATTTATACTGGGGGGAGGGAGTGTGGGCAAAACCCACTGGTGCTCAAAGCTTACTCCTGGTTCTGTGCTCAGAGATCACTCCGAGAGGTGCTCAGGGAACCATATGGGATGCTGGGGATCAAAAGCAGGTTGGTTGCGTGCAAGGCCAGAGCCCTACCCACTGTACTATCTCTCCAGCCCTAACATTTAAATACTTTTACCTGCATGCATGCCATTCACTAAGACTTGATCACATTATTATTAGGTAAGGAGGTTTGTTTTAAAATGTATTAAGAAAATTTATCCTAACTCAAAAACATAGACATAAACATGTAGAATTTTGCAAGGAATTTTATGCATTTTATGTTATATACTCAAGCTCAGCAAAAATGACACAGTAAAATACTCTTCAGACATGAAACTTGGGCAAAAAACCAGCAAAAGTGATATTTTAAGAAAACTGGAAGTAAAAAGAATAAACATACATATATGCATATGTATTTAAACTAAAAGACACAGTGGTAAAAATCATCAATTTATAATTAGAGTAAGGAACTGTTGTATTTTTAGTCTTTTATCTCTTAAAAGAAAATTGCATAATTACATTTTCAAAGAATGAATAAAGATCAAATATAATATCACATATAATAATACAAATAGAGAAAACATAAACCTCAGGGCTATTTTTTTCCTTCTTAGAAAGTATTCATAAAGTTAATTCTGGAAGAGCTCTACAGGAGAATGACCTCACATAACTAGATGTAACAAAAATACTCTCTTCCATTTCAAAATTCCAAGCATCCCATCCTACGGTGACACTTTCTGAATAAACACCAATAGAATGTTTATTCTGCTTATTCAACGTAATGATTTAAAAAATAAAGCTTGCAGGGTTGAGCACAAGAGTTCGGGGATTCGTGAAGGCATACTTAATGTGCTTTAACAACAGTCACAGAAAAATAACAGCCAAGTTAATGATTATACTTGAAATTATTTTCTGTCTCATAAGTGACTATTTTCTTCGATGGCACAATTTAGGGTTTCAGGTGTTTATTATTACATACAGTATATGTACACTATATACACATATATACAGATAATATAGCAAGAGATTATGCTTCAAAAACTGCTGAAAAATTATTTGAATAATTTTAGCATAAAATTAACTAGATGAAGTGCTAAAGCTGTCCAGATAGCAACAGCCTTCCAACTCTGATTTTAGGTCGTTTCCTTTTGGGATTTTCACAGAATCATTCTTCTAATGCCACATTCACAGCAATATTTCGCCCATTCCACGGGGTATTTAGTCCCACACTCATGGCAGAATTTTGGCAAGTGTCCAGAATTTCCTTCAATGCCTTTAACATTTCCACCATTAAGTGACGCTACATAGTCTCCATCGGGTCTGAAGGACAGAGAAACAGCAGAAACACAAAGTCCTTGTTAGCAGTTTCAACCATATAACCCTGGGGACAAGAACTACCCATTCAATATAAATAAGTTTGCTTAATTTCACTTTCTGTTTTTGTTTTGGGGCCATACCCAATGGTACTGGTACTCAGGGCCTACTCCTGGCTCTGCTCAGGGACCCCCCCTGGCGGTGTTTAGAGGAGGGACCATATTAAATGACCCGACAGAAGCTGGGTAAACCACAAGCCAAGGCCAAGAGTCACTGTGCTCTCTCTTTAATGCCCTATCTCATTTTTAATGCTGCTCATGTTCAGATTATAAAAACAAACCTTTTAGTTATTACTTCTAAATGCTTTCCTTAGCATCATATTTGTCCTGGTTAAAATTTTTAATAGCTAATGATGGAAATGCTTCCTAATGGCTCTATTTACAATGGGAAGAGGATGGAATCTATACTATTTCTGCCAAAGTAGATACAAAGAGGAAATAAGAATTTAGCCATGAGGAAATATACATCTTTTGGTTCCAGATTTCCTTCCCATGCATAAGGTTTGTGTTATAATATCCTTAATGTTTATTTTATTATTAAATTTTTGTATTACAGTAATTAGTATTCAACAAGCCCTTGTGTATGTCCAAGTAACAGAATATAACGCTGAAGGCAAAACCAACATCAGAAGAATTATATCATCAATACAACAAATTGAGAGCTCAACATTTGATTTTATAAGCTTTTTTTCACAGAACTGAATCAATGGTTCAATTCAGATTCTACTGGTAAAACGTTAGATAGGAAAACAGCTATCCAACTCCCGTAAGATGTTCACATTCCCTCCTGGCTTATGTTTTGAGAATATGATATTTAAAGTTACCTTAATGAGAACTCTTAAACTGCCAAGAAACTATAAGCATCACAACAGAAAAAAAAAATTCCCCAGAGGAGAATTCCTGCTACACTCCAATTTGGTGAATTTCAGGTACACTCCAATTTGGGCAATTCCTGAATTAAGCAGTTTAAGGGTAATACAAAGAATCACTGAACTTTCTGATAAAATCCAACGAGACCTAAAAGCTGTATTGATGAGAAAGTCAAATGTCAACACTGAGTGCTCGAAAAGTCCTTTCCCTCTTATTTCAGCGCACTAAAGACAGACTATGGAACCACTATAATCTCTTGCAACCAGGGTACTCTTGGATACAGAGGACAAACTTTTTTTTTTTTTTTTTTTGCTTTTTGGGTCACACCCGGCAATGCACAGGGGTCATTCCTGGCTCATGCACTCAGGAATTACCCCTGGTGGTGCTCAGGGGACCATATGGGATGCTGGGATTCGAACCCGGGTTGGCCGCGTGCAAGGCAAACGCCCTACCCACTGTGCTATCGCTCCAGCCCCCAGAGGACAAACTTATAGCTGTGGATAAAATTGTTTTAAACCACAAAGAATATAGTAACTAATCAGAAGTAATAAATGAAGGGATTATCTCATCACCGTCAATAAAGATCACTGCTATCACTATCACTGTCATCCCGCTGCTCATCGATTTGCTCGAGCGGGCACCAGTAACAACTCCATTGTGAAACTAGTTACTGTTTTTGGCATATTGAATACACCACAGGTAGTTTGCCAGGCTCTGCCATGCAGGTGGGATACTCTTGGTAGCTTGCTGGGCTCTCTGAGAGGGGCAGAGGAATCAAACCTGGGTTGGCCTCGGGCAAGGCAAACACCCTGCCTGCTGTGCTACCGCTCCAGCCCGTCAATAAAGATATACAAGAAAAACTATTTCAGTACTGTCTGCACGGCCAAGGAAGTCCAGCCTCATAACGTGGCAGCCCCCCTGCTGAAACGAGCCCCCAGATCTGGACAGTCTCATGGGTGAAGCATGTTTAGTAAGGAAAGATGCAGCCGTGCATCAGAGCTGCAATGCAGGGGCAATGCAGGGAACATTCTGCTGGGAACAGCGGACCAGACAAGTAGTGCAGTAAGGGACGACTAAGACACAGACGTAGGCAAGGCAGGAGACATCCCTCAAGGAATATGTGAGCTTAAGAGGGGCCCCAAGCCCGCCAGGACTGATTCCTGAGTGCAGAGTCAGGAGATCAGCTCAAGAGTCTGAAGCATGTACTTTATACTCCAGAGGCCCAGGTTTGATCCCCAACAAATACATAGTCCCCGGGCACCCTTCGGATTGGCTGTCAAAGACCCAGTCCCTGGAGTAGCTCCCAGAACTTCTGGATATGGCCCAAACACCAAATAATAAGAATAACAGCAACCTTTTATAAAAAGTTGAAAAGGTCCTCCAATTAAAACATACACTGAAGTTTGCTTTTCACTCAGATTTGAAGTTCAGATAAGCAGCAGCTAACATAATTGAGGACCACTGAGTTATTGTGCAAAAAAAAAAAATGAACTAGAGGGTGGAAACGTGCTAAATGAAAACATACACAAACAGGCTGAAAAAACAGGAAGCAGGAGGACAGGGAACTGGTAATATCCTAAAACAGGCCTAACATGGGGCTGAAGAGAGAGGAACTTGCCTTCTGCACAGCCGACACGGCTGGATCCTGGCACCGCTGTGGGCGCCCAAGGCTGCTGCCAAGTGCCGCCTGAGCAAAGGACCATGTGGAAGCCCTGAAGTTACAGAACTGCTTTCAACACTGAACTTGAAGTGAGTTAATCTTGAGTTCAGTATAAAACGTGCTTTATTATTCTCCTTCTTCCCAGTTTGGGTTTTGCTTTCAGTTGTTTGGGGGCACCCCGCTCAGCAAGAATCTTAGTATTTTGAAGGACCTATTATTTGATTTATAGAGTAAAAACCACCATTTTGCAGTTCAGCTATGAAATCTGGTGGAAATAAATTATCTTTGATCCTTTATAACAATAACTAAAGAAAAGGGAAAGACTATGTCCAAATTGTTTCCATATTGCACAATTTAAAAGATCTCATAATTCATAATATTCAATTTTCTATAAATTACCCCAATACTGTCACTGTCATCCCGTTGCTCATTGAATTGTTCAAGTGGGCACCAGTAACGTCTCTCATTGAGAGACTTATTGTTACTGTTTCTGGCATATCCAATACGCATGGGTAGCTTGCCAGGTTCTGCCGTGCGGGCTCCATACTCTCAGTAGCTTGCCGGGCTCTCCGAGAGGGGCGGAGGAATCGAACACCGGTCGGCCGCGTGAAAGGCGAACGCCCAACCGCTGTGCTATTACTTCAGCCTAATACATATTTCGGAAAACTGCACATTTTAATTTCCACTACTAGTACACCAAGCTGAACATACCTGCATGTGTTGCTCTCATTATATGTTTTTCTTTTGTTTGTTAGTACACCTGAGGCAGGATTTCGTGCCAAACTAGGTGGTGTGGAATTTCGAGGTTTGATGTTAGTTCTAGAAAAGATGAAATAACAAAACTTAGTTAATAGCAAGCATACAAGATGAAATAACAAAACTTAGTTAATAGCAAGCATATATACTCGATTTGCTTGCTTGCATAATTAATAACAGGCTGTAGAAGTAAATCAAAGGATTATAATCTAAATAACTCTTTAAATCGAAAAGCAACAGTAGTTAATACTAAGTATAAGCCAAAGCAATTTACACTTTCTACCATTACTAGGAGTATCAGTTATTAAAGTATGTATGTTACTAATAAAATTTATAGATTAACCATCACAAAAGTAATCATTCTAAAAGTATAAATCTATAGTTTCCTCAAAACAGAGGTATATTTTGTTAAGTGCTTATGATCATTAAATAATGTATTAGCCATAGGAGATGTAGGTAAAAAAGAATCAAACATTAGTACGCCATATTACTACAAGAATTTTCATTTAGAAAAAAAAACAGCAACTTGGAAACAGCAACGGAAATAAAAAAGGGTTAAAAATATTTTTCGTTGTAGACCAAATTTTCTTCATTTCACCAATAGCCTGGATAGCTGGTATCAGTGGAATAGGAGTTTTGGTTGGAAGAGCACTGAATTTCTTTTCTAGAATTTCAGGAATCATGAAACTTCGAGGCATGATAACAGCGGGGTTAAAGTACAAGCTTTGGGATTCAGATGAATTCCCATGGAAAACCAACTGGCATGCAAGAACTCGGTGATGGAGATCAACCTTTTTAAGTCTGAATCTTCCAATTAACAAACTATGACCATCATCACTTATGTTAGGGGAAGTAAAACATACTTCAGATCAATACCCAGCATCATTGATGAAGAAGCTGCTACTATCACTCACACTATCGATACTGCTACTACTATATATGAATTAGTGCAAGCGAACATGATGAAGTGGTGTTATGCCCACTACAGCATGTCAACTATGACATGCCCAATACATTTCTAATTGTCTTCAACACATAAATTTAGTTAATCTTTCAGATCATCTTATGAGGCAGGCAGGAAAAAAATACTTCCTTTTTTCAAATGAATCAAATAGTAATTAAGAAAATTAACTGTTCTGCCACAACTAGTAAGTTGCAGAATTAGGAACCAGATGTTTGATAAAGGGTTCATTTTCACCTTCCTTTTTATCAATTTAAGTCAAATATTTTCATTTGATAGATAAGCACTGTTGTTACATAAATAAGTAGAGTCTGTCTTAAAACGCCTTTAGATAGATACCAACTTTGTAACCTGTGGCCTAAATCCTTCTCTGCTTATATTACAAAAGGTGAGGAAGGTGTCCTAAGATTGGAAACAGCTACCTCTAATCATATGCAGGTAACAATAACAATTTTTCAAATACTTTCTATGAAATTTTTAATAAAAAATAATGTTAGATACAGTAATATAACATGTCCCACTATATTTAATCTTCACAAAAGAAAAGTTAAAGAAATTCATGTGCAGAGAGTTGAAGTAAATTGAGAAGCTCCTGTGTGACCAGAGTAGTTAAAACGTGAAACCTGGCGGATCCTACTACCAAATCTATATTCGCATGCAATGGTGCCCTTCACAGAGGATGCTATGGCTAATTTCTTTAAAGTATGTCTAAGCTTCTACAAGCAAATATCATCTTGGTGTATAGATGAGTCACTCTGGGCTTACTAAACAGACACTGCTAGGCCGAATCTAAAATTCACTCTACTCACATTCACACACATCCTCTATGGGTGTTTTAGAACAATGGAAGCGCCTTTTAAAGGTATTTTTTAAACTTAAGTAACACTGCAAAAATCGAATTCCCACAGGGAATATCCTAGGAATTGAAAAGGTCACTTATGGCTCTAGATCATAGTCTTACTAGAAAACTTAATCATTCACATAATTAAATACATGATATATAAATAACTTAAGCATACTCATGTATACATACATTGTCAATATAAAACCCTTCAGATAATTAAAAAAGTCTTAAAATTCAGAAAAAATATATAAGGCATCAACAGTGGCTACCAATAGTAAAGGATTATCATGCATTTTTAATAACGTTTTCTCTGAGGTGAATCTTACTGACAAAAAATGTTTTAGACATTCTTTTTTTTGGGGGGGGGAGTGGCATGGGGGCGTTGGGAGAACACCCAGTGGTGCTCAGGACTTGCTCCTGGCTTTGCACTCAGGGATCAGCCCTGGTGGTGCTCGGGGAACCCAATGAGTTGCCGGAGATGTAACAAGGGTCTGCCATGTGCAAGGCAAGCACCACACCCGCTGTCCTATCGATCTCTCTGGAACACAGTTTTAGTAATTCTTAAGACAGTGGGAAGAAATGTTTTAATGCTTACAATGTGTCATACCACTCTCACATGGGAAACATTCTTCTCATAGGTCAGCACCTGAAAAGTGCAATCCTTATTCTATAGTTGTAAACTGTGACAGCTCCAACAAGAGCAAAAAATCATTTTGGACCTGGACTCAAATCCGTCTTACTGCTGCCTCCGAGGGTAAAGAAAGACGGTGCTTCTCATACCCAGCAGAATGTAATAGCAGGCCTTGGCTATGTTACTTCTGCTAAATAATATATTTTCTGACTCAAATAAGTTATTAATTTCATCACCTTTAAATCAGAGAGGTAGATTTGGTATTAGGATTCCAATCTGTGAATCTTAAATATTTATAAGGAAGCGTTCCAAAATAACTTCCACAGCCACACTGGTCTCTCTGATTAATCTGCTGTGCAGTATCAAAATGGCACAGAACCTAGTGGTATCATTTCCTTGTGGTATGCAAATTTTACAGCTATAGAAGAAGTAAAAATCTCTAAAATAAAAAGTTTTCTAAGATTTTTCTCTTGATTTGTAATAATTTTTTCACCTGTTTAACGAAAAGATAACCTAGCAATCTTATTTCATATACATGGCAAAATATTCCCCATACTCTTTTTATAAGTAGTACTCCTTAAACTTAGTAAAAGTAGCAATTCTTGAAGGTGACTGCCATTCCAACCCTATAAAAATTAATGGAAAAAACTTTGATCTAACTATGCATTATTTAGGATGACAGATTGTGCTATAAAAACCAAAGTGTTTTTAAGTTTCAAAAGACCATTTTCCATTTCTTGACTTCAAAAGCATAAAATAAGACCTTTTAAGTATTAAATTATACAAGTTATAGTATTATATTAAAAACTTCAAGAAAATACTGGAAAAAGATTAACCAAACTCAGTTAGTTACAAATACTTACTTGTAAATGGGTAATAACTCATGTCTTTGGATGGCACTGTCTGATTTTGTATCACTGTCATAGAACCTTTGCATATGTCTTCCAGTTCGAAGTGGAGGGCCTAACTTGTCCATCTTACTATTAAAATATATAAAGATGTACCCATAAGGAAATTGCTCTTGTTTGTTTCCTTATATAAATGGCTTTTTTAAAAGACGTTATTCTGGTACATCAAAAATCTAACCCTCCCCCAAAGTCTTAATTTTCTAACTGCCAAGGTAAAGACTAATGTCAGAAAGAATCCTAGGGAGCTGGACAGTACAGCAGGTAGGCGCTTGCCTCGCACATGGCCGACCCGGGTTCGATCCCGGGTTCCCCAAGCACCGCCAGGAATAATTCCTGAGAGCTGAGTCACAAGTAAACCCCTGAGCATGGTCAGGTATGGCCCCCAAACAAACAGAAAGGAATCCTCAGTTCATATAATGTTCATTGTCAGAAGTGAAAATTCTGATTAGAAAGATGATCCGATTAGTCCTGCTGGACACCCAAGTCAGTGCCACGTTTCGAAGTAACAGAGCCATGGAACAGATAGAGACCTAAGGCGGTGCCGGAGCAATAGTGCAGCTGGGAGCGCGTTCACCTGGCACACGGCTGAATTCCAGGCATCTTAGACGGTCCCCCGAGCACCACCAGGAGCAATTCCTCATGCAGAGCCAAGAGTCACCCCTGAGCATCACTGGGTGTGAACCAAAAAAGCCAAAAAGAAAAAAAGAAAAGAAAAGGAAAAAGAAAGAAACCTAAAGAAGTTTCAATTATTTCAAATAAAATTCATTAAGTTAGGAGTAAACAAAAAGTGGACAATTCTGATAAATAAAACAGACTGGATGGTGCTACTATTGAAGCTGTGAAATAACCGACTATTTCCCCTTCCCCGGAGTGAGAAGTTTTTTCCTACATCCTCAAATGCCAAATAGAAAAAGCAACCAAGTAAATAATGTTTCTGTCTTTCCCCCTTCTAAGGTCTACTTCCCAGCAGTGCTCAGGAGCACCCGGGCCCCAACGCGCCCAGGCGTGGGCTGCTGGTTCCCTGCGAGAACTCCAAAGCCTTCCCGGTCCCCCCGCTGATGCTCAGCGGCCTTCAGGACCAACCCATGGGCGTTACAGGGGTGCTGGTGGAGCTGTGTGCAGGGTATGCACCGTAACCCCTGCATGCTCTCTCCAGCGCCACAGAACATTTGAAGTCAAAATATGATAGACTGTGTAGGTGAAAGCTTACTGGAAAATAATACCTTTTTGTGATTTTAATTAATAAGTCAGATTTTTTCTTGGAATTGCATAACAATGATCTAAACATTGCAGTTCAAGCAGTAATTATCTTACAAAAGGCATCTGTGGATTGGAAAAGATCTTATTTTCATTCTCAAAAATAAAAAGCTACTGAAATTATAAATCAATTCTCAATAAAAATAGAAAAATTAATTTAAAAATATAAGTACCGTATAAAAGTAAATCATAAGTAAAAATGATTTAAATTTATACCAAATTTACATTTTTTGTTACGTTATACTGAAGTTAAAGTATAATCATCACTATACACTGTCACTGTCATCACTGTCATCTCATTGTTCATTGATTTGCTCGAGTGGGCACCAGTAACATCTCCATTCGTCCCAGCCCTGAGTATTTTAGCAGCTTCTCCTTACTCGTCTTTCCCAACGATTGGAGGCTCTTTCAGGGTTAGGGGAATGAGTCCTGTTATTATTACTGTATTTGGCATATCGAATACGCCATGGGAAGCTTGCCAGGCTCTTCCGTGACTTTGAATAAATAAATAAATGAAATCGCAAGTATAATCATAAGAACACAAAAAGTATTTTAAAATATTAAATATTAGTGCATATGATTTTTAAATAACATAATAGTCAATGGTGGAGTAATCATTCTAGTTTATAAGTGGAGGCCTCCCAAGCTCTTCAAGTATCTCAGCCAAGTATAGAGATCACAAAATATACAACTTCTCATGTATTCTTATTTATTTTATTAAACATGAAAACTTCTTTGTTCATAATTCCTTGCTTATCAATCCTTTTATTTCAGTTCTTCAACTTCTATAAGCATTAAAAATAACTCAACACAGCTATAAGATGAAAGGATACTTGATAAAAAATTTTTAAAAAAATGGTGACACATTTTTAAAGGGAATATAAAGGCTTTCACCCAATTGATTTTTTTCTTTGCCAAAGTTTCTTTTTTGTCTTGCTGGATCTTGCAAAACATCAGCAACTGATCTAAAGAAGTAATGAGAAAAGGAACCCAGAGAACTGTTTTTACACGTTTTTCCTAACTTTAGGAGCCTTGTAAGTTACAAAAGAAAATTCACCTGTGTTGATCACTTTTATACCAAATTGATATATCATCTGAGATTTTTTTAGAATACATAAATGCTTAGAAAGCACACAGAGATCCATTTCATTATGTCATTTTTAAGTAACACTGGAGGATTAGAATTTTAATCTGATAATCATCATGGAACAACTGAGACCAATGTTTTTGGTGTGTCTTTCTGCAACATTTCTTTAAAGAAATATGTCGAAGAATGACAATTATCTTATATCCAAGGTCTGGAATGAATTAAAACAAGGATAAACAAATAAATAAATGTAATCTTGCTGCTGCTAAGGAAAATCAAGAGTATTATGAACCAAGTATATCTACAGAAGCATACTGTAGACTATGCTGGAGACTAAGCAATACGTACTTCATGGAATAGAAACTCAATCACACAGGAAGTTCAAATATGTCTCCTTAAAATGGCACCTATACTTTGGTTACAATCAGTATGAACATGCATTTTTAATTCCTGGGTGTTCTTTCAACTCAACCATTAATCAAAAAGAGTACTGGATCAATCATTTGGCTCCATGGAACACCAACCTCTGGGGAAAGTTCTAAATAACTCTAATGACCTGCAACAACAGTCCCATCTGTGAAAATAAATGACAAGTTTCAATCTTTACTTTCAGGGGCCAGAGAGGCATACAGGGATTGAGTCACATGCTGTGCACCAGGCTGACCCCAGTTCAATCCCTGACAGCACATATGTGCCCCAAGCACCACCAAGTGATCCCTGGATACAGAGTCAGCACTGAACTCTGAGCATGCAGGGTGTGCCCTCAAAACCGAAATTAGTTCATTAATAAAGCTATACTTTCGGGGCTCGAAAGGAGGTAGTGCATTTCCCTTGCACACGGCTGACCGGGGTTCGATTCCCAGCATCTCATATGGTCTCCTGAGCAACACCAGGAGTAATTCCTGAGTGCAGAGCCAGGAGTAACCCCTGTGCATAGGCAGGTGTGACCTAATAGCCAAAGGAGAGGTGACAATGTTCTGTAAAAAACACTGTAAAAAGCAAGACACTGGGACCCGGAGTGATAGTACAGCTGGGCTTCCAGATGGCGTCCCAGTTTGATCCCCAGCATCCAGTGCATTGATAGGAGTAACTCCTGAGTTTAGAGGCAGTAACCCGAATTCTTCCGGGTGTGACCCAAAAAGGACAAAAAAAGCAAGACATTAAGTATTTGAGGTCTTGTGTGCTGTATTCTCTCATCACTAGAACAATTGGAAATACTGACTAAAAAAAGAATATACTCTGAGTTGGCAAAAACAGTTTTCTTAATTTAATGCTCTAACGAGAAGCAAATATTACTGTTTTCACCCACTAGCTGAAAATGAGAGAGAAAGAAAGAGACACAGAGACAGAGATAGAGACTTATTAGCAGTAAATAATTATTAGTAGTAAATAATTCATAAAACTAATGTGCTGAAAATCTTTACTATATTATAAAAGTATTTTTCTCCTACAGATTGCGTAAATGTCAAATTTCTGAGATCAGTTTTCAAGATCTAAGTAGATACAATGTTGTTACGGTGAAAGAGAGAAAAAAGTATATGCATAAGTCATTTACTAAGAAAAATTATAGTCTAGAAGCCTCATTTTCTAATACAAACTCAATGTCCCTTTTTATTATGTAAGGAAACTTCACATACATTAAGAAAACAGGGCACCTATCTGCACAATTTAATATTCTCAATGAATAAAAACCACAATATGATAAGAAAGGTTCTAAACACATCAGCTTTTAATTATAATTCACAGTAAATAAAACTATAGCACAGCGGTAGGGCATTTGCCTTGCACGCGGCTGACCTGGGTTCGATTCCTCCGCCCCTCTCAGAGAGCCTGGCAAGCTACCAAGAGTATCTCACTCACACGGCAGAGCCTGGCAAGCTACCCGTGGCGTACCCGATATGCCAAAAACAGTAACAAGTCTCATGATGGAGACGTTACTGGTGCCCGCTCGTGCAAACTGATGACCAATGGGATGACAGTGACTGTGACAGTGAGCATCACAACCAGCTGAAAATGATACTGTAATCTGTCATGGAAGGCAGTGTGCTGTGATCTGGCAAAAATGATTTGCAAAGTGAAAATACAAATTACTGTTAATACTGAGCTAAATATTCAGTGTACTAACCCAGGAGAAAAGTGACCGAAACAGCCAATCACAGTTTTACCACTGGGTGCTGACACGAAGCAATCCTTGGTTGGCCAAGAACGGCAGGGAGTGGCCACTGGGCCCCCTGAGCACTGCTTGGAAAGCGCCCCCTCCCAAAGAGGACTCAAGTATTTTATAACAGCAAATTAGAAAATTACTATACATAATATACAATGTATATTATTTTTAAAAATTACCCACATTAATACCTTAACATAGTCTTTTTTTAAATTGGGTCACACCCAGTCATGCTCGGGGCTTACTGCTGGGACTCTCCGCTCAGAGGTCATTCCGTGCAGTGCGTGGTGTCCTGTGTGGGGTGCTGGGGATCGGGCCCGGGTCAGCTGTGTGCAAGGCCAGCGCCCTACCCACTGCACTCTCCAGCTCCCACACTGTCTCTTTCAACTACCCGTTCGCTTGGCAGACTTCCCAACTTCACTTTGCAAACAACACTAAGCATTTAGGTGACTGTTCTTCTCGTGACATGACAGTAATGCCTTAATGTCTTGCTGTTTTTGTCCTTTCTCAATAGAACACGACAAGATTGTTTATAGTCAAGGGTATGCCAGTGTGTGCCCTCCTTTGAATTCTTAATACCTGACTCTTTAAGCAGACTGTTTTGCTTTCCTCATCCTTTGTCCTTTGTAGTGGGGTATTGTAATACACCTAAAACATCCAGCAGAATGCCTGATATCGCAGTACTAATAGGTCAAGCTCGTTACAAAAATCTTGCACATTTCAAATTATTTCCGTAAATTGACAAAAATAAAATTATTCAATTAAAAGGTACACCATTCTTGATATTGTTTTGTTTGTTTTTGTTGGTGTGGGGGTTGGACGTCCAAAGCAGTGCTCTGGGACCCAGTGCCTCTCCTAGGAATTCCTGTCTAACTGGGCCGGGCCAGAAGTTCACGAGGGAAGAGGAAGCAGTGTTGCCCAGGTTCTGCAGTGACAGAGATGACCCAGGCCACCCCGTTCCTTGATCCTCAGGGATCTCGGGGGCTGTACCCAGCAATGCTCAGAGAACCCTGTGGTATTTAACAGGGGTGAGCAACATGTAAGACACACGCCTTTAGCCTGGTACCATCTTCTCTGGCCCCAAAATATTAGTATTTTGTAAAGATCCTGATAAATACCACCAGATTGTCTTCCAAAATAGCTATTTTACACCTTCCATTGCAGAATGTGTGTACCTGACCATCAATATTAGCAAAAAAAATTGAAAATAACATCACCTGTGAAATTAATTCAGTATACTTACCCTGCCTGAGGCGCTGCTATCCCTTTATGGGAAGGAGATAAGGTCTGAAGTTTATTTCCCACAGAGCTGCTAACGGAAGACACTTTACCTGAAGTCACACCTTACAATAAAAAAGGTATTAGTTTTAACAACACTCTGAAAAAGAAAAGTCACCTTTTTTTTTTTTAAAAAGCATTCCCATAAGGAAAATAATGCTTTCAAAGCCAAAATATCTTGGTCAACATAAATGAAAATAAATTATCAATGAAGAAGCTAATTTAATGAAATATCCAGCATAAATAACACAAAGCATCTTTGATTTTTAATTTCTCTATTTTTCTTACAATTTACAAATAAATGTTCATTTTAAAAGTCAACATATTGGTCAAACTATTTGTCTAGTAAGGACAATTGTCACGTTCAGAAAAGTATGAACGACTCATGTGAAATGAGAAGAAAATATCATGAAAATATCATGAGGAAAATATCATAAAGAAAAAATTCAAGAACTTTATTAATTACTCTGAACATATGAATCGTTAATGACATTAAGGACAGCAAATTAAATTTTTAAAAAACAAGGATTATAAATCACCTCTAATAGAGGCTATTGATATTTTATTCAGAAATAATCTCTGTAACTCTTCCTAATTATGAATCTAGTTTAATAATCCAGAAAGACCACTATCGTTATTTCCTCTTTACCAACACAATTTAATCTTAAAAAATAAAGACTGAGAGGCAAGTTCTCTCAGAGATCTCATTACCTACAACAGTTTTGCTAGTGCCACTGGGCTGTGGTAACCGTGACGGTCCCGACGGCGCAGTTCCAGGAGAGTTAGACTTTTTAAGTGCAGGCGGCTTATACTAAAATAATAAAAATGAAATATTTTATCAACATCACTTTAACAGCCGACAAACTAGGCGTTGAAAGAAAACAGTCCTCATTTTTCTCTTCGGTGAGCAACCCTTCCATGAGCTACTGGAGTGTTCAAATTGAGAGTGTGAAAATTAAAATAATGCAACACCTCTGAGAGAGACTTCCCAAACTACAGCCCCGCTCAAAACTGGCCTTTGGGCTCAGTTGCCTCCACTGCTAAAACAGACTGATTAACATGTCACAGTTCACAGACATAAAAACTGTTTGAACAGAAAAAAAAATTCTTCAATGTTAAGATAACAAATAACACAAATACTAACATAAAAATTTAGAAACAGTCAATAATGCAGAAGAGGGGGCATATACACTATTTATATTATATATAACCATATATATATAACCATAAAATACATCCCTCAAATCATAAGCTAACATTCATAATACAATTTCAGAAGTACCTTCAATACTGATTTCATAGACAAGAAAAATAAGTACAAAAATAATTGCGACCATGTAAAACTAAAAAATGTTGACATTGTAAAAGAAACTTTTTTTTTAAATTAATTAGTAAATTCTAGCAAATGGTTATAAATACCCACATGTTGCAGATTAAACAAGGGCTTATGTCATCCAAGATAATATAAAGCACTCAAAAAAATAGGCAACTGCAGCAGAAAACAAAATGCTTCTTAAATGGGGAGAATAAATGAACAAGCACTTTCTTTTTGTTTTCTTTCGTGCCTCTGAGCTCAGGGATCACTCCTGGGAGGCCTGGGGAAATCATACAGGACGTCGGGGTTGAACCCCGGTCAGTTGTGTGCAGGGCAAGCGCCCTTCTCTCTCTCTATTATTTTTTAGGTGCCGGAGCAAATACTTTCCAAAGAAAACTTGCAGATAGCCAACACATGAAAAAAACAATGTTTATCACTGACTATTAGAGAAATACAAATAACCATCAAGATGACAGTGACACAACCATCAAAATAACAGTGAAACTCCCCTCACACAATGAGAGAGTCCTATATCAAAAGGCCAGAAACACAAGTGCTGACCAGAATCAGGAGATAATGAAACCTTAATTCACTATTGGTGAATATAAACTGGTTTAAGTATGTAAACTGGTTGAGCTGAAAATTTTAAGAAAATCCAACAACATGCTCTTTAGGAGATACATTGAAAGTTATATAAAAACAGATTAAAAAATGAAAAGGTTTAAAAAAAGGTACCCCAAAGACATAGGTTTTTTTTTTAATTCAGAAATTGCTATTATTAATGCATTCTATAAGATGTACCTGTGGTCAATAAAGGTAAAAATAGAGAAAAATAACATTATATACTAAGAAACCATTGTATCAAGAAGACGTAACAATATATGCACCAAACAGGCTAACACCAAAATATACAACGCAAGTATTAAGAAACCTCAGGTGGGCTATGAGAACTTAATAAGAGCAATAGACCTTATATCCCACATACAGAAATGGATAGATAGGTCAGACAAACTGAAAGCATATAGAAATTCAACAAGGAACCAACAGCATTATAGTGACAAAATAGATAAGAAGAAGTTATTATTCTAAAATCTTCAGCCCCAAAGAAACAGAACCAAAAACACTCAAGAATAGACCACATCTGGGGCTGGAGTGATAGCACAGTGGGTAGGGCGTTTGCCTTGCACTTGGCCGACCTGGGTTCGATTCCCAGCATCTCATATGGTCCCCTGAGTACCAGGAGTAACCCCTGTGCATTGCCAGATGTGACCCAAAAAGAAAAAGAAAACAAACCAAAAAAGAATAGACCACATCTGGGACCAAAAAAAAAGTATCAGTAAATTTTCAGAATCTGAAATGATATCAAGCATTATTTTGGGGTCACAACACTATGAAACTAATAAACAAAGTAGTTTTTTTCTTTCTAGCTTTGAATCATTACTTTGAAGGTTTATATTAATCAAAACTGTGTGGTACTGGAATAAATATAGACTCTCAGACCAACAGAATAGAATTGGGAGCCCAGGTAAGGCCTCCAACACACGGCCGGCTAATCTGTGACAAAGGTACACAAAGACACATACAGTTCCCACCTCACAGATGAAGCAATAAATGTTAACAGACATAAAAGGCATTCGCCTAATAGCTCAAAAGCAGCATTTCAAATGAGGGAGCCAGCTTTTATTCTTTCCAATTACTCTCATTTACATGAAAAATACTTATATGATTTCCAAACACATACTTACATGCCATTTTTCTCATTCTTTAACCCAGTTATTTTCCCAGTTATTAACTTATTTTTAATGGAATTTCTCAATTTTTCCTAATACTGATTTAAATCAGGACATTTATTTCCAACTCTTTACTAACTCAAGTCCATTGAAAATTAATTAATTTTAGTCCTTAATTAGCTACTTAGGTTTCTACTACATTCCCAAGCAGAAATATAAATCCTTATAGGTAAGAAAACTGCAGTTCTATGTCTATAAAGCATAAACATGTGGCATACTAATAAATGGCATATTCATCTATAAATGAGTCATTTTCTCAATTATTTATACAAATGAATAAAAGTGAGCATTTCACCTGGTTCCGAGAAGGTGTCTTTCCTTTGCTATCAGTAGAAAATTTGCCTTTATTGCTAATGCGTGCTGCCTGCTCCTTACAGAAATTGATATGCCTGTCGGCTGCATTTTCATTGAATCTCCTCTGGCAATATGGACACTGGATATAATCTAGAAGAGATTTTAAAAAAATAGATCTATAGACATAATAAAACTTCATATGTAAGACATACAGAAGTAGAAATTCTCATGAACAGCCAGCCATTCACTGTGTATTATGTAAGCAGTAACACGTAATAAGCAAAAAACTTATTTCCTTCTTTCAAACCTGAATTATCTAAAGTTAGAAAAGATGAGTGTGCTAATATATCAAAATTTCACATTTTTCTCCCAGTTCAGAATCAACCTGAGGAAAAAAATTAATGATAGCGCAAAATAAACAGAATAAGGAGAGGAAAATATGATTTTCTTCTTGTCTCTTAAATACTGTATTTTAAGGACTTTTTATAGATTATTACAGATTAGATTTACTAATGACTGTTGGATATCATTGGTTTGTCCTGCTCCCCTTGCCACAAGGAGCTTAGGTATATCAGTCACGCCCATCAAAGTGCTCCCGAGTCACTCCCATTCCTTTGTTTATCTGTAACCACTTCTACCAGTTTATCTTCTCTTCCTCTAAACAAACTCTGTTAATTTGTAAGGTCAGACCTTGCTAGGACAAGTGTACTTGTAAGTTAATATTGTCTTTCTCCTCTCTTATGTCTTTTGAATAGTTTCCCTTAAAACAATATCCTTTTTGTATGGACAAAGAAAGACATTTATTAATATGCTTTGGTAACATGGGATTTAATTGGCTTCAAATATTATTCATTCCCGGGCATCTGCTTTCTTGACTTAAGCCTCAGCTGGCCTTACTTCCTAGCACCCTCAAAAGCAGGGTCCCAACGGGGGACGGGATGGACCCAGGGCAAGTGGTGAGTTATGTGCTACCCTGGCATCGAGATGGGCCTGGCCAAAGCGCCTAATGCTTAATTATATGTTAAGAGCTTGGTCATGGGCATGTCATGTCATGATCCAAAAGCAACGACGAGACTAGGCCCTGCTAGGGCTAGGAAAGACTAATCTGGCCTGAGCGCTGTAGGCTGAGATCGAGGTGACACGCGCCCCCCCCCCAAGAGCAATTCTATAAGCTTAATGCATCTTTTGCTATGTCCATACAAAATGATTTATAATATGAATACTTATATGCTAGTCGGACAAAGAGAGGAGAAACACACCCATGGAATTCCACTCTTGGGCGGATGTCCTGCTGAAGGAGATTCTGTCCTAGTGAAAACACCCTCTAAGGGATAGAACTTTACCCCCTATGGATTGTAACCACACCTATGGGTAAGCCCCGGCCTGCACATTCTGGAGCGGATGTGGGGGATTTTCAGGTATGAGGGGGCAGGGGGCAGGGGGCAGGGGGAGAGTTCGAATGGAGAGTGTATAGAGGGAAGATCGGAATAAACTGCGAGTTCGAAAGGAGCAGAGGGAGAGAATGAGGTAGGATGGGGGAGGAAGAAGCAGGAGGAGAATCAGAGGAGAATGGAGAAAGAAGTTTGGAATAAACTGCGGTGAGATCAACCATCCTGGCTCCGTCCCTTCCCTCGCCCGCGTTTTTCTTTTTTCTTTTTGTGTTTTTACACAAATGACTTAAAATCTGTAAACATTCTAGGGGCTCAACAAGTAGTCAGATGGTGAATCAATTGCACAATTAGCATGTGCACAGCCATGAATCCCATCCCAGACATCTCAGGGTCCCTAGCACCACTGGGTGTATCCTGGGGGCCCCCATGCCTTTCTTGGGCATAAATAGGGCTTAAGCTGTAAGGCCACACGAGGCCAAGCATGGGCCTGGCCCCTATATAAAAACAGACCAAAAACTCTCATATTTTCTGCCCACAGGAGCATTTATGTCAACAATATTTCAAATACCTGGATCATAAGAAGGAGGAGGAGGAGGAGGGAGTTTGCCGCCCTCTTTAAGAGCTTGATCGAGGCCTTTCGCAGCTCTTATAGTAGCAATAAATTCTTCGTGTTTTCTTCTCCAATTAGATGGTTTCTTTGGTGGTTCAGGCTATAAAGAAAGAAAACTAACAGTTCATGAACTTTTTTAAAAGTAAAGTGAAGGGGCTGGAGTGATGGAACAGCACACAGGGCACTTGCTTTGTACACAGTCGACCAAGGTTCCATCCCCAGCTTCCTATAGGCTCTCCTGAGCACTGGCAGGAGTAATTTCTTTTCTTTTCTTTATTCTTTTTTTTTTTTGTTAATTTTATTGAATCACCGTAAGATAGTTAACAAGCTTTCATGTTCAGGTTACATTACATTGTACATTACCTTGTACATTACATTACATTGTACATTACAATCACATAATGATCAATCACCCATCCCTCTACCAGTACACATTCCCCACCACCAATATCCTTGGTATACTTTCTGAGTACAGTCAGGAGTAATCCCTGAGCATTACCGGGTGTGACATAACCACCCCCCTCACCCCCTCGACACACAAAGAAATTTAAAAATTATAAATAAACTAAAATAGGGACTGGAGAAAGAGTACAATGGGTAGTGCACTTGCCTTGTACACAGACAGTTCAGGTTCAATTCCCAGCATACTATACGGTTCCCTGAGCCCTGCTAGGAGTAACTCCTGAGCCCAGAGCCAGAAGAAAACTGAGAATCACTGGATGTGCCCCCAAACAAATAAAAAGTCAAAAAATGAGGGCTAGAGTGATAGCACAGTGGATACGGTGTTTGCCTTGCATGTGGCTGATTCGGGTTCAATTCCCAGCATCCCATATGGTCCCCTGAGCACCGCCAGGGGTAATTCCTGAGTGCAGAGTCAGGAGTGACCCCTGTGTATCACTGGGTGTGACTCAAAAAGAAAAAAAAGTCAAAAAATGAAAGAAAAAAGAATGAGGAAATGTTCGTATCAGAAATTCTTAAATAAACCCAAGTGCCCAAGAACAGATGGTTAAAGAAACTCTGGTACATCTACACAACAGAATACTATGCAGCTCTTAGAAAAGATAAAGTCATGAAATTTGCATGTAAAAGGATCAAGATGGAAAGTATCATGCTAAGTGAAATGAGTCAGAAAGAGAGAGACAGACATAGAAAGATTGCACTCATCTGTGGAATATAAAACAACAGAGTGGGAGACTAACACCCAAGAATAGTAGAGGTAGGACCAGGAGGTTTACTCCATGGCTTCGAAGCTGGCCTCAAATGTTGGGGAAAAAAGGCAGCTCAGATAGAGAAGGGAACATGAAGTAAGAGGTATTTGGAGGACCAGCTCGGGTTGGGAGATGCGAACCGAATGTAGATTATAGATCGAACACAATGGCCATTCAATGCCTCTAGTGCTAACTATACCACCCAAAAGGAAAGAGAGAACAAAAGGGAATGACCTGCCACAGAGGCGGGGTGGGGTGGGGGGATGGGAGGGATACTGGGATCATTGGTGGTGGAGAATGGGCACTGGTGGAGGGATCGGTACTCGATCATTCTATGACTGAAACACAAGCACGAAAGTTTGTAAATCTGTAACTGTATCCCACAGTGATTCACTAATAATTTCAAAATTTTTAAAAAAAGAATTAAAAAGTAAAAAAAAAAAGAAATTCTTAAATGATATTCCTCCCAAATTTTTTTTAAATTTTATTTATTTATTTATTTATTTTTGGGGTTTGGGTGATACCCAGTGATGCTCAGAGATTACTCCAGCTCTATGCTCAGGAATTACTCCTAGTGGTGCTGGGAACCATACAGGTTCCCAGAAATAGAACCAAGGTGAGTCACGTGCAAGGTAAACGCCCTACCCACTGTACTATCTCTCCAGCCCCTATTTCAGTTTTTTTTTTTTATATTAATTTGTTTGTTTTGTTTTGGGGCCACATCTGGTGATGCTCAGGGCTACTCCTGGTTTTCCACTCAAGAATAACTCCTGGCAATGCTCAGAGGACCATAGAGGATGCTGAGTACTGAGGCCAACCTGGCCACATGCAATCAAATGCCCCACCTGTTGTACCATCACTGCAGTCTCAGGCCCTGGCTTCAGACCGCAGGACCAAAACTTAAAAGAAAAGAATCAGTTGTATTTTCTTTTCCATAAACTATATATGTCCACTGACAATTTATCTATTGGGTATCAGATTACTGACAACTCAGTGGCTGACTCTTTAATAAGAGACTCAAGTAACTCTTCAGGGGAGACTCGTCCTACCCTTCCCCAACAAGTGTCATAATAGCATTTCATCTCTTGCCAAAGTTCCTTGGCACTGAAATGTCACCTTACCTCAATGCCAAGGGTCATTTAGTACTCAGAATTATTTTTAACTGTATCTTGATTTACTGATTAAAGCCCCTTATGCTTCCTTTACTACTGCAAATTTTTTTTTTTAAAAAAAGTCATTCCAATGGCTCTCTTACTATAAGAAAGAGTTTTTTTTTTTTTCATTATTGCTTTCTGACAGTTTCAACAACTGGATCTTTTAAACTCCAGCTTGCCCTGTCCCCTACTTCTCTCCTTCTATCCAGTTTCAGTCAAGTTCACTGCAGTTCTTGGCATGCAGAGACCCTATAGGTCTGCTGAGGCCGCCTAGCTCTGGCAAACTAAGAACACCTTCTCCAGACAAGGTGCTCTAGTATTTGAAGAGTCACTTTAAGGTAAGGAGACCCTCCTCTCCAAGGTCCTCACACTCCAAGATGTGGGACCATGAACCTCCACTGTTTGCAGTTTCTTCTGAATCTTTTTCTGTTGGCAGTTTGTACATGTATTTATAGTCTATGGAATATACAGACTGATACGTTTTATATTTGATTCATGGACGACACTGTAACATTCAATTCTTCTAATAAACTACTTCCCAAAGCTTAATGCACGTGATTTACCATAGATTTTATCAAAATACATATACTTATTCAGTGTATCTGAATGAGAACCAGTATTCTACACTTCTAACAAATTCCCAAATATTGTTAATATTACTGATACAAACACCAGACGTTAAGTATCAGCCATAAACTACTGCCTCAAGCAGTAGAGCAGTGATTTGCACTTTGCTTCCTTCACTAAAAGATTATCCCTAAGAAAAGGAATAGTATAACTAACATATGTTAATATCACCCGGAAAACATTTATATTACAAAACATAGCAATCCAACAACTAGGTGTTTAAATTGCTAAACACCATATTATAAATAAAAAGTGCAGATTAAGTAACTTGCCTGACACAATATGATAAATAGAGTAAGGGATAAATTCAGGCACTCTGACTGGAGAGCCAATTTTCACATCCACTATGCCAATAAAGATTCATCCCTGGCACCATATGAACCCCCAAGAAGTGTAGGAAGCAATGATGAGCACTGAGCCAGGAGTGTACCCCAAGTATCCTCAGGTTTAAACAAAAAATAAATTTAAAAAAAACAAAGATTTAACTAGCTTATCAATTTAAGCTAATTAAAGAAAACCTTCACTGTAGGATAACATAGCCTCAGGGAGTTTAGGTTTATTGGGTTACCCCCATCACAGTGCTCCAATTCCTCTGTGTTTATTTGTAGCTTCTTTCTTAGTGTTCTCTTGACTTGTAAATATTGTTTTTCTCTTCTCGAGTCCTTTGCATAGTTTATTCAGAGCAATGTTCTTTTTGTATGGACACTTAGCAAATGCTATGCTTTTGTAACCTGGGAGTCATTTGACTCTACATGATATTTTCTTCCTGGGCATCTGTTCTCTCCACCTAAGCCTCAGCTGCCCTTACTTCCTAGCACCCCCAAAAGCAGGTCCCGACTAGGGACTGGACGGACCCAGGGCAAGTGGTGAGTTGTGTGCTACTCTGGCATCGAGATGGGCCTGGCCAAAGTGCCTAATGCTTAACTATAAGTTAAGAGCTTGGTCATGGACAAATGCTCTCATGATCCAAACAGTGATAACTAGATTTGGACCCTGCTAGGGTGAGGAATGATTAATCTGTCCTGAGTGCTGTAGTCTGAGTCTGTGGCAAGATGTTGTCAGGAGAGCTGCCTTGCAAGCCTCACTGTATCTCTTGCTATGTCCATACAAAAATAACTAGTATTAAGATGTTAATGAGTGTTTGGACTAAGGAAAGGAGAAAAACACTGTAAGAGTCAGGAAGGGCTTTGGAAGGCCCCTAGGTTGTGTTCCCTTTGAACCTGACAGCCCTCAGGAAGGGCTTTCTTATGTTGATTTTGCTACCTGGCGGTGTGTAGCCCAGAGGGCAAGGGTGAGAGAAAAAGGGAGGAGAGAGAGAAGAGAGGGTGGAGCAGTAGATCCAGAGAGAGGATGGAGCTAAGAGTGCAGGTGATGAGAAAGATGAACGATTGAATAAAAGGTAACTAATCTGCAACCAGCTTGGTCCTGTTTTTCCTTCCGTCGCCTGCCCTTGACCAACAGCCACACACAGCGGTTCCTGAGCACCGGTTCCTGAGCACCGAACACAGGCGGTGAGACAGAGCCGCCCGGAAAGACCGCGAGTGCACATGCCCGTTGGCGTGCCATAGTTTTTTACACTTCACATAGCTAGCAAGCTACGAAGAAAAGAACTTCCAATACTGTCTATATACCTAATTGAAACACATCCATTTCCTCTTGAATATTCACAAACTAAAAGAACAGAGATGAACATCAGACTTTACTCTAGAAAGATTCCTTTAAGGTCAGTTTCTCCATATGAAGATGCTTTCCTGCATCACTAAGATAAGTTATTGCCACTGAAATCGTTTTGAAACCTACTCAAGTACAAATCTGGGGAGCACATAGACTCAAATCGGAATGATAAACCAAAGATAAGCATGGTGTCTGCACAAGGATGTATGCAAATTCAGGAAGGGACCCTTATTTTAATGCTTTAGGAACACAGATATCTACAGACTGAGTGTAGTCTAGTTTTGAGAATAAGACTTAACCCTTTATCCTACAGCATTCATGCACCACCAACTATATGCCACCAGCTTACATTTGGAAGCAGAATACTATCTTCCTGCAAGTTTCTAACAACAGTGAGAGGTCATCTTCAGCCAACTATATTTGTGAGCATGCTACACTACAGACACAATGCTAAACCTGAGAGAGGGCATAAAATGCCTCACCCTTTCCCGGGATCAGCAACAGCCATTTGGATCTAGTGGACAACATTAGAAAGAGAAATAAAGTGTCAGTGCCCTGACGCCATCTACAAACAACTAGATAGGCACTTGGGAAACTCATGTTATTCCTACTTTGAACACATTCCTTTAATTTAAGGATGACTGGCTTCCATTAAAATACTGGAAAGGTTCTTGGGTTTCAATCTGATAACCAATGCAGCTAGCTAAATAAAGCAGTAGCTAGCTTTCCCATTTCTGGAAAATCTAACTAAATGCTATAAAATGGGAAAAAAGTTTTCCAATAAGTCATCTCAATTTTAAGTATTTCATTGAAATGACTCGTAAAACTATGCCCAATTATTTAAGTGACTTGTTGCAGCAATATAACATAACAGATGGTATTAAGGAAATATTATAGGGGTTCCAAGAAAAAAAAAAAAACTAACAGCACTATATGAGAACAAATAAGACACAGAAAAAACTTTACCCAGAGAGCAAAACATAACAAATACTATTAATCACTGTAACTCATATCTATGACACTAAGCTTATAAATAAAGCTCTACTTTGTATATAATGATACTACAATTGGCAAGAAAGATTTAAAATCAACTAATATTATAGGTGGTTTAACTAACAATGACTTAAAAGAATGTGTGAAAACTGAGATTATTCTTAGCCTATTACTAAACAATTGGTTCTCTACTGCCAAAAGGCTCACTATATAATTTGAATTTTAAGGCAGCAGTTTGGTCACCCCTTTGCAAAAGTTAAAATTAAGTTTTAATAACTGCTGACCCAAGAAAATGACAGGAATTTTATACTCAAAAAGATATTGATTTTTTTTTTAAATATATACTAGCAAGGTTGACATCGTCAAGAAGGTTACATAATTACCCTTGGTTTAAGAGGTTTCACTGTTGGAATATCAGTTCCTTCAGCTCTTTGTCTGCTTGAATCAAAAGTCTTGCGTTTTTTAGTGGCAGTTTTCTGGCAAATGGGTCCATGTTTTTTCTGTTAAAATGAAGAAATAAATTATTATTTTTTCAACAGAACAAAAAGATCACAAAATTTCACTTAAACTGTCAGTTGATACCAGTTTTTTTTTAAAAGAGAGACAAAATAATAATACATAAATAAGACATACCAAAAGCATAAATATGATGTATCAAATAGCACATATGTATGTTACAAGTTCTCTTTCTCATAGCAGGAAGCACAGACACTTAAAAATATTAAGTTATTTTCAATACTCCTAGCTTTCTTATTGTTGGGGGAAATAATATATACAAGTTAAAACTGTTTGAATGGAAAAAGCTAATTTCATCATTGAATTCCTAAAAATTGATACTAGGAAAAGAAAGTAATTAAAAATGCATTAGTGATATAATTATAAAAGGTAACAGTACTAAGTTTGTAGTATTAAAATTGACCTAGTAGTAGCAAGATGATATGTAGTCAACATAAAAAAGACAAAAAAGGGGACGGGATGCATGGGGAATCTTGCGATGGGGGAGGCAGAACCAGCCCCGCCTCCTGCCCAAATGAGACCCTGAGCGGTCGCCCATGTACAGCTCCTCCACTCCTGAACAGCCATGATCCCAGCGCCACAGAAACCAATCTTGGAATGCAGCGGCTGCTGGCAGGAATACCTCTGGACTTAATACCAGAATCCCAAATCCAGGCGGCTGCTTTCGAGACCGTGCAACATCATATGCTCTTTGTTACCAACAATAGAAAACATACAATCTAATGATGCCATTCCAACAGGTCTGACTGTTGGGGGGGAAACTCTAAATAATGATAGTGAGTTTCCTGTTGAAAATTGAATGTAATTAAAGTAAGGAAAGAATAAAGTGAAAATCATCTGCCACACAGGCAGAGGGGGAGTTGCAGGGGGAGTATGCTGGGGTTCTTGATGGTGGAACATGTGCACTGGTGAAGGGATGGATGTTTGAGCATAGTATGACTGAGACTCGATCCTAAAAGCCCTGTAACTGTTCTCACGGTGACTCAGTTAAAAAATAAATTAAAAAAAAAAAGACAAAAAAGTCAAATTTGTAATTTTCCTCTATAGTCAGTCATTTCTGTCTTTCCTAATGCAATGAAAATTTTCTACCTCCTTTTTATTTTTTCTTAGCCAAAGACTTTTCTTGATCTACAGTGTAGCAGTCTTACAGACTTTTTAAAAACACGGTTTGCCTTGGAGCCTTGGGAGAGAATACAGTGGACAGAGCATTCCCTCGCACACAGCTGACCAGGTCGATCCCCAGCACTCATGTGATCCCCAGAGCACCACCAGGAGTGATCCCTGAGCCAGGACGCAGGCTCTGAGCACCACCACGTGTGTCCCCAAAACAAAAAAATATATAAAAAATTTAAAAAGAAAAATAATCACAGTTGCCAACTCATTCACTGTCACTGCCACTGTCATCCCGCTGCTCATCAATTTGCTTGAGCGGGCACCAGTAACATCTCCATTGTGAGACTTCTTGTTACTGTTTTTGGCATATGGAATACACCACAGGGAGCTTGCCAGGCTCTGCCGTGTGGGTGGGATACTCTCGGTAGCTTGCCAGGCTCTCTGAGAGGGACAGAGGAATTGAACCCGGGATGGCGCATGCAAGGCAAATGCCCTACCCACTGTGCTATCGTTCCAGCCCACAATCATTAACTTACTCATTTTTTTTTAATTTACTCATTTTTTAAAAAAAATCACAATGAGGGCCGGAGCAATAATACAATGGGTGGGCATTTGCCTTGCACGTAGCTGACCCAGGTTCAATCCTTGGAATCCTATATAGTTTCTAGGACACAACCAGAAAGCATTTCCTGAGTGCAGAGCCAGGAGTAACCCCGGAGCACTGCTGGGAGTGCTCCCAAAACAACAATAACAAAAATCACAATTAAAATTCTCTTAACCATCATCCAATCACCCACTAATATAAGTAATTATTCTCCTTTGCTAAATAAAACATAACTCATGACATCAACAATTCAATGTAGTACCTTTTTGCTTTTTATTTTGATAAATTCTAAAAAGGTTACAATTGTTCAATATTAGCAGGAGGATAAAAAATCATAGAACTGGCTTTTTGGTATCAAAGGGTCATTCAAATTTCAATATGTAGTTGCTAATCAATGGTGTTTTCAGTTTTCATTTTCAAAAGTGTTATAATTATAGTTATTAGAATAAAAATTCTTATTTCGATAGTTCCCCCAAAATCAAAGATCACAAAAAGTTATAAAATATCTTAAGTATTTAAAAACAAAAGTGATATGTGAGTATCATGCAAGTTACAAGTAGAATCATATATAAACTAGTTCCATAAACTGAGCTTTAAGTTTATGTCAAATTATTTATGTGGTACTTTCCCAAACCAGTTTGCATGTTTTATTTGTGATCTGAAAAAAAGATCCTTTTGTTTGGACAAATCTATGCAAGACTTTAAAAACAATATAATGAATTTCCACTTATTCCTTGGCCGCCTTCTCAATAACCAACATTTTGACAATCTCATTTCATCTCTCGTACTTATTTTTTCTTAAGTGCCTGAAAGCAAATTGCAAACATCATACTCTTTTTCTTATTTTTACACACAGTATTAGGCATTTCTAAAAGCTCTTTGTTAATATTACCAATATTAAGAATTATCAAAATGAGAAGAAAAGAAACCACTCCAAAGAATGAAAGTGATGGGACTGACACTTTTGAACAAAGAATGCTACTTAGCATCACTTTAAATTATCCCACAGAGATTCTTTCCACAAGAGTTGTTCTCAAGTACTTAACTATTACTGATTAACTCCCAAGGGTGAAGGTACTCACTAATGCCACTGGAAAGAATGTTCTTCCACAAATCTTGCAAGGTAACAATTCTCCAACCTGGACACTTCCGTTTTCTAAAACAAAACAAATCCGTTTGTGAAACTTTCCATTTTAAAGTTTTCTCATAGTTTCTTATATAAATTGTCAGTTCCTTCTTTTTAAGTGCACTTTTCTGGGGCCAGAGAGATGGCAGGGCACCATCTCTTGCATGTGGCTGCCCCAGGACCACACCTGGCATCACATACGGTCCTTCTGAGCACTGCCAGGGGTGAGCTCTAAGCACAACTAGGTGTGTCTCCAAAAAATAAAATACTTTTTAAAAGTGCAGTATTCAGATAACAAAACCTTACATTCTGACAACAGAACTTACCCTGCATCTGGACAGTAGTCAGCGGGGCTTGGGAAGGAGAGGAAAAGATGGACTAGAAGAGACATAAAAGTGGTGGCGGGTCTCTGGCACTTAGTAATGGTGGAAGTGCAGTGACTAGGGATCTTGTAACCAAGTTACTTACTGAAATTATAATAAAATTAATGAGAAGGGAAGAAGATGGGAATATCAGGAGTATGGTGCTGCCGGCAGGTAAACCTGTACCTGTGGGGCGAGTGTATCAGCAGCCTGATGGTGCCTTCAGACTTCCAGATACCCCAAAATTGCTGCTGTGCCTTTGGACAGACTTTGGGGCCAAGTTTAGCAAGAAATTAAACGGCCGAAAGTTAGGTATGTGGGAGACACACCCACAAACCACCTCCGGCTCAGCTATATAAGCTCATTTATTGGCCTTATTTCAGAGACCCACAAACCTCGAACGAGATCAAAAGACGCAGTTAGGGCCTGTAGTGCAGAGGTAGGTGGGAACCCATGACTGAGAGCTCCAGGCCTGTTTGGATCAGAACTGGACCGCCTCCGCCCAGGTTCCCAGTTTTCTAGTAGCTTGGCAGTCACACCCACAAACTGGCCCCTGTGCCATGTAATCTCATCAATGGCCAAGACCCAGAGACTACAAACTAAAGCTCCCAGAAGAGAGCGCCACAGAATGCCCTGATCCTGCACCAGGCTGTCTTCACTGGGGAACCTCGGAGGGAGGCAGGTTGAGTCTCCCTCCCTGCCCCAAGCCCAAGCAGAACCCCAGCAGCTGAAAACCTCCAGAACCCAACCACTGCCATGCCCAAGGCCACTCTCCACATGCTCAAACGAGCCTCACCCAAGAGGGTACGAGCCTCACCCAAAACGGAATGAACCTCACCAGAGAGCAGACCGGCAAGAAAACCCAGATATGCGGGAACCCGTGACTGAGATCTCCAAGCCCGCTTGGATCGGGACTGGGTCTCCTCCCCACAGGTCCCCACTTTTCCAGTAACCTGGTAGTCACACCTACAAATTGCCCCCGGGTGCCATGTAATCTCATCAATGGCCAAGACCCAGAGACTATAAACTAAAGCTCCTGGAAGATAATGACTCAGAATTTCCTGGACATTATATTCTATCCATAACAAGCACTACAAAACAAATCATCTAGCATTGCCTTTTCAGCAGGTTTGAGTAGTGGTGAGACTGGTGTCAAAATATCGAATGTAACCAAAGTAGAGAGAGAGTATGGGGAAAACTGTCTGCCACACAAGCAGGGGAAGGGTTGGAAGTGTGTGTGGGGGGCAGAATACTGGGGATCCTGGGGATCTTGGTGGTGGAAAGTGTGTACTGGTTAAGGGATGGGTGTTTGATGATTATAAGACCGAAGCTCAAACATGAAAGCTTTGTAGCTGTATCTCACGGTGAATCAAAAAAAAAGGGGGGGAAGTAATAATAAAATAAAGTTAACATTCAGAATAGAATTTTTAAAAAAAGGTAATGGGAAGTTCATGCCCAATTCAATCAGCTTAATCAATGGCTTAACAAATAGCAGTATTCCTACATTATTAAAAAAAAAAGAAAGAAAGAAAATGGGAATACCAATTGAGATGGACATGACTTGGTTTGGTCATTTGCTGGAAAAGCAATCTCAAATCTACAAGTCATGATTTCCTAACCAAATCGATTACTGTTGAAAATTGTATACTGTATACTACTTGTCAACTGCAGCCAACTTCCTTAGCTATTCCCACATCCTCAGAAACACATTAAACAATACTCACATCCTCTGATCCCTGAGAACAGCCTAATTGAGTGCACTGTATTATCAAGAACTACTTGCCTAAGAAGGAGATTGCATCTCTCTCTCATTAATTTTACATTACCATACTGTACTTCTACTGATGTTATCATAATGCTTTCAACAACTACTTACTGCATTTGAAAAAAATATACAGATTGTTCTGTCATTAAAACCACAAATTCCGCAAGGCAAGGAAAAACTTTTATGATTTTTTTCTACTATAGTAAACTATTCTACAATCATAGTATGAGTTTATGTGTAAGCAGTGATGTGTAATATACCTCAATGTGAATTACTTTATTGTTCTTATACACTATTGAACCACTGAAGATGTCTTACTTTTCCACAGGATGTTGACTTAATGGTACATAAACAAGAGACTATTGATATTGATTTTTTTAAAAAAATATATATACCTGGCTTTCTTTAAATTATTTTAGGCAAATTAACTTGTCATATTTCCTTAATTAATTTATTTTGTAAGGGACGAGGCATAGCTAGCATTGCTCAGGACTTACTCCTGGCTCTGCACTCAGGAATCACTCCTGGCGGACTCAGGGAAATCATTTGGGATGCTGGGGATTGAACCAAGGTCAGCTGCATGCAAGGCAAGCATCCTACCTGCTGTCCTATCTCGCCAGCCCCCAAGTCCCCTTAATTTATATTAAGAGAATGAATCTATGCCAGATTTCTAAACTTTAAAAACCAAATTCAATTTAAGGTTGATGTTATTAATCCCAAGGATTAAGAAACAACACTGGTGAGCAGTTAAGTGACTTCCTGATTTCCTGAGATGATGTCAGGATTATCTGAATTAGCATCTGTGACTATGTGAAATGTTCCATTATTTTATATACCTAATGTTATACTAAATTCTACTTGTTAAAGATATTTTGTCTGTTTAAAATCAACATATATACCATCACAATAGACACAACATTTTTTTTAAATTCTACACTCATGTTGTTGGGATCAGAGAGATAGTACAGTGACTAGGATGCTTATCTTGCATACAGCTGACCTGGGTTCGATTTCCATAACCCTGTTTAGTCCCCAAGACAACAGGGAGTGACGCTTGAGTGCAGAGCGAGGAGTAGGCCCTAAGCACCACTGGGTGTGGCCCCAAATCCCCAAAAATAAATAATCAAAATAAATACTAATGAAATTCTTGATGCATGTTGGAGGAAAAAGGACATTCTTTTGGACGATAGGGTGTTGGTATGCACAAAACCCTATCATAATATCAAAATTGTCGCAATAAAAACCAAAAAAGGAAAAAAAAATCACTACATTCTTCTTTTTTTCCCCCTTCCCAGAAGTAAAAGTTTTACTTAGGAAACATGAGAAGGGTGGGGAGGGTGGTTCAAAGGGCTACGCAGTGCAGGCCGGGAGCCCAGAGTCACAGATTGGGAAGAATGCAGTGAAATGAAAGCAAAAGAAAGAAATTACATACTCAGAGTTGGGATGTGAGCAATTCACAGTGGAAGCCAAAAACTGCATCTTCAGAATTCTACATAACTGACTCAATCTGCTATTTTATTTTCTGGCCCAATAATGACCTAAAATGCTTCTCATGACTGTAGTCTCCCAAAAATTAATACTTGAGCCTATTTCTTCTTCGCATTTTCTCCTGAGTATCTTACTGACTACTGAGATTCTTGTGCTATAGAAAGGATAAATACAAAAACATCTTTTGAAGTAACAGACTCACAAAGAAATTACGGTTGTCACACCAAGTAATTTGCAATAAGGCATTTACTGAGTTCACAGTAAACTAATGAGAACCAAAATAGCCATCAATGAGAATACAGTCCCCAGTAACAGAAGAACTATTTTGTTTTCTCACTTCTCCTACTACTCCACTGACCTATTTAAAGGCAGATAGTGAGGATTTGTCATCTCAGGTGGAGGTAGAGTCAGCGCGGTGACAGTTAAACAGTGGACAAGAGAGAGACAAAGCTGAGATTGCCCTGATCTATCCTTCTCTAAAACCAGATTATTTAAAACCAGATTATTTATCTCTAAGACTAGGTTATCTAGGTAGAGCCACCTCATATATCTCGATCACTTAATTTCACTATCTAATCAGACAGTCTAGGCACTTACTGAGTGGCATTCATTAGATTCACTACGACTGTCTCCATACCAGAATGAACAAACATAACAGAATGGAAATGAAAAAGACATAATCTGACTGGGGTTCAATCTCCAGCGTTCTATATGGTGCCTTGAATCAGCCAGACGTGATCCCTGAACGCAGAATCATGACTAAGCCCTGAACACTGCCATGTGTGGCCCCCAAACAAAAAACACAAAAAATAAAGGTTTATAAATATTAATTGTTAAAAAAATTAATTTAACTCATGAAAATAATATAAATGACTACAGGAGCTCCTAACTATCTACAAAAAAAAAAAAAAAGGAAAGAAAGAAATAAAGAAACAACAGTGACCTGACTATCTGCCAAAAAAAAAAAAAATAGTGACAACACCAGGATGACATAACACTCAGGGCCATCAAAATGCTTGGCTATGTGCATGATCTACTTATTCACTCTATCCTAAGGACCAAATCATCTAACCCATTTTCACATAAAAATACTTAACAATAATACCCAATATCTTAGGTCTAATTCCTACAGCTTACCTAACATATTCAAAATGTCTTTAAAGGAAAAGGAAATTATCAACACTAAAAAAGCACTAAAAGACAGAGAAGTGACATTAAAGGGAAAGCACTGAAAAACAATTATATTTTTTAAAAAATGGAGTGAGGAAATAGTTTAGGTTGTGCTGGGTTCAACCTGAGGGACCAGCTCGCCTCCAAAACATCCTAAGGTATAGCAAGTGGACACTCCTGAGCATCCCTGCAGACGGCCATGGAGGCCCATGGGTGCCACAGGACAGCTCTGATGGTCCCTGGACCCACAGAGCCCAAGAAGCACCACATCCTTAGACCCTAGCACTGAACCACAAACTGAAATTATTCTGGCCCCTTGAAGACCACTTAAAAGGACCACCCCATGCTAAAATAAGGAAAGAGAATAAATCATTACTTCCTTCAAAATATACATATACATGGGGCCAGAGAATATATTTAAAACTATATACAAAGGACAAAGCACTTGCTTCGCATGTGACTGCTCCCTGACACCCTAAGCACCGTAGGAGTGGCCTCTGAGCTCTACCTGACATTAACCACATACCTCCTGCACTGCCCCCAGCCCCCAGTGCCCCCACCACCGCCGCCAAAAACTAAAAGAGTGGAGAGAAGGGATAAGAAAACTAGACTAGGGGCCGGAGCAATAGTATGGCGGGGAGGGCATTTGCCTTGCATACAGCCAACCCAGGTTCGATCCCCAGTATCTCATATGGTCCCCCGATCACCACCAGGAGTAATTCCTGAGCGCAGAGCCAGGAGGAACCCCTAAGCATTGCCAGGTGTGACCCAAAAAGACAAAAATAAAGATGAAACAAGAAAACCAAACTCAAAGAGACTTAGGGACAGAGGCAGAGTTGTGGCACTTTGGGGTGAGGGTCGGAAAGTAGTAATGCTGTGTATCCACACCGTAGATGCCAACACTATTATAACTGTCTAAACTATAATATATGAAGTATAATAACAAATATGTGACTTCCTCTGACATTGGCTGGTAATTGAGTAAGGTCCAGTAATCCAGAGTGAGGTGGACACAAGCATGCTGGTGTCAACACCCGCTAGAAAGAACTTCTACCAGCAAGACACGATAACTAGGTTAGGCCTGGAGCCACAATTCACACTGTTCCCAGGAGATGCCTTAAAAGGCAAGCTTGGGGACAGATAAGGCTCTCAGATGTCCTTCATAGTTTCCAAACCCTAGCTATCCTTGGAAAAATATTTAACTTCTCTATGGTTCAGGTTATTCCAGTATAAAATAAGAAAGTTTGGTTAAAAAAAAAAACCTTTGTGGGAACAGCTTCTATCTTTAATATTCCAGTTTAGTAAAATCTACCACAGAGAACCTTAGCAAGAAACTTACATGTATCTCTCCCTTACTGGAGTTATATTTTGAAGAACTTTTAAGTTAGTCACATATATAAACGAGTAAACCAGTTAACTGAAGAAGATGGTGGAACAGATATTTCACATAGTGTCTTATGTAGTATGTTGAGTAAGTCACCACTTGTCTATGCACACAACAGAATCTGCAATGTCAAACAGCCTCACTATATAAGCTAGACAGACAGCTGTTAAATGAGGATAACGTCTACTCAAGCAGAGCCTAGCAAGCTAACCATGGCGTTTTTGAAAAGCCAAAAACAGTAACAACAAGATTCACAATGGAGACGTTACTGGTGCCCACTCAAGCAAATCGATGAACAATGGGATGACAGTGCTAGAGTGACAGTGCTAATGTCTACTCAATCTACCTTGAGATTTCTGGAGGACAACTGAGATGTCATATGTAAAAGCACTTTTCAGCCTAATGAAATAAAAATCACAACTCTAAGCCAAGATGGAAAGCTCCCCTAATCTCTTCTCAATGGCATAAGTGAGTAAGTATGCAGCTTATAAAAACGCAGAGCCAGACTCTATTCAAAGGACCAATCACTGTGACAGAGCACCAACAAGCTGATGATGAGCAGAATCAAGTCGATAGTGGATTGAGGATGCCAGGAGTGAGTCTCCTTTCAAAACTTTGTTTTTCCCTTTCAAAATTTACCTGACATATACTATTGATTCTATTTAGGAGCTGGAGAGGTAATATCTGTATTTAGGAGCTGGAGAGATAATACAGTGGGTAGGGCACTTGCTTTGCATGTGGTCAACCCGGGTTCAATCCCCAGCATCCCACATGGTCCCCTGAGTACCGCCAAGAGTTATTCCTGAGTGCAGAGCCAGGAGTTAACCCCTATGCATCGCCGGGCATGACCTTTTGCACTGTTGTAGCACTGTCGTTGTTCATCGATTTGCTCAAGCGGGAACCAGTAACGTCTCCATTGTGAGACTTGTTATTACTGTTTTTGGCATATCAAATATGCCACGGGTAGCTTGTCAGGCTCCGCTGTGCGGGTGGGATACTCTCGGTAGCTTGTCGGGCTCTCCGAGAGGGACAGAGGAATCAAACCCGGGTTGGCTGTGTGCAAGGCAAACGCCCTACCCGCTGTGCTATCAACTTCAAAATCTCTATGATAATAAAGCTTGAAATAAAGCTTGAAATGATCATCTTTGTGCAGTACTACATAGGTAACATGAAAGGATGCTGCTATCTAAAAGAGTTAAGCCATTTTTTTCAAAGTTTTAACTTTTAACATTGAGGAAATAGGAAAGAACATTTTCAAAGGAAAATAACTTGGAAAATTATAACAGAAAGTTATTTTCTGTTTTGGGAGCGTGTCCACTTCCTACCACTGAGCAGGTGAGTTCCACTTTCCAAACTCAACAGAACTCTTGAAAGCACAGAGATACAAGCCTTTTAAAAATCCACTTGACTTCCAGATCAACAATCTCTAATATATCATCAGTTTTCTCCTTTTTTTCAGCTCAGGCTAGATTTCAACATTTGAACACTCACTTAGCTTACTTGACACCTTGGAAACTAAAAAATATCCACATTTTCTATCACAAATATCCACCTCGCTTTTCCTAATGCTAGAGTGATTTTTACTTCTTTGATAGCCCGTATTTACTTGCACCTACCTTCCACTCCAGTCTGCACCTTCCTAGTCATTTCCACTTCTTTCATTAATCACCTCCAAAGCCCTTATTTTCAGACAAATGTCTGGGGAAAAAAATAGTGTAAGCACGTGGAGTTCTAAGAGCTGAATTCCTGTTTCCCCTTAATCCTTTCTGACCTATAAAGATCTAGATGATTGACATCCAGAGTAGCAGTATTTTTTGAAATAATTGTATTTCCAGCTTAGTTCTTTACATTTACTGACCAGTTATTTTCCACTTCCCATTTGCTCCCCACTTGAACTGCAAGAAACCTGTTATTAAGCCTCACTACAAGGTTTTGTTCTTTTTTTTTAAATTTTTTTCTCTTTTTGGGTCACACCCGGCGATGCACAGGGGATTACTCCTGACTCTGCACTCAGGAAATACCCCCTGGAAGTGCTCAGGGGACCATATGAGATGCTGGGAATCAAACCCAGGTTAGCTGCGTGCAAGGCAAACGCCCTACCCGCTGTGCTATTGCTCCAGCCCCTATTTTTTTTTATTTTTATTTAATGAAAGAACCATGATTTACAAAGTTATTGATAGTTGGGTTACAGGCATACGATATTTCAACACCAATCCCACCACAGGTGTCAACTTCCCTCCACTGTGTTCCCATTCTCCTGTCCACCCACCATCCTCCTTGCCACCCTGAATGGCACATGCCACCTCGCCTGGCACATTTCAAAGCACTGTAATGGTCTGACTACAATTATAAATAGATTCAATGACTGTACTCCTGTAAACCAATGTTATCTTAATTCTAAAATTATTTATCTTAATATACAGAAATTCACTGGTTTGAAGAATGAAACAGATTCATCAGTACAAGTCTTCACTGAGTAGCTTGGCAATAAAACTATTCTAGGGGGTAGGAACACAGGGAAGAAGAAAGAAGAAGAAAGGAGAAGAGGAGTAGGAGGAGGAGGGAGGAAGAAGAGGAAGAGGAGGGAGGAGGAGAAGGTGGAGGGGGAGAAGAAACCAGAGAGTTTCTGTAACGAGCCCTTAAGAAACAGAAGCAACAGATCAGCACTAAACTAAGTCATAACCCAGGTCCTTTCTTGAATCTTGACACTACTGGGCCTTTCTACAGCAAGGAAATGTGCTAATCTATCCCATCCAACAACTTTTAAATTTAATGTTTTAATTAAGGTAAACATGAGCATACAGCATGTAACTTCCAACATTACAATTCATCCTTTCTCTCCTAGTCCCAATGGCATACCTCTCCTAAATTCAAGTTAAAAAATTTCAGATCTCACAAACTAAGGAGGTTTGGACCTGGTTAGTACTTAACCTTAGAGAGGTACATTTCCTCTAGAAATGCTAGGTGCTAAGTCATCTTCAGCGCATATCTCTCCACAGCTTACCTCTTCTGCCAACTTTAAACCTGTGTAAAGACATCTTCAGAAAACACCCCTACCTCCAATTCCTTTCCTGTTCAACCCTGAAGCACCCACTCCTCCCAAGCTTCTTACCTAATTTTGCTAAGTATAACTTTCCTGGGCAAATGCATCCAGCCATTATCACTTATATGCTGCTGATTATTAAACTTTAAAATTCCAGATATATTCCAAGTCCCTACGAGACTTTTCCACCAGATACCACACCCAAGTACTCTACAAACATTTCCTGAGCCAAACGCATTACCTCATCTTCCAAACTTGGTCTTCCTGTTGGATAGAGACACTAATATTATCTCTGACCAAGACACAAAGCTGCAATTATTATTTCCTTTTTTCTCTTACATGCAAAAGTCATAATAGATCTTTCCATCTCAAAAACATCTTCTAACTATGTCTTCTGTTTGTAATCCCTGCTTTTGTCTTAGCTCAAATTCTCAACTCATTTATTTTTCTACCCTACTCTATTTGCTGTCATAGATACTTAGTGAGGCTGCCACAGTCCCTTCCCTGCATACATTTTACCTATAATGAACCATTCTCAAGACCCGAACTATTTCCTATGATTTTAGACAACCATGCAGAGGAGATTATGACTTCAGAGCTCCATTTCATAGCTGAGAAAGTGAAGGCTCAGAGTAAACTGTTCAAATTATAAAGAAACAAGGCGAGGATTCAAACACAGGCCTCATCAACACAGCAGCTATCAAAATGCCCTGCATCCAACGTAGTACTCAAGAAAGGGAATGCTATATAAAGTAGGAAAGATAAAAAATTCTTCAATAAACCAGGATATATTTAGAACAAGAAAAAAGAAAACTAAACAGAAACACTAATGGGGCAAGTAACCGCCTTCAACTAGGCATACAAAAAGAACTATAAATTATAAGAACAAGGACAACTGCAGAACAGAAATAATTTTTTATTTGATTTTTTTAGGGCAAAACTATGATCTAATATTTTCCACTGTCAAAAGAAATGAATGAGCAATCTGATCATTGTCAAAATTTATTAATAACTACTTAGCAGGAAGTTACAAAAAGAATGACAACAAAACATCTGGATACATTAACTTAGAGTTACTTTATCATCTCTCTAGTTTACAGATTAAAAGTTCATGTGATTATAACTGTCAGGAGTTGGGCTGGAGTTTGCCTTGCATGCAGCCAGGCTGGGTTTAATCCCCAGCATCCCAAAGAGTCCCCTGAGCACAGCCAGATATAGCCCAAAAGATAAAACAACAACAAAAATAATAACTCTTCCAAAACTAAAACTAACTGCTACTCTCTTAGATAAACCTAAATGGGCTGTAGATAAAAAGAAATTAAAGACTTTCTACTAATTATCAACACAATACAGGCCAGATGTAGTTCGTTAAAGACTGCAATATCACAAACCACATTTCGTACTTCCATAGCTGATCTCTTGACAGTCCAGCGAGTAAAAGTCTCCAAAGACTGAAGTCCAAACTTGCTAAAGGATTTTATATTTTTCCAACAATCAATTAATGTTTCATTTGGACTGAATGTTCTATGTCTATTCAGGTGATTTTGCTACATGTATAGAAAGTTTTATTGCATGCTATGACTTGTTAATATATACTTAAGCATCATCAAGAGTACAGTACTTTCTAACAATTTCTTTCTTCAGATAAAACACTTGTTTATACTTTCACAGGCCTATTCAGATTTTCTCTTAATTTTTTTTAAATTCTCCTCACTCTCACTAAACTGTAAACTTGTAAGATATATCTATTTTATATTATTTTAAAAATGTATCGGCATAGAATTACTCATACTGACTTAAATGAATATACCTACAAAAAAGAAAAATATCAGGTTTTTTTTAAGTTCTTTATCAACTTACTGATTTACATTTTGTGGAATTTCAAGTTAGCTTTATTCATCTACATGTGCATTGGTGTCACCACCTCCACAATATAAACTAGAAACATGACTATAACACCAAACAGCACGATATTTTCTCAATTACTGTAATATGTGCTTGAGAAAACTCAAGGGTGTGGTAGTTATAATGTTCCTTAGACACCAGCTTAATGCTACAATTTAATATCTGAGGAAGGCAAAAAGCTGCCCTTATCAACACATCAATGCCTGTTAAATCACAATATAGCCAGGTAAATTGATGAATGCTAATGGTAAGACTTAAAGATCTGTTCTTTCTGAGACAACATAAAGGACTGATTATTCAAAAAGGAAATAAGCATACTACCTTAACTCCAACATAAAACTCTCATCTTATGTGTAATTTAAACCACTTGAAATTACCAATCTTTCATTGTATTATCTTAAAAAAAAGACAATTTCATATTTTTAATTAGCCCACCATATTTAAATACATGATAGTTAACTCTAGAATTTTATCTTTAATTTTTTTAAAGTAAAAAATTACTTAATATGATCTACCAGAGACAGGAGCCAAAAAGCATGCCCATCATAAACTACTACATCAGAAATCATGTATTTTCCAAACCATTAATTAAGTATTACAGTAAATCTTCCTTACAACTCAAAAGCACCAAATTTCAAAGAAGCCTAGAGCACTAACGCCTTAAATTAAAAGTATGGCTGGGGCTAGAGCGATAGCACAGCGGGTAGGGAGTTTGCCTTGCACGTAGTCGACCCAGGTTCGAATCCCAGCATCCCATATGGTTCCCTGAGCACCGCCAGGAGTAATTCCTGAGTGCAGAGCCAGGAGTAACTCCTTGTGCGTGGCCAGACGTGACCCAAAAAGAAAAAACAACAACAAAAAAAAGTACTGCTAAAATTCAAAGTACACTAATTTACACAGAAACTGTCCTTATGCAATTTTTTGTATTGAAGATGCTTAAACTGCCAGAATCCATGATATCTACCATGTCAAAATACCACCAACAGTTTCAAAATTTTTTTTAAAACTAAGCTGTGATTTATTCAAACTTCTATTTATAGTTCTGAGTTGATAAGCCTCTTTCTGACTAGCCTTGGAGATCTGGAGCTCACATAGACTCAGGAATTCAGAACTTCACCACATATGTTGGAATTCTCCATGTGATATCCCAATTTAAAAACTGCATTTATTATTCACAGTAAAGTTCAAAAAATATTATAATCAAAGATCTTATGAGAATACCGTGAAGATAAGAGCATACTTTTCATAAATAAAAGTTTGTTTGTTGATTTTGTTTGGGGGCTCTACAGAGAGGTGCCAAGAGGACCATGTGACATCAGGGATCAAACAGGCCTCCGGGTACCGAGCCCAGTATACCAGGTAGGGTGCGAATTATGCACATGGCGGACCAGGGTGCAATTCCCAGCACCTCATGCTTCCCTGACCCAGAGTGCAGAGCCAGAAAGAAGTCCTGAGCATTGCTGGGTGTAGCCCCAAAATAAAAACAAACAAAAATCCCTCAGACTTCCTGCAAGCAAACTATGCCATCTGGTCCTAGGAGCTCTCTTCCAGGCTCAGATGATTTTGTAACTCAGACCCCAACCCCAGATGTCTCCTAAACCAAATGTTCTTAAATCACCTCAAACCTGTAGGAATGGCCTACACACACACACACACACACACACACACACACACACACACACACACACACACACACACACACACACACACACACACACACACACACACACACACACACACACACACACACACACACACACACACACACACACACACACACACACACTAATCAAAACAAACAAGTATCAGTGAGGAAGTAAAAGGAGTCTCATACTGTTGGTGACAAATGTTTTCATTTTCCTCAACTAAAACTGAACCGATCACATTAACCAGCAATCATACTCCTAAATACCTATCTAGAGAATATAAAAACACTAATTTGAAAAGATACACGTAGGCCTATGTTCAATGTCACACTACTTCCAACAGCCCACACCTGGAAACAACCCAAGTTTCCAACAACAGATGAAAAGATAGAGACGTAGCATATAAACTAATGGAATATTACTCAGCTATGTATTTTAAAAAGATAAAATCATGTCATTTGCAATGGGAATGGTGCAAGGACTGTTCCACAAGGAGAAATACAAACAGTGGATAATTTCATTCATATACAGAACATAAAGAAACAAAGCAAAGGAACAGATAAAGCCAAACCAAAAGGAACTCTTAGATGGACTCTCACTTTATCTGCAGAGCAGGTAGAGGGCACAGAAAGAGAGATTCAATGTAGTGGAGCTGATTGGCATTATAGTGGTGGATGTGGTATAACAAACATTTAGAAAGGAACAAGCCTGTTCTAAAACATGTCACCCTGTTGTAAATCACTGTCACCTCAATTTAAGGGGAAGAAAAGAACACATTCAACTCAATTCAATAAATCTCAAATATGCACTTACAAAAAAATTTCTTGAAAGTACGAAGTACTAGCATTACAATTCCTACTTCAGGGAAACGTCAATGGTCTGTTGACAAAAAATAAGCAAACACCAAAACCTTCCTAGGTTACAGAAAACCTGCTGCCCACAAAAAGAAATTCGAAGAATCCTTGATTATTACGGTCAAGGTGTTTACCGGGAGAGTTTCACCTGGCAGAAAATTTTTAAAGTGAACCTTTCATGTCAGCTATTACTGTAACAGCTTTTTGGTGAGATTTGGTCAAGGGTAGAAGTTATCAATATTTTTCACTTTTTACTTCATTGCACAATATCAAATATTTTACTCTCTAATATGCAACGTTACCCAGGGCACGGTGCCTCAGCCTTGTCTTAATTCCACCGAAATGCACTTAAATCAAAGGGAAATCAAGACCCCAGGATCTTTCGATTCTGAAGGCTTATTTTTCATCCCAAGGACCGGTTGCCATTTGAAACAGAGTCTTCCAACTGTTGTTGCCAAGTGCTCTTTGGGCGTTTTCCTTTGTTGTTTGGGGGCGAACGCTGTGTTGCACAGGATTACATGGATAAAAGAGAGGAGAGGAAAAGTGGAAGAATCGGGAACAAAGCAAAACACTGGAGTCACGGTTACAGCACGAAAGGATGAAGGAAAGGAAAAGGAAGCAAGTGCTGGCCCTTCCTTGGAGTGGCCATGAAGAGACCAATGAACCCTCTGCTAAAAATCTATTGTCCTGCTTCTAACGCCGGCTGGGGACGCTTCCTTGGGAGATGCTCCTGGCACCTTCCCGACGAGAGATGCAGCAGAAATGGAACACAAACGGTTACCCAGGGAAACCGGTCAGGGGAAGTGCCAGCAGCAGCCGGTGGCTGGACGGACAGACACCTCCCGGGGACGCAGCAGAGCCCCGGCGGGGGCGAGGCCGGAGCGCGCACTGGGAAAGGAGTCCGCTCGGCAAAGGCAATCCCATCGGACCTGGCTTCGACAGTGGCCGCTACGGAGACGAGGGTCGGGAGCGGGGCAGGATCGGAGGCCTCGCGCCCAGGGGCTGGACCCCGCGGCCGGGGCGGGAGACCAGAGGCCGGAGAGCCCCGGGACCTCCGGCCGCGCCGCGCTGGGGGGCTGCCCCCGGCCCCGGCCTGGGCGGGCGCGGCGGACTCCGCCGATCGCCGCCCGCTATCGCCTCCCCGGCACCGGGGCGTGGGTGTCCCCAACTTCTCCGGGTCCCTTCTGGAGGCCCGCCCCGCATCCCGCCACCTCTCACCTTCCAGCCCCTCCATCGCGCCGCCGTCTCGGGCCGCGGAGACTCGAGCAGCGCCCGCCGCCGCCGCCCAGCTCCGGCGGTAGCAACCCGACCGCACCTCCCACCCGCTAACATCCCGCGCTCCCATTGGCCCGGGCCGGGCGGGGGCGGGCCTTCTGGGGGCGGGGCCTCGGCGGGAGGAGCCGTGCTCGGGGTTTGCAGCCTGGGAATCGGGGCGCTCCCGCACCTCTTCCCGAGGCTCCTAGACGCCTCTCATGCCCAGCATCCTTGCCAGCCCTCGGCAGCGCTTATCTCACCTCTTACCCCGAGATCTAGAATAGTCGATTTGCCTCCTGCGCTCCTCCTCCTTGCCAGCCAGCCTCTCCCTCGCGTCTCCAAGGACGCTGAGCAAACAAGCGAACACCCACGTTTGGATGCTACCAAGCTCCGTTTGTCCCCTCTGGGGTCACGGGACTTGACCTAAGTGTATTTCCCAGACGTTAAAAGAAAGGCACACACACCCTTGGCGTCTGGGCGCCCTTTTCCTGCAGAAGGAAGGCGTCTCTGCCTATCTGCCGTGGCGCAACTGAGATTGAAAACAATTTCTCAGCGCGGAGGTGGGACCAAGAGCCAGAAGTGAAACCCAACACTTCATCTTTATCTGCTCTAGGCCTAGCCTGGCTTTGCACTTCGGTACCCTTGAACTAAAAGAGTGAAATGCCTCTCTAAGTTATGAGGTCATCTCAAAAGAACGTTTGATCAAGGAGTTTAAGGGGGTGGCGTAGGGGCGGAGTTGGGGCCCCCTGTAGGGACTAATTTACATAGAGCAGAAGGAAGTTTGATTTTGTCTGTGCAAACCTCCTGGAGGTGAAGGTGACAGTAAAACTAGATGAAATTTGTGCTTAAACAAACATATTTGCCCCAGAACTATTTTTCTCATTGATCTAGCCAATAGAGAAAGATGCTGTTGTTAATGTTAGCGTCTCTATTGACAGATTATCCATAGTAATTTCCATAGAAACCTTACATTCATTTTCTCTTTCATTTATTCAATTGCGAAGTTTTGGCATCCCATCTAACGATGCCCACTATTAAAAGTCTGGTATTACACAACCTTTTTACCTTCAAGGAGGCCAGATTCTGCCTGCTTGCATGGGATTACTACCGTAAGCTCCTGAGTGAGACATCATCTGTTCCTGGACTATTTCACGGCAATAAGACCCATCCCTTTCAAGGATTCTTCTAAAGGAAAACTTCAGTCACGCCTGTTACTTCCCTTTTTCTTTATTCAGGCCTGACTCCTGTAAGTCCTTTGAGAAGCTGGCCCTAATTGGCCAGATGACAGCCAGGCCTGTTCTTTAACACTCTGGGTGCCTATGAGCAGGTTCTTTTTCTTTGATGTGGCTAAAGCAAAGTCAGAGCTAGGGGAGTGAGGGTGTGGCAGACTTTTAAAAGAATGCTAATTGGAGTGGGGTGTCATGATGAGATGGAGGGGAGTATACTAGGAAAAAACAAAGCAAAATTAGAAAAGCAATAACTTGGCAAATTGTAATTTCTTGAACAGAAGTCAAGCCGAAGATTGACCTGGTTGATACTCAACGAATTGATCATGAAACCTATAATAATAACACGGGGAATATTGATAATAATATAATCTTTTAATCATTTGGGGCCTGTTTTAGGTCTCTTTTATATACTCTCTGCACATATCAAACCCCCAAAACAATACTGCAAAGCTGATTGTATATTTTTTCAGAATTAAAATCTTCATATTTTAGAGCCTGATGACATTTTTTAAGCAGTACTTAAACTACTAGTGAATAGGTAGCTTTGATTTAAATCTGAGTCCCTCTTTAAAAACACTTCTCGCCTTCCTTCCAAACATCTCAAATATAAAGTCAAGCATTCAGAAATGTTTAAGATATATTTGGGTACACATAACTACTGTGAATCTTTTATTTTGGCTTTTGGTGTTGTTGGGTGGGTGGGGGTGGTTGTTGCTGTTTGGCCACATCAAGCAGTGCTCACCTGGCTCTGTGCTCAAGAATCACTCTGGAGGGGCAAAGGGGACCCTATGGGGTGCCAGGGTTCAAACCCAGGTCATCTGGGTGTAAGGCAAGAGCCTTACCCACTGTCCTAACTTTCCAAACTCTATACTATGAATGTTAATTCTTTTAATGTGCCTGCTAATCTGTTCTACAGATAGAACTCAGCACTTCTATGCTATGCTCCCCTGACCTTTGCAGCTTTTTTCATGCCCGGATCCCTGGGTGAAGAAGATGACGGCTTCCTACCAGCTTTCTTCAGTTCCTTCCTCTCCCTCCTGTATTCCTAGCCTGAGAATAAAATAATCCAGGAAAAGTACACAAGAAGAATGTATTAAATAAATCCATCAGAAAAATGAAATAGATCAGAGAGAAGTAAAGTTAGAAGATCTTCTAGTTTTTCTTCTCTCTGAAATAAAGAAGACCTTCTTCTGACTTCTCTCTGATCTATTCCATTTTTCTGATGGATTCATTTAATACTTTCTTCTTGTGTACTCTTCCTGGATTATTTTATTACTTGACAGTAAGTAAACTGAAAAGAAGAAGCCCCCTTTCTTCTGTAGATTCTTATGGCTGCCAAGGAATCTTTTTAGCTGATGGTAACATTCTTAGATGAATATGAATCATCTCACCTACTCGTCATACAGAAGAAAGCAAAGGTTAAGAGTACAGTCTCAAGGCAGACTCCAGAACTAGTAAGTAGTTTTGGGGTTTTTTTTTGGGGGGGTGCGTTGTCATATCTGGTGATGCTCCTAGCTCTACACTCAGGAATTACTCCTGAAGTTTCTTGGGAGACCATATGGGATGCTGGAGATCAAACTCAGGTTGGCCACATGCAAGGCAAATGCCCTACCCTACCTGTTGTACTATTGCTCCAGCCCCTAAGAAGTAGTTTTGAGTAGCTGAACTAGATATTTACCCTTGTCTGATTACATTACTTCTCTGATTCTTTCCAGTTTGTGTTGCTTTTCCTTCATCTACTATTCCTTGGAGTCATTTCACATCTCTTTGGCACATTCCAAAGGGCTGAGCATATTTTCTTTTAAGGTTCCAACCTCCTCTTGGATCTTACACAAAAATCAATTTCCCTCTCACAGCAAACTTTAGCTCTCATTCATCTTTTTCAGAGCACAAAAAAATAAGACATCTGAATCTCAGTAAGATTTCTATTCAATTTGCCAGTTCTGTTATATACAAGGTTTCTTTTCTCCTGAACCTACAGAGGAATAACCAGTCCAGTCCAAATTTAGTCTACATACTTGACACAAAATCAAAATAAGCATACTTCCATTTAAAGTAAGGAAAAGAGGAACAGGAAGATATTTTGAAGTGCTACAGTACATGGTTTTCTTGTAGACGTATAGGTTTAATTCCCAGCACTGCAAAAATTCCCTCACACCCCCCAAAAGCACACTCACACAAAAGCGGAAGGAGTCTTAAACTTTTTAGAACTGTTTTCCCAATTGAGGAAATGCATTCTCAGTTGGCTCTTACAAGTTTTCTGTAACTAGGAGTAAAAATTAAAATCTCTAATTATTCAGGGTAAAGTTAGTGAGAGTCCTAGAAATAGATTTAAAAAAAAAAGAAGGAAACTACAGTAATCTCTATAATTGATTGGAGGACTATTTTTTTCACATTGCAATAGCAATCATTTTACCTTTCTCTGATAATCCCAAAAACAATTTCTAATCTCCACTTTCAAATCTAATTCCCAGCTGCTAAAGGATATACTTTTTGTTTTGTTTTATTTTGCGTTTGAACCACAACTGGCAGTGCTCAAAGTTTACTCCTGGCTCTGTGCTCAGGGATCACCCCTGCTTGATTTGGAGGATCAGATGGGGTCAGGGATGGAATCTTTTGCATACAGGACAAGCTCCCCGTCCACTGGACTATCTCTTTGGTTCCATTTATAATTTTCTTTAGAAATTGTTCATCTGAGTTCTCATTCATGTTCTTGTCACCTACATTATGAGGGATTTTTTTTGTTTTAACTTTTATTATTTTTTAAAATTTGTTAATTAAATCACCATGTGAAAAGTTACAAAGCTTTCAGGCTTAAGTCTCAGTCATACAGTGATTGAACGCCCATCCCTTTCACTAGTGTACATGTTCCACCACCAAGAATCCCAGTATGCGTCCCATCCACCCACCCCCGCCTGTGTGGCTGATGATTTTCACTTTACTTTCACTTTACTTTGATTACATTCAATATTTCAACAAGAAACTCACTATTATTATTTGAAAATTTCCCCCAACAATCAGACCTGCCGCAAAGGCAGCATTTGATAATTTGTTTTCCATTGCTGAGAATGAAGAGCATATGAGGTTTTGGATTTCTGGTATTTTAGTAACTAAGTCCAGAGAAATTTCTGCCATAACTTGCATCATTGCAAGCTCGTACCTTTGTTTAGTGGGCCTTATAAGATGGCGGTCACCACGCCGCCACTGGGGAAAGAAAAAGCTGAGAGAGAAAAACCTTTCCCCTCCGGTGGTGGCATGGGGCTGTAGCATAGTTCACAGTCTAGAGGCATTTCTGCAAGAAGCTGCTGGTGCCGAAAGTAGTTAGTGGGCCTCTGGGATCATGGGTGTTCAGCAACGGAGGGGTCACACATGTGCAGCCGCTCAGGTCACATCTGGGCAGACAGTGGCCTGTTTTAAACTGTTTTATTAGTACTTCCAAGCCTAACCTAAGAAAACAAATGATTTTAATTTTCATTTTAATGATAATTTGTTCTGTTTTGTTTTGTTCTTGTTTTGGAGCCACACCCAGAAGTGCTCAGGATTTACTCCTAGCTCTACATTCAGGAACAAACTCCTGTTGGATCATATGCAATGCTGGGGATTGAACCCATGTCCCTTGCTAAATGCTTTATTCCTGCACTATCACTCCAACCCTGAAAACAGAAATAATTTATATATGGACTTCAAAGAGGAAAACTTCTAAAAACTTGTAAGTGTGTGTGTGTGTGTGTGTGTGTGTGTGTGTGTCTTTTATGTTACTAGGTAACTAAAAACTCAGATGGGAATCAGTTACCTATGAAGCTGTGAGCTTCAATTATAATAAACATTGCTTGTTATCTCCAGGAAAGCCAACAATTTCCAGGAAAAAAGTATCAAGGGTGTTGGGTTTTTTTTTTTTTTTTTGCTTCCCTGTATAATAAGTATAGCAAGTATGCAGGATATTAAAAAGAATTTACTAAAAATGCTGTAAAATATTGCATAGAAGTATTATCTAATGTTGATATCAGGGTATTTATACTAAGAACAATGGAGATATTCTATTATAATTTGGCACTTACAATTTTTTAAATGATGGTTGTGATTCTTAAGAGAATTATCAGATACTATAGTTTTTGTAGGTGCAATTTATTGGAAACAGCTATTGCTCTATGAGATCATACAAGTTAGTATTATAATAGATAATATGATTTTGCTATAAAAACAAAAATTTAAAACCAAAGTTCTTAGTTTTGTTATGAAATAACATGTGGCACATTCTGTGAAATATCTAGTTTTAAAACTTAACTTTCTGAAAAGAAGTTGTATGTTTGGTTTCACAATGAAAATATGCATTCTATTTCTTAGTAAGGATGTATGAAAAAAATAAGAATTTGGTTATTGTAATATAATTATATATTTTTGAATACAATCATTGTTTGCTGTTTCTAGGAAACTAAGTTGCTTAAGCCTATGTAACATTGTTGTTTCTTAGCAGCTAACTGAAAATCAACAAAACAAAAATAAGATTCTTTTCTAGCTCTATTTTCAAAATATATATGTACTATGTTTATATATATGTATGTATGCATGTATGTTTATATGTATACTATGTTTATACTGTATATATACATAGGAAAAAAACTCCCAGATAATAATATATTATTAATGATCACTGTGTCACTGTGATCACTGTCCTCCCATTGTTCATCCATTTGCTGGAGCAGGCACTAGTGTAACATCTCCATTGTGAGACTTGTTGTTACTGGTTTTGGCATATCAAATACGCCACGGGGAGGCACCAACAGGGAGGCTCTCTGCCTTGCTGGCATGATACTCTGGGTAGCTTGCCGGGTTCTCCGAGAGGGACAGATAAATTCAACCCGGGTCAGCCGCATGCAAGGCAAAATACCCTACCCACTGTAGTAAGAACCTAAAATGTCAAGTTCTTTGGGTTAGAAATAGAAGAAATGTGCTCTTAGCACTGTGACCAAATAGAAACTTAATTAATGTACAATTGAGGAACACAGTTTTCAAATAATTTGATTACTGTAAAAGACTACAGGGGATACTACCAAAGAAGATATTACTGTCACTGTCATCCCGTTGCTCATCGATTTGTTTGAGCAGGCACCAGTAACGTCTCTCATTGAGAGATTTATTGCTACTGTTACTGGTTTTGGCATATCCAATACACATGGGTAGCTTGCCAGGCTCTGTCGCGAGGACTCTCGGTAGCTTGCCAGGCTCTCCAAGAGGGGTGGAGGAATCGAACTCGAGTCGGCCGAGTGAAAGGGGAACGCCCCACTGCTGTGCTATCGCTCCAGCCTAATAGTATTAATATTGATGCATGACAAATAGCAAATCAATAGCATAATGGGTTATAAAAGGCAAAAAAAATCTACAGAAAATAAATATTAAATGTTCAATCTGACATATTGTGTATTGAATTTCCAAGGCAGGATTAATAAAGATGGTTATATGTATTTCTAAAGAAGTTTACAATCTAGATAAGGCAATAAAATTTTAGAAAAATTTCTAGAAACACATACACAACATACAGTCAAAAATAAATTATTTTGATTGAAAGAAGCAGAGAAGTAATGAGCAAAAAAGCATGCAAATGTTTTAGAAGTGTGAGTATGTCCTTTAGGAAACGTTATTTTTAATTTGTTCTTGACGGATGTGCAGTAGTGTGATAGGCATTTGGAGTAGCAGATTGATCACAGAATAATAAAGGCCAAAACTCAATAATAATAATGACAAGTTCAGCAGACACCGAGAATGTGCTGAAAATCAAAACTTAATTTCACAGATATTTACTGAGCACTTGATGACAAAGGTTATATGTGTTCAGTTTTCAGATTGAAATGTATCTTATGGATATTGATGAATCCACAGCCTTGATGATTTGTAAAAGGTGGAAGAAGTTAATTTAAGTGAACAACCTGGTAGAGACGATGAGCAGTGTGATCTTTTGGAAGTATACTGAAACTCAAGATAGCGTGATGATGGTCTGGCCTATTATTTTTGAGTTGGCATATCCAAGGGCATGATTTTATAATATTGGGGTACAAGTATACAAATTTTCCCTTGAAAATTTCTCCAATTAACAGCACTGCATCACTATCCAAATGTGACTGGATTTGCGCCCCCCCCCAATTAGAACCAAAATTCCTTTTTCACAAGGATAGGACCTTACAACACAAAGGTCTAAGAGACACTTCAAGTTGTGACACTAAACCAAACTGCCAGTTTCTGACTTATTTGCTTAATGAATTAGAACAGCAATACTAGGAAGCAGATATTAGATCAACATGAACTCATTGGGTCCGTGCAATAGAACAGTTGGTTAAACATTTGACATGCTGGAATTTTAAATGCTTTTATTCTATTTATGCAAGACTCCCTAGTGGTTCTTGGGGTTCACACTCTTATATTCCCAGAACCACGAAGGCTTCACCTTTTTGTCTGGGGATTGATGCAAGAGCCACGCAGTGGGAGAGATTGAACATGGACCTTATAGACATCAGGCCTGTGCTCAACCCTCTATGGTACCTGGCTATGAATGTGTATATGGTGGAAGTCGTTCTAAAAATGAAACTAAACCATGTGAATAACCAATGGTTCTCAAATACCAATGGCTCCCCAGACAGCACTGGATGTGATCTGGTGGTCCCGAGTATTGCTGGAACCCAGTAGCATTGCACTGTCACTCAGGTCAATTTGCATATTAATGGAGTGGCCCTGGATTCCGACACATTACCAGAAATTAGGAGAGTTGGTCACATTCAGTGGTGACCACTGCCTATTCCTGATTCTGTAGCTCAGGGATCACACAGGGAACCGTATGCTGTGCCAGGGATTGAACTAGGGTTGGCTGTATGCAAGGCAAAATCTTAACCCATATACTATCTCACTGGCTCCACAAGTTTTGTTTTGTTTGTTCTGTTTTACAGTCCTCTAGCTACTGTATTATTACATCAGACAGCAGACTGTCAATCTCAAGTGTTATTACTAATATCTTTTCTCAGAATTGAATTTTTAATGCAGGGCAGATTATATATTTTAGAGGGCTATTTTAATTAAATGCTAAGTCTCTGGACAATAATCCATGATAGAATTACAGTTCTAATTAAAAATCTACAATTATAATTGATTTTACAATTAGAATATTATAAAATACATACAACATTATTCCCTATCTCCAGTGACTTGACTATTTAATTGGTTTCAGTTTCTCCATCTGTAAACAGAAATAATGCTCCTTCAAGAGGTGAAGATTATCGTGTCCTTTGTTCTCAGGTTGTTTGCACTCAGGTTGTTTTCAGATTCTGGCTGTTGTGAATAGTTCTGCAATGAACATAGGAATACAGATGACATTTCTGCTATGTGTTTTGGGGCCCTCAGGGTATATTTCCAGAAGTGATATTGCTGGGTCAAATGGGAGCTCAATTTCTAGTTTTTTTGAGGAACGTCCATATTGTTTTCCAAAAAGGTTGGACCAGTCAGCATTCCCAACAATGAATGAGGGTCCCTTTGTTCCCACACCAAGCCAGCACTGGTTGTTCTTGTTCTTTTTGATATGTGTCAGTCTCAGTGGTGTGAGATGATATCTCACTGTTGTTTTGATTTGCATCTCCCTGATGATTAATGATGACAAGCATTTTTTCATGTGCCTTTTAGCCATTTGAATTTCTTCTTTGAGGAAGTTTCTGTTCATTTCTTCTCCCATTTTTTGATGGAGTTGAATGTTTTTTCTTGTAACGTTCAACCAGTACCTTATATATCTTTGATATTAACCCCTTATCAGATGGGAATTGGGTAAATATTTTTGCCCATTCTGTGGGTTGTCTCTGTGTCACCATTTCATTTGAGGTGCAGGAGCTTCTTAGTTTAATGTAGTTCAGTTTGTTTATCTTTGCTTCCACTTTCTTGGTCAGTGGCATTTCATCTTTTTTTTTTCTTTGTTTTTTGGGTCACACCTGGCGATGCACAGGGGTTACTCCTGGCTCTGCACTCAGGAATTACCCCTGGCCGTGCTCAGGGGACCATATGGGATGCTGGGATTTGAACCCGGGTCGGCCGCGTGCAAGGCAAACGCCCTACCCGCTGCGCTATCTCTCCAGCCCCGGCATTTCATCTTTGAGATGCCTTTAGCTTTGATGTCATGGAAGGCTTTGCCTACATTTCCTTCAATGTTCCCTGGTCTGATGGACTCAGGTCTGATGTTTAGGTCTTTAGTCCATTTTGATCTGACTTTTGTGCATGACTTTAGGAAGAGGTCTGAGTTCATTTCTTTATAAGTAGCTGCCCAGTTTTACCAGCATCTTTTGTTAAAGAGACTTTCCATGTTCCACTTCACATTTCTTGCTCTTTTATCAAAGACTGAATGATCATATACTTGAGGGTCTGTGTCAGGATAGTCAACTCTATCCCATTGGCCTGCAGGTCTGTCTTCATTCCAACACCATGTTTTTTATACCTCTTCATAGTACAGTTTAAGTTGGGAAAGGTGATGCTTCCCATCTTTTTCCCCCAAGAATTGCTTTAGCTACTTGTGGGAATTTGTTTCACATGAATTTCAGAGGTGTTTGAAAAATGTCATGGGTATCCTTATAGGAACTGCATAGAATCTGTATAATGCTGTGGGAAGTATTGTATTTTGACAATGTTAATTCTCCCAATCCTTAGCAAGGAGATATGTTTCCATTTCCTTGTGTTCTCTTTTATTTCTCTTCTTTTTTTTTCTTTCTGGGTCACACCCAGCGATGCTCAGGGGTTATCCTGGTTCTACACTCAGGAATTACTCCTGGCAGTGCTTGGGGATCATATGGTATACCAGGGATTGAACCCGGGTCAACCTTATGCAAGACAAATGCCCTACCCACAATACTATCTCTCCAGCCCCTATTTCATTTTTTGAAGTAGTGTTTTATAATTTTCATTGTACAGGTCCTTTATCTCTTAGTTAAACTGATTCTGAGGTATTTGATTTTCTGAGGCACAATTGTGAACGCGATTTTTTTTTAATATCACTTTCTTCTCTTTCACTATTTGTATAGAGGAAAGCCATGGACTTTTGGATATTCATTTTGTAATCTGTCACTCAGATATAAAAATCTATTGTTTCTTGGAGCTTTGAGGTTCTATAAACATAGAATCATGCCATCTACAAATAGTGAGAGCTTGACTTCCATTCCTTTCTGGATGTCCATGATATCTTTTTCTTCCCTAACTGCTATGGCAAGTACTTCCAGCTGTATTCAATAGAAGTGGGGAGAGTGGGCAACCTTATCTTGTACCTGATCTTAGAGGGAAGGCTTTGAATTTTTCCCCATTGAGGATATAATGCTTGTTGTGGGCTTGTAGCAAATGACTTTGACTATATTAAGGAAAGTTCCCTCAACTCCCATTTTTTATCATGAGAGTTTTTATCATGAACACATACTAGATCTTGCCAAATGCTTTCTATGCAGGGCTGGAGCAATAGCACAGTGGGTAGGGTGTTTGCCTTGCATGCAGTCGACCCAGGTTCGATTCCCAGCATCCCATATATGAGCACCGCCAGGGGTAATTCCTGAATGCAGAGCCAGAAGTAAACCCTGTGCATCACCCAGTGTGACCCAAAAAGAAAAAAAAAATGCTTTCTATGCATCTATTGATATGATCATATGTTTAGTTTTTCTTTCATTGATATGGTGTATTATGCTGACTGACTTGCAAATGTTAAATCATCCTTACATTCCATGATGAGTTCTGCTTGGTCATGATGCTGATCTTTTTGATGAGTCTTTGGATTCAATTGTGTTTTGTTAAGGATTTTTGCCTCTGTGTTCATCAGAAATATTGGCCTATAATTATCCTTTAGAGTGGTGTGTCTGTCTGCTTTGAGTATCAGGATAATATCTGCCTCATGGAAGCTGTTTGGGAGTGTTTCCGTTTCTGCAATTTCCTGGAAGAGTCTGTAAAGGATTAGCAGTAGTTTCCCTTTAAAAGTTTGAAAGAATTCACTAGTGAATCCATCTGGACCTGGGCTTTTGTTTTGGGGGAGGCTTTTGATTACTGTCTCAATTCCTTCAATAGTTATGGGTCTTTTCAGATATTCCATATCTTCTTGGTTCAGTTCTGGGAGATTATAGGAATCCAGAAAATATTTACTTCTTCTAGGTTCTCTTCTTTCATAGTATAATCTCTGATGATCGTTTGCTTTCTGTTGTGATGTTCCCCCTATCATTTCTGATTTGGTTCATTAGATTACTCTCTTTCCTTATGAGGTTTTTTTTTAGTGGTTTATAGATTTTGTTTATTTTTCCAAAGAACAACTCTTGGTTGCATTGATCTTCTGAATTGGTCTTTTGGGATTCCAGCTCATTAATTTCTGCTTTAAGTTTTATAATTTCCTTCCTCCTGCCTGGTTTGGGCTCCTTCTGATGGTCATTTTCTAAGATCTTAAGCTATGAAGCCAAATTATTTTTGTGGGCACTTTCTTCTTTTCTGTTGAATGCTTGGATAAAGAATCTATAGTACATCTATGCAATGGAATACTACTGAGCTGTTAGGAAAAATGAAGTCATGAAATTTGCTTATAAATGGATGGACGTGTAGAGAATTGCTGAGTGAAATGAGTCAAAAAAGATGGACAGATATAGAATGACAGCATTCATTTGTGGGATATAAAAAATAAAATAATATGAGACTAATATCCAAGACCAGGGAAAACTCAGTCCAGGAAGACTACTCACTGGTTGCAAGCTTACCACAACTCTGTTGGGGATGAAGAGCAGTTAGGATAGAGAACAGACCAGTATGACAATAATAATTGGAAGTGATCACTTCGGACAGAAACTGAGTGTTGAATGTAGGTTTACCTGATAACCTTTTAGTATCTGTGTTGCAAACCATAATGCGGAAAAGGAAAGAGAGTGATGGAAAATGTACACTGATGAAGGGACAAGTGTTGGAATATTATATAACTAAAACCCAAACATGAACAACTTTGTAACTGTTTCTCAATGTGATTCATTTAAATAAATTAATTAATTAAACTTAAATATGAATAAATAAAACCAAAATTTTTTCCAGGGTTCGGTCCCTAGCATCCTATATGGTCCTGTAAACATCTCCAGGAGTAATTTCTAAGTGCAGAGCCAGAATTTACCCCCAAGCATCCCTGGTATCACCCAAAAAGCTAATAATAATAAAAATAATAATAACAATAATGATAATATAACATGAAAACAAAGAGATTTTGACCCACTGTGTCAGGGATATTGACATCCTGAAGGAAAAATCAAACTAATTCCATGCTCTCCGCCCAGATGAGACCCTGAGTACAGACCCAGGAGTGACCCCTGAACATCGCCGGGTGTGACCCAAGAAAAAGCAAATAATAATAACAATAGTAATAATAATAAAGGTGAAGATTTAATCAAATAATATATCAACAGACCTAACAGAAACCCCAACATGATTATTTATTGGACTCTTATACTTTAATTTCTATTTTTTCCTTGTAACTGAAGACTGAAAGGAGTACTCTGTACTCTAGTACAAATCAGTGATAAACCTAATGTCATCGAATAATTAGGAAATACATGACCAGTACTTCAGAATTTCTGTGAGTGAGAGAGTGGAGGAAGCAAACAATTGCTCTTTCTTCTTTTTTTTCCTTCTTTCCTTCTTTCTTTCTTTCTTTCTTTCTTTCTTTCTTTCTTTCTTTCTTTCTTCCTTTCTTTCTTTCTTTCTTTCTATCTTTCTTTCTTTCTTTCTTTCTTTCTTTCTTTCTTTCTTTCTTTCTTTCTTTCTTTCTATCTTTCTCTCTGTCTTTTTAAAGTGTGATGGAATTGTCCGCAAATAAAATAGGTGAAGAATTCAATCTCTTAAATTAAGAATCTTAGCCACAGTTTTTTTGCTCAATAGCATCAATAATAGTGTATAATAATAATACTAAGACGGTTGGAGAGGTAACTCAACAAGCTAAGTTCATATTTGCATGAATATGCGCAGGTCTGGTCCCTGATATCAGATGGTCCCTGACATCAGATGGTCTCCCAAGCCTTACCTGCAGTGGCTCCTGGAAGCAACTTCTGAACAGTACAGATTGTAGCCCTAAAACAAAATAAAATAAAATATTAAGAAACACCTAAAATCATTTTGGAAAATTCAATTGTCCTTAAAATTACAGTTAAGGAGGTCATCTCTATTTAAGTGTAAAAGTTTTAATTACTCAAGACACACAATTTTTGCATTTGCATATTTTTTCATCTTAGCTATAATTATTTATGTATTCTTTGTGCATAACTGACAAGTTGAAATTAATTTTCTCTGTATTAATTTTTTATGGTTGTGGAACTGGGGAGGGGGAGAAGCAGAGTGTAAAATATTTTTCTACCATTGCTGTAAAAAATATCACCATAAACTGCTGGCTCTATACAAAGAATACTTCTTATCCTTTCTTCCCTTCCCCAATTTGTCCTTATTCTGGATTATTCTCATATATTATGACAGAGACCATGTTTTTTTAATACTTTGATCTTTTGACCTGTATTCTATATTCTGGGAGAAAGGCAGAAATGGTATGTGATTGTAATTAACAGGAAATCTTTACCAGAATTTGATTAAATCTAATTACATATGCTCACACACACACATCCACAAAATTTTTGTGCAATCTTCACTTTGAGGACAATCCTTGAAATGAGAAAATTAGTCCTGAACAATTTGAGCAAGCATAACTTCCTCATTGAATTCAGGGTATTGCTAGGTCCTAAGTATAAATTTGTAATCATTAGAAAATCAGTTTTATGATCCTAATATTATTTATTTTATTCTATTCAACTCTTAAAATCAGAAATTTTAAGGAATGTAGGAGCAAGAATTTGAAAACTTTGGGTGGATGGTAGGAGAACTGAACTAGAACTGACAAAAGGACAAGGTCTTTGGCCCTTTGCTAATGACAGAAGTGCAATAATTTGTATGCCAAAAGCATAATTTTAACACTGTTGTAGCCATGTTACTCAACCACAATAGCACTGTAGCACTGTCGTCGAATTGTTCATCTATTTTCTCGAGCAGGCATCAGTAACATCTCCATTGTAAGACTTGTTGTTACTGTCTTTGGCATATCGATTACACCACGGGTAGCTTGCCAGGCTCTGCCGTACGGGAAGGATACTATCAGTAGCTTGCTGGGATCTCCGAGGAATCGGAGAAATCGAAGGAGGAATCAAACCCAGGTTGACCACGTGCAAGGCAAACACCCTACCCACTGTGCTATGGCTCTAGGCCACTCAACTACAATAAAATAATAAAATTAAGTAAACATTTTTTTAAAGATAGGCTTTTCACAACCCACTCATCAAGAAGCAGAACTTCTCAAGTGATAATATTCTACATTTATTCAGTGAAAGTTTTGCGTTAAACATGCTTCTTCATGCCGATTACAGTTAATCCTCAGTCAACCCAAAGACATCACTGTATCACTGTCATCCCATTGTTTGTCGATTTACTCAAGCGGGCACCAGTAACATCTTTATTTCTCCCAGCCCTGAGATTTTAGCAGCCTCTCCTTACTCATCTTTCCCAATAATTGGAGGATCTTTCAGGGTCAGGGGAATGAGACCTATTGTTACTGTTTGTGGCATATCGAATAAACCACAGGTAGCTTGCCAGGCTCTGCCTGTTTGGGTGGGATACTCTCAGTTGCTTGCCGGGCTTGCCAAAAGGTGTATATATCTATATAGATATCTATATATCTATATATATGAGTATATATATATATGTATATATCTAGCTCATTCATCAGCGTGGTTTGACACGAGCTTCAGGCAATCACAAGCTAATATCCGAGCTCGCAAAGCTATGCAGAAAAGCGATAAAGGAAGAGTTCAAAGAGAAAAGAGCAGAGTGTTGGCCGATGCGGCAGAAACCGGGAAAAGTATTCGCGACGCTCGCTTGTCCTTCGCAACTACAAGACCAAGATGACTGCCCTCCGACGTCCCGATGGATCTATCACATCTTCCAAAAGGGCAATGGAGAGGATTATTCACGACTTCTACTTGGATCTCTTTGACAGTCACGTCCACCTCCCCACATACCAAAATTCCGCAGGATGGATATGTCGTTCCCATCATCCTCCCTTCCAAAATCTGACATGCCATTTCGTTGGTAAAGACGCGTACAGCACCCAGTTTAGACAATGTCAGACCAAACACCTTAAGAATCTGCAGCCAGTACTCGTCAATACACTGGCTCGGCACTTCACACGCTGCCTGTCTGAATGCAAGTTTCCATCCCAATGGAAAACCAGCAGGACCGTCCTGTAGTACAAGAAGGGAGACATCCACAACATTGGCAACTATCGCCCAATCTGCCTATTGTCCATCGTCTACAAGTTGTTCCCTCGAGTCATCCTGAATGGAATAGGCAGAACACTAGACGAAGGACAACTATGCTAGCAAGCTGGGTTCCGAAAAAATTCAGCACGATCTACCCTATCCACACAGTGACCAAAATCATGGAAGTTTCTCGAGAGTTCGAGATGCCGCTCTGTCTAATGTTCATCAATTTAAAGAAGGCCTTTGATTCTGTTGAGACTGAAACGGTCATCAAAACCCTAGCTAAACAGGGCGTTCAAACTCAGTACATCAAGATGCTCCGAGAGCTGTATTACGGATTCACCACCAGGATCTCACCATTCTACAAGGAAGTGACCATCGACATAAAGAAAAGGGTTCAGCAGGTGAAATAATTTCATTGAAACTCTTCAGTGCCACCCTCAAGAATGTCATGCGACGACTGGAATGGGAAGGAATGGGAGTGAAGATAGACAGTCGGCCACTATACCACCTCCGCTTTGCTGATGACATCGTTCTAGTAACACCAAATATTAGCCAAGTGTCACAAATGCTGGCTGACTTCGACAGTGAGTTTGGAAAGGTCGGACTACAGCTGAATCACCAAGACAATGTTCACGAAAAACGAACTAGTCCCTGACATTCCATTTGCTCTCAACGAAATAACATCTCTGAATGCAGCAGCTATGTGTACCTGGATCGAGAACTCAATATGAGGAATGACTTGATGCCAGAACTGCGCAGGAGGAAGAGAGCAGCATGGAATGCCTTCAAGAGCGTCGAAGAAGTGGTTAAGAGGACAAAGAACCTCCAGCTCCGGGCACATCTTTTTGACTCCACCATTCTTCCTGCACTAACATACGCCTTCGAGACTTGTGAAATGAGAAAGCCATTCGAGTATCCCAAAGAGGAATGGAAAGAGCTATGCTTAGAGTATCATATTTCACTCAAGTGAGAGAAGGAATCTGGAGTTCCAACCTCCATCGATGATCAAGAATCAGGGACGCTGTCTCATTTGCCAAGGTGTCAAAAATCTGATGGGTCGGACACGTAATGTGATTTAGAGATAACCGCTGGACTAAAGTCACACAGTCACACTCAGATACTCACATTCAGACACACACTTACACTGTGACACTCGAAACTCATAGACATTCAGACACTCAGACTTAAACACTCACACTTAGACATTCATGCTCAAACAAAGACACTCACAGTCAGACACTCACATTCAGACACTCAGACACTCAAAAATACAGACACTCACACTCAGACACTCACACTCAGACACTCACACTCAACACACACTAAGAAACACAGACACTCAGACACAGACACACAGACACTAACACTCAGAGACTCACATTCAGACACTCACACTCAGACACACAGACACTCACATTTAAACACACTAACACTCACACTCAGACACTCAGAATCAAACACAAACACTCAGATACACAGACACTTAGACTAAAACACTCAAACTAGGATACTCACACTCAGACACACAGACACTCACATTCAGACACTCAGACACTCACAATCAGACACTCATATTCAGACACTCACTCACATTCAGACACTCACACTCATAAACTCATATTCAAACACTAACACTCAGAAACACAGACATTGACACTCAGACACTCACACTCAAACACACAGACGCTTACACTCAGTCACTCAGACACTCACACTCAGACACTGAGACACTCACACACATACACTCATAGTCAGACACTCAGACACTCACACTCTGACACAGACACTCATACTTGGATACACAGATGCTCACACTAAGACACACAAGAGTCATAATCAGACCCTCATTCACCCTCAGACACTCACACTCAAACACTCACACTCAGACACACAGATACTCACACCCAGACACTCACTCTCAGACACTCAACACTCACACTCAGATACTCACACTAAAAAAACAGACACTCAGACTCAGACACACAGACACTCACACACAGACACTCGGACAATCGCATTCTGATACTCAGAAGCTCAGACACACAGACACTCACAGTCAGACACTCAGACACTCACACTCAGACATGCACACTAAAAAACTCAGACTCAGACACACCTAGACACTCAGATACTCACACTCAGACACACAGACACTCACGCTAAGACACTCAGACATTCACACTCAGACACTCAACACTCACACTCAGATACTCACACTGAGACACTGAAGCACTCAGACAATCACACTTAGACACTCAAAGGCATAGGAATTATTTATCATTACTTATCCTTCAAATTGTGGTAGAGAAATTAACTAGTTCTCTCGAAAGTTCCACAATTAGCAAATGGCAGAGTCTGTCTTCAAATTTCTGTTTGATTCCAGAAAAATGTTTTATCTGAAAGTTACTTATAATAATCTGCATCATTGTCTAATATGATTGTAGAACTGATGATAAATACTACTTTAAAACCATTTTTGTTTCTTTTGACACTTACTTAAAGAAATATTTATTTTGAGACACATACACGAATCTCGGAACCACGCAGCTGGCAGCAGAAATGCCTCTGGACTTTGCCATAGGCCACTTTTGCCAGGCCACTCCAGACGGGAGCAGGTGCTGTCCCTCCGCCTGCACCCTAGGAATCCGGGGGCTGCCATCTGCTAGAACCCAACAAAAAGTCCAGGTGTGCAGGAGCAGAAGAGGCAAATGCCAGGCCTCATGGGACAGGGGAGGAGCCGTTCCTTCTCCTTGCCCCCGGCCCTGATGGGACTCTGAGATGATGCTCACAAATGATCTACTTATTAAGCTCCTACATGGCCACAATCCAGAAACACACACACAAATCTCGGAACCGAGCAGCTCGCTGCAGAGATCTCTCCAGACCCTAATTATTAAAATTTATAATTCCTAGACATCATATGCTATCCATGACGAGCAATACAAAACAAGTTGTCTAGCAGTGACTTTCGGCAGGTTTGAGTGGTGGTGGGGCTGATGTCGAAATACTGAAAAATGCAATCATAGTAGAGAGAGTATTGTGGAAATTGCCACACAGGCAGGGGAAGGGCTGGAATGGGGGGGGGGTGGATACTGGGGATTTTGGTGGTGGAAAATGTGCACTGGTGAAAGGACAGGTGATTGATCATTGTATGACCAAAACTCAAACATGAAAGCTTTGTAACAAAGAAAAAAACAAACAAAAAGAAATATTTATTTTGTAAATACAGAAATTATTTAGTATATGCTTGTTTATTTCCAAAATGCAGTAATTCAGTTTTGTTTATTCAAATTTTACCATGCTTATGAAAGTTAAAACTATTTTTTAAATCAAGGCTACTATAGTTCTATTTAGTATTATTAATAATTAATGTATTAATATATCTCAAAATACTGAGGAGAATATAGATTAAAACAGAAATTTCTCTTTATAACAATCATTTGATGACACCAACAAATTCTATTGGTTACTTTCCTTAAACTAGGCTTTGTGTTTGCAAAAGCCTATCTTTTTTGTTTGTTTTTTGTTTTGGATCACACCAGGATGTGTTCAGGGTTTACCCCAGACAGTGCTTGGGAGGCACGTAGACTTAGGATCAATCCTGAGTCAACTGAATGCAAAGGCAAGGACATACCTGCTGCTAATATTTCTCAAGCCCCATAATAGCTTATCTTCATGTTAGCACGTAGCTTTTGAAATTCTTGGAAAAGCTCCTAAGATTCATTCTTTTCAAACTACACAATTATTTTTAAACTTGTGTTTAATGTATTCAGTACATTTTCTAAGAGGCAGTAGAAAGTCTATTAACTTTTGATAGTGTAAACAATTCATAGTTCACATGTGACCCTCCCTCAGATTGGAAGAGAACTGCAATTATTTCATCAAATGCTTTAGGATGGAATAAAATGAACACTTTAATTTCTTGTAACTAATTTGTATTGCATTCAGTTTCTGCTAATATTTCTAGCTTTAAAATCCTTCAAAAATTCCACATGGACTAGCTTATAATAAACATTTGTTGGATATAGTATTAGGATTTAGAGGAAAAGAAATGAAGCTTTATCACCCCCTAGTGGTTTCCATTAGAAATGAGCTAGAACAAAATACAGCGCGCAAATCAGAGATAAGTAAAAGATATATGTGTATATATCTTTTTATATATATAATGCATATATTTACATAGTCTTGTTAAGGCATGGATTTTTATGTATGTAAAATAGTCATGATTATTAAAGTCTATTTGATATCCTCGAATAATATTTATTTATTGTTATTATTATTATTTTTTTTGCTTTTTGGGTCACACCTGGTGTTGCACAGGGGTTCCTCCTGGCTCTGCACTCGGGAATTACTCCTGGCAGTGCTCAGGGGACCATATGGGATGCTGGGAATTGAACCCGGGTCAGCTGCATGCAAGGCAAACTCCCTACCCGCTGTGCTATCTCTCCAGCCTCTCGAATAATATTTTAGAAGGTTGGAAATCACTGTAGAAAAGACAATGAGAAAAGGGAAGAGAGCTTTGTCAGAAGCTGATTCAGAGCTTAAAGCTCTCTTTCTTTTCAGAAAATTCAAAAGTACTTAACAGAAAGTTCATAGAAACCATGTAATCTTATCTTAAGCTTACAGTGATTAGAAGTTGCTTGTTTTACTGTATTTTCAAATTAAGAAATTAATATGTTTTTGAATTAGTTGCTTCTATTTTAATAATATACCAGAGTTTGTAATGCCACAATTTACTAGATATGCCTGCTTCATGCTTTTAATAAATTAATTCACTTCCATTGCAATTTATTTGTGCCTACTTGTATTTCATGCATGTTACATCACATGCTTCTTATCAAAATACAAGAATGGCTTAAATTCTAGGTTTTGAAAATTAAATGGAAATGATAGGCTGAAGTATACTATCACATCAATTAAGATACAATATTTGCATTTACCAGGCAAATTGTGGTGTCTTTTAGGTATTCATGTGTTGCTATTTTAGGGTAAGGTATACCTCCTATTTCAGCAACTTAACAATATCACTTAAGAAAAATATCAGCTCTGTATCCTTTTGTGTTTGTGTTACTACCTATGAAAACAAGGTACCTCTCTTGTGAAAAGCAGATACAATGAAATTCAAAATGCTTTGTATTTATTTACTTCATGCTCAAAATATATTAGAAGATTTTCCTGAATGTATTTCTTTTGTTTTTAACATAGGCTTTGTTTTTAAAAGAGGTTTGTTTCATTCCTTAAAATTCTTCAAAATATTTTGTCATCAATTTAAGTTATTATTTATTAGGCAGTGCCAGGAAAAAATTTTAAAGGCAAAAATTAAAGTCAATGCATTGTGTTTTGTCTACCATTATTTAGATTTCAAAGTCCTATTTGACCTGAGTTTGCGTAAATAACACTGAGCCAGTTTGATTCTTAAGATTATGTATAATTGATCTGATATTTGAAATGGTTAAGTCAAGTTCCTAAGAAAATAAACTTCAATTACTAGAAAAAAATGTCTTTCCTACTGGGAAAGAAAGTTTCATTTCTATGTGGAGAGTCAGTGTGACTATGCCAAAATTTGAATTTTTAATTAAAATTTTCCAGAGAATGAGTACAAAATAAGACATGACAGTCATTACCCTCAGAGGAATTTGTAAGATAGGTGTATACACAAATATACTAGTAAAATTTATACTAACCTTAGTTGCTTAGGAATAGTGGAGGCTTTTGCCTAATTTGTTTCAGACAAGACGTAAGCCTAAATTTTCTCTTTCTTTTCTGGGCTCAGAAGAACTTGGGGACCTCTGGTGATTCATGACCAGTCAGCTGATGGCTCAATGTGAGGGCCTAAGGAGGTGGTACTGATTTTGCCCAGCAGTACTGAGAATTACCCAGGCCACCAGATGATGCTCTGGGTACCATTATGTGCATGCAATAGAAATAGGGTTGGCAGCATGCAAAGCATGTGCATTAACCCCTATATTATCGGATCCCAAAGTGTAATTTTTTTCATATATAAAACCATAAACTGGGTTACTATGAAAAGTAGAACAATTTTTCTCTATTATGGAATATGTCTGCACACGGCTGACCCGGTTTCAATTCCTCTGTTCCTCTCAGAGAGCCCGGCAAGCTACTGAGAGTATCCTGCCTGCCTAGCAGAGCCTGGCAAGCTACCTGTGGTATATTTGATATGCCAAAAACAGTAACAAGTCTCACAATAGAGACGTTACTGGTGCTCACTCAAGCAAAATTGATGAACAACAGGATGCCAGTGCTACAGTGCATGGAATATGTAAGTGGCTTCTCTAGATCCTTGTATGGCTGTGTCTGTCTATTGAGATTATTTGGGACTGAATGAACAGTAGTAAGCATTGTTGTAAATATAAACCAGGTCCTTATATAATCATACACCCAGGATACTGATAGCTATTTCAATGGTTTCTATGGAATATGTACAAGAACATTTCCAAGAGAATGAACTGAATTGAACGTATAATTGGCTGCTCATACTTGATAGCTTGAGAGAGAAAAAAGCTAATTACATAGAGTTTAGTATCTTCCTGGGTGAATACGGCTAAGATTATTCAATGTCCAGGGCTATTCAGAGGACTGAAGACAAAGACCTTCAGCACACTTTGGAACACCTCCTGTACCTAGTATGATACGTATTCCCTCTAGGGCCTGCCAAGCAGTGCTCAGGCTCCCTGGGGGCCGGACCCTCCGCCAACTTGGCCAGAGGGCTCATGCTGAGGCCCCAGGAGGCAGTGCTGCTTGGTTTCAGCAGTGCTGGATTCAACAGAGCCCTTCCCGGTGGTGTTCTGGGGGTCAGGCTGTGTTGAGGGCTGAACTTGGGGTGCTGAGCAGGCAAGGTATATGCTCCAGCCATCTGCACTATCTCCCTGGCCCTACCTGGTGCTTTAAAATTTTATAACATACTTGTCTTAAAGTTGTTCCTGATATTTATTTTTAGTCTAATTCTGTCCATATAATTTTAGCTATATAAAGACTAGAACATCCAATAATCTGTCCAGCAGCAGTCAATTATTTTAATAGTTAAATTTTATAATCTACAATATTGTGACAAATTGAATCTATGACAGTTTCAGAGCAATGTGGCAGCGTATATTTAACCATAACTGCAATAAATATAATTCCCTCAAACTTTACTATTTTATCCATATTTTTAGGACAGTAAATTCCTAAACTGTAGATTCAAGTTTCCTACAAAGAATATTCACTGTGGATTTGTAACAAAAGGTTCATTATTAAAAGGAGTATAATTCTCAATCATATATATTTTTTTACTTTTTAAAGGAATTAAGTGTGGTCATTATTAATCAAAATTAAACAATAATCATGATTTTTGTCATTCTCTAATCTGTGTTCTAGTCCCTAATCATATCACCTACTCTAAGTCACACTGTGTCAGAAAGACCGTTTGATGTCTTGCTTAACAGACAAAGACAACTGTAGGACAGCCAGGAGACGGTGTTAATTCTGTTAAGAATAGCAGAAAGTATTTTGGGTCTCTGAAGTATGAAACCACTTGTGGTTTGTCAAGTTCACCAAACAAGTCAGTTCAAGCCTGTGAATTTGTTTCTGAAAGAACTGAACCAACCCACTATTCCTGTTATTTACTTATAATGCAGGCATGTGCAGTGCTAGAAAATTCAGATCACCTTATTGAAATCAGGGAGTATTTACTCTGGGACTGGAAAAGAAAATGCTTTAAGCATAGAGAAGTGTCCACTTTTTCTTCATGTTATCACAAGGCATAGATTAATATGCAGACATGTGCAACATTCTGGTCATGTAGTATGAGGTGTTATAGATATTGTAGTTATCTGAAACATGGCAGAAGTGGTAGAGAGAAACAATCAAGACACCACTTATGTTAACATTCTAAAATGTAGAAAAAATATGAATGGGGAATTAAAATTTTCTCTACATTTCACCACTTCTCCACAAATTTGAGACTTTTCAAATCTGTCTCTAGGAGTGTGGTTTGATGTTTCACGTACCCATGGTTGTAGTGTTCTGTTTGTGTTAGTTTCCATGGGTTCAAATACTGCCAGTAAAGAATCAAGTGGAAAATGGTGATGTAACTGGCAGTTCAGAGTAGAAGTCTATCGAACATCCTGGATATACCATACCATACAATTTACATTCAATCAGGTTGGGCCTAGGAGCAATGGTAGTAAGTGGAATTATATATTGTAGAAAACTTTTAGGGGAAAAAAACGTTTTGAAGTTCAAGTCAGAAGGGCTGGTATTCTACGATTCTGTTTGGTTCTTCATGATTTGCTTTTTTTTTTTCCTGGTTACTGTTATCGTTGTTTCCTTTCATTTTACCCAAATGTTGTATGTTTGACTTAGTTCTCAGTCTAGATTCCATCAGACAGCAGATAAGAGATTTAGTATCTTAAGTAAATACAGATTCATTTACTTCTCCCTTTGCCCTGGCAGGTGAGCTGCAGAACTCGTTGCTTCCTTTAGCTCACTGCCAGCCTTTGCTTCCCACACGCCAGGAGCCTCGGGGCCTGCCCACACCCCCCTTATCGTGAACAGATGAGCTCCCAGCCTGCCCACTCAAAACTTCTCCCTGACCTGTCAACTCTCACCTCTGTCCGTTAACTGGTCATCTCAAAAATCTTAACATTTGCAGGGCCAGAGGAATAGTACGGTGGGTAAGGTGTTTGCCTTGCACACAGCTGACCCGGGTTCGATCCTTGGTATTCCATATAGTCCCCCTGAGCACTGTCAGGAGCAATTCCTGAGGGCAAGGCCCAGAGCAATCCCCTGAGCATCCCCAGATGTGGGCCAATCTCCTTCCGCCAACACCATCCCCCCGCCCCCCGCAAAAAAAAAATCTAAACAATTGAGCTCCAAACCACCAGTGCTGCCAGTTCACCCCATGACAGTTTGGCTAGTCTCAGACCCCGCCTAGCGCTCGGCAGTCAGTTCTGAAGACAATTAATCACATGGCTGCTGTGGCTTTCAGAATCCCCGGGGCCGTAAGCACTAGCCTGAGACTGTGAAACGGAAAATCACATCAGTGCTCAGACCACCTGGAATCTGCTACTCTCAGTTCCTGCCAGGCACCAGGATTAGATAAAGGAATTCAGCTGAATAAAGGAATTTAGCTGGTTCCATGGCTAAGGATAGAAGCCCAGGGAAATTTTCAAGTGCTTCACGACTTACTACGCTACCTGAGGATGCAACACTCCTCAGGGTGCAAATCCTCTTGTTGCTCTCTAAACCGAGGGAATAATTGGAAGCGAGACTCAATAAAACGGAAGAAATACTGATGGAAAATTGAAAGAATTTATTCAAACCAATGAAAGAGCTAAAGAACACTGTGGCAAGGCTCTGCACGAGAGTGGACAAAGCTGAAAGTCTATTCAGTGACCTCGAAGAAAGGAAGGCACATGATGTTGAGTAAAAGCGAAGGGATTTGTTTTTGTTTGTTTGGTTTTGGTTTTCGGCCACGGCCTGTGGTGCTTTGGAGGTAACTCCTGATTCTGCACGAAGGGGTCACTCCTGGCGGGCTCAGGGGACCATATGGAAGATCCAGAATCTAATCCAGATTGACATCAAGAAAGGCCTGACCCACTATACTATCTCTCGGACTCAAAAATGAATTTGGGGTTCTTTAGGCTTTGTTTTGTTTCATTTTTGTTTGGTTTGGTCTGGTTTGGAGCCACACTCAGCGAGGCTTGGTACTCGATTTAAATTTAGTAGTGCTGGGGGGAACATATGCGATTATCTCTGGGTCCTTTCTCTGAAAGGCAAGTGCCCTACCTGCTGTGCTATCACCTAGCCCCTAAAGGGATTTTTTTTTAAATGATTGAAATGTAAGATATCTAATAGTAGTAAGAGGAAGGACCTTCAAATTATTGGAATTTTAAATAGGGTGGAGAGACAGAAATGGGAAGAATTATTAAAAGAAAAGATTGTAAAGAGATCCCTCAATCGAAGGAGACTGGTGCACTGAGCTAGGAGTTGGAGAGAGTCCAAACAAACTGAACATATGCAGAACCACACAAAGGCACAGTGGAACCAAATGAAAAGAACAGAAAGAGAGCCATATTGCTGCAAGGGGCAAGACAGAAGCGAAAATCTCATGCACAAGAATTATTTGTGAACTATTGGTGAACTGCATAATGGTACTTGTCTTTTTTCTTTAGTTGTGATAAATCAACTATAATTATTTTGAAACTATCTTAGAGAAATAAACACATAGTAAAACTACATTGAAATGATTCTTGGAACTTCCTCAAAGTACCCCAACTGGTTTCAGTAGTCATGGATTTTAGATGAGGCCAGCTAATGACTAGAAGACCGTTTATGATACTACTTTGCCAATTTTTTTATGTTTTCCCTTTTCTATTAATATTTTAAATAAAAGTTCATATTTGATATCTGGGGAGTAAGTATTTCTTGTAATCAAATACATGTATTCATTATTTTACTGGGAGATTTTGTGTAATCTCCCAGTATAAAATTTGGGTTTTTTAAATTACCCAAACTATATATATATTTATACATTTATTTTTATATATACCAAAATGATATCTGTCACTGTCACTGTCATCCCATTGCTCATCAGTTTGTTTGAGTGGGCACCAGTAATGTCTCTCATTGTGAGACTTATTTGTTACTGTTTTTGGCATATCCTGGCAAACATCAAACGGGTAGTTTGCCAGGATCTGCCGTGCGGGCAAGGTACTCTCCGTAGCTTGCGGGGCTCTCTGGGAGGGGCGGAGAATCGAACAAGGATCGGTCGCGTGAAAGGCGAAAGCCCAGCCACTGTGCTATCGCTCCAGCCCACCAAAATGATATATTTATAGATATATTTTACATACATATATTTGTTTCTGGAGTCACACCAGTGATGCTCAGGGGTTACTCCTGACTCTGCACTCTGGAACTGCTCCTGGCAGTGCCCTGGGGACCATATGAGATGCCAGGGATAGATCTCGGTTGGCCGTGTGCAAGGCAAATGCTCTACTTGGCTGACTATCATGACTTCAGCCCCTCAAGACAATATTCTCTTAAAAAAGAAAGAAAAACATTTCTAAGTGTGTTAAATGAGGTTCTTTATTTGGCTGTTTTTACTGGGGGGAGGGTAGCAACCTGGTGGTTCTGGGGACTCAGCGTCAGGGGTTCTTTCTGGCATGTTCCAGGGACCGTGCCGTGCTGAGGATTGTGCCCAGGCCTCCTGCAGGGAAAACTGGCAAAGTCCTTTATGGACCAGCAGACTCCTTGATTTTAATTCAGTGAATTTATTTGTTACAGTTCATTCTTATATTGCAATGATATCCATTTGTTCTCATTTGCAAACCAATATTAGCCCAAGAAATATTGAGAAATATGCAAAATAAGTTATATATACACACACATTTTGTGTCACTTCCCCAGCTAAATCCTCATATTGAAGTTAGGTGTGATTTGGGTGCTTAATTGGCCTTGTGTAAATTCATCTAACATTCAAAACTGCAGAGTTTTGTAATGACTATAAGTTGATAAGGGGTTTGTGTTTTGTGTGCGTGCGTGTGTGTGTGTGTGTGTGTGTGTGTGTGTGTGGTGAGTAGGGGTGTGGTGTTGTGCCAGGAACTGAGCCCCCAGCTCAGCTAAAATTGTCTGCTTAAATATCTTCCTTTTTTTCAAGAATTTTTCTGCACTTCTTATTGGCGTGATATATAGCATGCTTTACTGTTATTTATATTATTATTGTCTATCATTACTATTATTTCTAGCTGAGGAAATACTTCAAAAATTGTTCTAATTTGGAGAAACCTCAAATTTTGAGAAGTCTATTTTTAAAATCACCTAGAAAGTTTTATTTTGATATCACCTCCTGCATTTCTAAAGCTTAGTTATAAAAATACTATCTTCTTATAAAGCATGTTTAATATTTCTCAAAACATTTTATTGTTATCAAACAATAATATTTCACCAACAAAGAAACATGTAATTTTTTTGCCATATCTTAGTGATGCAACAACGTTAACACCAGGAGAATGTATTGTGGACAATATTCTTTTCTACTAATGACAATAAAGTCAAACATTTAATACAACCTTAGAAGTCCAGGGATTTAGGAAAGATCATTGCAATAAACATATTAGAATTATCAAGCAAATGACTTTCCTGAGGATTCTCTCAAGTTTATGGGCATATAGATAGATTGATAGAGATTGTGTGTGTGTGTGTGTGTGTGTGTGTGTGTGTGTGTGTGTGTGTTACCAGTCACTAAACTACCAGTCTTAGCTAAGTTAGCTAAGAAAACTGTTTTCCATGATGGTCTTCAAAGGCACTCCTCCTATTGGCAGCTACTATTCTTGGTATCATTTTGGTATCATTTTGTTTTACAAAATGAGCATATTTCTTTTCTTTCTTTCTTTCTTTCTTTCTTTCTTTCTTTCTTTCTTTCTTTCTTTCTTTCTTTCTTTCTTTCTTTCTTTCTTTCTTTCCTTCCTTCCTTCCTTCCTTCCTTCCTTCCTTCCTTCCTTCCTTCCTTCTTTCTTTCTTTCTTTCTTTCTTTCTTTCTTTCTTTCTTTCTTTCTTTCTTTCTTTCTTTCTTTCTTTCTTTCTTTCTTTTTCTTTCTTTCTCTCTTTCTCTCTTTCTTTCTCCCTCTCTTTCTCCCTCTCTTTCTTCCTCTCCTCCTCCCTCTCCTCCTCCCTCTCTTTCTTTCTCCCTCTCTTTCTCCCTCTCTTTCTCTCTTTCTTTCTTTTTGTCTTTTGGGTCACACCTGGCGATGCACAGGAATTACTCCTGGCTCATGCACTCAGGAATCACTCCTGACGGTGCTTGGGGGACCAAATGGGATGCTGGGAATCAAACCCGGGCTGGCCACATGCAGGGAAAACACCCTACCCGCTGTGTTATCACTCCAGCCTCATGATCATCTTTCTTAAGAAATTATAAAAATTTCTTTGTGTGTTTTGAGATCCTACTTTTGCTTTCCATTTAGAACTAAGTTTGGCCACAAGGAGGCAGATATACGTTAGTTATTATTTATCATATTTGCAGAAATGTTCTTTAAATTTGAATTAGAGACAAATACAAAAACATGGAAAAATACAATGTCTAGTGAAGGGTTTGTCAATATTGTTTATTCTTTCAAAAAACAGTTCTTGGTTTTATTGATATTTTGAAATTTATTTTATTTCTATAGATTTGTTTTCCACTCTTTATTTTCTCCTTTTTCTGTTTTATTTTGTTTTTCTTTTCCTAATTTCTTAAGATCTATGGTTAGCTTATTTATTTGAAACTTGTTTGGCTTTTGATGAAAGCCTGCATGCTATGAACATTTATATAGCTTTTGCTGTTTCATATGTCCTTTTATCCATGTCTTCATTCTTGCTTGCCTCCAGAAACATTTTAATATATCCTTTTTTTTTTGTCTGTGACCTTATATATTGTTTTGTTTCAGAGTGTATCTTTTTAAGCCAGATTTTTTTATTGCTTATTTGAGGTTTCACATTATTGTGGTCAAAAAAGATACTTTATTGACATCTGTCTTCATGATTTTATGCATTTTTTTTTTTTGGTATGTGTCCTGGTACTTTTTCCCGGAGAATATCCACATGCACTGGGGAAGAATATATATTCAGTTTGGGGTGGGTAGAGAGTCCTATATGTGTTTATTAAGTCTAGATCTAATTTTTCTTTATTCATGTACTGCTGACATATCTAATGATGAGGTAAGATGTTAAAATCATCTACTACAATTGAGTTGTTGTCAATATCTTTTTTCAGATCTCTTAGTGTTATACCCGGGTTCTGGGTTTCCCGTTTGCAGAGAGACCAGTTCCAAAAGTGAGAATGCCGGGGCTGGAGCGATAGCACAGCGGGTAGGGCGTTTGCCTTGCACGTGGCCGACCCGGGTTCGATCCCCGGCATCCCATATGGTCCCCCGAGCCCCGCCAGGAATAATTCTTGAGTGCAAAGCCAGGAGTAACCCCTGAGCATCTCCGGGTGTGACCCAAAAAGAAAAAAAATGTGAGAATGCAAAAGCAAAGGAAACTTTATTGCTAGCTCGAGCTAGGATCCAAGCTTCATCCTATGTCGTGGAGTCTTGACAAGGACTCCGACCCTAGTTCTGGGGAACATTGTATTGCATATGGTTAATCACTTAAGCAAAGTTGGTGGTTTTCCCAAGAATTGCAACGAAGCAGTCACAGATCTGTGAGCTACTTGGTCATGCCCACCTGCAGTGCCCAGGGATATCCTACTTATCACAGGACTGGCTAGAGGTGTCTAGAGGATTTGCAACTTTGGCCATGGACAGTTTCAGGGAATTCTTTGGGGGGAAACAGAAATTTAGGCCTACTGCTTGTTTTTTTGGAGTGCAGCCTGTCATGGCACATATTGTAAGGGTGAAACTGATGCCATGACAAGGTGCAAAAATGAGAAAAATCAGGTAGGTCTTAGGTTCCGTTCAGATTTAGTTTCCAGCAATAAAAACAATCTGTAACTAGCCAACCTGAACCCACCTGGGGAAGTTCCTGGGCTCAGTAAGTGAGCTCAATTAATCAATTCTCACAATGCCCCAGAAATTGCTTTTTGTTAACCCTAAAAGAACAAGTCTATGTAATCATAAAATTGGTACTGATACTGGAAATTTTTGTTTAATTGTTGCCTAACCACTGTTACCCTACACACTTGCCAAAACACCTTTTTCTGGTAAGATTTGTCTGGTTAAGTAAGATTCTTTTTGAAACAATAAGGCATGTACTGCTTATGTAATCAAACCCTATGTGAGCTGCTTGCTGCCTAAGTCGGGGTCGCTATCAAGAGACCCCTCTGTGGGTGAGATAGTTGACCTCTATGCTGGAATAAAACCCCTACTGCTTTTGCATTATTGCGTTCGTGTTTCTGTCCGTCTCACCGCTTGGGAATCCAGAATCCTGGCTTAACATTTTGAGGTTCTTTCTTGGGTCTCACATTAGTAGTTACTTTGTTTTCCTTTGTGGGTGGGGAGGGGCTTCACCTGGTGATGTTCAGGACTTACGAATGATTGTGCTCAGGTATTACTCCAGACCGCTCAGGGATTACTCCAGATCGTGCTCAGGCGACAATAGGGGATTGCAGGAGTTAAATTCAGGGTTGGTGCATGGAAGGCTAGTGTCCTGCTTGGCATCTCTCTGGTCCCTGTGCTACTCTTAAAAAAAAAAAAAACCTAATATTTGCCTATATATGACTTTTGTCAACCTTTTTCTTTGACCCATATTTTTTGTGAAAAATCAACTGTGCCTCTTGTAAGTAGCAGGAGGATGAATGTAGTTTTCTCACCTATCCAGCCACTGTTACTTTTTGATTGGCAAGTTCAGGCTTTGATGCCAAAGGAAATTACTGAAATAAATAATTTTATTAATTTTAAAACATGAGGTTTTTGTCTTTTTTTTTTTTATTAAATCACCATGAGAACAGTTACAAAGCTTTCAGGTTTAAGTTTCAGTCATACAATGATCAAACACCCATCCCTTCACCAGTGCACATGTTCTACCACCAAGAACTCCAGTATAACCCCCATCCCACCACCCCCCGCCTGTGTGGCTGATGATTTTCTTTTTTAAAAATTTTTTTTATTTTTTTATTTTTTAATTAGTGAATCACCGTGAGGGTACAGTTACAGATTTACACAGTTTCATGCTTGTGTTTCCATCATACAATGTTCGAGAACCCATCCCTCCACCAGTGCCCATTCTCCACCACCAGTGAACCCAGTATCCCTCCCACCCCCAATCCCATCCCACCCACCATGCCTCTGTGGCAGGGCATTCCCTTTTGTTCTCTCTCTTCTTTTGGCTGTTGTGGTTTGCAATAGGGGTATTGAGTGGCCATCGTGTTCAATCTATAGTCTACTATTAGCCTGCATCTCCCTTCTCGAGCATGTCCTCGGTCCTAAAAGTAAAACCACATTTTACTTGGTGTTCCCTTCTCTATCTGAGCTGCCTTTTCCCCCAGCATATGAGGCCGGCTTCCAAGCCATGGAGCAAACCAAATATGAGGTGGTTTTAATTAATGAAATTTATCTCTTTTTTTGTGGTTGTGTTGGGCCACACCCAGCAGTGCTCAGAGCTGACACTGGCTTAGTGTTCAGGGTCACTCTTGGTAGTGCATAGGGTAAGATAAGGGATACCAGGGACAGACCCAGGGGCAGCTTAACTTCTGTACTAACTCTCTTACCCAAAGTTTCTCTCTATTTCTCTCTTTCCCACCCCCACCCATTTTATTTTCTTCCCCTTGTGTTTTGATATCTGCCTTCTTTGTAGTGGTCAGTTTATATTTCCATCTTCTTGTATGTTTGCCTAGAGATTATGGTGAAATTTCCTCTGAAGAGCTAAACTTATGTTTATTAATATCAAAACAGAAATCACATGTTCATTTTATAAAATCTTATTATTCCTCTTCTCCTTTTAACTTTTATTTTTAATATCTTACTATATTTAAATGGGGTTCTCTATCTTTTACAAAAATATCTTTTGGGGTCTGGAGCAATAGCACACCGGGTAGGGCATTTGCCTTGCCCACAGTCAACCAGGGTTCGATTCCCAGCATCCCATATGGTCTCCTGAGCACTGCCAGGACTAATTTCTGAGTGCAGAGCCAGGAGTAACCCCTGCAAGTCACCAGGTGTGACCCAAAAAAAGCAAAAAAAAAATCTGTGAATACTTCTTGTGGAACATATTTCAGTCATGAATTTCTGTTGCTTGTTGTGTTGTACCACTCCTTAGAATCTGAGTAGTAACCTATCCAGATCAACTATTCCCCCCCCCCCCTTGTTTAAAATATTGTGGTTTACAAAGTTGTTCATGATGATTTGTTACAGGCATTCAATATTCCAACCCCGGTTCCACGACGAGTATCACCTTCCCTCCCCCTTATCTCCATTTTCCCAACTCCCCTAAAGTCAGTCCCCATAGCCTGCCCACAGTAATTTATTTTATATTGCTTGCTAGCTCTAAACAACTAACAGAATATCAAAAGACATTTCTGTAGTAGAAAATTTATGAATTTTTTTTTTTTTTGGTTTTTGGGTCACACCTGGCGATGTACAGGGGTTACTCCTGGCTCATGCACTCAGGAATTACTCCTGGCGGTGCTCGGGGGACCATATGGGATGCTGGGAATCGAACCTGGGTCGGCTGTGTGCAAGGCAAACGCCCTACCCGCTGTGCTATTGCTCCTGCCCCAAAATTTGTGAAAATTGTTGTATTGCACTTTGGGAACCTTGAGTCCTTGTCTGAGCTATCCGAAGCTGTTGTTGCAAGTTAAGCCTGCAGGTGGACTCTTCTTGTCTGTCTGCCTGTTCAGTCAGGTGTGCAATGTCAGACTAACCCCTCCTGGGCTCTAGAACTTCATTTGCTAGACCTGCTGTGAGTTTTATGGGGATGCCTTCTGTGTAAGATTTTGCTCTGCTCTTTATATCTGAGCTTTTGTTATTTTTGACTATAATGTGTCCTGATTTTAATTTTATGTGTGTTTATGTATTACAATGTATCTATTTTGACTTATTTTGTTTGGAACTCTGAACTTGTTTTAGTCTGGGTGTTTGACTCAGTCCTCAAATATAAAAGTTCTTGGCTATGATTTCTTCCCAACTTCTAACTCTCCCCCATTCTCTTGCTTTTCTTTCTGAAAATGCATGCATTTTTCCTTTTGATGCTAACCCACAGATTATTGTATGCTTTCTACATTCTCCTTGATTCTTTCTCCCTCTTCTGTTATTTTTTGATATTCTCTGCATACTTAAGTCCACTGATCCACTCTTCTTATTTTGCTATGGAAGCCCTCTCTTGTGTTTTCGTTCAACTACTGTTTTTCAGCTCAATGGTTCCTGATTGAAATGTTCTCTTTTTTTTTTCTTGTTGAAGTTTTCTCCTACTGCCTTCCTCGACTTAGCGTCCATCCTTGCCATCGTTACTTTAAAGTCCTCAACAGGGAATTTAGAGTTCTTGTGTGCTTGGGTTCCTTTCCAGGCTTTTGTGTTAATCCATTAATTCTGTATTCACTGTCTGGCGTGCATTCAGAGCTAGGGTTTAGGGTTTGTATGGACTTGGCCTAAATTACAGGCTTGGGTTTGTATTCACTGATTCCACATAGACTGTTAATTTGTGCTGATCTGCACCACTGCAGGGGCTTCAGAAGCATATGCTTACTTCAGCTTTATCGGTAGAATAGGCGGATTAGTGCTACCTCTCAGATTTTGCAACTGTTGGTGCTTATCCCACCTGTCTGATCAGCAAATGCGTGCTCCTGACCAGAGCACAGGAGAGTATCTCTTTTCCTGAGTCTCTGGAGAACTCCTTTCTCGCTCTGGGTGAATGCCTCCATTCAATTAGGGTTCCTGGGAAATGGGCAGGCAGACTCAAAAACTCTGCCCACCTTTATTGTACTCTCAACTTGCAATTGTAGAAATTGCCTGAGGGAGACTTCCCTGTTGGGTGCGCAGGGGATTAACTATGTTCCTGCCTGCTGCAATTCCCCTCCTTCTCCCAAGCCCTTGACTGATCTTGTTTGCCTCCTGATCAAATTTGGAAGGCCGCATTATAAAGATTGGGATACAGATATCCAGATCATTTCCTTTTTTCCAGGCAATGTTCAGTATCTTAGAACTATATATTAGCCTCTCCCATTCCTTAGAGTATTGTTAATTATTTCTTCATTATTCCTTGTTTCTAGAAGGAGAATCTGTAGGTTCCGTACAGGATCTATGTTCAATTTTCTCTGGATGCAGTTTTGTCTTGGACTTATTGTAACATTCTCAAATTACTCTTTTTTCCTAATATCTTGGTCCTCTGCAAATAATTTTAAAGTGAAATTTTCTAGTTAATATACTGATAAGCATCATGTGCTGTGTGAGAATATAAGGACTTTACTGTCACTGTCATCCCATTGCTCATCGATTTGTTCGAGCGGGCACCAGTAACGTCTCTCATTGTGAGACTTATTTGTTACTGTTTTTGGCACATCCAATACGCCATGAGTAGCTTTCCAGGCTCTGCCATACAGGCGCGATACTCTCGATACTCTTGATAGCTTGCCAGGCTCTCCAAGAGGGGCAGAGGAATCGAACACCGGTCGGCCGTGTGAAAGACAAACATCCTACTGCTGTGCTATCACTCCAGCCCATGAGAACTTCAAGATATTTTAAATCAAAAAGAAGACAATTTCTTAGTACATATTAGTAACTCAGGAGGGTTATAGTTACCATATGATTAATGCCATACAAGAGATATTTACTTAAAGACTGCTTTCATGACTTACCTAACCAGTGGAACGGGAATATTCTTAGTATAGAATTTGGGATGGGGGAGAGAGAAAAGGGAGAATTTTTCAGACCAGTATCTCATCTCCCTTCAGAGGATCTCATGAGTAATAGGAGATACTGGAGATTTTGAATTGAACTGAACTTGACTTAAAATGAAAAAGATACTTGCCAAGTCTGGTAATCAGTATTATATCTTTTCCCTTTTTTCGTCATCTTGGTGTTTATCAGACTTCTTTTCTGGTCTTAATCTTACTAAAATAACTAAGAGAATGGGATTTCTGTGCAATTTGATGATCATCTCCCTTCCTCCTATTGCCAATCAGCATTTTATTTCACCTTCAGAATTTATGTTTTGATCTGTTGGCTTTGTGAAATTGCAAAAGTAGCAGTTGTAAGGAAAAGTTAGAACTGAATTTATATTTATCATTTAAGACATCTCTGAAGTAGTTCCTGCCTTTTCTTCTGACTTAAATTTGCCACTTAAAAATTTAGTCTACCAAAAATGTTCCAATTCAAGCATTTTTTTTTTTACTAGGGTCTAACTAAATCAGGTTTTAAAAGTCTGCGAGCTTCACCTGGTCAAAAATCATCTTCACAATAAAACCATTGTATAATTAGCATCTTCTAAGTACATAGAATATACTGTCATCCCGTTGTTCATCGATTTGTTTGAGCGGGCACCAGTAACGTATGTGATAATTCATATTTATCCATAAATGAATAAATAAAACCACGTATATTGGGCGGCTTTACTTATGAAGAGGCAGATGCCACGTGACTATGCTTTCTGAGTCATTTAAGAATATAAATACAGGGGCTAGAGAGAGATTACAAGGGTTAAGGCAAACACTTTGCATACAGTCAACCTTTTTCCATACCAGGCACCTTATAGTCCCTTGGCACTTTCAGATGTGACCCTGGAGACCTTTGAGCACAAACAGGTGCCTGGATAATCCCTAACACTGAAGGGCCTGAGCAGCACTGTGACCTTGAGTGTGAACATTGAGCCACTGTTGGCCAAGGATCACTGAGAGGGACACCCAAGCTTCCTGAGCATCACTCCGGAGGCCTCCTTTGCAGGAACACAAATACATATCTCTGTTATCACAGTGATGATGATAATAGCTAATATTTTAGCTAAGTGCCGGAAACCATTCTAAAGCACTCATCTCAGTGCCTCGTATGTATTAGCTTAGCTCAGCCTTTAAATACTTCTCCTTTCTACTATTATTCAACACAACTCATAGATGCTGTTACTCTTTCTTTAATAGGTAGAAACTGAAACCCCGAGTGGCTTGTAATTTTGGTGAAATCTTACATTTAATTAGTACGATGTCTGGGTTCTGCGCTTATTCTATTAAAATCCATTTTTTTAAAAACTAAATTTTATTAAAGTAAAATTGCCTAAGGGTATTTTTCAAATTGGTCCCTAGAATAATCAGTCATTTGGAGTCTCACTGAATAGACATAAGGAAGATTAAGATACCTGAGATTCGGAGGATTTGTACAATTTCTGACGTGGTGGTAGAAGTCGGTGGCACTTGGATAGCCTCTGATACTCCAAGTGACTTATAAGAAATCAGCCCAAAATAAGATCCAAGCTAATGAAAAACAAAGAGAAAACTCTTCAGGGCAGGAGTTGTTGAGAGTACAAAGAATGCTTTCCTTAGAAGCTATGCATGGACAATAACATGTAGGCTGAATCTTTATGCTTCAGAGGACAAGTCCAAAGGAGCTTATTGACTGCCCTGGGATTCACAGATCTGCAACATGCTCTTTCTAAAATTACACTTTTTGGTTCTGAAGTAGGTGGGTCCCCACGGGTGGGTTATGTGAGGCAGAGAGGACAGACGATCATTTTCTCCTAATCCACCTCTGTGTAATTAAAAAATAAATACAAAAACCGAGGCAGCTCTCTCTCTCTCTCTCTCTCTCTCTCTCTCTCTCTCTCTCTCTCTCTCTCTCTCTCTCTCTCTCTCTCTCTCTCTCTCTCTCCTCTCCGCCTGCGTTTGGTGGTCTTGTGCAGCTTCCCCCACCCCGGGGTGGCCGACGGCGATGGGCGGATAAAGGAGAGAACGAAAGCCAGTCTGGTTGGTGTCAGTTGCAGTTTATTCCATTCCCATCTCCCTTTTCTTCCTCCTCCTGACCCCCCCTTCCCCGATCCTGCTCATCCTGCTCTTGGATCCTGCTCCTTCATACTTCTCCTTCCTGCTTCTCCTTCTACCCCAGCCCACTCTCACAGCCTTCATTAAATCCCAAATCATGAGGGGTTGGGGTAATAATTACACATGGTGTCATCATACAATCAATGATGACATGGTGACATGGTGTCATCATGCAATCAATGAACGTAGGGTCCTTCCCTCAGGGGAAGCTTCTTCTAGGACAGATTCTCATCCAGCAAGACAACTGGCCTCAAGACAAAATATGGGTGTGTTTCTCCTCTCCTTAGTCCAGCAAACATATAAACATTCATAATATTAGTCATTTTATATGGACACAGTAAGAGATACACTAAACTTATAGGATGTCTCTCCTGAGGGCATCTCAGACTACAGTGCTCAGGCCAGATTAGTCTTTCCTAACCCTAGCAGGGTCCGAATTCAGTTGTTACTCTTAGGATCATGACAGAATTTGCCCATGACCATGCTCTTAACTTATAGTTAAGTATTGTGACACTTTGGCCTGACCCATTTCGATGCCGGGATAGCTCACAGCTTGCCCTGGGTCCATCCAGTCCCTGGTCAGGACTCTGCTTTTGGGGTGCAAGGACCCCATTTCATGCACAAATATAAAATCATAGATTTCTGAGGAATCTGACCTTCAAGTTAACAGCGTCTGACTGGGGGGGAAAGGTGATAGACCAGTTGGGGAAGAAAGCACAGAGAAGAGTTTACAGATAAACACAGAGCAATGGAAGTGCCTGAGGAGCACTGTGATAAACCTAAGCTCCCCATGTGTTGGGGCTGGACTGAGCTATCAGGGCGAGCCCATGTATACTATGCTGTACTACGGACAGGAACATAGGGACCCATAAAAATGGGAGAGACTTCTCGTGTGTCCTGACTGGTTTGGATGAAGCTGAACGTTTTCCCCCTTCAAGCTGCCTACAGAAAAATAATTTCAGCATACTGATAAGAGCAGTTTTCCTTCTCTCATAGAAGCCTGGCTGGTCTTTGACATGCAGATGGTGTTAGCCAGGCCTGACCTTTGATATTGTAAATTGTAGATTTCAGGTGCAGGCCCAGTTTTGTCTTTGGGATGTAAATCCAAGTGCTTTTAGCCCAAGGAAGGTTTCAGTTTGGGATGTAAATCCAAGTGCTTTTAGCCCAAGGAAGGTTTCAGTTTGGGATGTAAATCCAAGTGCTTTTAGCCCAAGGAAGGTTTCAGTTTGGGATGTAAATCCAAGTGCTTTTAGCCCAAGGAAGGTTTCAGTTTTGGTTTTGCATCTTCTATCCGGAGGCCTAGATTACTGGCCTGCGGATACAAGGAAATAATGTTGCCTCAATGTTCTTCCTGTAACATCTTTTGATGCCTTTGGTGACATCACTGTATTGCGCCCTTTAGGGGTACCATGATCAATAAAAGGAGGTCCACGAGGCCCTCTGCCTTTGCTAAGAGCCAGAGCGAGCCTTAGTCCTCCAATCAATGCATTTCTTCCGCGTTCCTATCTCAGCGCCTCTGACTGCAATAACGTTCATGCAACACCCATGGCAGGGAAACAGGACATGTCAATGTTATCCTAAAATATTTAGAGCTATATTCCAATAAACACAGAGGAATTTGTGGTGCTTCAGGAGCACTGTGATGGGTATTACTCAGTAAACCTAAACTCCTTGCGGCAGAGGAGAATGGACACACCAATGTTAAGCTTAAAATGTTTAGAGCTATATTCCAACAACCTCTCCCCCACCGCCCCAGGACCGTGTGGGAAAGCTAGGACTGACAAGGACTGCAGATGAGCACCTGTGCAGCACAGGCCAGAGCCCTGCCAGCTCCACCAGGGGACTGCCAAGCCACACCTGACATCTTCTTGGTCTTCTTGGCACAGGAGTTAATCCCCACCACCTGATTTCTTGGGGAGCTGCTGTGGACTCAGGGTGGATGGAGGAATTGCTCTTTGCAGGAAAAGAAAGCCAGTCCTAGGCCTTACCCAGACCTTGTAAGTCTTTGTCCTTTCTCCCAGAAAAGAATTTCAGGAGTAGACAAGCAGTGAAGTAAGAACAGATTTTATTTGGAGGTTTTGAGGAAGGAGAAGGAGAGAAAAGTGTGAGCAATGCATTCAAGAGAGAATGTGGAGTGCACCCTAGTACACCTGTCAAGAGGGGAGATGTGAGTGACATATGTGCTTGGCGTCACCTGTGCTCCACCACATGGGCACAGGCAGCACATGGGCTCAGGCAGCATATGTGTGCTCTTCATTTGTTTAAGGTGGCTTTTACAGGGGTTTCCCAAGCCACTCTACATGGGACTCCTAGCTAGGTAAGAGTCTGTTGCTAGGGTGGTTGCCAACGGGGTAGAGGTGATACATTTTCTTTGAAACTCCTTTTCTTGACCTTTGTTCCTGCTGGATTTTCTCTGAGAGGGTGGTCCAGCCTTCTCTGGTCTGGGCTAGCTCAGGTAAAGGTCTTATCAGGTCTTGGTTGCTGTAACCACAAGGTAGGTCTTGATGGGCTTAAGGCCAGGTGGTTCTGCTGTTCTCCAGAAATTCCATTCTATGGGGAGGAGTGGGCTTCCCTAATCTACATGCCTACATATTTTTTTTCTCTACTAACTGCTTCTTGTTTTGACACTTGCCCCTAGATGTGAGTTTACCATCTTACATCAAGCTCCTGACAGCTTGATTTTCATTGATTGTCTCCTTAGAATGGCAACAGAACAAGACATTTGTAGTTGCATTACAGCTGAAAGTTACTCTTACTACCAGTGTTATTTTTGTCTCCCTTTTCCTTCACTTCTGCTTATGCATTTTCCCTCTCCAGTACCTAGATTGCTCCCAATCCCAGCAAACTTTAGATTGATTTTAGAAATCTAGGTAGGAGGCTGCTTTTTCCATTTAGTATTTTCTTCCGCATAACCTTCAATGACAGCTGAGCAGAGAGCAAGCAGTACTAGGGAGAGGCATTGAAGGAGAAAGGCAGGCGGGGCTGGGAGAATGGGAAATGGAAAGCAACTGATTGGGTATTCTTAGTTAGAAGAATGATCAAGGGCCAAAAATGGAAGTGTGAGCAGGAGGAGAGGAGTGAGGGGAGAAACAATGAAGAAACTGGAGAAAAGCTGGTGGGAGGAGGAGGGGAGCTAGAAGGATAAAGTCAAAGAGGAAGACAGCTGTTAGGATATTGTCAGACTGAACTAAGAAGGGGGAGAACAGATGGTCATAGTTTCCTCTTTTCAGCTGCAAATGCTGTCTTTGCAAAGCGCACTCATTCAAAATACTCTGGCTAGAAGTACAATGAGGCACTGTTCTGAGAGCAGGGCAGAAAGCAACACTGTGGAGCAATTGTAACAAAATTCCCACAAATGGCAAGTCATATATTGCAGAGTGTTTAATATATCAAATTGTTTACTCCTAGGGCTGCTTGCAGCACGGGGCTCAAGGATCCAGTCTACTTTCATATTTGCTCTGGCTCCCTCGAGTTAGGAAATATTGCAAAAGCTGTTAAAGGCATCAACTTTGAATTTTCTTAGAAGTGTGTTTTAAGGCACTTGAATCTGAGGAAGGCGAATGACCAACTGGAAGTAAAAAGTGCTTTCTCTCAAGAATTGAATTTAGAGTACCAGAAGGAGGGTGTGAAAATGTGAAAGGCTAGTGCCAAGACTTGTGAATTAAGTACCAAGGACAAAGTCATAAACCTGCAACTTCCTTAAAAGCTTTTCTAGCAGGAAATTGAAATCTGTTATTTACTTCACAAGGTGATGATCATTTTCTCTGTTGATCAGTTTGAAAATAAGGACAGAAAATAGGTGGGTGATTTAAGAAAGAAGGGGAGAATGCCAGCTTTCTGGGCTCATGCCCTTACAGCTGAAGAGAGATGGAGACTGTTGCAAATATAACTGGAAATTGGGCTTCCATGACAGGGATGCAGTGTTTTGGCTTTTTTTTAAACTGGAGTAGAGATCATGCAGAAGAAAGGTGGCTTAGTAAATGGTTTCTTTCTGACCTTAAAGTTTACTTAAAAATCCTGAGAATGGACCCCTGCAGAAGAGGGATGGCTAAGGAGACGGTTCTGACCTGAAATTCACTCTGTGAGAATTGATGAGGTTTCACCCATTTAACTCAGGCTGTGCAGTCCAGTGTGTATGTGTGTGTGTGTCTGTGTGTGTGTCTCTGTGTGTGTTACATAACAATAACATGATGAAGGGTTTCTAGGATATTGAAAAACTCTGATCCTTCATTTAGTTGTTGACTATCCAAGTGTGTTCATTGTATGAAACCCTATGTACATGCACATTTGTTATACATCAGCATAATCTATAGGAATGGAGCACTGTTTTAAATGTTTAAATTTTGAGCACTGCAGATATTTTACTCCAGGTAATTGATGAGCAGCCAGAGTAAAGTATTAATAATATTAACAGTAATAATGATAATAATAATCTGGAGTGATAGCACAGAGGGTAGGGTGTTTGCCTTGCAAGTTTGATTCCTCCATCCCTCTCAGAGAGCCTGGCAAGCTACTGAGAGTATCTCGCCCATACAGCAGAGCCTGGCAAGCTACCCGTGGCATATTTGATATGCCAAAAACAGTAACAACAAGTCTCACAATGGAGATATTACTGGTGCCCGCTTGAGCAAATCAATGAACAGCAAATTGATGAACAATGGGACCGGGACGACAATGACAGTGTCGGTGACAACAACAATAATAATAATAAACACAACAGATAAACATGCATAGCCCAAGTGAACACCCCCAAATGAATCCTTTGGTTTAATCCTTGGAAAGCATAATTGGATAAGGAGTTGTGTGATGTGCAATATAGTAGCCAGTCTGTATTGAAACAGGTAAAACAGAAAGTGAATCTTGCAGACTATGTCCTGAAAGAATGTTTCATCAATTTTATATTGATTACATACCAAAAGCAATATTTTAAATGTAATAGGTTGTTTTCCTGCCTTCTTTTTATTTCTGTGTGGCTACAGAAACTGAATTGCATGTCTTGCTCTTATTACCTTTCCCTTAGATAATTCTGGTGTAGATGAAAGTTATGGGACTTTTTATCACAGAATATATTTCAGTTCTGACCTTGCAGTGCTGGAAATGGTATAGTCTTAGAAAAAAAAAAAGACCTCCTTGAGCCTTAGGTAGATGCCTTACTAAGAATGTAAGCACACCCGTATTTCAGAGTCACTGTGAGCAATAGAAACCATGTCATTAATTATCCCATACACATGCATAACTTTTTTTTATCTTTGCCATTTCTTTTTTTTTAAATTTTTTAAAATTTTTTGAATCACCATGAGATAGTTACAAGCTTTCATGTTTGGGTTACAATCTCACTTTGATCAAACACCCATCCCTCCACCAGTGCACATTCCCCACCACCAATATCCCGGGAATACCCCCCCTTTCCCACTCTCCCCCTGCCTCTAAGACAGACAATATTCCCCATACTCTCTCTCTACTTTTGGGCATTATAGCTTGCAACACAGTCATGGAGAGGCCATCATGTTTGGTCCATTATCTACTTTTGGCATGCATCTCCCATCCCAACTGTTTCCTCCAGCTATCATTTTCTTAATGATCCCTTCTCTATTCCATCTGCCTTCTCCCCTCCGCTCATGAAGCAGGCTTCCAGCTATAGGGAAATACCCCTGGGCCTTATATCTACCATCCTTGGGTGTCAGCCTCATGTAATGCTACCCTACACCCCACAAACGAGTGCATCCCTCTATGTCTGTCCCTCTCTTTCTGACTCATTTCATTTAGCATGATACTCTCCATATTTATCCATTTATACGCAAATTTAATGACTTCATCTCTCCTAACAGCTGCATAGTATTCCATTGTGTAGATGTATCAAAGTTTCTTTAACCAGTCATCTGTCTTAGGGCACTTGGGTTGTTTCCATATTTTGGCTATTGTGAACAGTACTGCAATGAATATACAGATGTCATTTCTACTGTGCTCTTTTGCATCCTCGAGATATATTCCCAGAAGTAGTATTACAGGGTTATATGGAAGCTCAATTTCTAGTTTTTGAAGGACTATCCATGTTATTTTCCAGAAAGGCTGGACCAGTCAGCATCCCTTTTCCCCCACATCCACACCAGCACTGGTTGATTTTGTTCTTTTGAATGTATGTGTGCTCTGTGGTGTGAGATGATATCTCATTGTTCTTTTTGATTTGACTAGGGATGTGGAGCATTTTTTCATGTGCCTTTGGGCCATTTATATTTCTTTTTTTGAGGAAACTTCTGTTCGTTTCTTCTTCTCAATTTTTGATGGGGTTGGAGGTTTTTTTCTTATACAATTCTACAAGTATCTTGTATATCCTGGATATTAATCCCTTATCAGATATCAGATGGGTGTTAGGTAAATATTCTTTCCCATTTTGTGGGCTCTTTCTGTATTTTGGTCACTGTTTCTTTTGAAGTGCAGAAGCTTCTTAGTTTGATGTAGTCCCATTTGTTTATGTTTGCTTCCACTTGCATGGTCAGTGCTGTTTCATCCTTAAAGATGCTTTTAGCTTCAATGTCATGGAGAGTTCTGCTTACATTTTCTTCTAGGAACCTTATAGATTCATGTCTGATATTGAGGTCATAGCAATTAGACAAGAAAAAGATATCAAGGGCATACAGATAGGAAAGGAAGAGCTCAAGTTATCACTATTTGCAGATGATATGATACTATACTTGGAAAACCCTAAAGACTACAGAAAAGCTACTAGAAACAATAAGTCGATATAGTAAAGTGGCAGGCTATAAAATCAACACCCAAAAGTCCATGGCTTTCTTACATACAAATAATAAAAGAGAAGAAAGAGACATTAAAAAACAATCCTGTTCACAATAGTACCTAAGAAAATCAAGTACCTTGGAATCAGCTTAACCAAAGAGGTGAAGGACCTATACAAGGAAAATTACAAAACACTACTTCAAGAAATAAAGGAGGACACTAGGAAATGGAGACACATCCCCTGCTCATGGATAGGGAGAATTAACATTATCAAAATGACAATACTGGCCAAAGCACTATACAAATTTAATTCAGTTCCGATCAGGATACTGATGACATTTTTCTTTTTTCTTTTTTTTTTTTTTGCTTTTTTTGGGTCACACCCAGCCATGTTCAGGTGTCACTCCTGGCTCTGCACTCAGGAAATACCCCTGGCTGTGCTCAGGGGACCATATGGGATGCTGGGAATCCAACCAGGGTCGGCCACATGCAAGGCAAATTCCCTACCTGTTGTGCTATCACTCCAGCCCTGGCCGATGACATTTTTCAAAGAAATAGACAAACCACTCCTGAAACTTATATAGAACAATAAACCCCCATGAATAGCTAAAGCAATCCTTGGAAAAAAGAAGATGGGTGACGTCACCTTCCCCGACTTCAAACTCCACTACAAAGCAGTAGTCATTAAAACAGCATGGTATTGGGATAAAAACAGACCCGCAGACCAATGGAACAGAGTTGAATATCCTGTCACAGACCCCTCCCAAATATATGGCTACTTAATCTTTGACAAAAGAGCAAGAAATGCAAAGTGGAACAAGGAAAGCCTCTTCAACAAGTGGTGCTGTGAAAACGGGATAGCTACCTACAACAAAATGAACTCTGACCTCTGTCTGATGCCAGGCACAAAAGTCAGAACACATGCAGAACTTAATAGTTATTATTGCCGTGAGAAAAGGAACTGAGATCTTCTGCCTCCTTTGCCTGGTGCAGTATAGAGAAACCTTTCTCTATTGTCCTTGTACCACACGTTGTCAGGGAAGCTGACTGGCACCTTTGAGCGCTGAGAAGTGCAGCCCAGCATGAGGGGAGCGAGATAAAGGGCAGCAGCAGCAGCAGCAGCGACTTGGCCGCGCCAGGTCCCGTCTGCGCGGCTTTGTGTGCATCTCTGCAGCGTCTCACCTCCCTCCGCCGTCTGGCTCGCTCCACCGCTGGCTTCTTAACCTTGGAAGAAGTCCTCGCGTGGATCTGCTTTCTGTTCAAAGCTCGCAATCTGCTTCCACCACGTAAGCTATCGCTTTCAAGATTCCCTTACTCAGTGAGACCTCCTGGCCTGGCGCTTCTCCCGAGGCCTTTGTGTCTGCAACGTGTTTGATGCTCCTGCACTTCCCTCTGGGTCCTCCTTCCCGGGAGGCAGCCGGCCCGCTTTGCTGCGCTGTGTAGGAGCAACCGAGCCCTCCGGGGCCTTCATCCCCTTCTGCGGCTCCCAGCGCCTTCTCCGAGGGTCTTTGATTTCTATTCCCTGACTGGCCCAGTGTCTCGCCTCAGATTTAACACGTACATGCTGTTTCCTAAGGAACTTAGAGTCCTTACTAAAATACTAAAATTCACTCACATACCTCAAGTTCATATTACTTTTCTATTTATAATTTTTTTTTTTTTTTGCTTTTTGGGTCACACTCAGCGATGCTCAGGGGTTACTTCTGGATCTGCACTCAGGAATTACCCCTGGCGGTGCTCAGGGGACCATATGGGATGCTGGCAATTGAACCCGGGTCTGTCACATGCAAGGCAAACGCCCTACCTGCTGTGCTATTACTCCAGTCCCTATTTATAATCTTTCTTTGATGGGATTAATATTTCCCCCCAAAAATCTCTCCAGTATACCATTCTCCAAGATATCCCCTTTCAAATGCCATTCTCCCCCCCCCCATTTCTGCCCTCTGATCTATATAGAATACAGATTAGGGGATGTATTGCTCATCATATATTGTAATGTGTATATGTTTATATATATTTGCATATAAGTACACTTAAGAGTCTCACGTGGCTGTGTAGAGTGAAATTCTTAAAAATCTTCACTGAAAGTCAGTAATAATTGAAAAACACTTCCTATGTCTATAAGAGTATTAAGTTCAGGGGTTAGAGAGATAGTGCAGTTCAGAATGCTTGCCTTGCACACGTGTCACCTGGGTTCCTTATCCTTGGTAACATATAAGATCCCTTAAACCTTCCAGGAGTGATCCCTGAGCACAGGCAGGAGTAGTCAAAAAAAAAAAAGACAACAAAGTGAAAAAAAAAGGAATATGTATTTCAAACTATCAAAACCCTAACAAACCCTAACTTTGATCTTATGTAAACTTGCTACCAAAATTGCAATTAAAAAATAAAAATAGAAAAGAACATTTAGTTTATAAACTATAATTTTTTTCCTGTTTATCCCCATCCTCTTTAATTATTGACACCTCTTAATTGTCAAAACAAGAATTTTTCTTTTAGAAACTCTTATCTTGCTCACCCAACTCTCTCTAATGCTTCTGATTTTGAAAAAAAAAACACATTAAATATATTAGTTTTTAAAACTATTTTTCTATTTCAACCGTGACCTGAATTATTTCTAAGAAAGAATAACACTGATATTGCTTCTCTGTGTAAAAAAAAAAAATATTACTCTTGTCACTTTAACTTGTGTCTAGATTTGTTATCCTAACTCTTTGTTAAAAAAGCCAGGAATCAGTTGAGCATAAAGTGAATTCTCAGTAGACAGTGGAGCTGAAGAGGAATTCCTTATTAAAAGGACCACAGAAATGAGGGGAAAGACTAGTGATACTGATAAAAAACCAAAACCAAAAACAAAAAACGTGATCCCTATACTGTTTTTCAGTTTCTCTCTTTTTGGTTCCTATTGATAAGAGTTTTGTGATGATGATTGTTTACTTGTTGTTTTAGACCACACTCCTTGGGCTTAGGGATTACTCCTAGTTCTGTGTGTAGGGATTTCTCCCAACAGTGCTCAGTGGACCATATGCTACTGAGATAGAACCAGGACTCCTGTCTGCAAAACATGTGCTGGGCTATCTCCCTGATCCCAATAATGTGATGACTGTCACTGTATAACTGTCACTGTCATCCAGTTGCTCATTGGTTTGCTCGAATGGGCACCAGTAAGGTCTCCAACGGTTTTTGGCATATCGAATACACCATGGGGAGCTTGCCAGGCTCTGCCCTGCGGGCAAGATACTCTCTGTAGCTTGCTGGGCTCTCCGAGAGGGGCGGAGGGCCAACCTGGGTTGGCGTCGTGCAAATGCCCTACCCACTGTGCTATTGCTCCAGCCCAATGTGATGACTACTAAATTTATTTAGGATCCTAAATTTTATTTGGGATCAACTGAGAAGGCAATTTCCATTTGCTACTAGCTCTAGCTAATTACAATGGATATTTCCCACCACATAAAAGTCACAGTATTGTATTGTTTTAAAGATTCCATATAACACATGTGCTATAAAGGAAAACTTAGAAATTTAAAAGAACAGTAATAGTCTCACCAACTTACTCCAATTGACGTGTAAAATACATATTGGCAGTCAGAATGCAAGCATGCTTTCTGTTGGAGTTACCTACATTATTATTTTGGCCAATATGATTTTTTAGTTTCCTGTTGCATTGCCAATGATAATTTTATTGCATGATTTTTTTCTTGGTTTTAAAAAAGTTTTAAAACAAGGTCAATTTTGTTTTTCCCACATTTATTCCTGTTGAGAATATAGAAACATGATCCTTAACCCCTTAATATTACCTTTTCCATTTGAAAAAATTAGTTCTTGCCACTTAAGTTCTTCACATTCTTTTCTGGACTCCTATTTCTTTAGCAATTTGAATACAATAGTCAATATTTCTGAGAGGCACATTTGCAAAAGCCCCTGTCATCCCCTTGTTCAAGCCCTCTAACAGTTTTCCAGAGCTATTCTTTTCAGACTTATTACTGAGGACAGGATACTAAGCTCCTTCTTTGGATAATTTCATTTACAGTAAACTGTAGATACTATTGAGTACCAAAAAAAATACCTTACTTAGAAGTGCAATGCTATGAACAACTAACCCTGATATTGTTTTGTTTTGTGGCATACTGTCTTTTGAATATTTCCTGTCTACAAACCATGTCTTTGTAGTTGTGTAACCTGAGCTTGGAAAACAAATTTAACAGTTTTCCACTGTGTAGCACTGTAGCACTGTCGTCCTGTTGTTTATTGATTTACTTGAGTGGGCACCAGTAATGTCTCCATTGTGAGACTTGTTGTTACTGTTTCTGGCATATTGAATACGTCATGGGTAGCTGTGTAAATGAGGTAAAAAGAAGTGTTTTTTCAGGAGATACCTTTTTATCTTCTGATTTACTTTTTTTTTTCTTTTTGGGTCACACCTGGCAATGCACAGGAGTCATTCCTGGCTCATGCACTCAGGAATTACCCCTGGCAGTGCTCAAGGGACCATATGGGATGCTGGGATTCGAACCCGGGTCAGCTGCGTGCAAGGCAAACACCCTACCCGCTGTGCTATCACTCCAGCCCCATGATTTACATTTTTTTCTCTTTTCCCACCCCCAAATTTATTTTAAGAAAGCATGTGATTTACAAAGTTATTCATAGGTGGATTTTAAACATACAATATTCCACCACTGATCCTGCCATCACTTTCATTTTCCCTCCACTAGTGTTCCCAGGTTCCCTCTCCTACATTGGCCCCCAACCACTGCCCCTCCCCACCACTCCCCTGCCTGCTATCTCAACAGCCACCTTTTAAAGTTTGGTTATTTAAGTTTGGGTCTCATGATTTCAGTGTTGCTGATACTGTTTTTTGAATATTTAGCGCTATCATTCTTTAACACGGCCAATACCTTGCCTCTTGCCCCCTGTTGCTACTCATCTGTTTCTTCTCCCTCACTCTCTATCCATTGTCTTTCCTTCTCCCTATATGTTGGGACCAAGGATGATCTAGGCATCCCCCTTTTATTTTATTTTAAATAACCATGAGATATAAAGTTCCAAAATAGTTCATGATTGAGCTTTGGTTATACAACATTCCAACCCTGTCACATCGCCAGTGTTCATTTCCTACCACCTCCTTCCAACCCCTCTTGACATCCCCCTTTAAACCAGTATCAATATCACCCAAAGCGGCATTTGAAAGGAAATGTTCCATCTCAATGTCCCATCTCAGCAGCTATGGCTCTATCGGGTCCAGACTCCTGACTCAAACGGAAGAACCTAAGAAAGCTATGCAGAAAAATCAATCTACGGTCACTGCTCTCACTGATACTTACCATTCTGTGGTTTATAAAGGTGACAAGAAAATGGAAGATGCTAAGTACTACTTGACCTTTTCTGGGACCAAATTAGAAGAAAAAGATCTTCAAGCATCCAAAACTGGAAGTTATCTCATTGCCTTATTTGGAACTGTATTATAAAGCTATAATCCCGTATTGTTATGCTAAAAACAGTGAGGGTAGGTCTCATTCCCCTGACCCTGAAAGAGCCTCCAATGGTTGGGAAAGACAAATAAGGAGAGGCTGCTAAAATCTCAGGGCAGAGTGTAATAGAGACATTAGTGGCGCCTGCTCGAGTAAATCGACAAACAATGGGATGACAGTGTTACAGTGGTTATAAAGCTGTAGTTAACAGTATTATAAAGCTGTAGTTATCAAAACTGCATGGTACTGGAATGAAAATAGGCTCTCTGATCAACGAATCAGAATTGAATATTCAAGGACAAAACCCACATATATGGATGATTAATTTTTGATAAAGGAACGAAGAACATTAAATGGAATAAGGATACCCTCTTCAACAAATGGTGCTGGCAAAACTGGATGATCACATGTAAAAATTAAAGCTGAATCTGTATCTCACACCTTACAAGAAAGCTAATTCAGTGTCAAAGAACTTGAGATCAGATGAGAACCCATAAAATACACTGAGGAAAATAAAGGCAGAATGCTCCAATACCTAGACCTCAACAGTGTCTTCAACAAAATAATGCCGCTGGCAAAGCCAACAGAATCAAAAATAAATAATGGTACTATATTAAATTGAAGAGAATTTGCATGGCAAATGAAACACTGGGATAAAACTAAATGACAGTCAATTGAAAGGGAGAAAATAAATTTGCAGTTAATACATTAGATAAAGTGTTATTATCCAGGATATATAAAATACTTACAAAGTCAACCAAAAAATTTAAAAACCCAATTCAAAAATGGAGAGAAGAATCAAATAGATACTTCTCAGAGGAATACAGAGAATAGCCAATAGGTACATGAAAAAGTGCTCAACAACACTTATCATTAGGGAAATTCAAATCAAGACTACAGTGAATTATAATCTCACACCAGTGAAAATAGCACCTATCAAAAATAATAGGAACAGTCTATGCTGGTGCGGATGTGGTGAGAATGGCTTCCAACCCCCATTGGTACCCCCCTTTAAACCGTTGCATTTCCTTATCCAGTTACTCTAAATACCACTTATAAGTGATACTATCCTGTGCTTATCCTCCTCTGGATTACGTCATTTAGCATGATATCTTTCAGTTTCTTCCATGTTGCATCAGATTGCATGATTTCATTATTCTTTATTGCTGAATAATATTTTGTTGTGTATATACACCTCTTATAGCCTAGTTCTCCCTCTTGGAGAACCTGGCAAGGTACCAAGAGCATCTTGCCCGCACGGCAGAGCCTGGCAAGCTCTCCATGGCATATTTGATATGCTCAACACAGTAACAATGATGGGTCTCACTCCCCTTTCCCTGAAAGAGCCTCCAATGCGGCACTGCTGGGCAGAACGAGTAGAGAGAGGCTGCTAAAATCTCAGGGCTAGGACAAATGGAGACGTTATTGGTGCCTGCTCGAGCAAATTGATGATCAACAGGATGACAGTGATACAGTGATTTGCATTATTATGCAGTCCTTACGACTATACATAAATTGCTACAGGTTTTATACACATATATGTATATTATATTCTGGATTTTTTTAATACCCGGAAGTTGAATTTTAACATGTGTTTGGGAAATCTACATTGTATTACCAATAGCTAGAGAATGTATCCTGAACTGGAGATGAGATTCATCAGGGTTCTTTTGGTGAGGTGACTGACAATGCTGAAGTGGAAGACGTAACGTGAAGAGTGGAATTAGGAAAATGGAATAAGGATGAAATTCGAGGCAGCTGCAGAGGTATCTGTTAAGTTACTCTCTACCTAAAGAAGAGGTAGAGAATGACGAGCTAGTCAAGGTAAGCGTTTGGCAGAGAGAGAGAGAGAGAGAGAGAGAGAGAGAGAGAGAGAGAGAGAGAGAGAGAGAGAGAGAGAGAGAGAGAGAGAGAGAGAGAAAGATAGATAGAGAGAGGAGATAATAAAGTAATATATATATAGAGAGAGGAGATAATAAAGTAATAATACCCAGGGATCTATAGCCAATTAAGCCAGTTGGTCTTTCCCCACTGGGCTGCTGTGTGCTGGCTAAAAGCAAGTGCATCCTTGCTTATGTTCGCAGCCTTTTTGTTGGATAAGCTGCTCGAAGGGACGGTGGAGTCAAGTGCTTTGTGGCACACACTCAGACCCTCTCTCATGCTGCCCCAAAGGGAAGGGGTATCCTTTGAAAGCTCTAGGTCATGGTGGCCAGTTATCACGCTCGTCTGCATCAAAGTCTATGTTGAAGCTCACGTGATTGAGTCTCTAGGCCAGACCAAGTTCAAGTTCTCTGGCTGCCTGAAGTTCCACATCTTCAAGACATCTAGGGTGACTGAGTCTGAAGACATGGTGACTCCAAAGGGCTCAGCCCCAATGGCCACAGGGTCAAATATTAACCAAACTCTGGATCTCTGGACAAATGGTGATCACTGCATTCCTGAGAAACCTGGCTGCCCCTTACTACTTCACCTTAGTAAACCCTACCTCCTAGATTCACTCATCTCCTGCAACCCCCTCCAATCCCTCTCCCCACAAAAAAGAAAAAGGAACACAAAATAAGAAAAAAAAAAGGAAAAAAAGAAAGACAGGAAAAAGAGGAACTCAAATAAAATTTATCAAAAAATGTTCTGTGCTGAACATGATTTAACACACAGAACAGAAAAATAAAATGTAAACTAGATGTACCTTTGGTAATGAAGATTGATGTATTTGTTACAAGGCTTAATTAAGAGAATTGCTGTAGGTTTCAGCAGAGGTCAGCCTACTGCTTTTGCTTCTATGTGAGTGCAGTTGGGAAGAACTATTAATATCACTGGCAGTAATACTGGAGCATAATGGAACACAGAACTCAAAAATATCACACAAGGTAATCTTGCCCATCTCTGGTTGTCTGAACTTCAGGTTAGTGTCGATGTATATGTGGCAACCATTCCCTATGAATCAATGAGTGCTGTGTGATCAAGGGGTGCAGCAAACAAAATTATGGGGAGACTGTGGTTAAGTATACATGATGACAGGTGTGAAATTGGAGGAAACAGACATTTTTTGGGGAGATAAATTTATATATATACTTATGAATATGTATTTTTTTATAAGAAGGCTTTATTATGCAGTCATACCCTATCAGAATAGTAACAATTTCAATTGTGAAACTATTCAATTTGAAATTTGAGTCCTTTGCAGCTTCATTTTAAATTTCCACAGCCTTTTGTAATAATTACTAAGAGTCCAAGAGCAATTAAAGATGTCGTTACTAATGAGAAAAATTGAGTTGCTAGTTAAATTTCAAAAGAAATTGAAACACAGAAAGGGAAGCGACTAAACAGAGACAATGGATTACTATTTGATTTGGGAAATATACAGAGTGCAGAAAGAGAGGAACTTGGGAGCTTGAACAGATTTGTAGAAAAGAGAGTTCACAAGAAGAAAAGGTAACAGAAGTGGTGATAATGTCAGAAGAGAAATGGTATGAAATGTCAGATGCAAGAATAGATTGTAGAGAGGAAGTGGGAAACTGTTTTCAGGAACGTGAAAAAGCAGGGCAATACATGTAAACTGAGGTTGCAAACAATCAGGAGCATTGTCACAAACTTTACAGTTACTCAGAACACAGCAGTGAGAAAGGAGATTAATTTTGAATGGGCAGAGGAAGCATAAAGACAAACAAGGAAATCAAGAACAGGGAGGAGAAAGATCAACATTGGTTGCCAGACCAGTAGGAGAGTTTCTGAGCAAACACCCATCTTTGTATGGTTTCTTAGTTTTGAATTTACAAGGAAAGACAGACATCACCAATCCTCACATCCTTAATTAGACAGATGCAAAAAATTATGTGAGACATTGGATTATAACACAAACTTGTTTCCCTGCCTAGTGTCTTGTGCCAAATCCCCTGTGAACTGGACAATGATGAACAGCCTCTTTTGGATCTTTGGCTTAAATCTTTTTCTAGGTCCTGTTCGAGTGCTATTTGATGCCCATTTGGTGCCTACTTTCTCCTGAATTCCAGTTCATTCTTAGCTTGCCTGTATGTGATGAAAAGTGTGGCATAAAGAGAGAAACAATAAGAGGAAAGAAGTTCAACACTCCGCAAGATGTTATTCCTTATATAGTAAAATCTTGAGTGTGTCTGTGAGCCTTCTTTCTCGCTGTCGGTTCACTTGGAAGCACTTTGATGAAGTGAACACGGTGAGTACATTAGGGAATTGTGCACCACTTCTCCATCACTGGCTCTCAAGTTATAGACATGACACAGAGGAGAAAAATGTACCAGAAGCTGCAAGAAAGTTTTCCAGGGGAAGAAATCATGTGAAAATGAAATCTCCATGTATGCAGAAAGCTGAAAGTGGGTTGGGGTGGGGTGTGTGGTATAAAAAGCCATTCAAATAAAACAAAAAAAGTAAAAAAAAAAGCCAACCTGCCCTTTTTCCTGATTGAAAACCACTACCCAGGGGCTAGAGCGAGAGCACAGCCTGTAGGGCTTTTGCCTTGCACGCAGCCAAGCTGGGTTCGATCCCCAGCATCCTATATGGTCCCCCGAGCCACCAGGCATAATTCCTGAGTGCATGAGCCAGGAGTAACCCTTGTGCATTGCTGGGTATGACCTAAAAAGAAAAAGAAAGAAAAAAAAAAGAATAGAAAACCACTACCCTGGGTTTTGGGTAAGTAAGAACCACAGGAATGATACTAGACTTTATAATTTCAGTTGGCTCAGTAGATGATAAGGCCAGGAAGCAAGAGTTATGGTGGAATGAAGGTGGAAATTACTAAGCAAAGGTCAGAAAAAAATAGGGTTGGAACTCTGGGTATAGCTACCATAAGACAGAGGAGGCATTCGATTTCCTTTTTGCTACCACGACATTTTCATCAGCAAAAAGTTCATAGTGCATATTCAATAAATACTCTTAGTAGACTGTGTATATTTCCAAAAAATGTATTAATTTTAATATCAATTATGTGAGCATGCAACACCGCTAGGTACAAAAGTCATACAAGCTCACAAATGACTTCAGAGACTGCCACTCTCAAAGAACATTGGCGGGCCTAGGAGGACATTGTTAATCACAGACCCCTTTCCTGTTTTCACTTGATTTCTATACATTTCCTCTCTATTACTACAGCTTTCGCTCAGAAGCTATGCTGCTTGAAAATTACAATTTAAACCCCCTGTTTCTGTTCCAAAGACAAAGAGTTTTATTCATCTTCTAACATTGCGCATCTCCACTGTATCTGAGCAAGATTCAAGGACAGGACATTTACAGCACTGGAGCAGAGGCCTAAAATCTGAAGACACCTATTAAAAAACAGTACCATGAATTTTTTTTATCGCAGTAGGTTGGCAAACTACATTTAGTTGACAAAAGGTAAAGTGAACAAGCTCATGCTTGTTGAAAACCCGAAATTGTTACATTGCTAACTATCAAATGAGTAGCATAGAAAGTGAAAAATCTGAACCATGCTACGTTTACTGACTGCATGCTAGAAAAATTCTTTTGGAAAGTGTAACACAAAGAATAAGTTCAAATTGAATTTCCTTCCTTCCTTCCTTCCTTCCTTCCTTCCTTCCTTCCTTCCTTCCTTCCTTCCTTCCTTCCTTCCTTCCTTCCTTCCTTCCTTCCTTCCTTCCTTCCTTCCTTCCTCCCTCTCTCCCTCCCTCCCTCCCTCTCTCTCTTTCTCTTTCTTTCTTTCCTTCTTTCCTTCTTTCCTTCTTTCTTTCTTTCTTTCTTTCTTTCTTTCTTTCTTTCTTTCTTTCTTTCTTTCTTTCTTTCTTTCTTTCTTTCTTTCTTTCTTTCTTTCTTTCTTTCTTTCTTCCTATAAAGTACTCTTTCTAAGAGCTACTCACATCTATGTCATTAGGTGACCTTGTGAAAGCAAATCTTTCTTCTATAACATAAGGAGGTCAACCCATCCATTTCTGAAAGTTCCTTTAACAGAGAAACATGCTTTAGTTTTATGACATGTGCCATGGAACACTCTTTAGAGACAGACATAATTCAAATCTTAATTTCATTATGTATTAGGTTTTAACACATGGAAAAATTATATTTTATTGAGCTTTAATTTCCTATTCTGTGAAATAGGCTAGCATACAGCTGTGTGTGTGTGTGTGTGTGTGTGTGTGTGTGTGTGTGTGTACAAGTGGGAGGGGCAGGGAAATTCCCAAAGTACCAGAATCTTGAGGTCCAAAGTCTATACTCAGCCAACTGGGCCATGTGGTTCAGTGTTACAGTCCAAGGAGGTATCGCTGCTTGAGCCCTGTAAGCAAACTATTTGAGGAATAAATGAGAGAATATGCTGCAAAGAGATTAGCATAAATTTGATTGGTTAATAAGCATTAAATGCATATTATCAAACCAATTCCTTCGTGTTCTACCCTTTCTTTCTATCCTTATAAAGCCTTATAATTTCATGTATTTTATAGATTAGCAAGTAATTAAAGATTTTAAAGAGATTGTGAACTTTTGCTAAGCAATATTTGTGGGATGTGGGCATTTTGGAAAGTAGATTTTTAATCTTCTAGTTAAGGAATGACTCTGGGTTTGAATACAGCAGACGAAGTAGCAGTAAGAGGCCAAAAGAATTCAAAAGCTCCATATGACTTCACAGTTTTGTACTATTAAATATTCAAAGACAAGCATGACACCACATGCATTAATAATAGTATCTCACAGAAGAATATACACCCTTCATATTTACTCAACACTAATCCTACTTTTCACAATACCATATTAAATTAGTTTTGAATTTCATAACTTTAAGGATGAAGAGAACTTCAGATTTATAAGAAAATTTTCAGAATTGTAAATGAGTGTATTGAAAACATAATTTTATATATTGGGTACTTTACTTTTAATTTTTAAAATTTTTTTGTTTGGAGGCCGCACCCAGCAATGCTCGGGGGTTACTCCTGGCTCTGCACTTAGGAATCAGTCCTGGTGGGCTTGGGGGACCATATGGGATGTCAGGGATTGAACTTGGGTCAGTCACATGCCTTTGTGGCCTACCCACTGTACTACTTCTCTGGTCCCCTGGCATGAATATATATAAAAAACTATCAAAGATTGTCTAAAATATCTTTAGGAACATTTTTTTTTACCCCACTGGTATGAAAAAAAATTTCCCTACTCATGGGTAGATTTGTTTGAATATTAACTTGGCATTTCAAATCTAAGAGTTTAAGTAGAATGATGTGGCTAAAGTTTAATCTTTCCTTTTTCTATGATTTGAGAGTCTCTGTTAGACTCTGAAAGACTCACTGAACATTTTCTTCAGTAATGTTTGATGAAAGACTCAATAATGCCCATGTCCTTATTCTAGTCATTAGAAAAAATACTTACAGAAAGTCAGGGCAGACTTACCTTTTTTCTACATGAAACTACAAAAAGGGGTAAGTTTTTGTGTGTCCATGTGGGTAGAATAATCCAGATATGTTTCGAGCTACTTAACATTGGACTGTATCTAAGACTCAAGGACAGTTTAGTAGAATCTTTATTGTAAAAGGTCTTCCTGTTGCCTCCTATTTTTCCAGTAATTAATGAGCCACTGGCATATTACTGGATCTTTATTTATTACCACTGATAAATGATTTCATAATACTGACCAGGGAGATTACACAACTCACAGAAACTTTCCATATAAGAACCATGATGTCAAAACACAGCAGAGGTGATCAACAGTATTAATAAGGAATCTGTTAGCTTCTAATTATGATTGTTGTATCAGAATGCAATTCACAACAATTAGTAAAAGTTTACAAACATTAAAAAGTGTGTAATAACATTTGGATCTGATAGGACTGAAAAAGATATGAAAAACATAACACAAGGGCTTAGCTTTTGTGATTGGTGTCCACATGATTACAGAAAGAACATTTTGTCCACATTTTGAAGTTTTGTGGAGATAATTATTCTCCTAATTTAAGTAGTGACATACAACTTTTTGGAAAATGTGATTCCATAAGAGCATATTACTAGTCATTGGTATTATTTTAACTCCATTTAGCATCTTCCCTACTGCCTAATAAAAACATTAGTTGTGAAAGTTGTCCACTTAGGGATAAGTTGTTTGCAGACTGAATTCTCTGATCTGTGCAGAGACCCCAGGTGAAACCTGTAGAATTTAGATAATATTCACATTAATGGATATCTTAAACTAATGCAAGAGTATTGGTAAACCCCTTGGACTTAACTCATCAAGATACAGTGATCCTGGGGAAAGATCAAATTTTTATCAAATTTTTTTTTCAAAAAGTGCATTCTATCCTGTGTACACCACCACACTATGAAGAAGGAAAAAATACAGCCCTTTTAAAAATGAGTGGTATAAAAATTCACAGTAATGTACATAATTTTTGTTTCTCATAAGCAATCGTAGGGGGCAGTGCTGAGTCTATATTGTACAATACAAAAACAGTGTAAATAACACAGCAAGAACACACGGATACGTAATGCTGAAGACAGTGCTTTCGGGATGTTCTTTTTACTGGGTGAATACTTAGGCCAGAGAGTTAAACTCTGCGGTTCAACCAACCCTTTGCAAGTAGACACAATTAAATCCTCTGACATTATGAGGGGCCAGATGCTACAGGAAGAATCATCACCTAGGTCGATGCTACTCTCTATAAGCTTCTCATCATGTGGTCAAGTGAAAGGAACCGGACAAACATGGCATCCGAACACAAGCCACATGATTTCAACCATTGCTAATGACAGAGGTAGAGAAAAATCTGTCTGCAGCCACCGCCTCTGCCCCCATTTTTAACACGATCATGAGCAGGTTCCTGCGATGCAGTACAGCCATTTTCTTTCTCCTCTTTTCCCTCTTGGAAACAAATGCCTTCCCGCCCGGTGTGGAGACGTCAGACATTGTCAGGTGCTGCTACAGGGCAACGGGAAGTGTTAGCTTTCGGATTTTGCTGCTTCTCCCTGGGTTTCCCCGCTTTGTTCTTTTGAATTTCTCTGTGCATCTTCTTCACCTTCTGTAAGAGATAGAGGGTAAAGGCTGAATCAGAATGTTACCCACATGGAGCAGGTATTTTAGATAGACTTCAAAAGTGTTACGTTCTCATGGAGACAAGTGTGTTTACTTGGTACTAGCTTGCTAGATTTCCTATTTCAGGGTCTGGCTAATTCGGATCCTGTGAACTTGGGTCATATGTCCCCCAACAAAAATCGTAAAGTTTTCGTGGGGGGTAGTGGGGGAGGTATACTGTGGTTCTTGGTGGTGGAATATGTGCACTGGTGAAGGGATGGGTGTTCGAGCATTGTATAACTGAGACTTAATCCTGAAAGCTTTGTAACTTTCCACATGGTGATTCAATAAAAGAATAAATTTGAAAAAAACAATCGTTAAGTTTTCAGAGTGATTTGTGGCTATCTATGCTTCTGACAAATAGCTAGGAAATCTCATAGTAACGTGATGGCTCTCAAATACCGTTAAGACAGATTGCAGAAACAGAAGAATCGTTACTCTTCTGGGAAAAGATTGTACCTCATTTTCTCATGACTGCTAAGTATGAAAAAATAGTTAAAATTTTTATTTCATACTAATCTGTAGCCCTTGTTGATAATTTGGTTCATTTTTCAAAAGTTTAGTTCAAGAGAAAAGCTACAGTGGACGTGAAAGGAGAGTATGTAAGCTGGGTCAGTCATATGTCACATAATTCTGATAGCCTCTGGCCTGCATTTCTAGGATGCATACACAAAAACGTGTGCAATAATTTCAGCCAGCCACACTGAAATTAAACAACGCTTTCCCATACAGTGCTGTAGCACTGTTGTTCCATTGTACATCGATTTGCTCGAGTGGGCACCAGTAACGTCTCTATTGTGAGACTTGCTATTACTGTTTTTGGTATATTGAATATGCCATGGGGAGCTTGCCAGGCTCTGCCATGCGGGTGGAATACTCTTGACAGCTTGCCGGGCTCTCAGAGAGGGACAGAGGAATCAAACCCGGGTTAGCCTTGTGCAAGGCAAACGCCCTACCCGCTGTGTTATCGATCCAGTCTCTTTCCCATATAAGATTGCTTTATCTTAGTGTAAGCAGTAGGCAGTCCTTGATTCAAATATTTAATGGGTTCTTCCGCTAGCTTATTACAAAGCAGCTGGTATTGCTCAGTGGATAAAATATTTGAGGATGTTGCAATAATGTAAATTTCAGCAGTTTTGCTAAGAGTTTGTTACCATAGTTAAATAGATAGAAGTAAATGGGTTGGTCACTCTTTAAATAAAATCATTGAAAGGCAGTTTTGTTGTTATTTTTAATAAGCACATAATGAATATTTTGGTATAAATCATACTTCAGGGAGACTGAAAGAAGTACTTGATTTAAAAAATTCTGTTTTAAAGGAATTCCATGGACCTGACCACATTTTTTTTTTTTTTTTTTGCATTTTGAGCCATACCTGGCAATGCTCTGGGGTTACTTCTGGCTTTGCATTCAGGAACTACTCCTGGCAGTGCTCAGGGGAGCATATAAGATGCTGAGGATTGAACCAGGGATGGCCGTGTGCATGGCAAACATCCAACCTGCTGTACTATTGCTCCAGCTACAAGATTTGTTTATCATTTCTATGCATTGCTTTCATTTTTAGAGCTATGAACAGTTTTCTAAGATATGCAGATGGTCTAAATATGACAAGAACAGTTGAGCATTTAATAAGAATTCAAGAGAAGTAGCTTCAGTAGTTAATGTAATGAAGTTAAATTAGGGCAATAAAAGACAGTAGAATATTTGAGGGTGAAAGTGGTTGCATAAATATGAGAGGAGGAAATGACTCCTTAGAGGTTGGGACTATCTAGGTACCTGAGGACATTTCTCAGGGCCGAACATAATGCAGCGAATACAGAGTGTGACCAAGTTAAATAAATTCTTAATAAGTCATAGTTAACACAGGTCACGATATTGTTGATTATAAGTGCAAAAGGAATAGAAATATTCAGGCATCACAAAGGAAATCTTTCAGAATTATCAGTGATATTTCATTCTATGTGTTAGGTTGTATTTTAGACTTTTATACTACACTATTATTGGTTTCTTATACTTACAATAAGAAATTAATGCTGTAGTTTGACTAGCTGTGGAATTTATGATTAAAAAAGAAACAAATTTAAGGGTCTAGACATTGCAACTAACATGTAGAAATGTTTCTTAAGAAACACATTTAGACACAGAATTATTGTGTGTCTAATAAATTTTGAACAAATTCAAAAATTGTGAATTTTAATTATTTTAATTATTTAATGACTATATAATTAACATAAACATAATCGCTTCATTATATTATTGCTATAGAGTACCAATTCATTATTTAAATCCATACAACAATTTAAAATATTATTTTATAATAAGGAATATCTAGTCTCAATTTCAGTGTACATATTAAAATAATTAAATATCAATATTAATAAAAATGCATTAATATTGAGTTCCCAAAATCAATGCACATTATTTTGAATGGAATATTAATATAATTTTTTCTTTTGTTTTGGGGACACGACTATCTGTACTCAGGGCTTTCTCTTGACTCTGCACTCAGGGATCACTCCTGGGGTAACACTTGGTGGCTCATATGGGGTGTTGGCAGCTTGCAAGTCAAGTACCTTAACCTATTGTACTACCTCTCTGGCCCCTAAAATAAAATTTTTAGTAAACAAGTTAGCAAATTTTTAATTCTTAAAAAAATTATTTGTGAAACTGGGAACAGAGGTGGAAGGGAAACATTGGTGGTGGGATTGGTGTTGAAACCACTCTTTTATGAACAGCTTTGCAAATCACAGAGTCTTAATAAAAATACAGCACCATTGTTCATCAGTTCACTCGAGCGGGAACAGTAACATCTCCATTTGTTGTTGTTGTTGTTACTGTTTTTGGCATATCAAATATGGCACGGTAGCTTACTGGGCTCTCCAAGAGGGACGGAGGAATTGAACCTGGGTCAGCCTCATGCAAGGCAAACGCCCTACCTGCTGTGCTATAGCTCCAGTCAAAAAAAATATTTGCTTAGCACACATGCTCCACCAAATTAGATTCATTCCCTAAAATCTTTTTCAAGTTGCTTTGGAAGTAACTTCTGGTAGTAATAATAGAGAATCAAGGATACCTAAAAGATGGAGAAGTCTCTCTATATAGATACACACACACACACACACACACACACACACACACACACACACTGGTGATATAAAATTTTTATTTAATCTGAATTTGAAAGATCTCATTGTGAGCTGTTGACTTATAGTCTTTGAATAAAACACCATTCGTTGTATTGTAAAAATACTATTGATGAGTTGCTTCATATACACAGACATAGACACACAGACACAGACACACAGACGCACAGACACACACACACACACACACACACACCTCCCCTAACTCTATTTTCCAACAATTGGAAGGCTATGCTGTAAAAAAAAAAATCTCTTAGAGAAGTAATATTGAAGGCCCAAATATCACTCACTGTTACGGGTGCCTGAGGCCACAAATTTGATAATCAGCACCATCAAACATGGCCAAACAAAATTTTGGAGCTACAAGTGTTCAATCTCTGGAGCATTGCAATTTACTGTCAATGCTAGCATTGCAAAGACAACAAAGGGTAGGGTGACAAAAGTTAATATTTAGTGGTCACCATGAGTCTGAGATTCAAAGAATTTTTCCATGTACACAAAATGTGATTTCTTAATTTTTAATTCCTTTTACTTTAAAGGCTTTTACTTTCAGTCAAGTTTTCAACTGTGATACTTGCAACAGATACGAATAAAGAAATGAAACTAGGGACTTCAATACTCAGAAATACTGAAATGTAAAACTTGTTTTCCCTTTTCAATGGTTAATTAGACCCCAAAATATGACAAAGTCCAAAGTGCAAAGATTTTTTTTACAAACCTATGTAAACATAGAGAAAAACTTGAAGGTTTCTTTACCTAAGACTTCTCATGCAAGGCTACTTTAATTCCATCCAAAATAAAATTCATTCTGGAGACCCATTTATTTTGAAATGGTCTTGGAATTAAGGTTTATCAGCTTACTTGTGAATCATGTTAACAACCTAAGTCAGTGATATGTTACAAGCAGCCAATACTCTCAGCAATATTAGTTCCAGCAATACTAAATATCATACATAAGAAACTTAAGGGGTTTCCACTTGTGAGAACCCCCTCTCATACCATGGAAGGCTTCCTGCCCTTTCCCCTCTTAAATAAAATATTTTTCTGAATTTGGGGCGGGGGGAGATCTCTTACACTGACAATAAAATTGAAAGTAAAAGTTTTGATTACATTAGTAAAATCAAAGTTAGAACTCTATATTTGAGTGGGAACCACTGCAAAGAAAATCACTGAAAAAAATGGCAATGAGTAAGGAATTCATCCCTAACTTTTACTTTGTTTTAGACTTCTATAATATTTACGGGGGAATTTTTCAGATATTAATTTTAGTGATGTGTAACAATCATTTCAATTTGGTAGATTTACTCCCCCAACTCACCTGTCTTGTTGATATCAAGACCTGCTAATTTCAATGCTAATTCATTGCTGTTGCCACTTGCTGAGGAAACCAGGATATCATGTATTGCATTTCTTCTACCTGTTCTTCCTGAAGCAATAAAATCTGCATATGTAGTTTCCACATCAGTCATTGCTAACAAATATCCACATAGCAGGGGCTACAGAGGGAGAAAAAAGAGACAAATATAATATCCATTAATGGTAAATAAATATTTAATAAACACTTGTTACTGGCATACAATATGAATATGAAATAGTGATTTTGATTGCAGATTCACAAAGCAAGTGATTCTTTGTATCTATTTTAAATCAGGCATCTAAAAATTTAGATCAAGAATCAGGGGGAATTTTCTGTTAAGGTCCTGGCATACTGAAACATTTTAGGATATGCAGATTGTATGCTACTGATCCCAACTATTCAAATCTGTCATTGTAGATCAAAGCTGTCAAAGACAATATGTAAAAAATTACAATAAACTTATTTTATTTACATAAGTAAGCATAGGGGACAGATTTAGTCTGCATTTCATGGTTTGTGGACAGCTGGTTTAGAGTATGAGATTCTCTGTTCTAACATTATTTTAGTCACTACTCATCTCCAGAGAGAAGAATTGGGATTGGTAGCATCCCCAGGTGGAGAGTAAGGCGGAAGTGGTGCAGCCGGGAGGTCAACAATGTTTTAGTTGCAAAGCCTAAGAATGGGGAAGCTGTCAAGTGGTCTGCTTTGAATCAGCTCTATCAATGCTAAACGGTGAAAGTGATCAATTATGTCTCCCAGTATTCATTATGCCAAAAACAGTAACAAGTCTCACAATAGAGACGTTACTGGCGCCCACTCGAGCAAATTGATGAGCAACGGGATGACAGTGATACAGTGACACAGTCTAGGGGGAAAGGTATTCTGTGAGCCCCTTGTAAGTTACGGATTGACATCAATAACAATGATTTTTGCTGAGTCATTAAAATTAATCATTTCAATTCACAAAGGAGTCAATGGAAGTTAAGGTTTCCCAAACAAAGTTGGTGATATAAATACCTAAAAAAAATGAAGAAAATCTTCAAAGTAAAATATAAGTTCTAAATATTAGCCAAATATCACTAAATGGAAATACTTAATTTCTTGGGGAGAGAGTACAGAAGTTAAGGTAGTTGCCTTGCATAAGTGCCCAAACCTGGTTCATTTTCTTGTCATGAGTAAAGCCAGCACCGTTGGGAGCACCCACTGAGCACACGGGCAGCAATAACTCCCAAGTACTGCCAGGAATGGCCCAAACTCTCACCAAAAATGAAATAAATATTTATTTCTTTTTTCTTCACTTAAATTTATGTCCTACCTTGACAATCAAAGAGATATGAATACTAAGATATAAAATAATGATTAATGCTTTTCAGTTACTGGTTTAAACAGAACATTAGAATAACATACATTACACTTGTTATAGTCAGGTAGACAGGGAAAGACCCCTGGTATGAAATTTTTAGGGAAGAAATAATGCCCCGATGTGATTTAAAAGTTATTTTTTACCAACTCTGACATTGCCCAAAGGCATGAAGGCTCCACCCAGAATCAAAAACTGAAGTAAGAGGAGTGGATTTGCTCAGAAAAAGGACTGAAAGGTGCCAAGAAAAGCTAAAGGCATCCTCAAAGATGAAATATCACTGGCTGAGCAAGTGGAAGCAAAGATAAACAAATGGGACTCTGTTAAGCGAAGAAACTTCTGCACTTCAAAAGAAACAGTGATCAAAATGCAGAGACAGTCCATGGAATAGAAAAATTATTTGCCCAATACCTATCTGATAAGTGGTTAATGTAAAAGATATATAAGGCACTGATGGAACAAGAATAAAACATCCAATCCCATCAAAAAATGTGGAAAAGAAATGAATAAAAATTTCCTCAAGGAAGAAATACAGATGGCCAAAAAGCATTTGAAAAAAAATTACTATACATTACTAATCATCAGGGTGACGCAAATCAAGACAATTATGAAATATCATCTTAAGCCACAGAGACTGGCACACATCAAAAAGAACAAGAATAACAAGTGCTGGTGTGGCTGTGGGGAGAAAGGGACTCTTCATTGTTGGTGGGAATGCTGACTAGTCCAGCCCTTTTGGAAGACGATATGAGCATTCCTCAAAAAACTAGAAATTGAGCTTCCATGCGACCCAGCAATATGATTTCTGGAAATACACCCCCAGGGCCCAGAACACACAGTAGAAAAGTCATCTGCATGTCTATGTTCACTGTAGCACTATTCACAATAGCCAGAATGTGGAAACTGAGTGCCAAGAACAGATGACTAGATAAAGAAACTACGGTACATCGACACAACAGAATGCAATGCAGTCACCAAAAAAAAAAAAAAAAATGAAGTCATGAAATGCGCTTATCAATGGATGGACAGAGAGTATCATGCTGACTGAAGTGAGTCAGAAGGTGAGGGACAGCAAAGAATGATTGTACTCAGTTGTAGGGTATAAAGAAAATCATAGTAGGAGACTAAAAGCCAAGGACAGTAGAAACAGGGGCCAAGAAGACTGGCCTACAGTTGGAAACTTGCTCCATGTAGTGGAGGGGGAAGAGCAGTGAGGATAGAGAAGTCCACCGTGACAGTGGTAGCTGGAAGTGATCACTCCAGATAAGAACTGCATGCTGAAAGGTGGTACAGGGATAAACCTGATAACCTTTCAGTACCTACATTGCAAACCATAATGCCCAAAAGGTAAGAGACAGAAGGAGAGTGAGAGTGGGAGAGAGGAAAAGTGCCTACCACAGAGACAGGTTGGTTGGGGTGGGGTGTGTGTGTGTTGGGGGTGGCAAGAGGGAAACTGAGGACTGTGGTGGCGGGAAATATACACTGGTGAAGGGAAGGGTGTTGGGACACTGTATGACTGAAACCAGATCATGAAAAGCTTTATAAGTGTGTATTTCAGGGTGGTTCATTACATAAATAAATATTATGGGAAAGACCATCAAGAATGCAATGCTTCTCCCATGGGCCACACCCTAGCAAGCAACAAAGCACCAATCTGGGCAGTTTGAAGGAATTTCTACTATAAAATCACTTTTGTAAAGCAAGTGAGTGCATCCTGTCATGGAAATTCACCTCCTTTGGAATCTGAGATGTGCAGGACTCTCTGACCTTGTCCCTCTGCCAAAGCCGAGGTTTGTAACTCCCCCCACATGGCCGACACTTCCCTCCCACACCCATATTTCTCTAGAGAAATTTACTTGTCTTCACTATTCATAATCTACTGAAAGTCTTTACTATTAGGGAAAACTCTGGAAATCCCAGTTAAATGTTCAAACTGACTTTCCTTTCCTGCAAAGAGCAATTCATCACTCCAGCTCGAGTCCATGGTTCCCTGAGAACTTGAAGTCCATTTTCTGTGCTATGGAGGTGAAGGGGGACTTCAGGTATAGCCAGGAATCAGGCAACCTGCAACATAATTGTGAGTCTGCCCAAAGGAAGAACTACAGCGTGACTTGTGAGCCACCTAAGTGACACACTTTTTGGAGAGCCCCTTCTCCCACTGATGCATCTTCAATGCCTAAACATTACAATAAATTATTTTTGGCTTTTTGGGTCAACACCCAGCAATTCACAGGGGTTACTCCTGGTTCATGCACTCAGGAATTACTCCTGGCAGTGCTCAGGGGACCATATGGGAAGCTGGGAATCGAACCCAGATTGGCTGCAAGCAAGGCAGCAATGCCCTACCCGCCGTGCTTTCGCTCCAGCCCCAACATTACAATAAAATTTTACCAAAATGTGCCGATGTCAATAGAACAGTCTATTCAAGACCTAATAATGATGAGGTTAAAAAAGGTAGGACCCACATATCACATGGGCACGCAGACTGTGACTCTTAAAATAATGACGCTCCGACTGTGCAATTTAGCACAGCAGCCAGTAGCACATTCTTTTTCTATTAGTTCTGGTTCTTCTAAAGCACACAAGCTGCGGGAACTATTAACTTAATCTCAAGGAAACTTTTATTTTTTTTCCTCTCTCTGTCTCTCTTTATGAGAGGAAGTTGAAACAGAAAAGAGGATGGCTTAACACAACACAAGTTTTGAAATTGGAACTGTACGTATGTTACATGTTTTACTGTGACTGCATTCTAAGAAATATCGAGTTCCATTCACTGGAATAAATCTATCATTTTTCTACAAGAGTATGTTGCAATGTTCATGATTTCATGTAAAATCTGAAAATGCACATCAGAAGATCCTGGATCAAGAACTGCTATGAGAATATCTCTGCTACGGAATCACGGGTGACTTCTAGAAAATAACTTCTATTCTGTTTTCTAATAAGCAAAGGAGTCAATTGGACCGTGTAGCCATTTGTGGCATTTCAAGTGAAAACAATGACCCTTACAAATTTCTCATCTCTAAAATCTCAAATTTAGGGACATGGAGATATGACAGTGGACAAGACACTTGCCTTGCACACCACCTCTGTGAACATTGTCAGAAGTTATGCCTTAGCTCAGAGCCAGGAGTAAACCCTGAGTACCATCAGTTCTTCCCCGCCCCCCCAACACAGAATAAAAGACCCCCCCAAAACAAACTTGAGTTTTGAAATTCTCCTTCGGGTTAAGTGACAGTATAGCACGTAGAGCATCTGTTTTGCACACAGCCAACTGTGTTCCATCTGTGCCAACTCATATGGTCTCAAAGCACCACCAGGAATAATTCCGAAGTATAGAGCCAGGAGGAACCTTTGAGCATCACAGCGGTGATCCCATAAAAACCCAGGAAAAAAAAATTCTCTTCTGTATCTCCACTGGACTTTTCTGTTTCTTTCTCTCTTATTATTGAGTCTGTTCATCAAACCAAACACACCTGAATTTTCCAAACACGTTTTATCTTATCTTAGTTTTTATCTTCTATTTTCCTTAGTCTTTTATCATAGTTTCTTCAGTACCATCCTGGATTAATCACACCATTTCATGAATGACATAAAATCAGCGTGAGAGGCCTGAGCGTGGGCTCACCAGGCTAAATGAAACACATGCTTTGCACACCGGTTCAATATATCACTCTTGGACTCCTGAGCACTCCCAGGAATGACCTGAGCAAAAAGCAAGAACCAGCAGGGGGCTTTGACCACAGCCAGATGTGCCTGAAAAATGAAACAAAAATCTGACCATTTGTCACTGTGGCTTTCCTAAGCCTCACCCAGAAAAATACCATGTGGGGCCTTTCTCTCTGATCGCATTATTCACTGGCCTGAGTGTTAGCAGTAAAACTCACAAAATTGTGTCAGTTAGCTCCACTACACTAGAATTTTTTAATCTATTATTGGAACTGTGGCTTATGACTCAGTGGCTATATAATTCTTTTGTCTACGTCTAGTTAATTCTTCCTTATACTCCCCCCATCCCTCTACCCTGAACTCTGGGAAGTGTGACAAACTCTTTCTATTCCACTCAACCACACACCACTGTTTAAGCGATGATCACTCCATCTTCATTTTCTGAGGAAATACAGCACATTTGCTTCAAACTGTCTGAAATTTCTTTCTGAAGTATATTTACAGTAAACAACTTTTTTTCTAGATTAACTAGCCTTTTCCTATAATTTTCTAAAAAATCTTATTTTATCCATTTGTTTTTTTTTCTCAGTAATTTGAGTATTCTCTTTTGAATATATCCCTCAAGTTTGGTGAACACATTCAAATCTTCTATTGCTAAAATAAATGAACCAACCCCATTTAACTATCCTTTCCTTATACTTTAGATATTTTTTGCACTAAGATCTTTCTTCTATTACAGTTCTCAAAAATGTTCAGGAATTATTTTCTTAATTTCTTTGAACAAACTTTAGAATTTTTGTGTTTCATTGATTTTCATATTTTATGAGGACTTTATATATTTATAATTGAAATGATATATGCCACCAACTTTATGTTGAAGCTTTTTGGCAGTCTACCATGTCTGACATTTGTACAATTTATGTTACTGTCAGCTATATGTACTGAAACTCTCCTAGTACCAATAATAAGTTATAGAGTGAGGATTATTGGCAGAAAAATTAGATATAACTGTATTTGTCTACATTTTCCCTACTTACTTTCTATACTCAGTCTAATCTCTCCATACTCAATCCATCATTAAATTGTAATAGATACATAAATTTCAAGGTGTCTGTAAAAACAAATTTTAATTATGTTTGTTTAATTTTAGCGAACATACATAGGACTTACTCCTGGCTCTGAGCTCAAGAATCATTCCTGGCAATACGCAGGAAACCACGTGCACAGGAATCCTTAATCCCTGTACCATTTCTGTGACCCGTACTTGAATTTTGTAGTTAAAGTGTCTAATACAGTGTCTGGCATATGGAGGTTGGTGCTGATTAAAAGCATAAAACAGGTGCTGGAGCGACAGTACAGTGTGCAGGGCTCTTGCCTTGCATTCAGTCGCCCAAGTTTGATCCCAGGCACCCCTTACGATTCTCTGAGCCTGCCAGGAGTGCAGAGCTAGGAGTAAGGCCTGAGCACCACTGAGTGCCTCAAAACAAAAACAAAAACAAAAAAAGTAGAACCAATAAAACCCTCTCCCCAATAAAAAAGTATATTACTTTCTTAATATCCATTAAAATATTTTGATTTCATCCTATGTCTCATTTGTATTAACAGATTCCTTTTCCTAAGAAGAAATTACTGAAACAAGGGCAAGTTTTCTAGGAATTTAGAATCAGCCCTCAACTTATTTTTTTTAACTTTCTGACTTGAATAACACATTTAATTTCATAATTTCTAATTCCTTAGTATAAACAGTATAAAAATACACATAAAAAATTCAAATTTATAACAGAAGACAGCAACAAAACACACAGATAAAAGTAGAATCATCATAGTACTAGAGAAACATAACAGAGGTGAGGGTAACTTGTCTTATACATGATACCTGAGCATTGCAGAGTGTAACCAAACTACCAAAAATCAAACCCAAACCACTACCACCACCACCACCACCACCTAACCCTCCCACCACCCCCCAAAAAACAAGTTTCAACAATATGCCATGATATATATCTAATTATTTTGTCCCTTAATATCCATGTCTAAGCTTGACTAGTTATGTTGATTTTTATTTGCTATAACCAGTCTTTACAGGGGTAAAACAAAAGAATAGTTTTAACCAGATTTATTCCTGAATTTTTCTACTACCAGGAAGAAAACGACTTTTGTTGCTTTAAGTTTAGCCACTCACTTTCATACCTGCTCACTTGCAGAATTAGCCACAGAATGTTTCCAAAATTTTCTTGTGGGCACATTTGCTCGAGTCTCCTATTATACCCAGAATACCCTCCCCTAAAAAGTCTCCTTGTTGACCAAAGTTCTGCCTTCACAGTTCAGCCAAATTTCATCATTTTTACTTCTTTCCACCCTCTCTTCAGTTAGTAGTCCACCAGGCCTGATTTGTGTGGGTACAGGACAATACATACTATCTAGCATTATCAAAGAGGTTAGCGCTCCTGGAAACACATCATAATTCTGCCAACACAGAAACTGCCTTTCATTAACGCTTTCATTGCAAACTATTCTAATCAACTCCCCTGCATAAATTCCGTGCTAAATAAAAGTATGTTATATAAGACTGAAGAGCTAGTAGAGCAGAAAAGGGATTTGCCGTGCACTCGGACAATCCCTCTTTGATCTCTGGCACCCCATATGGTTCTCTGAGCACTGCCAGGAGTGATCCCTGCGTGCAGAGTCAGGAGTTAGCCCTGATTAACTGCCGGGTGTGATCCCCAAACAAAACAAAAGTATATTAAGTAGAACTGAACAAAGGAGAAGAAATGTACTAATCACCTTTCATCGGTACCCACAGAGAACTTCCTTATTCCCTGATTATATTAAGACCTAATCTTAAAAATGTCAGGTTTTCTGAGTCAGAGGGATAGTAGAATGGCTAGATACTCAGGAGTGATCCCTGCGTACAGAGCCAGAAGTAAGCCCTGAGCACTGCCAGGCGTGGCCCCAAGAAACAAAAGCAAGAAAAATCTTGAGGTTTCTACAGGAGAAGTGTCCAAGTTTTAGTGATCTGTCTTCAACATTGTTAACTCTATTAACTGCGTGAATGGAACTTAGGACTTGCAAAACCCCAATCCATTTTTTTTTTCCTGCTGATCTTGGCTGCTTAACTGTGTTATAAATATGAATAAAGTTTCTGACCTTGAAGTAATTTGGTGCTGTTAGTTATATTTTCACCATCTGCTCTATATCATTAGAGAGCACAGTGCATATTTCTCTGTTACTTTAAAGGCTTAGAGCTGGACATAATATCTACCTAAAAGAAAACTTGAAAAAAAACCTTCGGAGAAATTGAAGTTAGAGAAATAAGTTTACTGGTCTCAAAAATTGTGGTTACTGCCTTTTACTTTTAGTCTATATCACTTTTTGAAAAGACTGTGTATTTTTGTGTTTTTTTTTTTGTTGTTGTTGTTTATTTGCTTTTGGGTCACACCCAGCAGTGTACAGCACGTACGTACTGCTGGCTCTGCACTCAGATCACTCCTGGCTGGACTAAAGGTTTTATTTTAAAAACACAACTGTTGCTACTTCTCATCTGATACCACTGATATGAAGCAAAAATATACTTATTTTCAGATGAAAAAATCTCTTAATTATTAACTCATCATTCTAAATAATACACAAAACTATGACTTAAACTCATGCCTTTGCATTTTGCACCTAGAGCATTATTTTTGAAATAAAAGTCCTTTTTTAAAAAAACACTATCATTTTTTATATAGTAGGCCATAATAATAGACACCGTGAGGGTATTCATCTATGTCACTTCACTGATAATTTTTTAAAAGATCTGAAGTACTAAGAATGAGACAAAAAGATAGTGACAATTTCCATGAGAACATAGAAATTAAAAGGCATAGTATTATGACTTGAGTAACTAATCCCCGTGGCAATTCTGGTTGGGAGGGGAGCCAACACCCTAATTTGAATTTTTTTGGTGTGTACTCCTAAATATTAGGCAGATGAAATAGAGTTATAATAGATGAAATCGTGTTATGAAAGACGCAAATGTACGTACATTGTGGTTTACCTGAAAATGCTTAAGTCTTAAAAGTTGTATAGATTAGTAACAATAATGATAACCGTGGATAAGGCTTGTTCCTGCAAAATTTTCCTCCACTTAAGCATTTTAAAATGTAATTGCTAAGGATCTATGAAATTATGTAATCTGCCTCAACCTGGTTGGAACTGAAGATACTATGTTGAGTGAAGTCTTTCTTCTTGAAGAAGAAAGACAAACACAGGGGCTGGAGCAATAGCACAGCGGGTAAGACATTTGCCTTGCACGCGGCCGACCCGGGTTCGATTCCCAGCATCCCATATGGTCCCCTGAGCATTGCCAGGGGTAATTCCTGAGTGCAGAGCCAGGAGTAACCCCTGTGCATCACCAGGTGTGACCTAAAAAAAAAAAAGCAAAATAAAAAAAAAAAGAAAGACAAACACAGGAGGATCTCATTTATCTGTAGTGTATAGAATAGCGGATGAAAAAATTCATTACAGTAAAATGTGGATGTCTAGATAACCCATCACCCCCTTGTTTAGAGAAGGAAAAGGAATCAAAGAAGGGGGTAGTTGAAAAAGAAAGCAGGAAGTAATGGGGGAACTGGGATCAGGGCTTCAGTTATATGGCGATATGGGTGAGTGGTACAGCCATATATCCACAGACTCAGCCACACTGAAAACATGAGACCTAATCTGAAACCACTGGAATTCTGTACTATGCCTGTCTAGTTGACAGGCGGCAAAGGAGGAGAGGTTGGGGGGGAAGGGTATATGGAAACACTGGTAAAGGGAAGTTGACACTGGTGGTGGGATTGTTGAAATATTATGTGCCTAAAACTCAACTATCAAGAGCTTTGTAAATCACAATTCTTTAATTCAAAAATTTATTTTAAAATGTAATTGCTAGATTGAAGTGCACGTGATTTTTGATCTCTTAAGTAATATAAAAACTAAGTATCAAGAACTGTTATACTATATAAGCCATTATAATCACTGTCACTGTTATCCCGTTGCTCATTGATTTGCTGGAGCAGGCACCAATAACATCTCCATTGTGAGACTTATTGTTACTGGTTTTGGCATATCGAATATGCTACGGGTAGCTTGCCAGGCTCTGCCGTGCGGTCCAGATACTCTCGGTAGCTTGCTGGGTTCTCTGAGAGGGGCGGAGGAATCAAACTCGGGTCGGCTGCATGTAAGGCAAATGCCCTACCACTGTGCTATTGCTCCAGCCTAAGCCGTTATAATAATTACTTTAATAATAATTATCATTATACATGTTGTATTTAATTTGTTACTTTATCAGATTGTCTTTATTTTTATATTGGGCCACACCTGTGTTGTTCAAGACTTACTCCTGGTTTTGTGCTCATGAATAACTCCTGGCAGTGCTGGGGGGACCCCATGTGGTGCTGGGGATCAAACTGGAGCCAGCCTTGTAGAAGGCAAGCACCATGACCCCTGCTCTCTCTCTCTAGCCAAGGTTGTCAGATTTTTTTTTTCAGTAAAATGAACTATAGCTGACAAACAAGTACAAATATCATAAATGAAGGATTACACATTTCAAACAAGTATGAAAATCCTGACTTGTACAATGGCTTTGCATTTCTTCTCATGATTATAGTTTTTTTAGTCAATTTCCCTAAGAAACTAAAAATGATTACTTTTACATGTACAGTAGCTGTTATATTTTAATTTCAGTGAAACCTTTAAATATAGGTGTTCTATATAGTGATACAGCTGTTAGAGATGCAGTTCTATCTTTTTAACCACAGGTACTTTTTTTTGCTTTGAAATTTTGGGAAAACTGCCATTAAAAATTACATCTGACAGATACTCAGCAAATTATTCTTTTCAGTGAAATAAAGTCTAATAAATATTAGCAATTGGTAAAGGCTTAATAGACTAGTAGTTATCCCACATTCTAGTCTTACAAAATTAATCATGCAACGTTCTAACACCCATCTCTTCATCAGCTTATACTTCCCACTGTCAATGACTGAATGTCTGACTGAAACCCAATCACGAACAACTTTGTAATTGTGCATCTCACGGTGATTCACTATAAAAGGGGAGAAAAGTTGAAAAAAACCTTACAGGTTAAAAAATAAAATAAAAACAGTAAGTGTAAAACTTGGAGCATTTACTAAAAATGGGCTTTTATTCTTTACTACTTTCATGTTTGTGATGTTATAATTAGAATTTTTAAGACATGCCAAAATAGTAGTATTGGTTATAGGCAAGATAATAGGGTGTGTTTTTTTTGGTTTTTGGCTTCTATTTTTTGGTATTTATAAAAAGACTCTCTCACTAAAATTCAGTCTGATTAGAGAAGAAAAAAATACTACTACCCTCCTACTTAAAGTTAAACTTTTTAAAGGATGAATATCTATCTACATCTAAATATTTGACCAAATTCATGATATTTTTCTTTTTATTTGTCTACAGTTTTAAAAGCCTCATTTTCCTATTCCTTAATCAAAAAACAGTATTCTGGCTTTCTAAAAATTCTTCCTTTCTAAAACAATTTCCAAACAGAGATTTCTGATTTATGTTGGTCTTTACCTTGCTTGCCTTTTATGTTTTCTAACAGCGTATCTACGAATTGGTTAAAAGAACAACATATTTACATGAGTAGAATGTCCAGATTTAGAGAGATGATAAGAATATAGAAAAAAGTATTTACTTACGTCTCCTGTTTTAAACAAACTGGAGTGTTCCACATAGGTTTATCCTAGAAGAAGTTGGGCTATGAAGTTGCTAAAATGATTTTTATAGTGACATTGAGTCATGAGCCAAATGGTGACTGGATAACATGCTAATTTTACTCCTGTAAATGGGGACACATGAAATGAGACTCACAGGGTTGGAAGAAAGAATGGAGAGCATTGCCATCGGCTCCACTGAAGAAGTTTCTCTGATACTCATTGCATGACTTCTTCTACATTTCAAAGAGAAGGATGGTATTCTTGTTGATTATTACACAACTTTTCGATTCTTTGGGAAATCAAGTGAAGTATAATAAAAGCCCTTGAAAAATTTATGATGTGCTTAGGGTTAAGGCTCCACAGTTTTTCTAAGTTGTTTGGCCGAAGATAGCCATTGCTTCTCAAAAATTAATGCGAACCCTATAAAGCTTTTAATTACGTAGGTTTTATCTGAAAACATTTATTATAAGATAAATTAAATTTGCTATTTAAAAATTATTTTGAGATGTACAATATAAACTATAAACCCACTACACGTTTATATATATAATGCTTTCATATATGTTTTTATAAAATAGAATGTATTGGGACAGAGATGGGAACAGTGAGTAACCTGGGTTTGAACTATACCACCATGTGTGTTCCTCTAAGCACTGCAGGGAGTGATTCTTGAGCACAGTGGCAGGCTAAGTCCTGAGCACCACTGGGGGTGACCTATCTCCCCAAAACAAAATAATAAAGCGAAATCTGTTTTCATTGCAAAAAATGACATGAGCATTGTTTTACATTCTGCGATTCCCCAGGTTAATGATGTAATTCTTGGAAATCTGAGAAACATCTTTTTCATATCTGCTTCTGCATTATATCTATATAATATGCTGTTTTCGTTGAAATATACAAAAAAAAAATGACCTCACAGATTTTTGTACTTGGAAATCTGAAGAGAATTTTAGTAGCATTTTTTTTTTCTTTTTTGGGTCACACCTGGCGATGCACAGGGGTTACTCCTGGCTCTGCACTCAGGAATTACCCCTGGCCATGCTCAGGGGACCATATGGAATGCTGGGATTTGAACCTGGGTCTGCCGCGTGCAAGGCAAACGCCCTACCTGCTGTGCTATCTCTCCAGCCCCCAGAATTTTAGTAGCATTTTTAGGTTACTGTCAATTAAAAAAAAAAAGCTGTGGTGTTGAACCTATAATCATACCATACTCTACTGAATTTTTAAAGTAAATCTAGGCTGATCTTTTGCACATGCATTTATTTATTTTTCAATATAAAGCAGCAGTCATTTGGAATTTATTGGTTAAGTTTGGCAAAATTGAAAAAGGGCACCATATTTTATTATGTAGCATGACAATTGTTAGTAACACCACCTGCCTCATGAGAGGAAAAAAACAAATAAAAAAAATTTTAAGAACCAAGAAACACAAAAGTTAAAAAAAGTAGATAAGTTTTTCAAAATTGCAATGTTTTATCAATGGCAGCATCCATGATTCGTTTTACTTCCCCTTAATCACCTTCAAAAAATCTTTGCCAAGTATTCACATTTAAAAAGAAAGACTTGTGGTTTCTTTTTTTCAAGCAAAAAATGGTATGGAATGAATAAAGTGGCTATTCCACCTTTCAATCAATATTTACATGAGACAACTAGGCAACATGGCACAAGTTCTTCATGCAACTTCCCATTTTATTACAGAGAATATATTAAAAAAATTGCCTATCAAGATCAAGATTTAACAAAATGAATCTTACACTGCTTCATCAAGAACACTCTCTGATAACTCTTGTCTATTTAAAATATTAAATTTGTATGTGAAATGGTACAGAATTAACAGGTTACTACTAGAGCCTGGTGCCACTGACATGACAGGTGGGAAGATGTTATAAGTTTTCCCTACCATGCATGGCATTAGTGTGCAAATGTCAGCCAATCGAAAAAGGCAAATAATGTTAGCATCATTAAGAAAATGATTTGGGGGCCAGGAATTAGTACAAGTCTTCCCCTAAATTATTTTGAACTTGGGAAATAACTGAAAGTATCACAGTGGCTGACTATAAGTTTCAAGAACATACAGAAGGAGTCCATGAATCAAATTATCGTAAAATGTTGATTTGCATATAAGATAAGGGCAACTAATCTGATAAATAGTATAGATTATAGAGGTAAAGTTTTTGTAACAAACTTAACTAAGCAAGTTTGGATTCCTATTTGAATACTCTTCAAAAGCTCTTGGACCCTTGCAATATATTCCCAGGAGTAGAATTGCCCAGTTACATGGAAGTTTAGTTCGTAGGTTTTCTTTTGTTTGTTTGTTTGTTTGATTTTACTTAAACAGCATATCTAATTTTTAAATTAAGTATGAATTTAAACAGAAAGTCTGAAGAGAAAGGCAATTTCAGGGATAAGGAAAAGGTTTGCATCTGCACTTTAAAACGTGGCTCTATGCGTTCCCCTGAGCACTGCTGGGTACAGCTCTGGAAGCACATCGCTATTGGCTATTGTCTTCCACGAAGGCTGCCTAAGTGGGGCCAGTTAGCATCCTCACTAGCAGTGAATGGGGATCCCTATCTCCTTACCTCCTCACCCACACTGACTGTTGTTCCTTTTGATGAGTGTCAGTCTCTCTAGTATGAGGTGATATCTCATTGTGGTTTTGACTTGCATTTTCCCTGATGACTAGCAATATGAGCATTTTTTCATGTCCTTTGGCATAAAAATATGGAAGACTTAAGAATTTGTATCATCTGTGTGCAAGTACAATGCGAATCTTCTCTGTATTGTTGGAATTTTAATATATGTGCTGCTGAAGCGAGTACTCAGATTCATTCTTACAAAACAGGTCAATGGTTTACTTCTATAAATTTCTGCGCCCTCAAAGCTTTAGCTCACAAATCAGGTGGCTTACAGTTGACTCACATTAGCTGATATCAGGATTCCAGAACTTAATGCTTTATTAACTACCATTATTTCATGAATTGGGGTATTTTCTAGTGTTTAAAAGTGAAGGGTATGAGGACTGGAGCAATAGTATAGCAGGAAAAGTGCTTACTTTGCACATAGCCAACTGGTCCCTGAGTACCCCAGGTGTGGCCTCCCAAATAATAATACATTAAATATATATTAAATATATTTTTAAAAAGTGAATCACAGCACTATTCACAATAGCCCAAATCCAGAAATAATATAAGTGTCCATCAACAGATGGCTGGATAAAGTAACTATGGTACAATGATAGAACTAAATACCCAAACCACAAAGTCAATGATACCAAAAAAGTCATGAGACCAAAAGTTAAATAAACAAACTTAAAAAGGTGCATGTCGAGAAGGCAGGCTAGGGCAGGTGGGGGTGGGAGAGGGAGCCTGGGGTCCCTATCGGTGGGTAGATGACTCTGGTTGCTGAGCTGGAGATGAGCACTGTCTGTCTAAAACCCAACTATGAGTAGCTGTCAATTATGGTGCTATCACAAAATAAAATGAAGGGGAAAAGTAGGGGCAAAAAGAGAAAAAAAAAAGAATAACTGTGGTACATACACCCAAAGGAATAAGACTGGGCTTTAAGAAAAGATAAAATTATGCAATTTGACACTATGCGGATGAGTCTGGAGATAGTCCAAAGGAGAGTTCTAGACACAAAATCATTTCCCTCATATGTGGAAGATAAAGAAGTACAGCAGGGGAATATCAAATGCCCAAAGGCAACAGAAGCTGAGAAATAGTCTTCAGTAGGAAGTTCCCACAAGCAGCGGGGAGGGACGCTGGGACAATGGTGGACGGAAGCAGACGCTCTGGGGGAGGGTGTTGTTCGGGATGTTTGATGTGTGGAACCCTATTAATAACATTTTAATAAGTCACAGTGCCTAAAATAAAGTAAAAATTAAGAAAATAAAATGACAAAGGAATATTGAAAAAAAAGTGAATGGCAACATACAACAAATTAAAAACCACATTACTAATAGCAGCAGGAAAATTAGTCTATAATGACATTAAAAAATTAAATACATTGGGCCTTTTTGATAATACAGCAGGCAGGGTGTTTGCCTTGCATGCAGCCAACCTAAGTTTGATTCTTGGCATATCATATGGTTCTGGGGCACTTCCAGGAGAAATTCCTGAGTGCAGAGCAGGGAGTAACCTCTGAGTATTGCCAGTGTGTCCCCCAAACAAGGGAAAATTAAATAAATTGGAATAAAATTTTCCAAAGAAGTTAAAGACATGTACATGGAAAATAATAAGGCACTGGAAGAAATAGAAGGCACAAGCAGACGGAAAGATATTCCATATTCATGAATTGGAGAATTAACATTACTAATTACTAAATTACTGTATTATTTATAGCATTGCACAGATTTAATGAAATCTCTCTAAAAACTCCAATAGTATTTTTCACAGAAACAGTACAAAATGACATGAAATTTATTTAGCACTACAAAAGACCCTGAACAGAAAGAACACAGAGACAAAAAAAAAAGAAGAAGTTGAAATGAAGGTATCATGATTCATGACTGCAAATTATATGACAAAGTGATAGTAATTCAAAAGGTATATTATAGAGGTCTGGAGAGAGTCCAGTGGATAGGATTTTGCTTGTCTTGCATGCAGATGACCCAGGTTCAATTTTCAGCATCACGCATGTTCCCCAGAGCCCATAGGAGTAAACCTTGAACACTGCTGGGTGTGCCGTCTCCGAACATACACAAAAGAGTATAATACTGCACTTCAAAACATACACAGTGAACAATGAAAAAATTTGAGACCTCAGAAGTAAAATCACACCTATTGGTGTAATTAACAACAATGAATTTACAACAAAGTCTAAGTGCAAGGAAAATATCTTAAAACACAATGTCTGGAAAACTGGAACCATGTGAAAAAAAGGGTTAATTATTCCATTATCAAATATAGCACTGTAGCACTATAGCACTGTCGTCCCGTTCATCGATTTGCTCAAGCGGGCACCAGTAACGTCTCCATTGTGAGACTTGTAACTGTTTTTGGCATATCTAATATGCCACGGGCAGCTTGCCAGGTCCTGCCTTGTGGTTGGCTGCATGCAATGCAAATGCCCTACCTGCTGTGCTATCACTCCAGTCAAAATAAATAAAGAATATTGGTGATGACGTGGAAAGAAGAAAATCCTATACATATTTCTGGAGATGCAAATTATGCAGCTGTAATGGAAATCAGTACAAAAAATAATCAAGTATTTAAAAACGGAAAGTCCGCACAATCCCTGAGTGCAGCTGGATACAGCATAAAACAAAACCAAAAAAAGCACCAAATTTTACACAGAAAGACAGCAGCAAGGTCAAGACAAGCTCTTTTTGGGCCAGAGCAGTAGCACAGAAGTGGGGAACTTGCCTTGCTCACTGCTGACCAGTGTTCAATCCCCGGAACCCACAACACCACCAGGAGTGATGCCTGAGCGCAGAGCAGAGTAAGCCCTGAGCAGGGCCAGTGTACTCCCCAAACAAAACTAATCAAAACAAAACAGGACAAATTTCCTCTATATTCTTTTTGTTTGCTTTTTGGGGGAGGACCACACTCTCTGGCGATGCTCAGAAGTTAGTCCTGGCTCTGCACTCAGGAATTACTCCCAGCAGGGCTGAGGGGACCACATGGGATGCCAGGGATTGAACTCGCATTGGCCACCTGCAAGGCAAACAAATGCCCTACTCATTGTACTATCGCTCCACACCCTGTATTCTAAATTCAAGCATTGCCCATTTTTGTTCAGAAATCCTTGCTAGAATAATTTTGCCTGTTGTGAGAAAACTGGAGCGATAGCACAATGGGTAGGGCGTTTGTTTTGCACGCGGCTGACCTGGTTCGATTCCTCCATCCCTCTTGGAGAGCCCGGCAAGCTGCAAGAGTATCCTGCCCACATGGCAGAGCCTGGCAAGCTACCCTGGCGTATTCGATATGCCAAAAACAGTAACAACAGTCTCACAATGGAGATGTTACTGGTGCCCGCTCGAGCAAATCGATGTACAATGGGACCACAGTGACAGTGACATTATGAGAAAAAATGTCCTTTGATGATTTTTCAATCAAGTTTTGGACAAACACTATTAGAAATACTACCCCACCTAGTTTAAATGGGAAAAAATTATTCTTTCCTGAGTTGTAGTCTGTATTAACATTCTGCCATACAAAGAAATGCTTCAGTATTTAAAACTAATTCTCACCTCTGAGCTTTTATTCAACAATTCTTCTGATCCCCACTGATGGGATAATTATGACTCATATGTTGTTCAAGATTTTTCAGATACATATGTCTGTTTGATGCCCATATATTATTAATGCTTATCTCTCTCTATTTTCCTCTATTTTTTAAAATCTGGTCACACCTTTTGATCTCTTATTTTCAATACTTGCTTCATTTTGGGGTCACACCCAACAGTGCTCAAGGCTTCCTTCTGGCTCTGTGCTCAGGGATCACTCCGGGGCTCAAGGGAGCACTAAAAGTGTTGGGAATCAAACCAAGTCAACTTCATGCAATGTAGGTGCTTTACTAGTTGTACTTTATCACTAGTGCCATAAATTAATCTCTTTTTATGAAAACTTTTTATGAAAAGGGAGCCTCTTGCCCGCACACCTGGCTGTCTTTCCTGGGCCCCCTGGGAGGGGTTGGGCTCCAGCTTCCTTCCCCGTCTCAAGCAGAGCTCCTGGCAGCCGAAGACCTCTGGAAGCTAGCCACAGCCATGCTCAAGGCCCCTCTCCACACGTTTGGACAAGCCTCACGCATGAAGGTACTGGCAGAGGAACCCAGGTGTGTGTAATCCCATCAACGACCAACATCCAGAGACTTAAAAGCAAGCTCCCAGAAGTGTGTGGCCGCTTTGCAGTCGTGCGATATCTTACAACCTACTTCTCCCTCTGGGAGAAACTGGCAAGCTACTGAGAGTTTCCTGCCCACATGGGACAGCCTAGCAAGCTTCCCATGGTGTATTCATATGCTAAAGCCAGTAACAGGTGGATGTCATTTTCCTGACCCTGAAAGAACCTCCGATGCAGCATGGCATCATTGGGAAGGCCGAGTGGAGAGAGGCTTCTAAAGTCTCAGGATTAGGACGAATGGAGAGGTTACTGAGCCCGCTCGAGAAATTGACGATCAATGAGATTTCGTGATTCGTGATGAAAATTTATTGAAAATTTCACTGATCAACATTAAATTCTATTTTTGCTTTCTGTAATACTAAACCAAGCTTTATAATGAGATATCTAAGACTGCTAAAATTAAAATCAGAAGCACAGTTTATCTTTCTTAGGAATTATTGTCATGGGTGACTTGACCAATGATTTCCAAGAGTTTCATCAATTTCTTTGATCACTTCCAGTTGACCTCTTCATTCTACTTAGTAACAGCAATCTTTTCCTATTTCTTGGTTCTTCTTGATTTTACTTATATTTCATTCCTCTGCTTTCCAAAGAGAGTTTTCCTACTGACTTTACGGGGAAGATTAAGGTAATCCTACAAACATTTCCATCCCTCTACCTACTCCCGCTTCTTTGCCCAACAACATCATAGCCCACGATGCTGCCAAGATAGAAGGATGAGGTGGCAGTGGCACGGGGATTAAATTGAAGTCTCTTGGTTGTCTTGGATACTTTAAGACACTTTAAGTCATAATCTGGACCTTCTTGATGGAGATCCCAAACAGCAGTAATGTGAAGGTCATCAGGGATGTGTGTCTGAGGTACAGAGGTTTCCTGTAAGTAAGGTCATCAGGTGTGTGTGTCTGGGATACATAGGTTTCAACTCATGGCTTCACATTTGCCTGGTAGAGAAACTCTATATCACTGAACCATCTTCTTTCCCTAATTCTTATTTTTTTGTTCTCAGCATAAAAGATGTCAATTTCTCTATTCACTAGTTATTTCCCCCAATATCAATTCCTGAATGGAGGCTGCGATTTTATTTTCTCTCCCATGGGCTTCCCACCCCCCACCTCCCAACCAACAATTTGTCTTGTGCTTCTGGAGTTTCTTATTTACTTCCCTAAGTCTACAAAAGTGCTCCTGTAAATTCTTTCAACACCCCCCATGGACCCAGTGGGGCTAAGGTTTGATCTCATTCTTTCCCTTCACCCGTCAATTATCACTTGCTTACCTTATCACTTATAATTATAGAGGACATGTATTCAAACCTATTATTTACCATTTCACCCTTTGTTTTATCACCAGAATGAATGATGTTTATAAAACATAAATAGTACTAAGTGATCTTCAGTGGAACTAGGGCACCTACAAAACTAAGTTCACTTTTTCCCATGACCTTCCAGAATTGGAAGCTAATATACTTTACTCGTCTCATTTACTTTATCTTTGTCTCATCTTCCTTATTTGTGACTTTGGGTCACAATACATGCTTGCACTAACTCTGCTGTTCCTGTATTTTCCCGCGATGCTTCTTGATACAGTGCTGCTTTCTCACCCAACTTCCTCAGCTCTGCTGTCCATGGGCTCTGCTGTCCATCTGCTCTGCTGTCCATGGGCTGGTAGTCACAGCGTTCTCCCATTTCTAGTTAAAATGAATGACTCTACTACAGTGTGTAACTTAGCACTATATGAGGCATATTTTCATATTTTCTCCCTATATGTACTTGACTTTGGGGTCCTTGATGTTTCATGCTCTCAACGTTTGGCACAAGAATTTTTAAAGTTGTTCTTAAAACTACATCCGTATCTTGAAGATTTTTTTAAAAATCATTTTAGTTGGGATCTATATTGGCTAAGTAAATTTGTCAAGGTTATACTATAGTAAAAATAGACTGAGAAGATATTTTCATATTATTGTTCAATCTATTTTTTAGTCTTGTAAGATTTTTCATCAATTTAAAGAGATTTAAAATGTAGATTTAAATTGAGATTTTAAACTGTAGGCATTTATTCTAAAATGCTTCTTATTCTGTATATTTGCCCATACAACAGGAAACTTCCTCTTTTTCTTTTCTCTTCTTCTTTTTTAAAATAGTGACTTTCTAAAGCAACAACAACAAAAAGATTTCAATAATTCCTTAGAACTCTTATTTTCACTTTTTAAAGGTCTGGTTATGGCTTGTGTAGTTGTTTTTGAAAATAAAATATGGATGACTAATGAAGAAAATTAATGCATGGAATGATTTGTCCTCTAGTTAGAGCTTTTTGCATCGTTTAATATTTCAAAGAGTTTATAAATTATTTATTAGCTAATCTTTGCAACACCCTGGGTGAGACAGTCAATTAACCAAAGATGTACTGCTGGTTGGCAAGGAACGTCTGATCTTACTTGAATACTAGAGAAGATGAAGGGGTTAACCAACTAGCCCATGCCCCCCTCAGACACTGGTGGTACTTAAGTCAGAATAGGGACCAGGGCTTATTCTCATAAGCATGACAAAAACACTGGAACTGGAGCTGTACTTCATTCTAAATCTTTTGTCTTACCTCTTTTCTGTAATAGTTCGAAGACAAAAGATACTTTTAAAATCTATATCACTTTCTCATTGAACCAAGAGGAGACTATTCTTCCTATGTCAAATAAGTAGTTTCAAAATGTTTTGACACTGACACATTTCTTCTCAAATAACTCACTATTAACATTTCCATTTTCTAAATAACAAAAAAGGGGTCAAATCAAGATTAGTACCATTTTTTTCAGTTTACTCTGAGGTCTAGCAATGACCATTTCAGTAAACAAAATACTAAAAAACAAAAAGTGTTTACTGTGGAGTCATTTATAATAGCAACAGCAAAAATATTAATGTGTCAGGCTATATGACACTTAAAATATGTTAATTACACAATTTTTACTTATCGTCAATTTTATCAAATAGGAATACATCATCTTAAAGATAAAATAACGACTGTTTAAAGACATTCATTAAGTCATAAAACTATGTGACTTAACCACTTACATAACGAGTTTCTAACATGAGTTCTGAGACATACTAGTCATATTTCATCTTCTATTGGTGGTTTACTCAATATTTCCTTTTAATTAAGTAGGCAGCTCATGTTCTGTGATGAGACATTGCTCTATGATATTTTACTGACATCCCACAGAATCAGATATTAAATATTATCATCAGGCACACGTAATAGTAACACAATTATTGTTTGTTGATCTTAATATTTGTTCTATAAAAACTGTGTATTCCAACTCCTACATATCTGCTCTAACCATCCAGAAGATAGCTATCATCTTCAAATGCCTCACTGTTCACTCTTGTGATATTAAAAGCAAACTTGCAGGGACTAAATATTTTAGAACTCACGAAAATATTAGTCACCTTAAAACTGGTTCCAGGGGCTGGAGTGATAGCACAGGGGGTAAGGCGTTTGCCTTGCACGTGGCCGACTTGGGTTCGATTCCAGCATCCCATATAGTCCCTGAGCACTGCCAGGAGTAATTCCTGAGTGCAGAGCCAGGAATAACCCCTGTGCATTGCCAGGTGTAACCCAAAAAGAAAAAAAAAAGATTCCAAATTACCGGAACCATTTTTGGAACCCATATGGGTTTCCAGAATTTGGAAATACGGCTCTCATAATTTGGAACTTAATATTTTAATATTTTGAATTTAATATTAACATGAAACCCATATTTTAACCTAGTAAATTTAATTTAATATTTTAATTTAATTCCTTAATATTTTAATATTAATATCAGTACTTAATACCTTTCATGAAACAATTTTCCTTTAATTATCTATTAATGATTTTGGATATCAGATTTGGGTATATTTTAGTGAATTTGACATAACACTGTGTGGAGCATCTTGAAGTGCAATTGCCTAATCCAGAGAGAGAGGTCTGAAATCAGTGCTGCTCAAGAGGCATCGGGAGCATCTTCAGTAGATGAACATCGAGAAACTAGGCACACATTAGCGACACCTGGTCTAGGGGAGGGAAAAAGGTGTAAGTGACTGAGAGTGGAGAGCACGGGTTCCGGTAGGAGCCCTTTGGATAAGAATCCTGAGATTGCCTCTGGGTGTCCAAGCAGAACTGGTACAAATCGCAGAGTGATACTCTTTGATCACAGTAAGTGGAGAAGCAAACAGCTGAAGTCTAAAAATGGCACTTAAACATACCATGACAGTACATTTAAAGTAAATTCGAATTGTTTCCCATTCTAAACGGGAGAAAATGAGTAGTCAAAAACACACATTCACACACACTTTGAATACATTCACTTAATCAAATCAGTATTTTATTTTTCCTTTTTCCTTTGGCTTTTGCGAATGATACTCAGGGGCCCTCCAGGGCTCCTGTGCTGGTGATGGTACCGAGGGCTGAACTGCGAGGCAGGAGCCTTGAGCTCTGTCTTCTCTCTCTGGCTCCTAAACCAGTGTTTTAGCACAGCTTCGAAACATTTGTTCCACTTGAAATAGGGACTAACTGATGCACCATGCCTCTTCTTAGGCATAAAAGGAAAGCACATGCTATAGAACTGTTCCTACATACTTTACAGAAATATGTATTTACATATATATATAATCATTTTCAATTTAGCTGACTTCTAGAAGCTAGTTTTCTATATAGTATTCAATATCTTCTTTTATTGAAAAATTTTGAAGTTTTTCATTTTCTCCCTACCAGCCTGAATATTAGATTTATTTATTAATCTGCTTATTAATTGAATAATCTTCAGCACAAATTTAACACTATCATGCATTCACTTTAACTGGACACAAGACTTAAGTATTTCAGGCATAAAAAATAGACTCAAAGACAAAAGGAATTTCTGAAGAACAGTAATACAGATTAAATATATATATATATTCAGGACACATCACTCTTACAGGGAAACATATTGAAAATAGGTAGTTAAATTTTATAGCATCATAGATTACAGAACCAACTAAATTAGCCACCAAAAAATTATTCTAAAATTTATAAAGTCACTATTGAAAATTAGAAAAATATTTACAAGAAGACAAATAATCACTGCATGTATTTTGGTCATGAGACAAGTTGTCTCTGAGAACCTCATGGCATTTTATAGATGATCCAAACCACAGTACTATCAATATTGATATTTCTATCATTGATTCTTTTTTTTTTGCTTTTTTGGGTCACACCCAACAATGCTAAGGGGTTATCCTGGCTCTGCACTCAGGATTACCCCTGGTGGTGCTGTTCAGGGGACCATATAGGATGCTGGGAATCGAACCTCGGTCAGTCGTGTGCAAGGCAAATGCACTACCTGCCGTGCTATCGCTCCAGCCCACTATCATTGACTCTTAATGATTACTGGGAATCATCATTGTCATTCTATTTTATTACAAGAAACATTTCAGAAGCTAAAGTGCTGAACTTTGGTTTTGACAAATGAAAACATCTTATTTATTTAAGTAATAATGAACTGAGAAATTTAGAAATTTTTTTCTTTTTGGGTCCCACCTGACGATGCACAGGGGTAACTCCTGGCTCTGCCCTCAGGAATTATACTCCTGGCGGTGCTCATGATACCATATGGGATGCTGGGATTTGAACCCAGGTCAGCCTCGTGCAAGGCAAACACCCTAACCTCTGTGCTATGGTTCCAGCCCCCAGAAATCTTAAAGCAGGTATATTTCATTGAATGCAGTGAGAGATACCTGATTGTAGGGCTTTTTTACAGTACTCTCGAAATTTCAGAATAGGTTTGTCTCTACAGTGCAAGAAAAACTACAATTAAAAATTTTAAATTAAAAAAAAATTAATTATGTAGTATAAGATAGATTTTTTGGGGGGTACTAACATAATGAGAAGGTTTTTATCTTGGCATTATTAATTGGCACAGTGTCTTTTCCTAATTTCCCTAATATCTTTTCTCACCCAATTCTCTTGATTGTTTTTGGGCCACACGTGTCAGTGCTCAGGTATTATTCCTGGCTCTGTGCTCAGGGATCACTTCTGGTGGGACCATGGGGTGCTGGGGTGAAACCTGGGTAGTGGCACGCAAGGCAAGTATCTTACCAACTGTATTATCTCTCTGGCCTCAAAGAAATGTATTTGAGTGATGATTAGACAACCTCAGTCTAATCCAAACATCAGACTTTTCAGTTTTGCCTATCACTTCATTTTTTCCTATCACAAATACTACAAAATGCATAGAACAAGCTCTTGCCAAAGAACTCCCCAAACAAGTATCAGAGCCAGGCTTGATGATGATACTTTCATCTAAGTTCATATATATATATATATATATATATATATATATATATATATTGCTTTTTGGGTCACACCCAGCGATGCTCAGGTGTTATCCCTAGCTCTCAACTCAGGAATTATTCCTGGCAGTGCTTGGGGGGCCATATGTGATGCCAGGGATTCAACTCGGGTCGACCGCGTACAAGGCAAACGCCCTACCCGCTGTACTATCGCTCCGGCCTGCCCCATCTAAGTTATTTTAAAGAGAGGCTTTCGATCCTTCTTCACAGATAAATTACCTAGGGTAACTTAATTTACCAATGGCTGGCCACACTATCAAGTATGAGTTTTGTTTCAGTGATAAAAATTGATTGATAAGTTTATAATATCAGCAGCAAAGACAGCAGACTAGCCGAGTGCAAATGTGTACTCATGGCACAAAAACACCTTCTCCAGAGATTTTTTCAATTGTGGGATAGGGTTAATTTAGGTAATAAATTTAAATTTAAATGCCATTATCTATTTATTAAAGTGCAAGAATCAGATAAAAGACTAGTCTTTTTGTTATTTATTCCAAGAACTCATAAAAATCTTTGAGAATTTCATATGAAATTTCATATGAAACAATCTGTTTACTCTCTAGTGTGCCACAGTGCAAACAGAATTTAACCTGGAATTTAAAGTAGGGAAGGCTAGATGCATTGAGGACAAATAAACATTTTCTAACTTGTCATTAGTTTGTTTTTAAATAAAATCATATTTCTGTTCCATTCACTCTTTCGCCTTTGAAATATGTCAACTCTCTCTCTACCTTGTCACCCTCCTCTTCTACACACTCTTCTATAGGACTGTGTTCCTGGACTCCTCATTATACAAAACTTCAAAAGTAAAAGATCATGAATGCAGCCAGTGACACTTCAGGATGGAGTGGAAATGTTCTCACACATCTTTAACACAAAAATGACATTTCAAAAAAAAATACCAGAAATGAGTTACAAAACAGTACAACTTTAAAAATGCAGTCCAAGGGGCTGGAGAGAGTCCATAGGTAGGGTGTTTGCCTTGCAGGTGACCATACTTCAATCTCTGGCACCCCAGATGGCCTCCCGAACCCCTCCGGAGTGATTCCTGAGTACGAAGCCAAGAGTAATTCCTGAGCATTGCCAGGTGTGGCTCCAAAACCGAAAAAAAAAAAAAAACTAATCAAAGATAAGGTTTAACGGAATTTGTAATCATCCCTCTTAAAGAGACCAAAGAAATACAGCAACAAGGAATGTGATGTTGAGGTTAATTTCTACACCATGTTCTATGGGTTTAGGAGACAGAGTGCCACTTTATGCTGGATAAAAATATTTAACTGCATTTGGTTTTAGTTTTTATGCCTTTAAACTGAACATTCTCAGACTAAGAAAAGAGCTTGGATATTTGTAAGCCTAAAAGTCAGTGAGGTTAGTGGATTGTCCCATTAATGGAGGCCAAGTTTTCACAAAAGACAGCATTCTTTTAAAAGCCTTTAGAGAAAGGAAATGCTATATTTAGAACGTCCATTCAGTTTCCAGGGGGTGTTCTAAAGTCTTATTGCTATTTATAACCAGGTGTAGGCCAGTAGGACAACAGATTTGCCTTAACTAGTAAATGTCCAGATTTCTGGGAAAAAAAGTTAAGATTTTAATTATTCTAAGTAAGAAATTGTTGTAAGCAAGAATTATTTGGGTTTACTTAATTGCTCAGTTGTTCCATGTCCTGACATAGAAAATGATTTTGGTTGCATTTCTATTTGGCTGGAGTAATAGTACAGCAGGTAGGGTACTTGCCTTGCACGAGGCCAACCCAGGTCTGATTCCTCCGTCCCTCTCGGAGAGCCCCGCAAGCTACCAAGGGTATCCTGCCTGCACGGCAGAGCCTGGCAAGCTACCCACGGCGTATTTGATATCCCAAAAAACAGTAACAACAAGTCTCAAAATGGAGATGTTACTGGTGCCCGCTCGAGCACATCAATGAATAACTGAGGACAGTGCCCCAGTGCAGTGCTAATGATAATACAGTGATTTTCTTAGACTCCTTATAAGTGAAGCATCTTCATTTATTTTTAAGTTCCTGAATGTTAGTGATGCTTATAGCTTGTTTTTCTTGTGAATTTCATGCCAATTAGAATTTGTTCCAATTAGAATGCTAGTAGGAATTTTAAAAAATTATTTAATACTTTATTTTCATTGTTACACATCTTTTTGATTAAGTTTAATGCAGAGAACATTACCATCTTATTAGACATTTGATACAATAAAAAAAAACAAAAGAAAATAAGAGAATCATTAGGGAAATAAACTCAAACACCTTAAAAATGAGATGCTGCCACAATAAAACTATTAATACGAGAAATTAGTGACATAGATGAAGAAGCTGACAATCATAATAAACTGAAATTTTATCTACTCTATTTTGTCTGGAGGAAGGCTACCTGACTAAGGAATATTTTCCATTTTATCATGACTTTTTTACATCACAAAATTTATAGAAACACAAAATTTTACAGAATAGTTCAAACTTAGTTCTCAAACATTTAAAAATTAGTTGCCACTAAAGTGCACTGTCATCCCCCCAATACTTGCACATTTTGTACAAACATAAATTCAAATTTAAACATGAAAATCCCAGGAAATATCCTTATAACAATGGCACCTTACTACAGTGTTATCTATTCCTCAAATCTCTTCAAGTGTGGTCAATTTTGCCATCCTATTCTTTATGTTGGACTGGAGCGATAGCACAGCAGGTAGGGCATTTGCCTTGCACGTGGTCTGTAGGATAACACTGGGTTTGTCCTTTTAGCCTTGCTAAACAGGGAACTTAGTTTACCTTAAAGCAACGTCCTTTCTGTATGGACACAGGAAGACAATTAATATTATGCCTTGTAACTTGGGAGCTGATTGACTCCAATAATATTTACTCCCAGGCATCTGCTTTCTCAACTCAGTTTCCCTTAGTTCCTAGCACCCCAAAAGCAAGGTCCCGATGAGGGATGGAATGGACCGAAGCTATGAGCTATTCTGGCATTGAAATGGGCCAGGCCAAAGCGCCACAATACTCAACTATAAGTTGAGAGCATGGTCATAGACAAATGCTGTCATGATCTAAAAGTAATGATGAGACTAGGACCCTGTTGGAGTTAGGAAGACTAACCTGACCTGAGGACTGTGACTGGAATATATAGTGAATGTCCTCAGGAGGAATTAAACTTTAAGTTTGATAAATTTCTTACTGTGCTCATACAGAATGGCATTGCTAGAAATATTTGAAGTAAATTTACTACAACTATTTAAGTGGATTACTAGCTGAGGAATCACCTTGTTTGGATCCCACCCTTGAGCAGATCTCCTAGTAATCTGGAGTAATCTCCTTAGATGAGATTTTGTTAATCTCCTCGAGGAGTGGTCTTACTCTTCTTTTTTGATTTGTTAATGTTCAACCCACCTTTGTGTCACCACCCTATGTGGTAGCTATATAAACTAAGACTGTAAGGGGAGAAGACGCAGAGGTAAGAAAGAAGCAAGACAGAAGACACAGGAGAAGACACAGAAGTGGGGAGAGAAGACACAGAAGTGGGGAGAGAAGACACAGAAGTGGGGAGAAGACACAGAAGCAGCAGAGAAGACACAGAAGCAAGAAAGAAGATACATAAGCAGAGACAGAGAGAGGTCGGAAGAGACCAGAGGAGAGACTACAGAGACAGAGAGAGAGAGAGACAGAAGAGAGCACAGTGGCACACATAGAAGCAGAGCAAAGGAGAAGCCATCCCAATCCGGTCCATACACAGTGGCTTGAGGTCACTGAACACGAGCGATGAGAGAGAGAGAGAGAGAGAGAGAGAGAGAGAGAGAGAGAGAGAGAGAGAGAGAGAGAGCTGCCTCAAGAGCCTTCGAACAATATAACACACACATTGCATCCCCCTTCTTCACGCGTGCATCTGTATATTTTACAGCGGCCGACCCGGGTTCGATTTTATCCCTCTCAGAGAGCCCAGCAAGCTATCGAGAGTATCCCACCCCCATGGAAGAGCCTGGTAAACTCCCCGTGGTATATTTGATATGCCAAAAGCAGTAACAACAAGTCTCACAATGGAGATGTTACTGGTGCCCACTCGAGCAAATTAATGAACAATGGGAGGATAGTACTACAGTGCTACATTCTTTATGCTGAGAGGATTAGTCTGAAATTTTACATTGCACGTAATGTCCATTATCTCTAATTCTTTAATAGGAAAGCTGGCAGGTACTTCCTTTTGGTTTTATGACCTTGATTTTATTTGTTTCTGTCTTGGGGCCACACCTGGCTGTGTTTAGGGATCGGTCCTGGCAGTGCTCAGGGGGTTATACATTGGTAGCACATCAAACCCATGTCTCAGGTAGGGTTTGTGAAGCAAGCACTTAATTCACTATACTATTTATCTCTCTGGCCCAAAGACCTTAAAAATTAAAGAGTTAGCTGTAGATTTTAATTTTTTGTATTAATCTCATTAGGTGTAGGACATGTGTACTGGCAAGAATATCACAAATAGAAATAAAGGTTATTGGATTTCTCAATGAATCTTATCAATCAATTTTGAAAACTTTCAATTTCTACCATTATTGAGATAGTCTCTTGCCCTTGCACCTGGGTGTCTTCCCCGGGGCCCCTCGGAGGGGGTGGGCTCCAGCTTCCCTTCCCGCCCCGAGCAGAGCTCCTGTGGCCAAAGACCTCTGAAGCCTAGCCACAGCCATGCTCAAGGCTTCTCTCCACAAGTTCGGATGAGCCTCACGCATGAAGTAACTGGCAGGGGAACTCAGGTGTGTGGGACCCGGGGCTGAGACTTCCAAGCCTGCTCGGATCAGAACTGGGCCTCCTCCAGGGGCTTGGTTTTAAGTCTCTGGATGTTGGTTGTTGGTGGGATTACATGGCACCAGGAGCAGTCCCTGGGTGTGACTGCTTAGCTACTGGAAAATGGGAAATCTGGGCGGGAGAGGGCAGATTTCTCCACATGTCCTAACGTGTGGCGAGGGGACTTGAGCATGGCTGTGGCTAAGGCTCCGGAGGTCTTTGGCCATGGGAGCTCTTCTTAGGGCAGGGAGGGAAGCTGGAGCCCATCCCTTTCGAGGAACCCCGGGCAAGAGAGCCAGGCGTGCGGGCAAGAGACTCTCTTTGACTTATAACTTAATTAAATCCTCAGAAATTTCCCCATAATTGATAGTTAAAGTATATAGTTTTACAGGGGGAGCCAGAAAGAGGGCTAAATTTAAGTGTCTACTGTGAAAAATGGAGGTATTTGGTGGGAAATGAGAATTAGGAGTTTGAAATTTCAGTGAGTGGTTAACTTCGGTGAGCAAGAACATGGGGAAGGCACAACTTCAAACATGTTGTCCAGGGGCTGGAGCAATAGCACAGCAGTAGGGCGGTTAGGACCGAGGTTCGATTCCCAGCATCCCAATTGGTCCCCTGAGCACTGCCAGGGGTAATTCCTGAGTGCACCAGGAGTAGCCCCTGTGCATCGCCAGGCTTGACCCAAAAAGAAAAAAAAATGTTGTCCATTTGGGAAATGGCACACAATATTTTAGATATTATATTTTGTTTTTGTATCAACTTCAACCACCGGATGCCTTAAAGAATGGATAACTGGGGCTGGAAAGATGCCTCACAACCAGTGACCCTGGTTTGATCCCTAGCACCACACACAGTCCCCAAAGCCAGGAGGAAGCCTCGAGCACTGCCAGCAGTGGCCAACACAAACAAACAAAAGATCTGAACACATCATAGTCAAAGAATATGTAAACATTAAGTGAATTTTGAGATAAAGTCAAGATCAAAATAATTTGTTCAGAGAAAGCAGGATGATGGGATCAACTAGAACACAAATGGAATAAAAAGCAAGTTTCCATCAAGCTCTTAATGCTGGTGGTGTCTGCAGAGCAATGTTTAGTTTTCTCACAGAACACTTATATTTGGATATATTTTTCATATTGCTGATTATAAAATAATATTGAAAAGGTCTAAATCCCCCGGATAGCAAAGGTAACCTCCCATTAGTTAAGAAGCTTCAGGGGCTGGAGAGCGAAGTCAGCAGAATGCCTTGAAATCAGCCTTCCTTGCACTCCGCTGACCAGGGCTCGATCCCCAGCATTCTCCTGCCTTGCCCCAGCACCCCCAGGAGTGATCCCTGAATGCACTGTAGCACTGTCGCATCGTCATCCTGTTGTTCATTACTTGCTCGAGCAGGCACCAGTAACGTCTCCATCGTGAGACTTGTTGTTACTGTTTTTGGCATATCGAATGTGCCATGGGGAGCTTGCCAGGCTCTGCCATGAAGGCGAGATACTCTCGGTAGCTTGCCGGGCTCTCCAAGAGGGACGGAGGAATTAACCCTGGGTCAGCTGCGTGCAAGACAAATGCCCTACCCGCTGTGCTATCATAAGCCCTAAGAAATGCTGGAAATAACCTCAGAACAACAACAACAACAAAACAACAAGCAAAACAGAGACTCTAATTTGAACTTATATACTTATGTACATAAATTTTGTAGCGGAAACCTTTCATCTGTGAAATTGTTCCCCTTTCACATGAGGATTCGGTGCTCTGGGTAGAGCTTCCTTTTTTTGCAACAATTCATCATCTTTATTTAAGTGAGCCTAGTCATCTGACTACCTAAACATGCAGGAAAAAAAAAAAAGAAAAAGAATCTCAAAGTTGAACTGCATTTTTAAGAGAATAGAACAAGAGAAATAAGAAGTGAAGGAGGCACTCTCTCACAGTATTAAAAAGGTCGAAAGTGGAAGAGACAAGAGCCAGGAGGCTTGCTCCACAGCTGGAATCCTGCCTCATGTGCTGGGGGAGAAGGCAGGTGGATGCAGAAAGGACCACTAAGCTATGATGGTTAGAGGGACCGCTCAGGATATAAGATGTGGGCTTAAAGTAGGCAAAGGACCAAACAGGATGTATTGTATCTATATTGTAAGCCATGATGCCCCAAAGGAGAGAGAGAGCAAAGAGGAAAATGCCTGCCATAGAGGCAGATGGTGGGGCAGGGTTGGGGGGGGAGGGATTCTGGGGACATTGGTGGTGGAAAATGTACACTGGTGGAGGGAGGTGAATTCGATCACTATATGACTGAAACTCAATCATGAAAGCTCTCTAACAATATCTCATGATGATTCAATACAAAGGTAAATAAATACATAAAAGTGATACGTAGGTACTTATTGAGTAACTCAGAATGCTATTAAAATACAACTGAATATCACACAGCAATTAAAAAATTAAATATGAGTGGTATCTCTATTATTTTGCAGAGTTCCAGGTGCTATTTCATATTATTAATCTTATCAGTGAGAGTGTATGTGTGTTTGAGAGACAGTGAGCGTGAGAGTGAGAGAGAATGGAAGAGAGAGAGAGAGGAGAGAGAGAGAGAGGAAGGGAGGGTATGTGTTTGTCTATGTATTTTATTTTCAAAACTTTACCCATCTTTCTGTAGTGCAATGGCTTTTATGATCCCTTGGGAACACAAAAGATACAGCCGATTAGAGCAAAATAGTTGTGATGGTGCCATTGTGGTACTATCTAGGTGAGGAGGGTCATTAGCAATCCTAGAAGCTAGATATTCTGAAATTGTGCCTAACTTTGTCATTCTCAGTAAAAACCCTCAGAAAAGGAGGCCTGGGAGACAGTTCAAAGAGCAGGAGCAGATGTTTGTGAATGCCTGTGTCTGCTCCCACACAGCAGGGCCCCCAGCGCTCCCGGGGATGGCCCCTGAGCATCCGCAACATCACAACACTGAAATAAAAATCAAATCTAAATAAAGAAAAATCAGAAAAAACATAAACAAAGCTCCAAAATGCTATCTTGCAAAAATGGTAAGGCACAGGAATTTTCCAAGGTAATTTTATACCCATACTTAAGTCATTTAATAATGTCTAATGTAGTACTATGCATGGAAAGTGATGGTATGAAAAGGATAAAAAATGAGATGAATTCTATTAACTACACTACTGTTCTGTGATGGTTAAGTGCAAAGATGCTGGAGCTCAGAGTTTCCGGGAGGCGGGGCTATGTTGGCCAGGAACTGAACTCACACATACCCGAGCACGCCACTGACTGAGCACTCTCACCCTTCTTTATTCTGTTCTCAGATTTCACTGCTTACATTGGATGTATGAACTACACATATAGTCAGAATATAGAAAACATTGCATAAGAAAACACAAGGTACAAATCACTTTTTCCTACCATTAACATTCCCAGACATTATATGTATCTTCATGTAGAATACCAGATCAGGTACTGTACCAACCATTGAGTCTGTAACTGCAAATCAGACGGTTAAGCCCTGATTTTGATGCCACTGCTAATTTCCTTCTTGCTATGCAATGAGATGACTTCATGACTCCCTTTGCCTTTTATCATCTTTACTTGTTAACAAAAATAAAATTGTTAGTTGGGCTCGGATATAAATCAGTCAATAAAAATAGAGGCCCGATTTAACATGCTTCCCCCCGCCCCCTGCCCTTTAAAACTCTTTGTATTTGTGAAGCTGGAGCAACAGTACATCGAGTAGGGCCTTGCATGCTGCCAACCCAGATTGGATCCCCAGCATCCCATATGGTCCCCCAAGCACCGCCAGAAGTAATTCCTGAGTATGGAGCCAGGAGGAACCCCTGAGCATCACCGGGTATGACCCAAAAAGAAAATATAAAAAAATCCCAAACTTTTTATATTTGTGAATTAACTTTGATTTTGCCGAGACAATATTATGCATTGTGCTCCAGTAATAAGCAAGACTATTGTCTCACCCCACCCACCAACTCGGACTAGTCTACACTTTGAAGACTTGTTGCCACAGTGGCCTTTGATCTTGATGAGCATCTAGAAGCTCTTGGGAACAACCTAAGGGAAAATGATTAGTCTTAGGAGAAAATGCCCAAAGGGTTAATCTAGCAATTCACCTGCCTAGCCTCCTGGGATTCAATCACAGACACCTGAATCACTAAGTGCTTAGCAACAGTGAACTAAAAATGGAAAAAAAAAAAAACACAACAGACTGTTACTGTATTCATTTTCCTCCAAGGTTCTCTCTGGTAAACACCACAACCTTCAAGGGAATCGTGAGCAACTTGCAGGGTAGGTTATATATCCACCTTTTTGGAAGTATCATATCATATCCAGCTATCAGCAGATTTATTTACACTAGGTAGTTGAGGTGCAACATTTGATGTTCCTACCTGATTGGAAACCTTCTTGTCCTTAATTCATTGGCTATGCTGGATCCTCTTTTTTTTTAATTCAGAACTTCAATCAATCTACTGCGAAAAGTTGTTCCTTGAAAAAATCGGGACTTTTCAGAAATGCAGAAACTGAAATAGAGCAAGAGAAAGGAGAATTATTTGTACATATCAATTTAACTTTTTGAAAAGGTATATGTAAATATTCATATATATGTATATATTCTATGAGGCACTAGGAAATATTCTATAAGGCATAATAAATTACGCCATAATAAATCACAGAAAATTCACAGCTAGTCGGTTTGAATACTCACAAGTGCACACATTAGGAAAGATTACACGTTGCCTTTGTTTTTTTGTTTTGTTTTGTTTTTTTGCTTTTTGGGTCACACCTGGAGATGCACAGGGGTTACTTCTAGCTTAGCACTCAGGAATTATGCCTGACAGTGTTCGGGGGACCATATGGGATGCTAGGAATTGAACCCGGGTTGTCACGTGCAAGGCAAATGCCCTACCCGCTGTGCTATCACTCCAGCCACTACATGTTACCTTTGTGAGCTCAGTCAAGCAAAGACATCAAAATACCCTCGCAACTATTCTTGGTCAGTCCCTTGGTTCACTGCAAAATAGGTGCAAGGTTGCAGTGTTGCCTGAACAATGGATTCATTAGACAATATGAGTTAAATTATGTCTCACAGGTTAATTTTAAAGTGAGCATAAGGTACTGATTTATAAAATATTAAAGGGCAAGGGAACATACTGAATTCAAACTACTAAAGCATGTTCATAATTATGTATAATTGTTATTAAATGGAACAATTTCTCAGTAGTTTTTGAAAAAATAATCTTGTCATAATTTTTCAGGTTTTTAGAATGCATTTCCAGTTCCTCATTTATTGAATATAATTCCAGAATAATTTCCATACACTAGCATGATAAAAGTCTTATAATATTGAACAAGAAACACAAATTTCTTACTTTCAATCATATGTCCTAAGGATGTGTGTTTGTGGGGGTGTGGAAGGGATCGGTAGGAAAAACAAATTTTATGTAGTGAAAGCAAGGCAGCAGCGTCGCACTGCAAGTCACAGGAGGGAATTGGTATAGCAGAAGAATCAGCAAATGCAAGCCTGCTCCCTCTGATTGCGCAAAAATAAACAGCCGGGAACCCAGTGAAAGGCAGGGAACCAGCACAAACCATCTGCGAGTCTGGCTGAATTGATTCATTACAGTCTCCCTGTGACATAAGGCCACCAGAGGTTAGGAGCAGGTCGATATTATCGCCTGATTGTTGCTTTGTATGATTACTTTGGCTGTTGATCTACTAAAATAAAACCGTGTGCCTGTATGATTTCTAGATTAAATGCAGATTAATTTAAAACAGGCTCATAACGAATGAGTCACCAAATTGTTATCAATAGTCTCAACTAAATTGCATTAACATAAGCCTCATGTCCATGAGATTCCCCAGATTTAAGAAGTCAGGGAACTCCAGCTGTTTTCAAAGTGGTGTACTATTTTTTTTTTTTTTGGCTTTTTGGGGTCACACCCATCGATGCTCAGGGCTGACTCTTGGCTCCGCGCTCAGAAATCACTCCTGGATGTGCTCGGGGGACCATATGGGATGCTGGGAATCGGCCGCGTGCAAAGCAAACGCTCTACCCACTGTACTATCGCTCCAGCGCCCAAAGTAGTGTACTTTTTAATAATTCAGAACTTGTTGGGGTTTAGGAATATTATTTTATGGCTATGGGTCAGAGGAGAGGTTCAGAGTGAAATTAAAGGAGATGTAGCTGGCCTCTCTCTTCCTCTTCAGGGACGCTGGGTGCATCCCATGCACGTCATGTGGTTTCTCAAGCATTGTCTGGAGTGATAAAACACTGTACAGAGTATAAAGCACTATGAAAGGTGCTGGGAATTTACTCTTAAACTTCGGAAAATGTCACAGATTCCACCTATGTAACAGAGACACTTATTTCACTTTAGGAAGAAAACTGGCTGTCACTTCTACACATCTCCAAAACAAACTTGGAGAAATGAATAGACCCCAGTTTATTTTATCTTTGCAACTGCAGAAAGTGACTTCCCTTTTCTTTTTCTGACCAATGTGGTTTTAAAAATGACTAAATAACAAGACAAACAAATGAACTAAATGAAACAACCTAAATTTTAGACTACAGGATCAAATCAAACATTACCAAAAGGAAATTTACTAGAACTGGGGTTGGGGTGGGAGTGTAAATTAGGAAACTTGGGTCAATTTTATGATGAAGAACTGAAACTTCTAAAAAATTAATTTTAGTCTATAACTTTTGGGAAGCCCCAAGTAGCTCTCAGATTCTTATACTGTCTTACTAGCCCCAGAATCAGACTTCCAGTGGTGAATTTTCTGTAGTATAAACTCTATTGATTTATAATGATGCATATTTGAAACACATAATATTTTATATTTTAATGCACTTATGTCAATAGAGAATAAAAAATAAGAATTCTAAAATTTGAACATGTATATGTATATTAGTAAAAATTCTAAAATCTGAACATGTATATTACTACTATTCTGACAGGCCCATTATAATGTTTATAAGGAATAAATAAACTCTCCAAATACTGACAGCAAAGTAATATATCATTGAGATCTTTATCTTTTTCTTCTTCATTTCCTTCCCTTCCCTGAGTTCTTGGTTTTTGGACTGTTTTTTTCATGACCCACAATGCTGGAGTCACTATAATATCTTTACTCAGATATCCTGGCATAATAAAGAAAGCCTAAGAAATTATTCATGTAAGAAGAGCCATTATTGCTTAATTTTGATACCTAACTTATAAAGATATATAACTGCTAAATCTTCCATTGCTACTACCTACTTGTTATTCTTGGGTACAAACTAGACATACGTTGCATATATTACACTTCTGGAAAGTTATCTGTGAAATATAATTTTATATCCTATTTATATACTGCAACTTTCCAAACTAAGGTCCAATCATGTGTTTATTTTCTCTATTTTAATACACACAATACCCAGCCACAGCCATGCTCAAGGCCACTCTCCACACGTTCAGATGAGCCTCACACATGAAGGAACCAGCAGAGGAACCCAGGTGTGTGGGACCCGGGGCTGAAATCTCCAATCCTGCTCGGATTGGGACAGGGCCTCTCCACCCAGACCCCCATTTTCCAGTAGCTTGGCAGCCACACCCATAAACTGCCTCTGGCACCATGTAATCCCACCAACAGCCAACATCTAGAGACTATAAGACCAAGCTCCTGGAAGATTTAATAGCCTTGTTCTCCCTCATGGAGAATCTGAAAAGCTACCAAGCGTATTGCCCACACGGTAGAGCCTTGCAAGCTCCCCATGGCATATTCATATCCCAAATACAGTAAAAGATATATACATACCTCTCGGAGAACCTGGCAAGCTACCAAGAGTATCCCGCCCGCACAGCAGAGCCTGACAAGCTATTTGGCGTATTCGATATGCCAAAACAGTAAGGATAGGTCTCATTCCCCCGACCCTGAAAGAGCCTTCAATTGTTGGGAAAGACGAGTAAGGAGAGGCTGCTAAAATCTCAGGGCTGAGTGTAATAGAGACATTACTAGTGCCCGCTCGAGTAAATCGATGAACAATGGGATGACAGTGATACAGTGAATACACACAAAACATAGTTTCTAATTATTCATTTTTGCTAATGTTTCTGTACTTATTTTTGCTCCTTTTTTCTTATTGTAGCAAATATCGCTTTTGGAATATGAAGAACACTGGCGAGGATCAAAGAAAGAGTAGAGGAATATACTCACATGAAGCCCTTTCAGTAACAAAATGAGTGATGGTGGAGTTAATTAGCAATCAGGAAAATTTTGTTGTGTATTGTGTATTGCCATTAATTGGCAACTTGAGTAATTAGGTTCAACAGAAGCAAAGAGTGGAAAAAATCTGTAGTTGCTGCCAGCTCTTCTGCTTATTATCAGAACAATTCTCTCCTAGCTTGTGAAACAACAACCATTTAGTGTGAAAATTTAAATGTCCTCAATATTCTATGTCAATAGATGGATGGATGTGGTTAAAAAATTATCATAAATTTCAGTCTCCAATTTGCTTCAGAATTCCAAAGTAAAAATGATTAGGAGAAATGTAAAATTCATGCAAAATGTAATTCCTTTTTAGACACCAAAAAATTAAAAGGGTTTTGCTATTTTGCCACATTCTTATTTATATGACCTTATTTCTACTAGCACCATTTGTTTTTATTAAGAACTACTGTACTATAGAAAGCTTCTATTCATAGTAGGCAGTTGACCTGGCACTGAACTGCTTAAATCAGTAAATGCTTTGCCCATCTTCCTAACAAAGAAATGAACATCCTACAAGAAAAATAAAATGCTACTTTGCTAATAATCATGAATGAGAAAAAACTATAAATGTTTTACTTTCTATGAATAGGCATCAATTATTTACTCCAAAGTAGGGACTACAACTGCTAAACACAGACTTATTTAAATTATATTGGGCTTTTCTTTTTCTGTTTCTAAATAAGAAATGCATACATATTCAGGAATCAAAGCAGATGTTTTGCTGCCAGATAGAAAACATGCTAAGCAGTAAGTTCCGTTTGCTTTAATTTACATAACTTATAAAATTTTAAGAAATAAAACAGGGTTTTTCCCCTACTCTGTAATCTTAACTTTATATATGAGACAAAGAAAACTGCTGTATCAGATTTTATTTTTAGCTCAACTACTGCCAAAATTCTTGACAGATTGCATTACTTGTTTGTGCATCAGAAATTTGAAAGTCCTTGCATACCAGCGCAACTAAAAAAAAAATCAGTAGCCTTGGGAGACCCTTCAGGACTTTACTGCCATTGATTTTTTCCCTCAAATGTGTCGCAGTTTAGCAATAAAATGATTTTAAAGTTCATGGTTTCTTCTACAAAGTTGCAATCATAACTTTAAGGAGGCTTAAAGGTGATGGAAGGTCTTAAAGGTGATGGAAGTGGTTCCTACACACACACACACACACACACACACACACACACACACACACACACCAACTTCACATCCACATTTCTTCTTTTATTCTATTCTGAAATTTCCCTGTCATTCTCTAATCACTGTATCCATCTTTTTGCCCCTTGCTAGTTAGTTTGGTCTTGTGAAACAGACCAACTTTACATTCTCTTTCGTAAACTCACACCCTGTTTATGAACAGGAGACAATAACTTTGATTTTTGTTTTCTGATGTCTTGAGTCTTTCAAACAGCTGCTTCTTTACAACTATAGATCTTGTAGGAATCGTTTTAGGATTGGAAACTCAGATAATAGACGAGACCTAAAACTGTCTTCCCACCTATTACCTGATGCTTGACAGTTGATTCTCATCACTTTCTCTATTTACCTCCTTCCTTCAGCTTAAATCTTTCTTTCTCATTGAAACTTGAATATTCATCATCCTTTATGATCTTTGTCATTTTTACCTCAGCCTGATGTTTTTTGATGATGTGGAGGAGGGAAAAGAACTTGAATCCATCAGGTTTGGAAGAAGGTGTTAGGTAACAGCGGATACAGTAATAAATAGACTTAGGGGAAAGATAGTCAGAAAGTGCAACTTGATGAATGTGCAAAGATCACGGTTTTGCCTAATTCTTATTCTAATTCACTGGAAAAGAAAACTCAGAGGTGGGACATGGCAAAATGTTTTTCAGGTGTGAGGCTACAAGTTTGATCTTTGGCACTGCCCCACATATGAAATATAATCTTGTTTGTGATTTCTGGTGTAATAAAGTATGTAATCTCTGATGTGCCACTACAAACTGTGTGTATCCCATTCAACTACAGTGGGAATTCTGAAGGTGGTTGCTCTTCTTATTCAAAATTTTGGGGACCAGAGTCAGAGTACAGCAGTAGGGTCTTTGACTTGCAGGTGTCTGACCCGGCTTGCATCCCTAGCATCCCATGTGGTTCCCCTCCCCTTCTTCCCCCTGACCCAGCACCAGGAGTGATTACTGATTGTAGAGCCAGGACTAATCCCTGAACATTGCTGAGTAGCACTGTAGCACTGTTGTTCATCGGTTTGCTCGAGCGGGCACCTGGGTTCGGTTCCTCCATCCCTCTCGGAGAGCCTGGCACTGTAGAACTGTCGCATCGTCATCCCGTTGTTCATTATTTGCTCGAGCAGGCACCAGTAACGTCTCCATCGTGAGACTTGTTGTTACTGTTTTTGGCATATTGGATACACCACGGGAAGCTTGCCAGGCTCTTCGAGAGGGATGGAGGAACCGAACCCAGGTCAGCCGAGTGCAAGGCAAACGCCCTACCCGCTATGCTATTGCTCCAGTATGACCCCAAATCAAAAAACAAACAAAACATTGTCTGTAAGGGTATACCCTATGAAAGAGAAGTGCTTCCACAAATTGCAGAACGCATAGTCTGATTAGAAGAATATAAACACAAACAAGCAGATTCCTACAGGACTGAAGCATGCCTTACTTTGTAGCATGCTCCACGGATGCATCAGTAGCTGAACTGAAGAAATCTGCCTTGATTTTAGTCTTCTCATCTTTCAGATTTGAAACATGTGTGTGTGTCTCTGTGTGTGCGTGTGTGTGTGTGTGTGTGTGTGTGTGAATTTGGGGGCCATAGTAAGTAGTGCTCAAACGTTCTTACTCCCAGCTCTGTGCTTGGGGGTAGCCTCTCATGGTGCCAGGAGTGGAGGAATGAGGTGTGGGGGATGAAGTCTGGGCCTCTCACATACAAAGCGAGCGTTCTGCCACTGAGTCATCTCTGCAGCCCAGATTAAAGACAATTTTAATTTCAAAACCAGGCTCTTTATTTATTGTGGCGGGGGCACCTGGAACCAACTGCCACCGCTCAGGGATCACTCTGGGAGGTGCTGGGGACCACATGCAATGCCAGGAGCCAAACTAGGTCAAGCATGCACAAGGCGAACAATCCTGAATCATTTCTCTGGCCTTCAAATTAGACTCTTTCAAAGGACCACACTCAGAAAAACCCTATTTAATCATTGAAATGACTTATTACTATTCCACACTATGTATAACTTATTGTCTATTTATGTATTCCCTAATCTCAATATGACTCTGGCAAATCATGACATTTCTTATGAAGTTGGTAAAATGCTTACTTACAAATTATTCTCTGCCTTATATGACGGTATGGTCCACATAAACAGGTTGCTTACCATGATAAAAACTTCTAGTAGGTCATTTTATTGCATCATGGATAAAATTAAATTGTGCTGGCCCTTGTTTCTACTGTCCTTGGGTGTTAGTCTCATACTGTGTTTTTTATATCCCACAAATGAATGCAGTCATTCTATATCTGTCCTTCTCCTTATTTCACTCAGCATGGTATTCTCCATGTGCATCCGCTTATAAGTGAACTTCATGACTTCATTTTTTCCAACAGCTGCATAGCAAACCATAGTTTCTTTAACCAGTCATCTGTTCTCAGGCACTCGGATTGTTTCCTGATTCTGACTATTGTGAACAGTGCCTGCTGTGGGGAGGGGAGTTGGGATAGAAAAGGGAACATTATGATAATGATGGCTGGAAGGGATCACTCTGGAGGGGAGATGTGTGCTGAAAGTGGGTAAAGGACCCAACATGATGGCCTCTCAGTATCTGTATTGCAAACCATAATGCCCAATGAGGGGGGAGAAAGAGAGAGAGAGAGAGAGAGAGAGAGAGAGAGAGAGAGAGAGAGAGACAAAGAGACAGAGATGGACAGAGACAGAGAGACAGACAGAGAGAGAATAATGCCTGATGACCTCTCAGTATTTGTATTGCAAACCATAATGCAGAAAGGGAGAGAGAGAGACATAGAGAGAGAGAGAGAGAGAGAGAGAGAGAGAGAGAGAGGGAGGGAGGGAAGGAGAGAGAGGGAAAGAGAGGAAAAAAGTGCCCGACGTAGAGGCAGGCTGGGAGGAGGAGATGGGATGGTAGAGGGATATGAGGGATACTGGTGGTGGGAAATGTACACTGGTGTAGGGATGGGTATATGGCTGAAACCTGAAGAAAGCTTTGTAACTATCTCATGGTGATTCAATAAAAAATTATTTTTAAAGAATAAATTATGTAAATTCTCTATTTTTATTCATAATATGTATTCTTTTTGTAGGATGGGCCTCCCGACTGGTGCACAGGAGGTTTAGGAACTCCTAGATCCTTTGCAGTTCTTGGCCAATCAGGCCTATGGTTAATACTTGGGTGCAGATATGCAGTGACGCCAGAGACCACCACTCAGCCACTGCTCCGGGTCTCCCAGGGCCCCACCCAGTGATGCTCAGCAGATCATGTGGTACTAGGGAATGAACAGAGATTAGTCACATGCAAGACATGCACCTTAACCCAGTCACTATCCAGTTCCTTTTCATAATATTAAAAACTGCAACTTAGAATGCAAAGACTTCCTGTAGTTGGCTCTCCTACATTTTTGCATATGTCAGTATTACACTTTTTGACTTTCAATATTTATGGCATATCTCTAATCTGTCTCAACGAAAGGTTTTCTCTTGATTAGAATTATTAATAGAAGTGGTAGTTTTGTCTTAGGAAACGGACATCTTCTTTGTAACAGTGGTGAGCTTCATTATCACTTTGTCAAACAAAAAATGGCCTGTTACTAATAGTGTAGTGGATTAAGAATTATGTTTCCATTTTATTGCAATAAAAATAATCACATCCACTTAGTTTTGTATTAAAATGGTATGTAGAATTCAGAGAGGCTATAGTCCAAGATTCTGTATTACTGGCTCTTAATTTAGAATTACTACTTCCAACATGGTGTGTGTGTGTGTGTGTGTGTGTGTATTTGGGCCAAACCTAGCAGTATTCAGGGCTTATTTCTGGCTCTGCATTCAAGGATCACTTCTGACAAAACTTGAGTGACCCTATGTGGAGCTGCAGATCAAATCCAGGTAGCCACATGCAAGGCAAGCACACTACCCATGCATTATCTCTTCTGGCACGCTACAATTTTTTAATAATGCACATTTTGCCAATTCTTGGGCACTATACTTGCTTCTCAACAGGATGCATCTCTTGAAAACTATTTCTTTGCTATGTCTCTAAAGTACATCTCTCCCCTTTTTTTCTCCCTTGTATTCCTGCTATTTATTTAAATTTAACATTTATAAACAGCCCACAGGGTTTCATTGTGATATATTGGCTGTTTTCCAAGATTTGTTGTTGATATTGTCTTAGTATTTCAAGATGACCTTTTGGTAAAGTTATAAAACAAGAAAAAGAAAACAGATGTGCTTTGCTAATCCTTTTCCAAATATTGTGCAAAAATTCCAGTTGTGACTTGAAATATAAATCATACGCGGCACACTGCATCTGCACCTGCATGTTTTCAGCTTCCAGAAACTAAAATTCAGCCTTGCAACATATAATCAGACACAAAGAAAAGCCACAAAGAAGTCAATAATGATTTTTTTCTGCCTGTTACTTGAACAATATTGGTGACTATGCCTCCTACTTCTAATATTCACATAAAAGCAGTAGCTTAAGAAACATTTCAACAAAACAATGTTTTCAAGAGAAAAATGGCGATTCCGTGTATAGCTGAGGACACAGTGTTCGAGAGAGAATCATGAAATCCTCCTGATATAGATGACTCAGAGGAGGAATGAAGTGGTTAAATGTTTTATTGAAGTCAGAGTTCCGACTAACTTTGAAGGTAGGGTTTTCTTCCTCCTTATCCAGAGTCTTCTAACCATCATTTTCTAAATTTTGTTTTGTTTTGGGGCCACATCTCAAAACAAAGTGCTCAGGGCTCACCACTGGCTGTGGTCAGGGGACCATATGGGTGCCAGAGATCAAACCAGGGTTGGCTTCGTGCAACCTTGTTACCTGCTGTCCTATTGACCCCAATTCTCCGACTAAGTTTATTGGGTGTTTGTTTACAAATCAAGAGAACCCATAAGTATGAGATTTGTTTGCTATGCTATTAATTAAAGTCAGTGCTTTCATAGACACTGTATTGCACTACCAGTAGTTTAGTCAAACTACTCAAAAGATAGTCATCATATTTCCAAAAAGAGAGTACTTTTAGTTTCATTTCTAAACTGAAATGGGATTTAGATTTATAATATAGGTTGGCATCAATATGTGTGCCTGTGTATATATGCATTACACATACATGCACAACATTATGCATAATGTTCAAATGTCAAAGATATAAATAGATTTTGTGGTTTTGATTATGTGAAATAAAACTAAAGTAATTGTATGCAATCAAATAGAACTTTTATATTTACTACATTAAGCACCTTCTTTGAGTAGAACTGTCTGGTCCATTTTATGGAAATCACTTATATTTAGGTATGAAAAAAACTGCAACAATCTCAGAAAACATTCCGAGGCTAAAACACTCATTCTCATCATGATGTACTATCTTCCCATATAAAATTTAGTTCAAAGATTCTGTCTTTAAAAATATTTCAATCACTTTTCATAATTTTTCCTATGTATGTTTTGGCTTAGGGTGCAGATTCCAGGTTGCTAAGCAACTCAACAGTTTCATTGGGGCTTAATGATGAAGGGATAATTACTGGAAATATGACTGCTAGAAAAGGATCACCTTAAAAACAGTCTGATACTTAAGTTTAAAAGAATTTCGTCTAAAAGGATATTTAAGGGGGTTCTTCATTTCAACTCCAAGTTACACAGGAATATATAGTGAAAGAATGTTTGATAGAAGAGGTAGAAAAATGCCAAGATGCACCAAGATGCACTGGAAAAGTATTGTTTTGCCTCCTTCCGTGCTTCATGTTTTTCTGGGAAAGGATAGAATAAGTTGATGAATAAATCAAGGAATATATCAAGGGATTTCAAAGAAGGGCAAAGAAAATGTACTGATTTTATTTACTTGATGTCAAGTTCTTTGGTCAATCAATTGGTGGTCAGGGGACTTGGGGCCACTCCAGCTAGACTAGGCCAATCAGGCTAAGGGTTCCTTTGTGGGCCTGAGGATGATCCGAGGGATCTGCAGTGTTTAGGGATGCTGAAGAGATGGAGTCCATGATGATGAGGATCAAACAGGGGTGGTACACACGCAAGGCATGTGCCCTAATCACTATCCTATTTCCGTGGGTCCTTACCACAAATTCTTAAGAAACACTGTTAAGTGACTTCCTTTTTCTTTTTGGTGATGTTGGGACTCAAACCGAGGTCCTTACCCATGCAAGATCAGTGCTCTACCACTGAAATTCAACCCAAGCTCAAGCCTCTGATTCTTGAAAAATAAATTCGTAGAAATGTTTCAATGAAAGCGAGCTTCCCTGTTAAGCGTTGCTGCTAATTACATTCTCTCTGCTCTGCTTGCTCTTGTTTCAAACATCCCATCTCAGTTCAGTAAAATACATTTTGAACATTTTGTTTAAGCAGGCGAGACGAGCAGCAGTGATCTAGCCTGAGACAGGATGAGGTATGAGGGACGTGGCAGCCCCTTCCAGCATGTGGTGAGGGTTAACAAGTAGCATTCCTGATGCATAACTGAAAAAAGTGGGGAAAGGTTTTTTTTTTAATAAAATAGACTTTTTCAATGGAAAAGGGATAAAGAATCAAAGGCACTTATTACTAAGTCACAGAGAATGGACTATTTATTCCTATAAATAAATAAATAGAATAAATATGTCACTGATGTCCATTTTTTGTTTATACAGAAAAAAAACAGTCGACTATAACCCAAAGCTGAATCGCCTCTCCATGACTCAATCTACAAAAGCAAAATCTTCAAAAATCTTCTAAAGCAAAAATACTTGTTTTCCTTATAGCTTTTCTTTTCTCTAATATTTAAAGAATATAATACTGAATCAATTCCCTTCACATTTTGAAGGTGATTTCTCTTAGAAATATCATCTAATATGCATAGAATGTTTTGTAATATAATTTCATCTTATAAAACTTAAACCACTACAATTTAAATTTAAGACAATCAAGTTTATTAGTTTCATGAATTGGGACTATCAAGGTGAGGGTTTTCATCTTGGTTCATATATCACTATATGGTCATATCAGAGGTCAAAGGCCCCTTGTATGATGACATCTGCAAAGCTTTCCTTGCAGATTAGGCATTAAATGTGAAAGTTAGCCTGACGTCTAATATATAACGTACATTAATGGTAAGTCCCTCTTTTTATATTCACTGACCATGGCTTTTAGTATTTTCTAGAGTCTACAAGAAAAGTTCACCTTCTAGTGAGAGATAGAGAAACAAAGGCAGTGCCATTACAGGTTCATAAAGAGCCAGAAGAATCAAGGCCTAGGTTTTGGTTCCAGAATTCCTGGAATTGAGCACAGATACCTGGAATTGAGTCATGATATCCCCGAAGTGATATCGTCATGGTGAGGTCAACTAAGGGTTACCAATCAGATGCAAGTAGGGAAGCCCTCACTATGTAACCCTTATGTAACTCTTCTGCAACCCTTATGTAACTCCAACTTATAACCAATTAGCTAAGTACAAGTTGTGGAAAGCCCTCAGACTGCTGCCAAGAGGGTAGACCATAGAAAGTCCCTGTTATATAATACTATGGTATAAAAGCCCCTCACTTTTGAGACTCGGGGCTGCCCTTTCCAAGAAGGTTGCCACTGTGTCAGTGAGCCTGAAGAGGGCCCTAGCTTGAACTAGCCGAGCTAGCCAATAAAGACCCTTTGCTTATTGCATCGAAACTTCGTGTGATTCCTCTGGGGAGATCTCGGCCGGGTTTAACACTAGGATACTTCCAATCACATTCCCTTACAACTTTCATTTCAGCAAATTAATGACAATTTTTTGGTAATTCTTACATTATATTTTGTGTCCAATTTTAGCTGCCTTTCTACAATTTTTATATTTCAGAACAGTTTCTTTTACTGACATTCAATGGAATTTTAAACATTGAGACGTTATGAGGTATGGGGCACCATAGTAGGTCCTGAGGTTACAAATATAAATAGTATTACTTCCTGCCTCCTGAAGCTTAGAGTCTAATGTCAAGTAGTAAACAAAGTCTTGCAATACAACCTGAATCATAGCAATATGAGGTTTAGAGTATACTTTATTAACTCAATTTGTTTTTAATTATACATTTGTTGGTGGTGTTTTTATCATGTTATGACTCCACAGCCAGGGTTGCTCAGAATTTATTCCTGGGATCAATCCTACCAATCCTCAGGGGAACCACATGTAGTGTAGGTGATTGAGGACCTGGTCAGTGGTGTACAAAGCAAGCACCTTAAGCCCTGTTCCTTATACTCTTTCTCTGGCCTGATACCTTTGGTGTTTCTACTTTGAAGCATATGTTAAATGTGAAGTCTTTCATTAGAAACATAATACCCTTTGTTAAAGTAATATTGTTATTGGAAAATGCTATGTTCTTTTAACATACACATTAACATGATGTGACTTCTTTTCAGCCAAAGAAGGGAGCTGCATGTATGTGCTTCTGTTGGTAGAAAAGTTTCTCTCAATAATTACCCAGTCCTTATAGATACTATTACAGTTCAATGCACTTAAGAAAATCTTTCTTTGCATTATAATTTTTCTTTTCACAAAACTCTGGGCAAATATGCATTGATCAGCTAGTCAAGCAATGATCACATATACCAACGTGTCTTCTCTAGACCACTTAACCAGTGAATCAAATAATTTTCCGGACTCTAAAACAAATAAACTTCGGAGCTAAATAAAAAAAAAATCCTATAACACACTTGATTTTAATGAGCAACAATTTTTATTAACTTTATATCACTTTGCAAATTCCGGTTGTGTCTTTTTTTTTTTTTGCTTTCTGGGTCACACCTGGGGATGCTCAGGGGTTATTCTTGGCTCTGCACTCAGTATTTACTCTTGGTGGTGCTTCGGGGACCTTATGGGACACTGGGGATCAAACCCAGGTCGATTGCATGCAAGGCAAATGCCTTACCCGCTGTACTATCACTTCGGCCCTCAGACTGGGTCTTTATGTTGTTTTTTGAATTGAAAAAGTGAGTAGTTTCAGATGCAACTTAAACATATCTGTGAAAGAAAATATAATAGTAATGTAGACAGAACAAAAAGAAAAAGAAAAAAAAACCACTTACATATGTCCTGATTGCTTTATAATAAAGAGAAAATCTTAACTCCATGATGATGCTATTAATATATTACGTATTCTGGGGCTGGAGCTAAAGCACAGCGGGTAGGGCGTTTGCCTTGCACGCAGCTCACCCAGGTTGAATTCCTCCCCAGCTCTCGGAGACCCTGGCAAGCTACTGAGAGCATCCCACCCGCACGGCAGAGCCTGGCAAGCTACCTCTGGTGTATTCAATATGCCAAAAACAGCAACAACAAATCTCACAATGGAGATGTTACTGGTACCCGCTCAAGCAAATTGATGAGCAACGGGATGACAGTGACAGTGACAGTGATTCTGGGTAAACTGACTTTTTTGAGAAGATACTTAAAAATACATCTATGCAGTTTAATTTTTAATACTTCCTTTTAGAAATAATACTTTGTCGCTATACTATTTTGAGAAACATGTCATAGCTATTTGTCTGAATGTCCAATATGAAATAAATTGAAGGCACCTTAATTAGAATTTTAGGAAAATGCATTAGTAATTTATTCTTAAAATTGTAGAAAATAAATAGATCAAGAAAGTTACTTTTTCTCGTTCAATCTGTGCAAATAAAAATTGTGAAGTTAAGCAAATTGGACATAATATATTCCTGTGCGGTAGGGTAAAGGCACAGTGGGGTAAAGACAATAAATGCAGGAAAGCACCATTTCTTTATCACATTTTAAATCCATATGGTTAACCTGCAAAGTTCTATATGAGGCTTACTAAGATTTGTGGATATGTTTTATCATCTGACTGATTTTTAAAAAATGATAAGGCAGAACTGTAGAGATCAAACACCCTGCCCAGCCTTCCTCAGTCACTTGCAGTTAAATTTCAAGGTTATTAAATACTCAACTTATGACTTTAAATTTAGAAGGCCTCAATTTAGCAACACGTTTATGTATGCGTAAAAGCAGTAGGGGCTTTACAGAATGTCTTTGGTTGATAAACATTTTATTCAATTGAAACGTAGATGGCTATGACCTGTATTAATCGATCATAGACAAATAATACATTTTACATTTTAAAGAAAAAGTTTCCTTTCCTATTTGTGTGCAAAATTTAACTTCAAAAATTTTCACTGATTTAATATTTAGTGTGAAAGAAAATTTGTTGTAACTAATTAAAGAACAAACTCCCCCCAAATTTTTAAACTTACTAAATGGTTTTTGTATAAAGTAACAGACCAGTAAGTATTGTACGAATACGTGGACAAACTCCACTCGTACATACCATGATTCACTATGAATCCTTCAAGAATCTGATACTCAATTTTGGAGTAAAATGCTTACAAATGGAAAAAGAAGTCAATACTACAATTTGATTTATAACATTATCACTGTTACTGATCAGTGGCTTCCAAAAATAAAGAACGCATGCTAAATCTGCTATAAGAACCTACATATTTAGTTTATATAATTAACTTGAGAATTGAGTGAAAATATACTACTGAGACAGAATTAAATACATAAAGCCTTACAGAAAGTGTGAACGTTGAAAAGATGTATAACTTAGGCTGGGAATTCAGAATAACAAACGAAGGAATGAGACTAATGGAATATGGCCTTTCCAAGTAGTACACTACAATGAATTGAATTGATGCTACCAGTATTTCCATAGGCCTCTGTTTCCTGGTTACATAGGAAAACACAAAAGACACATCACTGAGTCTGTAAAGAATCAGAAAAAAATATATTAAAGTTCCTTGGCAAGAAAAATTGAGCTCCTTTATTTATGAAAATTTATTACTATAGAATTATTACTAACAATAAATAATTTAAGCAGAGAGAAGACAGACTGGCATTATATGGGTATTTTGAGAGTAGAAGCTAGTCAGTATACAAAACAGGCTCAGCTTCCACAAGGGATTCCTTCTTCTTAAGGGCATCATTATTTTTATTTTGTGTGGGTTTTGAAGCTACATCTGATGGTGCTCTGGGATTACCCGTGGTTCTGTGCTCAGGGATCATTCCTGGTGATACTCAGGGGACCGTACGTACTACCATGAATGAAGGCTAGGTTGACCATGTACAAGGAAAAGTGCTCTTCCCCTCTACTTTTTCTATGTTCCTAAGGGTGTTATGCCTGCTAATCACTAACCCCATCTTTTCAACAAAACTCTTTATTAAATTTACTGTATCTTATGTCTTACTGTATCGCATCTGCTTCAAAAGATATCTTGTTTGTAACTCCATTAAGTAAAATTATCTAAGCCATGCGTTTTCTATGCAAATCTTTGGTAGTACACATTTTTAGCTGAGCTCACAATTCATATTCTTCAGCTCTTACCCATTGTAATCTGGTTCTCACTTATTCTAAATTTCCAAAAGATAGTCTCAAAGTCTTCCTCAAGACGGAGTGGTGAGTAATAATGCAACTGAATGCCGTATTTGAAAAAAAAAAGTATGTGAGCATCCAAATATAACTTAGTTTTGTAGGATCTCTTTTATAAACAAGATTCATATTTTGTTTATTCTTGAACCACACTTGGAAGTGCCCAGGGGTCACTCTGTGCTCGGGGATCACCACTAGTGGTGCTCAAATGACCTCGTATGCTGGGGATCCAACCTGGGTCTACTGCATGCAAAGCCTGAGCTCAATCTCTCAAGTCCTCTGTCCAGTTCCAGGATTTATATTTTGATATGGTTGCAATTTGAGCACACGTTTTTGCTCTTTACTCTTCACCATTTCCAACAGTGAAATCACTTTCTATATATTAGGCTTTCATGTACATCAAGCATTTTCTACATAATTAAGCTTCACTGTATCACTGTCATCCCGTTGCTCATTGATTTGCTCGAGCAGGCACCAAGTGTCTCCATTGTGAGACTTGTTGTTATTGTTTTTGGCATATCGAATACGCCACAGGGAGCTTGCCAGGCTCTGCCGTGTGGGCGAGATACTCTCGGTAGCTTGCCAGGCTCTCTGAGAGGGACGGAGAAACCAAACCTGGGTTGGCCACATGCAAGGCAAGTTTAATTCATAGTAATTTATATAAATATTATATTAAAGATGTATATATATGTATCTTTATGGTCCCCTGAATACCACCTGGGATGATCCCTGAGCATAGAACCATGGGTAATCCCAGAGCTTCAAAACCCACACAAAATACATAAATAAATAAATATGTAATATATGTATAATATATTGAAGAATTTATGTCATTTAGTGGAAATAGTCCATATTTAATTTAGCAAACTCTCTAGTATTAGTTATTTAATTTGACTTTTTCTTCTTCTTCTAGGCCACACCCAGTGGTGCTCTAGGCTTACTCTTGGCTCTGTGCTCGGGAATCAATCCTGGCTCAGGAGACCATATGTGGTGTCAGAAATAAAATTTAAGTTGGCTGTATGAAAACAAAAAAGGTCATACCTGCTGCACTTAGTATAGGATATACTAAATAATACGTTAGTTTTATATTCTGTATAAATTAATATACAACACCATGTTTTATTCCATACAAATTAATATGCAGCACCATTATGAGTGTTTATTTTTCCTTCTAAGGATTTTTTTCCTTTATATATATTTAATAAAAATGGGGTAGAACATATACCTTAAACGTGTGACCATGGGCTCAACTCCTGAATCCACAGAAAAACAAACAAAAGCAGCTGTTATAGTGTCTTTGGTTGGTATTCATAGTATTTGAAAATGTCAATCTGAATATGCCAAGGGGAAGCACGTTCATTAACTTGCACTCTCCGCTGTGTCTCTTAGGTCACACTGCAAATTTACATTATTCTCCCGATCACTGTGAGTATATGACTTCTTCAATGACTAGATCAAAGTTTTAAAGATTTTAAAGATTGTTAATAAACCGTTTCATTTAACTCATCAAATCAACTATATGTTGGAGGCCAGCACAGAGCTTGGAAAAGCACCTGCCTCCAAACTTGAGGCTAGTGAGGCTGCACGGTCAGTCCCTAGAGCCCCACATGCCCGAAGGAGACACAACTTCTCTGTTGTTTGCAACACTTGGTGCTGCAACCAAACGTGATTGCCAACACACAAGTAGCGCAACTTCTACCGAGCACCAAAATGAAGAATATACACAAGCACCATGACTAAAAAGCAAGAGAACAGACTTATGGATAAAGAAACTGTGGTACATCAACACAGTGGAATACTGCACAGCTGTCAGGAAAAATGAGGTCATGCATCTTGCCTATAAATGGATAGACTTGGAGAGTATCATGCTGAGTGAAATGAGTAAGTAGGAAAGGGACAAATATAGAATGACTGCATTCATTTGTGGCATATAAAAAAGAAAAGACAGTATGAAACTAATACCCAATGCCAGGGAAAATGGGCCAGGGGGACTGGTCAATCATTGGTCAATGGTGTAGGAGGTGGAGGGTCGTTAAGATAGAGGAGGCTCCATTATGACATTACTAGTTGGAAATGATCACTCAGGACAAGAACTGAGTGTTGAAAGCAAGTAAAGGTATATACATGACAACTTTTCAGCATCTGTATCGCAAACCATAATGCCTAAAGTGCGTGTGTGTGTGTGTGTGTGTGTGTGTGAGAGAGAGAGAGAGAGAGAGAGAGAGAGAGAGAGAGAGAGAGAGAGAGAGAAGAGAGCTAGCTGCCATAGAGGTAGGCTGGGATGAGGTTTGGCTTGAATGGGTAGGAGGGAAACTGGGAACACTGGTGCTAGGAAATTACACTGGTGGAGGGATAGGCGTTGAAACATTGTATGATTGAATCATGAACATTTTTGCAATGCTCTATCTCATACTGATTCACTTGAAAAAAAAAGTGTGGGTCCATGTGAGAACCATAAACAGGTATATGAAAACTGTAATCAAATGCATGCATGAGTGGTTATTACGACAAGGCGAAAGGAAGAGGAATACTTTAAAAAAAAGACCACACCCAGATATATTTCATTGCTGCCAACTTCCACTTATTTGGTTTCTTTTGATACTACAAGCATCGGAGACACAATGAAATAAGAAAGTGGTCAAGGATTGACAGTGCAGTCTGATGTTATCAGGACTTAAAATAAAGCAGTCAGAGGAAATGGTGAGAAGGGAAAATACCATCTTCCTCAGAACAAGGTTATTGCAAAGGAAAGGGGTGTCAGTCAGGCAGGTGAAGTAAACGGAAGAGAAATACAGGCAAAGATAGTCCTATCAACAATGCTTAGAATGCTTCAATTCATAATTACCTCAGACAACTTATTTTTTACTTTATTACTGCAGTACCATCTGGGTGCTTGAATTTGGAGGTGTAGATTAAAATATGATCATGCAGAGATGAAATCAGTGATTTTAATTAAAGGAGGAACGGAATTATAGCTGAGATGCCAATGAAATATGCATACACACCTTGATACACAGCTATTCACATTTTATATGTATAATGCAATGAATATGAAAATTTCCCTAACTTTATCCTTCAAAATTAAAGCCTCCAGGTAATAAATATATTTGTCTCCATGAACTATGAAAGTCTCCATCACATGCTATTCTTTTCTTTCTTAACCTTTTAAAAAAATGTACTATCCAGGAGTTAGAGAGATCCTTACGGAGGAAGGCTGACACAGCTCACAGGACCAATACCTGGCAAAGACCAATATAGGGCTCCTGGGGCAGTCAGGAGTGATCCCTGAGCAGAGCCAGGAGCCAGCCATGGCCCAAAACAAAACTAAAATGCAATAACTATTGCATAACCAATCGCTGGTGTTTGATAATATTATATTCAGAAACAGGTGAGAGGCTAGTACCTGGTGAGAATATACTTGAAGTTTTCAAGAACTCCAAGGAACAAGATTAAATTCAGTTAAAATTTTATTAAATTAAGCACATACTCTTTTCAACTTCATTCCTTAGTTTTCCCTTTATTTTTTGGTTTTATACAGCTGTGATTTGTTTTCATTTCTTCCTTACTTACATTAGGACAGAATTCTCATTTTCAACTTTTATCAAGTCATCTGATAAAAGAGAATGATTTGTTGATTTTCTTAATATCTTATTGTGTGATGGTTTATTGCTTGAAAAAGAAAAAAATCATTGGGGGAGGGGTTTCTTTGAGCTTCTAATATATGATCTCATCAACATTTTCTTTTTCTTTTTTTTTGCTTTTTGGGTCACACTCAGCAATGCATAGGGATTACTCCTGGCTCTACACTCAGGAATTACTTTTGGCAGTGCTCAGGGGACCATATGGGGTGCTGGGAATTGAACCCGGGTCCGCCGCGTGCAAGCAAACACCCTACCTGCTGTACTATCACTCCAGCCCCCTCTCATCAACATTTTCAATATCACAATCAAGTATCAGTTCATTTCCAGACATAGCAAATAGTAACTCGCCTTAATTCTTTACACTGTTGGTCTATTCATTTGACATTAGACTTCCAATATTTAAAATTATTCTTGGAACATCATGCATTCTTCCCTTACGGATATTGGACAAACAGTTAAGAAACTTTTCTACAGTGGACAAACGCTCTCAATGAAAGTGCTCAGTTATACATTTTTCTCAATACTGTGTAAGATCTCTCCGTTGGGCTTGGGTCATTACTGTTTTGAAATTGCAAGGACAAAGTTTTTTCACTCCAGAAAAGCCTGTGTTTTCTCTTGAACATGTACCTCTTTCTCTCTAACACTTCTCACTAAGAAAATTAAAACAAATAAGCAAGAAAGATAAAATAAACGGCAAATGGGACTGGAGAGACAGTACAGCAGGTAAGGTGATTGCCTTACACGTGACCAACCAGAGTTCCACCTCCTGAACGCCATATGATCCTTTGACACTGCCAGGGTTCCAGCAGTGATTTCTCACTGCAGAGCCTGGAGGAACTCTTGAGCGTTATTAAAACCAAAATAAGTTAATTACTTCAACAGCAAGAACCATCACATATATTTCTCTATCATCTATAAATTCTGTCTCCCAAGTGATACACTTTAGAACAAGCTTTCATTCTTCAGCATGAACTGTGGGTGAATATTTGTATACCCCAAATGAGTTTCTCGAAATCCTAATGCCTGATGCAATTGTATCAGGCAGCAGCTGCTTAAGTGAGAAGGGTGGAATTCTTAGTGTCTTAGAGAAAGGCTCAGGAGAGATCCCTTACCCCACCTACCATGAAAAGACATAAGGAGATAATGTGGGATCTGGATGACACAGAGAACCCTCAATAAAAACCACTTGCCGGTCTTGAACTTCTCAGCCTCCGGTACAGTGAGAAACAGCTGTACCTGGTTATAAGAAAGCACAGAGTATGGCGGTAGTACCTTGCTTCCCTAGGGGAAAAGTTTCTGAACTAATCACACAGTAAAATAGTATTCATGTAAAATTACATAGTGCAAAATGAATGTACTTTAGCATGACATGAAGTGATGCAGAAGAGACAACGCACGGGAGACTGTTTCTTCAATAATCTACCACAACAGTCCTGGGAAATGCTTCCTCCATCCTTCACCATCAGCCCTCAGATAGTGGCTTTCTTGTTGGATGTGTGGACACCAGTGTTATTGCTGGCTCACACCTCCAGATGACCTCTGCCAAATCTTTACCTTCTATTCCTTGTTGAAGATTATTGAAGTCAGTAGGAGACTTAATTAATCGTCATGTTGTCTACTGCCCTAAGTGCCTTAGCTCTCGCCTTTCAAGAATGCTCCTTATCACTATCATATACTCTGTGGCAATTCTAAGGTTTAGAGTAATGAGAATCATTTTGAAGAGGAGGACATAAGTAAGGTGGAAGTCAACATTTACAGGTAGTTGATGCATACCAGCATTTCAAGCATTGTTTTTCTTGCCATAAATAGTAAAAAGTACCTGCCATCATGGAATCTTTAATAAGGCTGGGATGAGTTTCATCTAGTTAGACTAGTTTAGGATAATGCATTAAAGGCTAGGCTAGGGTGCACAGGTTAATAGTAGACACAGAGAACAGGCAATTTTATCAAAAATCATTTTCACAAAATCGAGATATAGGACTCTTGATTTTGACCTGTACAACTAATAGAAAGAAAATGGTAAAAGTACTATTTAAAGCAAGGAGGTATACAGGGCTTAAGGCAATTGCCTGCATGCAGTCCACCCTGGTTTGTTCCCTAGCAACTGCCTTCGCTTTCCCAAAGCCCTGCCAGGAATCACCCCTGTGTGCAGAGCCAGAAATAGTCTCTGAGCACTGTCGGGTATGACCCCCCCAGATACCAAATAAACAGACAAATATAGCAAGGAGGCATAAGGAGCAATTGTGGTTGTGAGAACTGCTATTATACGTGGAGTATATCATCCATATCTCCCCTTTTATATTGAATCACCATGAGTTAGAGTTATAAATCTTTCATTGATTGAGTTTCTGTCATAAAATAATCAAATACCCATCCCTCCACCAGTGCGTATTTTCCACCACTAATGTCCCCAGTATCCCTCCCGGCACCCCCTCCCCACCCTACCCCTTGCTCCTATAGCAATTTCCTTCTTATTCTCTTTCTACTTTTGGCCATGACACAGATACTGAGAGACCATCACGTTTGGTCCTTTGTCTACCTTCAGCACACATCTCCCATCCTCAGCAATCCCTCCTAACCATCACTGAGTTGTTTTCGTGCTGCAATGAACATACAGGTGCAAATGTCACTTCTACTCTGCTTTTTTGCACCCCCTGGATATATTCACAGTATTGCTAGGTCACATCAAAGCTCAATTTCTAGTTTTTTGAGGAATGCCCATATTGTTTTCCCAAAAACTTGAACAAGTTGGCATTTCCACCAACAATATAACATTCATTTTTTAACAGGTAGCACAAAAGATGCTAAAATTTGCAGTGGGTTATCTTTTGTAATATGATCTTTTTCTTTCATTCATTTTTTTCCAAATAAGTGGTTCTTATGTGTCAGTTATTGTGTAGATTTTGCAATTAAAAAAAAACTAAGAATGGAATTTGTATTCTAGCTAAGGAGATGAAAATAATCTGCTATAGATAGAGATAAAAGTATGGTGGGAACTGTATCATAGATGGGTTAGAGAATGTATGTGTATGTGTGTGTGTCTATGTGTGTGTGTGTGTGTGAGAGAGAGAGAGAGAAAGAGAGAGAGAGAGAGGGAGAGAGAGAGAGAGAGAGAATGAGTGCTTTGGAACGTGCATGATTCATCTTGGTTAATCTTTTTTCCAATTCAGTGTTCCCCTTCCCTTGTTACTGTTGTTGTTGTGATGACAGCAGTGGCACCCTTGAGGTGCCCCCAAGGACAAACACATCTGGCTGTGTTGCTTGCACCCACAGCTGCAGTGGTTAAGGGGTGTTGCACACGTTAGGTATGGGACTGGAACATACTTTGTCGCAGTGCTCCCACACCTGGCTCTGTGCAGAAACGGCTCACTCTGTTGTGGTCCCGACAGGAGAAGCTGTTGGGTGTCACCGGGGAGAAATCTCAGCCCATGTTTGCGAGACTGATCAAAGCCACCAAGCCGCCCTAGGCCCTCAATAGTCACATTTTCAGGGACGATCAAGGAGGGCCCAACTGAGGGACTATCATTTTATCGCAGACCCCAAGGTAATAGTATCCTATTTTACAATTCACCATAACAGTCCATTTGTAAGCACCTGATTTGCTTTTTTACTTCCATCAGATGAAACTATAAATGAAAAAAAAGTCTTTTTTGTTGTTGTTGTTGAGTGGGTTGAAAGTGTATATTTTGTTTTGTTTTATTTTTGCAGTAACAGAGATTGTGCTATTCTGAAGCTGTGGGAGAGCGGTTATACGGCTCATTAACTGTTGAACATACAAAAGTCTGAAAGCACAGCAAGGAAAGTGGTGCTCCTGATATAGAAAGACCTAGAAATCAGTGGGCAATGTGGAGAGCTGCTGGAGGGGGTGCATTGTGGGGAGGGGGCAGTTGCAGATTAGTCAGAGCTTTTCAGAGCATCTCTGTAAGTCCTTGCGTCCTAAGGCTTCCTGCATCTTAACAGCCAAGGAACTGTCTAGCCCCAGGCTAGAGAGAGCAGGTATTTGATATTTTTAGCTACACAGTTAATCTTAGAAGTCTCAATGTTAATGGATACTGTTCTTTTAACATCTCTTCTTTATCACAACAGAGAAATAGATAAATCCAAATAATTTTTTCATGTAAGGAAGACACTATCAGTGTATGTGATGGGCTAAAAAAAGGACTGTCGGAGTTAAAGATTTAGGGGACGGGGGGTGGGGGGGTTGGCTCAGAGATTAAAGAAAGGAAAAGGTTCTATGACCCCCTCCCCACCCCTACCGGGAGTGGTTCCAAGCTCTGTCTAGTTTCTCCCACTTATCACTATATAGGAGAAGGAAAGGTGGAGTTAGGGAATCACTTCTTAGAACCGTTCATGACCAGGAGCCAGGTATCACGGCTGGAAAAATCTGTGTGGTATGACATGGTGTGTTTACTAGCTACGGAGTTGAGCAGATCATCTCATGATCAAAGCCATATTTTCCCTTTATTGGAGTTGTAGTATGTAATATCTTGCAATAGCATGATACAACTTTTTCTGGCTAGATACATACATTTTTTTCATCATTTGCTCTTTTATGCTTATATGAAATTTGAAAAAAAAAGTAAGCATAGCTTTTTGAGGAAGAATAATTAAGTGGGTAATGCTTTTCATAAAAGCTTCTTGTACTCCCAGAATTTTTGTATTTGAGAATCCCATATGACTTCACATTATCCTCAGGCTACTAATTTGTGTATTTTTAGACCATGAATCATCATTGATAACCAAAGAGACCGACTAAAATGAGATTTTCCACTTGCATCAGATTCTTTTTCTGTTTTGGAGTTTTGGGCATTCCTAGTGGTGCTCAGGGCTGACTCCTGGTTCTGTGCTCAGGGATTTATCCTGGAGGTGGACATAACACCATACAGGATGGTGGGGGTGGAATGCCAGGGAGCTGCATGGAAGGCAAGTGTCTTACCAGATGTGGTATCTTCTTTTTCTTTCAAAAACATTTATCTCCCCTTTTGCCAGAAAGAACAAACAATTTTTCTGCTATTTTAATAACCTTTGATTATTGATCATTGATCAGTTGATCTTAAGGCAGATGTCTTTACTTCACTAAAGTTATTCTAAATGGTATTGTTACTTTTGTTGCCTGTGCTTTTTCTTTCTTTACAATTAAATATTGACAAAGGAAACTAACACTTGGAAGTCTTACTTATTACATATTTTTAAACAAATTTCCCAGTTTCAAAATATAGGGCGCATTGCTGATGAATTGGAAAATGCATCACAGATACGATCTTATCCATTTCTAGGGTTCTGTTTGTGTGCATCTTGTTGAAAAGCAGAGAAGTTTAGGACCAGAGATTGACTTCAACTTTCATGTGAGCCAGCAGCAAAAGTACTCCCAAAGAATTTGTTGGACGTGAACATTTTAAGACCCTCTTATTTCCAGGTACCCTCCCCACCACTGTTTTGACAACTTTCTGATTCACATATAGCTCAAGGAGAGAGAGACAGACACAGAGAGACAGACACAGACACATGCAGAGAGAGAGAGAGAGAGAGAGAGAGAGAGAGAGAGAGAACTCAGTAAAGTACTCCAGGCTTTACCATGGTAAATCACAAGTGATTGGAGACAAACACGGCTTTTGCACATGACTATTCTTATCTATATTACAGACTTTGATGGATCATTTCTTTGCAAGAATTCCAATAGTCTCAAAATACAGCACATTAATTTTCTCAAACCCCAAGTCAGTAAATAACCAAAATGTGTGGTCCTTGCTCTTTATTGGTGAATTCTTGGCAGAGGAAGTTATAGCACCATGGCTACAACTGAACAAAGATGACGACTATGGGAGAAGACATTTATTTTGGCTCCCATGGGATTCTAACGGATGAATTACTCACTGATTAATATTAATATAAGGTAATGACACATATCAAGGAACATTCTTGCTTTTGATTTATCATATTTTTAAAAAAATCTGACCCCCTCTACATTTAATTATGATTTCACTGCCACAGCAAGAGTAATAAGCATGGTTCGCCCTACTGGATATCCTCAAGGGCCAGGAGCATGCTAAGGTCATCCTTAAGTTCCTAAGAGCATGCTAAGGTCATCCTTCAGTTCCCAGGAGCATGCTAAGGTCATCCTTCAGTTCCCAGGAGCATGCTAAGGTCATCCTTCAGTCCCCACTGACGGGTCTCGTACCTGCAATAGTTTAATATGTTCAGAATCTTTTACTTTTTAATGTATGGTGCATAAGTAAGTCAAGATACTTTGAGTCGGCGGCATCCTGGCATGAGTCAAGAAGAGGAAAAGAAAACCATCTGAAAAGCTATTAAACTCACAAGATCTCATGCTAGACTGGTAGGTAACAAATCAATCTTCTGTCCTGACATTGCAGTGATGTGATACCAACACATACAGACTAATCAAAAACCATGACAGAACTCAAATTGGGATATCTTTTCAAGATGTGGGCTCATCTCCCCTACCTTTTCTCTTGATAAACAAGGAGCCCTAGAATCAAGAGAGAACATACCATTTTGTCACTAAAAACTGGCAAGCTTCTATTCAGCTTTGCAGGCATGGGAGAAAACTAATGAGTAGATTTCTATTTGTCAGTCACAGAGTAATTTCCCAAAACACTACTTTTTTTCTCAAAATATAAAATGATCAAACGGCATTAAGACCCCCTATTTCTGGTTCTGGAGAGACTGTCCATGGTTAAGGCTCTTGTCTCACTCACAACCGATACTGGCTCCTTTCATGGCACTAAATATGGTGCCCAAGCACTGCCAGGACTAAGCCATGAGCACCACCAAGTTGGCCCTAAAACAAAGAAATAAAAACGCACCCTGTCGTCATTGAATGAGCGACTGCCAAATTGCATAACTACTGCCAATAGCTTTTCAAAAGGCAGGTTGCTTCATTGCTTTTGCTTGGTTTTTGAGCCACATCTGACAATTCTCAGGGCTTATTCTTGGCTCAGTGTTCAGGGATCACTCCCGGCAGGACTTGGTGACTACATACAGTGTCACCAATGGAACCCGCACCAGCTGCATGCACAGAAAGAGCCTTAAATGCTATACTATCTCTTCAGTCCCACAATTTCCTTGTTTTAAATAAAACAGATTTTAACTGAGGTGACTACGTACCATTAATTTTGTAAAATTTCCTGTTATATTTTTTCTGACCCCAAAGTGGCAACCATACTTATTATATACATTTTTAAAATTTCATTTCTGTGTCTCTTCTGCTTGAATTTTAATGTACAGGATCCTAGCACAACATGCTTGCTGGAAATTAGGCTAGTTGTAAAACCACCTTTAAACTTGATTGCGCATAGCTAGCGCTGGTACATAATAGACACATGCTACAATTCCCAAGTTGTTTTGATCAAAATTCATACTGACCCTCACCTGAAGATATAAGTAGACTCAAGTAGCATTAACAACACATGCATGGTCTAGAACAGCTGTTAATGATCGTTACAAACCACCCATTGATGAAAGATGCAGCGAATATCTGAGATTTGGAATGGCTTCCTGATAACCCTTATGAATTGGTGTTCATGTTGACTTGGAGTAATTTGCCATTTCCTAGCTACACATTAAAAGGAACTGAGAAGGTTTCTAGAGCTCCGAGGGGCGTTAGCTCACCTTCAAAGAAACAGCCAGTGAAAGACAGAACACGATGCTTGGTTCTGCTGGACTGAGTCAATTAAAGTGATGAACTGGAAAAGAAAGGAATGAGGTTGAGGGTTAGGTTTCATCATTCCTTACTCCAGGTATCTGCTCTCTTGGCTCTAGGCAATTGGCAAGAAGGAAAGCTAGAATGCTTTGTACCTTTAATCACCCAGCGTCCTTATGTAAGACTAAAATAAGGCTCAGAGAATATTTCGTTAGGCTGGACCAATCAAAAGAATTTTATCTATCTCCTGGAGTAGATTTGACGGGAACGCCTCATGGGCATGGCTGGGTAGGAATGCTTCGAGTCTTAGAAGAATATATTGAGGGCCTGGAGCAGAGCAGGGTGCTTGCCTTGCACAGGTTTAACCCCTAGCATCGCCATGTTTTCCCAAGCCCACCAGGAGTGAACCCCGAGCACAGAGCCAGGAGGAAATCGGAGCACTGTCAGGTGTGGACTCCAAAACCAAAAATTGTACTTCTTTTTGTTTGTTTTGATTGTGACCTGAAAATGACTCCCGAGATCCTCAGACCAAGATGTGACCCTGATAGTGCAGGACTCAGGGGACTGGGGTCTCGTGGTGGCTGGGCAAGCGACTAGGGCTGAGCCTGACGGTGCTCAGAGGCCTACTCTGCCAGGGAGCAAACTCTGGGCCTGAGACATAACAGGCATGTGCTCCACCCCTTAGGTGCTAGCCCTGTCTTCTTAGGGAGGCTTTTCCTGTTGATCTTACTTCAGGGCCACACCCAGGGGCTCTCAGGACTTACTCCTACTTCTAAGCTCAGTGACCACTCCCGGAAGTGCTTTGCAATGCTGGGGCTTGACCCTGGCTTAGCTGGGCGCAAGGTAAATGCCCGAGCCACTAGATCATCGCTCGGGCTTATCATGTTTAGTTTTCAAAACTAGCTACTAAACATAAACAAGCAGCTTTAAGAAGAGCCAAAACATCTGATAATAATTTTAAGAAAATACATAACTCTTACTATAAAAATACCAGAATTTTTTTTCTAAATGTGAGACTTCTAAATTATACATTATATATTTAAAAAATATAGCAAATTATACATATATAAATTATATAATCTTTATTATATATAATTTTGTATAATTATGAAAAAATTATATAATTTTACATATATAAAAGAATATATAAAATTATATATTGCTAAATTATAATTCAATAGGAATTTGCTTGTCTCCAACTGAAAAATTTACCAAAGACTTCCTTTCTTCCTTGCTTTCTTTCTTTCTCCTATACCTAACTGTTTACTGGCCTTACTCCTGGCTCTGTGCTCAGGGATTATTCCTGGCAGCAATTACAATATGCAGTATCAGGCTTTCAACCAGGGTTTGTCACATGCAAAGCAAGGGACTTTAACCCCTGTACTCTCTCCAGCCCCCATTTATTTATCCGCTGAAATCTCCATAGATCCTTAAATTGAACTTTGCTGTAAGTTATAGCTCACAGTGTCAACAAGCTGGCAGAACTTTGACATCTCTCCTGCATGTCTATTCCTCCTCCTACTCTCTTCCCTTTCCATTCCTGCTTTTCTTGTTACCACTTTTCCACCCTTTCTCCCATGTCTCTCTACATAACAGGTAAATGGACATATAACAAATAGCACGGATCAAAACCCTGCTGTCCAGGAAAGGGGTTGGGAACGCAGACAACCCGGTTATAAACTGCATCCATGGCTTATTGGCTGTGCCATCGTTGGAAATTTGCTCAATTACTTTGTGTTTCAATTTGTTAATTTGTGAAACAGGTTGTTACTCTGCCTCCATCTTAGGGTATTTGAAAGGAGATTCACTTGATTTTAGAAGAACCAAGCAAGTATCAAACCAGGGTTCACCTCATGCAAAGCAAGGGACTTAATCCCTGTACTTTCTTTCGAGCCCCTATTGATTTTTTAAAATTTTGAATTTTTTTGCTTTTTTGGGTCACACTCGGCAATGCACAGGGGTTGGTTACTCCTGGCTCTGTACTCAGCAATTACTCCTGGCGGTGTTCAGGGGACCCTATAGGATGCTGGGAATCGAACCCGGGTCAACCACGTGCAAGGCAAACGCCCTACCGCTGTGCTATCACTCCAGCCCCCAGATTTTTTTTTTAACACAACATAAAATGCATTATTAGTGGTAGTTTTAATCTTAGTACTTTGGGTTTGGGGCACACTTGCAGTGCTCAGGGGATACTCCTGACTCAGTGCTCAGGGGATCATATGTGGTTCCAAGGATTGAACCAGGGTCTGCTGCATGCAAAGCAAGTGACTTTACCCCTACTACCTCTCTGGCCACCAAGATATATACTGTGAACAACCCACAATAACTTGGGGCCTCAGTGGCCACTACTGTCCCTGTGTTGAGGGCCTGATGGTTTGATGGTTCCTCAACAGGCAATGGTGTGGGCCTCCAGTCCAGTGATGCCTGAGGCTGCACTCAGTACTGTTGGGGTTCACAAGATACCAGGGATGAAACTCATAGCCTCATGTATGCAAAGTATGAAACGCACCTCTTTGAGCTATACCCTTTTTTATATTAGTATTTTTATCTTCATGTTTTAAAATTTTAAGTATTATGACTTGTAATAACGTGTAGGTTTTTTTTTTATTTCCGTAGATATATAAACATCTCATGTTTAGGTCTACTGTCTCAAAATCTGGCATTCACCGGCACACCTAGCTGACTAGTAAATTTGCCAAATGGAATTATCTAAACAAAAGAAAGAATTGCGAAACTATGGTCAGGGACTTTGCTCAGTGCTGGGGTGCTTGTCTTGCAAGCATATGGCCTCGAGTTTGAGCTCAGCACCATTAAGAAAAAAAGCTATCATAATTTTTAATTTTCTTTTTAATTGAAAACCAGAACCTGTCATTATCTGTCATTGATTGGCATGCCAAAACCACAATATTTTTGAGAAGGCACTGAATATTTGAAATGAAGGAAACTAAGAATCAATAGGTAAAGACTTTGTGACTTTACTTATCCCAAGTGAAAGTTGAAATTAACAGTGGCAGAACTGAAAATCTTAAAGAAGAGTCGACAGAAAGAAACTTAAGCACTTAAAGTATATTTGAAATTCAAATGACTGAAAATGACTAATTCTTAAGTCAAGAAGTCTTCACTAAAATTAAAAATATAAATACTTTCTTTTTCTCACTTTCTTGTAGGAGGAAAAGAGTACTTGGTAGGTGTCAGACCGTTTAAAAAAGCAGGTTATAGTGGTGATATTTCAGAAGTATAAAAATGTTAAGGCAGACCCCATAAATGACCTGTTTAAATTTGTGCTAGCCTTATAACGTATAGCATATTACAGTATATTAAAATTGTACACTACAGTTAAAGGAGGAAATTTTCAATGTATTTTAATTTCTACCTTTTAGAATGATAGATTATGCAAACATGTGATGCTCTTGGGTTACAAGCCATGTTCGAAATGTTCTAGTTCTATTTTGGGGCCAGGAGATAGTATTGTGTGGTCGGGGCTCAATCCCAGCACCCTATACTGTACTCCAAGACCCAACAGGAATGATCCCAGACACAGGGTCAGGGGTAAGCCCTGAGCACTGCAGAATGGGCTTTGCCTCAAAAAAGTTCTAGTTTAGAAGAACAGTACTACTTAAACTAGTAGATGTGTATATAAATTAATATTATATAAATGTCAGGACTACATCTATGTGAACTAGATTGGCACGTTACTGAAATAAGTAAGCTAAGCTATCAATATTTTGAGTTTGCTTATTATACAATGCACCCCAAGAGACTGGAGATACTGTTCTGTGAAGAAGCTGGTAGACACAATAGATAACCTGGAATATGCTGAAAAAAACAGCATGATTTTTTGCGGTTTTTCTTTTCATATCAAAGTTAAGAGCATGTTTAAACTTTGCTTTCTTATGGATTTTCATATGGATTTTCCTGGTTCTGGCTCCAGTGGGGTGTCTAGACAGATTTGCAGTTAGCAGCAGACATTCCTGTTTTCATCTCCTTCTTACCTCTTCACCACGCCTAGTGCTCATGACACAGAAGGAAGCATTACGTTGGCCATGGCTTATGAGAGAGGGTTGACACCACTTAGTAAGTGTTTGCGTTACTCAACTGCTGAACTTCAACTTCCTTCCTCTGCAAAATGAGAATATTCTGTGATTTTCCTTCAAGTTGGAGCGATAGCACAGCGGGCAGGGCGTTTGCCTTGCAGGAGGCCGATCTGGGTTTGATTCCTCTGTCCCGCTCAGAGAGCCTGGCAAGCTACCGAGAGTATCCTGCCCGCATGCCAGAGCCTGGCAAGCTCCCTGTGTCTATTCGATATGCCAAAAACAGTTACAAGTATCACAATGGAAATGTTACTGATGCCCGCTCGAGCAAAATCGATGAATAGGAGGACAGTGCTACATTCATTCAAGTTGGGTTGGTCTAGTGAGATAATGTATATAAAAAATGCTCTGAAAATTACTCAAGACTTAAAAGCAACATTGTCATTAAAAACATAACACTGTCATTTAACATTGTCACCTTAGGATAACTGAAACCTTCCCTTTCTCTATTCAGTAATTTTTGGGCGGGGAGAGACCACACCAGGAGGTGCTCAGGGATTACTTTTGGCTGTGCTCATGGATCACTTGCAGTGGGGCTCGGAGACCTCGTGAGATGCCAGGGATTGACCTTTGCAAACCATAAGCAAGCAAGCCTGCTGCACTATGTCTCTGGTCCCAGAGTCAGCAGTATTATGGTCAAGCTATATATTCCAAACATCCATGGAAAAAGTCTAACACATAACCAGCATTCAACAATGCTTAGATGTTAAAAAAAACACATAAAAATTTCCCATTTCTTTTTAAACTAGAACTGCTTAAAAGTAAGGTCCACAGTGAGAAACCATGGAAAGATAGAGAGAAAGCAAAGACAGTAACCCTCACCCAACTCTAGGCTTGAGTTAACCACTGAAAATTGACTTGCAACCTCTGTTCAAGAGCAGTTGTTGGATATATAATATATTTTTTAAAAAATCGTGTATTTCCTTTTTCTGACATTCTTCTTTGATCACTCTAACTTCACAGACAAGAAATGCCACTTTATTGATTTCCATGATTCCCATATATGCTTTAAAAATGGCATAGCAAAGGTGACTGTTCAGCTATTACATAATGAATAAAATACAATTCAGCACAGAAAACCCTAGAGAAGGGCTGGAAAAAATAGTACAGGGGTCAAGTACCCTGTACCACGAATGGTCCCCAGTTTCCTCCAGGACTTATCCCTAGGAGTAAGCCCTGAGCACAAATGGGTGTGGCCCCAGGAACAAAAATAATAATTTTTTAAAAAGAACCCCTGAAATAACACACACTAGAACTGTGTAAGGTTTGCAAGTGTGTGCATCCAGTGGACCCAGGGACTGAGGTTGCACTCTTTGGCCCTCCTGCGCAAGGATGTGGTGGCCCTGGGGGTTACTCGGGTCACTTTGGGAGAACCAGCATAGTGATGCTTGAGGGATCAAACCCAGCTCTGCCACAGGCATACGTTTCACCCGACACTATCTCTCCCCAGAAATTAATATGCTCTAGCTATGTTTCGTTTATCTAATTATTTCAAGTATTTAAGACTATTCCATATTGATGCTTAAAGACAGTGCAATTGTTTTTTATTTTCGAATGAAATGTTGATGACTTCCACTTGCAAGCTGACCTAAAAGCTCTAGTAAACTTCCTTCTAAAATGAGAAGGTAGGTGTAAAAGCACACTCACACATACATGATCCTTAGGTTAAATTAAAATTTGAAAAAGTACTATAGACCTTTTTCCTACTGAATATCCTGTTAATAATTGACAATTTGCCTGTGGTCTTATGAACTGTTAATGAATTGAACAGTAACAGTTATGTTGATTATTAAGATCATATTTGAGTAGTATTTTCAAGAGAAGAAACAGGTATATTTTATTCTCAGAGAGCTGAAAAATCAATGGCTGTGTTCTAAAATATATAATTTTACTTATGCAAAACATAACTTAGACACACTAACCCAAGGACATTTTTGACTTTGTAACACCCTTATAAAACAAATACTTGAGACAACAATTTTTAGAAACCAGAAATGTAATACCAATACCTTCACATAGTTTTGATCAGAAAGTTGTAGCAACTTAACGGAAGTCAAATTTACATGCTGAGTATTACAATTACTGCACAGTTCATATAAAATGTTGCACATGCGATGCTTTAATAAATTAGTAATGAAATAAGTAATGTCATAAATATTTGTCTTAGGAAAAAGTTAGTGAGGATTACTGGTGATATAATACATAATCACATTATTTTATTTACTTATAGTGCATTAAAGTACACACATACACACATATGTCTTTAACCTAAGGGAAAATGGATTCTAGGGTTAATTTTTAAATGCTTTTAGTGTGTTTATATTTCCTTATTTTCTAGTTGAGGGATCTGGCCTTTAAATACATTTGGGTGGGGGAGTGGGAAGGTTGGCTCACACCTTGTGGTACTTAGCACCTGGATTTGTTCTCAGGATACCTCTGGTGGGTCGCGGGCCATATGGGGTGCTGGGGATTGAACCCAAGCTAGCCACATGCAAGGCTGTTGCCTTACTCACCTACTATCTCTGAGCACTTATGGCCTTTAAATGCTTTTGAATTATTGGGTTAATCAGAGACAAAACAGACAGAAACCAGTCTTTCTTATGACACTTATTACTATGATGCTTTGTATAAAGGTGTTATGAAATCACGTTAAAAAGCAGCAGTACAAATAGAGGAAGAGGTACCAAATGTCAAAAAATACTGTGAATAGAGTATTATTTGGGTGTGGGTGATAAGAAAGACTGCAATACACATCAGAACAAATTTGGATCCTTGAGAAAATTACAATATACCAGTTGGTGCTCTAATTTTGAGCTATGTAACTGCCACTCTCCTGATCCAATTTACTAGGAGAGCACATTGTATCAGGCAGAATGAATAAAAAGAGCTGGATTGTTCAGCAGTACAAACCGTTCTTTTTCACTTTTCCTACTCGTGCTCCAACATAAAACGTAAGCAGCACCTAATGAACAGATATCATAATTCACAAGGGAAATGTTCTTTATGCTGAAAACTATTCAAATAGAAAATTCCAAATTACAACTTTCCAGTGCATTTCCAGTATGTACTGGAAATTATAGCGCATATATAGAAAGCCATGATGTGGGCCCTAGAATGGATTCTTTAAAGTAGAAGCTGAGGGAAAGCAGATATAAAGAAGTAATTAAATGAAGGAACTGGGGATCTCTCAATATGAGACCTGCGTCCAACCCTGACATCACCCTCTGGCCCTGCAGTCATCCCTTGCACCAAAGGGGTACAACCCTGGGCTCTGCAACACATTGTTTACAGGCACCAAACCTAGGGCCAGCCCCCGACAGACAACACCACAGCTGACAACACAGGGGAACGTCAGGGTGAATTAAACTGAACATTTCATCAGTATCAAAACCTTTACAATGAAAGACAAAAGCAAAGAGCACCAGGCCAGAGCAATAGTACATCGGGGAGGGTGTTTTCCTTGCACGCAGCTGACCTGGGTTTGATCCCCAGCATCCCATATGGTCCCCCAAGCACAGCCATGAGAAATTCCTGAGTGCAGAGCTAGCAGTAACCCCTGAGCATTGCTGGCTGTGATCCAAAACGCAAAATAATAATAATAAAAAAAGAGCACCGAATTGTTTATAGAAAACTGCATATAGTCCATAAATGGTTATTACATACCCAGAGTTTGTGTGATATGTATTTTTGTTTGACTTTTAAATCATCATCATCATCATCATCATCATCATCATCATCATCATCCCGCTGATCGTCAATTTTCTCAAGTAGGCACCAGTAACGTCTCCATTACTCCTAGCCTGAGATTTTAGAAGCCTCTCTTTACTCGTCCTTCCCAAAGGTGCCACATTGGAGGCTCTTTCAGGATCAGGGGAATGAGATCCATGGTTGTTACTGGATTTGGCATATAAATATGCCATGCGGAGCTTGCCAGGCTCTCCCAAGGGAGCAGGAAACTCTCGGTAGTTTGCCAGGTTAGCCAAGAGAGGGAGAATTAAGCTATAAGATGTCCAAGCCTCTGGGAGCTTGGTTTTATAGTCCCTGGATGTTGGCCATTGATGGGATTACAGGACACCGGGGGAAGTTTCTTGGTGTGACCCCCTACCTACTGGAATATGGGGGTCTGGGCGGAAGAGGCCAGTTCTGATCTGAGCAGACTTGGAGATCTCAGTCCCGGGTCCCACATACCTGCTTCCTCTGCCGGTTCCTTCATACATGAGGCTCGTCTGAACGTGTGGAGAGGGGCCTTAAGCATGGCTGTGGCTGGGTTCCGGAGATCTTCGGCTGCTCAGAGCAGGGAGGGAAACTCAACCCACCTCCTCCAAGGAGCCCTGGTGAAGACAGCTAGGCACAAGGGCAAGAGACTCTGACTTTAAAAAAGCACGTAATTTCACTTTTTCTTCCTAGATGGCCTTTTTTATTTATGGACATGGGCCATTTTGGTTTATAGAAACAAGTATAAAAACTGTATATTAAAATGTTTTTCTTAGATTCTTTGAGCAAAACAAAATGAAAAGATATCATGGTCCCTCCCCAAAGTAACACAGAAATGATCTGATGTACAACATAGTTACAGGTAAGTTATCCATTTTGGGCAACTTTATGATATTGAGTAACAATTTTTCCCAGTAGCTGCCTACTAAATATATATATGTATATATATGTTGTATATGTATAATATTATATATGCACACACATATATAATGCCCAAAATATATTATGTGATTATATAATAATTTATAACTGCATCACTGTATCACTGTCATCCCATTGCTCATCGATTTGCTTGAGTGGGCACCAGTAACATCTCCATTGTGAGAATTGTTGTTACTGTTTTTGGCATATTCAACATGCCATGGGTAGCTTTCCAGGCTCTGCTGTGCAGGCAAGATACTCTTGGTAGCATGCTGGGCTCTCCGAGAGGGGCGGAGGAATAGAACCCGTGTCAGCCGCATGCAAGGTGAACGCCCTACCCACTGCATTATCACTCCAGCCCAATATATAACATTATTTAAACATATAAATGTATACTTGGATAAAGAAAAATAATTAATTAGAGGGCTCTTCACAGTTTTTGTTTGTTTTTAATTTTATTTTTGGACCACCAAAGCCGTGTTTATGATTTATTCCTGGGTCTGTGCTCAGGGTACCGTATGTATTGCCAGGGATTGAATCCAGGTCTGCCTCCTAAGAAGCAATTAATTACTTTACCTGGTGTACTACCTCACCAGCACTCTTCAAGGGTTTTTATTAGAGGAAATAAACAAGTAAGTCTTTATAAATTAAGTTTGCTCTCTTCCAAGAATGCCATCAGCAAGGCAGCAAAAAACAAAACTAAAAAGTAGGCCAACTGTTGCTTTTAAGGGAGGGCATTTCCAGATTATGTGACACTTCTGAAATCAACACCCTTATTCACCAACCTTGTAACATTTCTCTGACAGTAAATCATTGGAGTGATCAGACACACAGTAAAATTCAGGAGGAGAATCAGATGCAGAGTTAACACCAAATGACTTTGCCCAGGCCTGCTGATCAACTTGTGGCAGAGCTGAAAATAGAAGCTCAGGCTAATTCTCACAACTGTTGCTGAGAGGGCCTGACAACTTACCATTGTGGTGCGCTCGGCCTCTCCTTCTGCCTGAGTTTACTGAGACAATGTCCCGGAGGTTCAGGGCCTGTCAACATTTCGTTGACCAAACATGAAGAGAAGTTGGAAAAATCGTTGATAAATAGCTAGGGATAGTTGTGTATGATGAGGGGTGGTTATGAATTGTCCCTGAGAATAAAAAAGCTAAAAGTGGAAGGCGATGAGTAACCCTTACTAGGTTTCAGGTAACTTCTCTTTTTGATGCTATTGTCTTTACTCTTCTCAGTAAGCTAGAGATATTCCAGTTATAAATATCAAGCAACAATTGACAGAGGTGAAAATTCACCCTGAGAGAAAATGGCAGAGGTGGGATGCAAATTATTTGGTAATTACATTCAAACTCACTTCCCGGCATGGACAGAAATTTAAAAATTAAAGAGGGCAGGAGTAAAGTGATTGCCTCGCATGAGGCCCACCCAGATTTGATCCCTGGCACCCCCTAAGGTTCCCTGAGTCTGTCAGGAGTAATTTCTGGATGCAGAGCCAGAAGTAACCCTCGAACACCTCTGGATGTGGCCCCCAAACAAAACAAGACAAGAAAAATGAACAAACACAATTAAACAGAGAACTGGAAGGGGATCCAGTTAACAGTAGACTTTAGCTACTGAAACTGAAACTGCATTAAGATGTTTTGAGTTTTTTTATTGAACTTGAAAATGAGCAGAAGTTTAACAGGTCTCAGAAAAAATGATTCAATTGATTGAAATGCATCCAATTACAGTCAGATACTTTGAGATCTTCTACTGGGCTATGTGCTGTCATTCTGCTTCATCCTCCATTTTACTTACTGAGGAGGAGTAAAACATTTAAATATCTTTTTACATTTAAATATGTACTTTTTAAATTTACGTTTAAAAATTATTTACAGGAATCGTTTTTTTACTAAACAATGAACACGATACCAATATTTCTTCCTTTATTCAATGACCTGATTAGTACCAGATAATTTTAATGCCAGATTTCATTCTTGTGGTGAAAAAGTGTCAGGAGCTATAGTACAGTGGGTAGGGTGCTTGCCTTCCATGCGGCCAACCTAGGTTCGGTTCCCAGTCAGGAGTGATCCCTGAGAACAGCAAGGCGTGGTCCACAAACAAAGCAAAACAGAACAAAAAAGGTACAGTTCCACCTATGCACAGGTCAAACCTATGCATAGAATTGGTTTTCAATTTATATCTTTCTTTCATACAAAAATACTGAGGCTTAGAAACATGGTGATTTGTCAGATCAAACTGAGAAGATTTTATTACTGAAATCTTACATTTTGAATTTTCTACAAGCACAGATATTTGTAATTGAAGAAACAAGAGTAGTTCTTTTTTTTTCCTACCCTTGATCATTGGTCATTGGTTCAAAGTTTTGAACTGCTATCTAAAAGAATGATATACATCAAACTGAAATCGATAATTACATCTACACCCCACCTTACCAAATCTTGGAGGTAAAACAATATGGGTTAGCAAGAAACAACGGAGAGCCTTGTTTCAGACAAATTATCAAACTAAACTTTGTGGATAATGGTGCATTTTAAGTTGTACCATAAGTCATCAAAATTAATCACAGTGAACATGTGTAGAATATCAATTATTTTGTAATGATAGGGTTGCTACCATTTTTAAAGTGCTATTACCCATTTGTCTTACAAATAGGCTGTGAACAGCTATAATAACGCTAAGCATCAAACTGACCATTGCAGATGTTTTTATTCTCTTTTTTTATAATCTTAAAATTACAGTTTAGATTTATTTAGATATGTATCAAGATAGTATATGACACTGAGAAGCTCCCTAGAAATGTAAATATTTGTGAGATATACCAAGCACTCTTTCTCATGCCTTGCTTTGCCGTTCTGGGTTGTTTTCTAATGTACATACGATACTGAAGAAAAGTAAATGAGCTTTCTCTGAAGAGAAAGATCACCAGCAACGTTTCAACTAAATTTTATCCATGAAGATTATCATAGGTATATGTTTATTTGTTACAAAACATTTCTGTTCTGATCATCATGTGATTTAGTAAATTGAAAGTGTCACAAGAGTTAATGTCAGTCTCTTGTTCTTTCAGCTTGATTCACTGCAGGAAAAACACAAGCTAGAGAAAAGTAACCTGCCCAAAACAGCTCACTTCCTTCAGAGGAGAGATTAACTTAGAAAAACAATGACTTGTCACACTTTAATTTTGTGGATAATAGTTTAAAAAGTGTGAAAATGCTCATTGCTGAATATACCCTCAAAAGCTTGCATTATTCTGCAACTCATGAGCAGATCTTCTCATTTAATAATACTACAGACTTCAATTTTCCAAAGTTTTCACATATTAAATGTCATTTAAAAATATTTACATTTTTTAAATGGGATGTTCTTTAAACATAAGGGTGGATTTAGTGAGTGGGAGAGATTTATTCTTATTTTTTATGTTGGGTTCTTACCAATTCAGGTGCGGTATTATTTCTGGTAGGGTTAAGTTTTTGAAGAGATAGATGATATTAGTTGAATATTGATCGTGATTATCAGAGAATCTGAGTATTAGGGATCATGGGGGGAGTCTAAGAAATGGATGAACGTTATTACTGACTTTTCAATGGCCAGTCCATCAAATTCTGCAGTATACAACAGAAATGAAATAGTTATAGTTACTGCCCTACAACAATGAGTGAGCAACAGTCATTTCCACTCTGTCTTATTGTGTGTCCCATGTGGGTTCATTCTGGCAAAGGACAGAATGCTTATTTGCTTTATGTCTGATTTTAAAGACAGTTTAATCAGACAGAAAAAAAGGATATATAAAAGTGAGAATGTTTATTAATAAACCTTTCCTTCCCAATCAAAGAAAATGTGTGCCGTAAAATATTGCTGTGAAATAAATGTCCCAGGTATCTCTATGTTTTTTCAGCCTTCAGTTTAAGTAGCTTTTCAAAAATGTTATGAACATGTTGCTTCATCCTGGCCTGTTTAGCATGTTAATGTCTAATTTGAGAAAAACATGATGTAATCCCCAGAAAGGTCGGCCGCTCCTCCCTTGAACAATGCAAAGCAAGACTGTCTTCTTTGAGGGTAGTTAAAAGTCTTATCAATCTTATTTATACTTCACATGTGCCCCAGTATTGTATGGCTTCATCCTGTTGTTCATCGATTTGCTCGAGCGGGCACCAGTAACGTCTCCATTGTTAGACTTGTTCTTATCGTTTTTGGCATATTGAATACACCACAGGTAGCTTGCCAGGCTCTGTGTGGCTTAGCTTAAACCATGCTCATCACTTGGTTTTAATCATTCTATATAAAAACTCATTTTAACGGACACACTAGAGGGAAACTGAAAACGTTTGACATAATATGGGTATATAAATTTGAATTAAATTTTTTAATTAGGTTGGATAAAAATGAGCCACTGTGCAACTTAATTTAATAATGATAAAACTAGCTATAGGGTTTTCTATTCTTGACATTATGAAAGTCCTTGACTACCATCTCTCATATATCCTGTAGTATTTGCGGGAGGGCTCTGACATAATGAGCAGAGTCACGGGGACATTCCCAACAATACTTAGATACCTGGGACAAAGATACAGTGTTTGGACCAGAAATTTGATGCAGAGCTGTGGAGAAAGTCTCTCAGGATCCCCTGGGGCCTCCAACGCTACACCCGACAGAGCCGAGATGTCATGAGATGCCAGGGACCAAACCTGAGGCCTCACACATGCAATTCATGGCCTCTCATTATTGTCCCCATCCCTACACTTTTCTTTTCATATATAGATTAATGTTCTTGACACACGCTTAAATTTCAGCATCAACAGGAGCCAAACCATGTCTATTTCCTTTAGGATTAACTCCTAACTATAGAGGGTTGTTTACTGGCACCTGGGTTAGAAAGGAAGAATGATAAACATAACTTGCTATTGCTTCCTTAGATTAACAAAACCAAATAATATCACTGTCAACAACATTACCAGAAAGAAATTGTAACTCTGAGGTAGACACGTCATAGTTTATCCTAAAAAAATGAACAAATAAAAAAAAATCAATACATATCAGAAGATACCACTCGACTACTAGTTAATATTCTGCATCTTTGGCAGTATTGTACACTAAGTTTGAGAACTGTGTCTCTTTTTTTGTAAAAAATTGCTCTGACTAGAAAGTCCTAAATAAATCTCTTGGAATACACTGTTAAGAGCTCATGCTAGAATTCCTTTCCCATGAATGAAGGGTCACTGGATCTTTATTCTCTCTGACACTAGCTTCCTACTCATCTCTGCTAGTGAACAGCTCTCACTTCAGGCCCTGATCAGGAAGAACAATAGAAGGAGAATCTCATTTGGAGTGCCAGAAATGTCTGGGCTGACAAAGGACACGCACGCTGTCAAATGATCCCAGGGTTCACCAACCATTTGCTGAAGAGCTCTTGAGTGTGTCCTTAAACATTTGCAACTGTATTCAGGATTCTCTGCAGAGATGTGCGTGCAGAGGCATGTGGAAGTGGCTGCCAAATCTTTATTAAATTACTGAAGGTAATATTAAGACCCAAAAGTTTAGGAAGCAATTGAAAGACTAATCACAAACCAATTTTAAACTACTCCGACAGCTTTGACCTAATGATTTATGCTTCCCTTTGTTGTTTATTTCGAGGAGAAGCATGGTAATTAGAATTGTTTCATTAAGGAGGCATCCCTGAGTTTCAGTGTCTACCCCCTTCATGTAAAATTAGCATATAGTAGGATATTTAAATTCGCTTCCATAGCTAAAACTACCTAGCAGAATCTTGAAACAAAGTAAGTCCTTTAACGTGTAAGCCAGTGTCCCCTGCTTACCCATTTTTGATAGAAATGAAAGTGTGTCAAAGGCAGGTACAAAGCCTTTACATTTTTTCTTTGGCTATGTTTACTATGTTTTATTATGTGATATGTGCAGTGTGGAAGAGTACGTAAATTCATAATAAGCTGTTGACTAATATTTGAATGTACTGTGTACTTTTACTATATAATTCTAGTAGCACTGTAGTCCCGTTGTTCATCGATTTGCTCGAGCAGGCACCAGTAACGTCTCCATTGTGAGACTTGTTACTGTTTTTGGCATATTGAATACACCACGGGTAGCTTGCCAGGCTCTGCCACTCGAACAGGATACTTTCAGTAGCTTGTCGGGCTCTCCAAGAGAGGGTGGGAGAGGGTGGAGGAATCGAACCCACGTGGGCTTCGCGCAAGGCAAACGCCCTACTCTTGCTATTGCTCCAGTCTCCTATATAATTACTGTGCTATCACTCCAGTCCCTATATAATTACCTAGGAATAAAAAAAAAGAAACCTAATCAGTATGTGCAAAAGTACTAAAAATCAGACTTAGGTTGTGAAAAGAAATAGATACACCTGGGAAATAAAATATGATTTCTTATCAAGTGTTAGAGCCAGAGAGATAGGTCAAAGGGTTGTAGTACATGTCTTGCATTTATGAAGTGGACTCTATCCATAATATAACGAAACTAATCAGCATAGAAAACAAATTAGGATAACCCAAGGCCCATTCAACTCTCACTTATATGTGGAGATTCAGAACCGACGAGGAGTCAGAATGGTCCAATGGGATAATCAAGTTCCTTACACAACTGCCACCCACGCTTGAGTCCTGAGCTCTGTTCTTTACTATCTGCATGAATTTGGACAAAATAAAAGTCTTTATCTATTATGCGGTTAGCCATGCCCACTAAGATGTGAAGAAGCCTAGGGCTGATGACATAAATATATGAATTGAGATTGGGTTTGATCCCCAGCGCCGCAGAACACTGTGAGCACAGAGCTGGGAGTAGCCCTGAGCACAGTTGGGTGTGACCTCAAAAACCAAGCAAAGGTAAATTTTGAAAAATTGTAGAAAAATTCAAATGATAGGGGTCAGAGAGACAGTGCAGGAGAGAGTGTGCTTGCCTTGCACGCGGCTGACCTTGGACCGATCCCTAGCGTGCCTTCTTGTCCCTCAAATCCACCAGGAGTGATCCCTGAGCACAGAGTCAGGAGTCAGTTCTGAGCACAGGTAGATGTGGCCCAATTCCCCACCTTCAAAAGGAAAAATTTTAATTATATTTTGAAGATAATAAATTAAAGGAGAAAATCTGGTCTCAAATTTGTATATAAAGTATGATATTAGTATTTGTAAACTGTAAAAGTAGTTGGTGGTTAGAAATATAATAAATATTTATATCACTGCCCCTGTCCCTGTCATCCCATTGCTCGAGCGGGCACCAGTAACATCTCCATTGTGAGACTTGTTGTTAGTGTTTTTGGCATATCGAATACCCCACGAGTAGCTTGCCAGGCTCTCCTGTGGGGGCGGGATACTCTCAGTAGCTTGCCTGACTCTCCAAGAGGGATGGAGGAATTGAACCTGGATTGGTCGCGTGCAAGGCGAATGCCCTACCTGCTGTGCTATCGCTCCAGCCCGAATATGTATGTAAATATTATAAATATAAACATTATAAATATATAATTTCGTGGGCATAGATGAATGATCACTGTATCACTGTTGTCCCATTGCTCATCTATTTGCTCAAGCAGGCCCCAATAACGTCTCCATTCATCCCTGTCATGTTCAGGGTCAGGGGAATGAGGCCCATTATTGTTAGTGCTTCAAAAATTAACATAAATAAAAATATGGGTGTCATCCCATGTAATACAATTCTTTAAAAATCAACACATACCTAATCTATATTTTCATAAGAGCAAACTAATATATATGCCATTGTGGTGGAATTTAAAAACTAATGATTCCTTCAAGAAAATGAAACAACCGAGTGTCTATTCTGCATTTACAGAGTTAGACACTTGACTCTGAACTTCAGAGTTCCAGACGCTCTACTCAGAGGAGAGTTAGAAACTCTACTCTGAAAGCTGTCAGTCACAGCCCCTGCTCTCCAGCTGCTTGAGAAGGGCTAACCATCTTCACAAAAGAGAACAGACCACGTGTGAAAGCCATTCGGCCTGTGCAAGGGAGGGACAGAATGGAGGGGTGAAGCGGCGGGGTCAGGCAGGCAGGAAGGCAGGTCCGGGGAAGCCTTCTGGAATACTCAGTCTAGTGTGCCCAAGATTCTGACATGTATAGGCCAACCTGAAGGAACAAATGGAGGCAAAAGGCATGACACCGTGGGGCACACACTTGGAAAAAAAACCAAAACAGTTGCATTAGACTGGTTTTGGAGTACTTAACAAGGAGCAGAAAAAAAAAAAACTAAATGAAGAGGTACAGACATGTCTGGTACAGAGTACTTTATCAATAACTTTTAAATGTTAGTAATTGAAAAATAACAACAACAACAAAACCTTAAAAAATAAAGACACAATGAGGGGCGGGATCAATAGCACAGCGGGTAGGGCATTTGCCTTGCACGCAGCCAACCCCGGTTCGATTCCCAGCATCCCATATGGTCCCCCGAGCACCGCCAGGAGAAATTCCTGAGTGCATGAGCCAGGAGTAACCCTTGTGCATCGCTGGGCGTGACCCCAAAAGCAATAAATAAATAAATAAATAAATAAATAAATAAATAAATATACAATGAACAGAGAAACCTGGCCATTAAAGCAGCACTTTTTTTCCTATTCACTTTCAGTGGATGGATGCATTAGATAGAAATGACATTTAATGTTTCCTTTGGTCTTAAAATATCTAGGGCTTTTGTTTTATGTTTTTCAAAATCTTGGGATAGGGCAAGTTCAATTGGTGGCTAATGGCAGTGATGCAGCAATAGAAAATGGTTTGTGTTTCACTCTTAAATTTGTGGTCTCTAAATCACTAGCACACTGATAGTCCATGAGATTGAATGGCTTTTTATGTGACTGAAATTCGTCAATGAAATTCAAGTCTATGTTGTCAAAGCTTCAAAAGTATGAGGCTCATTTGGCATCTAATGATGCACTTCCTTCTACTTTTCATTTCTTCTCCGTTTTTGAGCACCAGGTCATTATTTTTTCTTTGCCCTAGAAGCACTACAAGGAAATGAGATAAAATAGTAAATCAATCATAGTGATGAAATCCCACTTAGATTCTCCCAAGCTCTGTAATACAGAAACTTCCTTCAGATTCTGTTTAAATGCAACAATACAAATTCTGAAATCTTCAGCTTAAATTTCATTATCCTCATTATTTGCCCTCAAATAAAAAGTCAACATTTCTACTTTGTTTGCTTTCTCCTAATAAAAAGACACAGAGTTTTACATGTAATTTGGTGGATTCATCTCATCTGTAAAATCTCTAGGGACTCTGATGCCACCATAGGCAGATCCAAGACCCCTGATTGTCACCAATTTTTTTTTTTTGGCCAAAGAATTAAGTTTCTCTAGAAAACCAGGTTACAAACCTTTTCGAATTCTAATCCTCATTAATGCTTTTCTCTTCAATAGAAAAACATCTCAGATGATGGACACTGTATTGTACTTAAGATCAAGTTCACAAATGTTCATGCATTTGGGGTTAATTTCTTTTTTTCCCCTCCCCTTGGGTTAATTTCTTTTCAAATGAATGATCATATTATCACTTGCCCTCATTTTCTGCTCAGAATACTTATTTAGTTAACTGTGTTAAGATGAGGAAACAAAGGTAGCTCAATAAAGGATGATGATGTTCGTGTCCTTTGTTCCCTCTTCTACTAGATGTGCCACAGTGAAAAATCTGGAATCTTAAAAAAAAATAAATTCTAAATCCACTGGCACTCAACATCTATTAGCAACAACAGTAACAACAAGTTCAAAATAAAATCAGCCCCAAGGGGTTCCTGACCCAGGGGATGGACTGTCTGGGGGAGGGGCCATGGGGGGGGGCTTCTCACCCTCCATTCCCTCTGCCATATATTCAGAAGGTGAAGACAAAGAAGCCAACTCAGATCTGCTTAAAGTGTCCAGAGAAAAAGAGAATGTATTTCAAGAAAATACTGGAATAACATAGGGTCAAACTGACATTGTTTTTCAGAGTATAGTCTAGAAGAAACAGTGTTTAAAGAGAGAGGTAAACAGAGGTCTTTCTTTAAAAAATAAATAAATAAATAAATAAATAAACCTTGAGCTCTTCCTGATTGACTTGTTCTTTTTAAATTGCTACAATAAAATGCGATGACCCTGGAGACAGCCAGAATCTGCCTTCCAGTCTAAAGGTCTCCTTTTAAATAGAATACTGGCACACCGACGCAGTCTGGCTGACGGCAGCGATTCCCTTGGTGAAGTGGCACGTTTGCGACCCCCATCACAGCCATCTTAACCGTTTCACAGCAAATTATTCAATTGTGCATCCCTAGGTGGCAACAAGAATACGCTCTGCAGCAATGGGTTTGCGTGGAAATCTAGCACAAGGCGGGGGTGGGGGGTGGGAATCGACACATTTGAGGGTGATCAACAGCTTGAGGTGTTGATTGGGCAGCTCCACGGGGGCTTTCTGATTGCCTGGGGGGGGTGGTGAGCGGGGGGGGGGGGGAGGGGGGGCAAACTCTCTTATGGTTACTGGGGCTATCCTAGGACAAACTGCTTGCTCGTAGGGTCAGACTGGCCCCAATGCCTATCCAGCCAGGTGTCTCCCAAAAGCTTGCAGAAAAAAAAAAAAAACCGGAATAGACCCACATCCACATTGATGCTTCCACCGCTACCTGTGCACCAGCGCAAAACATGCAGACCATCGCCCAGATCCTCACACCCCAACCGGTCCTGCGGGTAGGTAGGGCAGTGACAAGGAAAGAAATGATAGGGAACCCTGCAGGAACTGAGATTTCCCATGCCGGGGGAAGGACCCAGGTCACAGAGATAGCACCTGGATCGGTGTAGAGCTTTGCCCTTTCCAGGTCCTTGATAAAAATCAGCCAGGGAAGCAAAGGCAAGAGAACGGGAGCTGACGAGGGCTGTCGAGTCCACGGGCGCAACACGAGGGGAGATCAATGAAAGGACTGGCAGGAAACAGAGAGAGAAGCAGGGAAGGGGGGCTGTTCAACCCAGGCCAGACAACAGGAGGCTCGGTCAGAGTCCCCTCTCCGTAGAGACGCGGAAGAGCCCCGATAGTCTCGACGGAGCAGGTGTCCGACAGAGACCCGCACACAGGCGCCGAGTGGGAACCCAGCACGCGGGTGGGCTTCTGCAGAACCAGGAGCTCCGAGCACTTCCGAAGCCTGGAGTCCAGCTACCTGCAGCTCTCCCACCCGAAAAATAATCGCATAGACCGCCACAAAGTACCCGATTGGCTTTGCCTTCGGAACCCTCTGCAGCGCCTTAAGGGGTTGCACCCTAGAAACGTTTTGTTCTATTCTTTAAGACTCCGGGAGGCAGATCGGCGCCTTTGTCTGCGGGGTAACGACGCTCCCCCCGGATCCCCTGCACCCGGCGGAGAAGCCTCCCCAGCCAGTGCTCCTTTTCCTAAAGCAGAAGACGGCGAGGTCACTGTCCCCTCCTCTCGACCAGGCACTCCCCCGACCCCCCCACCTCGAAGGAGCCCAGCAGACCGCAGGGCGCAGGGTGACCCAGGCTGGAGACAGCCCGGCTGCTTACCTGCTCCCTGTCGGATTGGGGCAGCTTCCCGCGCTGCAGCCCTGGGCTACGGTGCCGGGGCTCGGACAGTGCTCGCGGGCAGCTCCGGGGACACCCCCAGCCCACCTGCCGGCTGCAGCTGCCGCTCCAGCCGCCGCGCTCCGGCTGCATGAAGTCATCCCCCGCCCCGCCGGATCGCCGCATTCCGCGCCAGCCGCGGGGGGAGCGCAACCTCTCCCGGCGGCGGCTCAGGGCGCCTGGAAACTGCACTCGAGGCCTCCCGTCTCTTTGCAAGGGGCAGATTTTTTCCCTCTTCATCTCCTTTTTGCAGATGCAGTGAGTCCAGGCGGTGGAAGGAGGAAGAAGAGCCCCACGCTTTTCTCTGCAGAGCGTCTTTCCAGCACGCGCTCCCCTGTCCCTCCCGCGGCTTGGACAGCTCCATTCCGCCGGGTGCGTTTCCCACCCTCTTCCTTAGCAGTATTGTTCATTTCGCTGAATTTGTGCTTGGGGACTGTCATTTAGGATAAACATGAACACACACACACACACACACACACACACACACACACACACACACACAACCTTTCTGCTGACTTTTGGCCCCCCTGCCCCACTGCCCCCCCCGACGCAGACACAGCCAAAGCCCTCAGTGGAGAAAACTGGGACCTTTCCCTGTCGCCTACGTAAGGAGAGGGGAATTCCCAAAGGAATGACCCGGTCGGCTAAGTGAGAGAGCACTCAAGGAAAAAGGGCGTGGGGGAGGATTTTGTTGGTGTTTCATGATGCATTTAGTGGGCAGATTTTCCCTCCAAATTCTCCCCTCTACCTCCCATCCGCACACCTCTGGTGACAGCAGTAGCATTTGATTTGGAAACCAAGAAGCATGATCCAAGCTAACAGATGGCAGGATCTTTCTCCGGAAACATTGATCAGAATTGTTCCTTAGTATAACCTAATTGTAAGCCAATGATCTTTGATCTCTCTGTCTCTTTCTGTCTCTGTCAGTCTCTCTGTCTGTCTCTGTCTCTGTGTCCTCTGTCTGTCTGTCTGTCTGTCTGTCTGTCTGTCTCTCTCTCCTTCACACCTAGGTTATGGCAGAGGTCTGTAGCTTAGGGCTCTAAAGTGGGTGGGGCAGGCAGGGGAAGGACCAATTTTCTCTTGGCACAAGTCTTTTTCCTCACTCATGAGCCATTCCCTGGTGGTATCTTGACACAAGCCTTTCTGTCTGACCGAAGCTGCCTCCCTGCTCCTCTTGCCTTCATTCTGGAATTCTTCATTACTAGATCTAGGTCAACTTTGCCATGTGGACTTTTGTCCTGGGACCTCAATTGTGTAATCCCAAAGAAGAGGGAAACGACTTGGCTCAATAAAGTGCTCCCATTCTCTTTCCACTGCTCAGTGCTTCTAAAAGTGGGTCGTAGTGTAGTAAAAAGTTTTCATCAAAAGGCAGTAAGAATTCTTGGCCCTTGGAGATGGAGATGGAGTAGGATGGAGTAGGTCCAGGGAGTAGGACGTTTGCCTTGCAAGTGGCCAACCCGAGTTCCATCCCCCAGCACTCCATAAGATGCCGGTCACTGCACCCCCTATTCCGTGACTCCTGAGTGCAGAGTTAGGAGTAAGCCCTGAGCATCACGGTTGTGCCCACCACTACCCCTCCACCCCAAATTAGGCTACTAATCTCACCATAGAGCAGTGGTTTCTTCTTTCTCCTTATTACCACCTCTTTTTTACTAAAGCAGATATTACAGGGTATGTAGGAACTGAATGGGAATATTATACCTTTAGTTTCAAGAACTTCTAAGTGAAATTAAGTTTGAGCATTTCCTTTAGATGCAAATAGTACAGGGGTTAAAGTGCTGCATTTTGGTCCAATCCCACCGCAAATGTAAACATAGGCAAAAAAATAATAATATTAAAGATATGTGTGACTATTTTTCCTATAACACTCTTGCCAATTGAAAGTACACTCAGTTTCCTGTTAGATTTTTTACAGATAGCTCAAAATATCACCATTATATTTTTTATTGTTTTAGATACACAAAAATATTAAAGTGATGATGTAGAGATCTCTTATGTACCATTCCACTTCTATTATTAATATCTTACTTTAGTCTGGTACTTTTGTAAGCAAATATTTAGCTACAATTGATGTATCACGTTAATTAAAAAATCTGTACTTTATTCAAATTTCCATTATGCTTTACATAATGTTCTTTATTCTATTCTTGGCTCCCACCGAGACTTATGAATGAGGAGGGAGGGGCTAAGTAATTAAGACCTCTGATAGGTTGTCTGTAGAACATACACGACCCCATTGGTCATTTTACACATGCACTTACACAGGACATAGCCAAACAGCAGAAAGAGCTGGGGAACGGGTGGTATGTAATCTATATAAGTGCAGGTCGCTGTGGGAGTGAGATAAGCAAGCACCCACACAGCGCAGACGCCACAGACACATTGGGAGTGGCAGACAGTGAGCAAATGGTTCGTGGTGAATGGGACAGATGGCAAGGAGGGAGGTGAGAAGGAGGTTCAGTGGTTGGGGTTGCTGTTTCAGATATGGAGGTTCCCGTTTCCACAGCGGCTGATGATTATATTGAAAAGTCAGCCTGCATGGTCCTGAGCGATAGCACAGCGAGTTAGGCGCTTGCTTTGTAAGAGGCTGACCCAGGTTGCATGCCCAGAATCTTATATGGTCCCCAGCGCACTGTCAGGAGTAATTACTGAGTGCAGAGCCAGGAGTAAACCCAGAGTGTTGCTAGGTGCACCGCCCCCCTAAAGGAAAGGAAGAAAGAAAGTCAGCCTGAGAATTAGACCTACCAGAGCCTTAGAGACTTGTAAAATAAAAGAGCGGTTACACTGAAGACATCTGCTAGTCCGCATGCTAATCTTACATGCCATGGTAGCCACAAGAACACACAGCTAGTCAGAATTCACTGTCCCAAAAAGCATGTTGCATTTGACATTACCCCTTGTCTCCTCTAGTATGTGACAAGTTCTCAGACTTAATTTTTTTTTTGCTTTATTTTTTTTTAAGTGGGGGTCTCACACCAGGTGATGCACAGGAGTTACTCCTGGTCCTGCACTCAGGAATTATTCCTGGCAGTGCTCAGCGGGCCCTATGGGATGCTGGGAATCGAACCCGGGTCGGCCGCGTGCAAGGCGCTGTGCTATTGCTCCAGCCCACTCTCAGACTTATTTTTGATGTCATCAAATATCTGTAGCTCAGTATTTTGTCCAGTGCCTCGCTAATGCAATCTCGTAGATCCTTTTGAATTGGTGAAGTTGGAGCTGTGCTTCCTGGGAGGCCACTACAGGGATCGATGACCATTCCCAGATCATACCAAGCGCAAGATACTATCAGCATTTATCATGGTTGGTGTTGGCCTGATCATCTGGCTGCTTCTCTGATAGCTGAATTATAGTCACCACCCTTCTGTTCTGCCTTTGCTGGCAGGAGAGAGTCACTGTGTAAAATCCTTAAGAAACAGACACTTAAGTTCCACATCTTTGAATACAGGGTGTGTTGGGCGTTTGCCTTTCATGCTGCCGACCCGAGTTCGATTCCTCCGCCCCTCTCGGAGAGCCCGGCAAGCTACCGAGAGTATCGAACCCGCACGGCAGAGCCTGGCAAGCTACCCGTGCGTATTGGATATGCCAAAAACAGTAACAATAAGTCTCTCAATGAGAGATGTTACTGGTGCCCGCTCGAACAAATCGATGAGCAACGGGATGACAGTGACAGATTGATTTAAAATTTTTACGTATTTGAATTTTCTATTTAATTTTTTGTACTTTGGGTAATTATGCAATGTTATGTGAATTCTTGATCAAGTTATGTGAGGTTTTGGTGATGGGGAAACTTTCTGTTGGCTCTTGTGCTCTTTTGGCATATTCACTTTGATCTTTGGGGTGTGTGTGTGTGTGTGTGTGTGTGTGTGTGTGTGTGTGTGTGTATTTTAATGTTTCCTTATTCCTTATTTTTCTGGTACTGTTTTCTATAGTTTCTGCCCAACTATTAAATCAACCTTAACTCTAGGGAGCTTTGATTCCTTTTGTTGGAAAATGGTAATAGTAATTAAGATCTGACTGCTGGTTATCCAAAAGGTATCATTTTGTTCAGGTCTCTTAACTGAGAATACAATGTACGTATATACATATATATATCATATATATCACAATCAATCACAATATCCCATTAATCACCCATTTCTCGGGCGGGCTCAGTAACATCTCATTTCGTCCTTTCCCTGAGATCTTAGAAGTCTATTTCGACTTGGCCCTCCTAAAGATGTTGCACTGGGGGCTCTTCAGGGTCAGGGGAATGAGATGCAGCTTGTTACTGGATTTAGCATATGAATACACCATGTGGAGCTTGCAAGGCTGTCCCATGGGGGCAGGAAACTCTCAGAAGATTGCCAGTTTCTCCCAGAGGGAGAAGTAGGCTAAAGATATTGCTTCTGAGAGCTTGCTTTTAAGTCTCTGGATGTTGGCCGTTGATGGGATTATATATATTCCTTTCTTGGTATATATATATATACCAAGAAAGGAAATTCACAAAAGTGAGTATAGAGAAATTTGCAGAGGCTTCGGGTCATCCTTGAAAAATAATAAAATAAAATATGTATACATTTAGTTGATTTGAGGAGCCCTGCAGATTTACTGCTTACCTACATTTCGTTGTAATGGTTGAATGGTTGCATGAAAAGACTCAGAGTAAAGCTGCAGAGAGTCAAAAGTACTTAAACAAGTATCTTCAATTTTTTTTTTCTCTCAAACTGCCACTTCTTCATCCCTCAGATGGTTGCTGCCTAGGAGTAGCACTGTAGCACTGTTGTCCCGTTGTTCATCAATTTGCTCGAGCGGTCACCAGTAACGTCTCCATTGTGAGACTTGTTGTTACTGTTTTTGGCATATTGAATACGCCACATGGAGCTTGCCCGGCTCTGCCTTGTGGGCAGGATACTCTCGGTTGCTTTCTGGGCTCTCGAGAGGGGTGGAGGAATTGAACCCGGGTTGGCCATGTACAAGGCAAACACCCTACCCAAAGTGCTATCGCTCCAGTCAGATGTGTGTTTGTGCCTGGGTATATTTCTGTGTGTTTGTGTGTATTTGTGTATTTACGTGTATATGTCTGTGGGTCTCTGTGAATGCATGTGTATTTGTGTCTGGGTATATTTATGTCTCTGTGTATATGTGTGTCTATTTGTGTGTTTATGTGTGTGTGTGTCTCTGTGTGTAAAATTGTGGTGTTTATGTGTATCTGTGTATGTATGTTTGTGTATCATTGTGTGTACATGTCTTCATGTATATTCATGTTTTTCCGTGCATGTCTGTTGTGTATACATGTGTCTATATATTTGTCTCTGTGTATGTGTATGTTTCATAATGCATGTCTCTCTGTTCGCGTGAGTGTCTCTGTGTGTCTGGGTGTGCGCGCCTGTTTGTGTCTGCGTCTGTGTTTATGTATATTTTGATGTGTGTCTGTGTCTGTGCATGAGTGTGTCTGTCTCGATATATGTCTGTATGTCTTTATGGGAAATGTCTTTGTGGGAAATGTGTGCATGTTTCTGCATGTGTCTGTTTTTGTGTTTATATATGTGTGTGTCGATGTACCTGTGTGTGCATTTGCATCTGTACACAAATAAAAAAATATATTTTTTCTGTGTCGGTGTGTACAAGGTAAAAATATTCTTGCTTCAGCCCAGATGTTAGGAATTCTCTTATGCCCCTGAGGCATATGCTTTGTTTCTTTTTCCACCTTTTCTCCTCCTCCCTCTGCCCCACCTCTTCTTCCTCTTCCATCTTTATCCTCTTGCATCCTGTGCAGGGCAAGTAAGTACTCTGCCACAGAGCTACATCTCTGGCCCTTTTGACATAATAAAAGTTTTTCTTTCAGTTGGAGTTCCCTATAGTACTAGTAAAAAATGAAATTGATACGGGGGACAAGAGGAAGCAACCAATTAGAACTCTCTGGATGAGAGTTTTAACTCAGCACTCAGCCTTAACTCTGATGGTATGGTTTATTTTTTCCCTCCATACAGTGATGATTTTTTAAAATTCAATGATACTAATCAATTTGCATAATCATATCTATAAATGTTTTCTATATGTAATCATCTATACCTACCTTGAGCTAAATATGAGTGCATGCTGATGAATCCAACTCTATTTAATTAACAAATAAATCGTAATTTTCTCCTCTTGATTATATGTAAATGTCTAGAGTGATAAATGTGGTCTCACTATTTACCATCCATTTAACTTAACTGTTCGGCTGCATGCATAGCAATATCAAAACTGCAAATTTGTTCCCCTTATGTCACTATTTTAAAGTGTAATAAAGAAATCTTAACCTTAACTGCTCTGGCAAAACTCTGTGAAAGGATGCCTCAATCAAGTGAAGACCCCATTCAAAGGTCCAGCAGGCTGAGATCCTCCTTGCTATGGAATCAGCTGTGCCCCGGGGGGCTCTGAGGACCCCCATCACTCCATCCTGCCACAGTTCCTAGGACAGGCCTAGGTACCCTGCTTCTCAGTCTGGCCCGACAAGACAGACATTCTATGCCCTTGACACCCAAGTTCCTAGAACTGACTGTTTTCCCAGGTTGGACTAAAATTATTTGACTATCTTTAAATGAGTGACTCAGAACATTTTGTAGTCGATCCAATGAATGAAGGAGGAAGGAAGGAAGGAAGGAAGGAAGGAAGGAAGGAAGGAAGGAAGGAAGGAAGGAAGGAAGGAAGGAAGGAGGAAGGAAGGAAGGAAGGAAGGAAGGAAGGAAGGAAGGAAGGAAGGAAGGAAGGAAGGAAGGAAGGAAGGAAGGAAGGAAGGAAGGAAGGAAGGAAGGAAGGAAGGAAGGAAGGAAAAGAAAAAGAACAAGTGAAAAGGATGCAAGCGAGTGGGTTGGGGACATATGGTGATGAGGGCAATAGAGAGAGCAGTGAAACAAGGACTGGGTAGATATTAGAGAGAAAAGAAACTGCCCTGCATAGAGGGTGAATGAACTGTTCCATACCTGATAGATGCCCATAGTGATAGCTGTGTTAAACATTCTGCCTGTCTCTGCTTTGACATCTGGCGTTCCTCAGCCTTAATAAAATGATATAAATATTCTTTCTCCCTGGGTGCAGTTATAGAAAGTGGGAAAAGTCACCTATTGTTGAATTCCCTCTCTTGGTACCCCTCCAAAATTATAGGAGTCTCTGGCCTTCTTCCTTTCTTTTATGTTCGAATAAAATCTGTTTGGGTCCTACCATTTTCTTCACATCTCTTGCTTCTAATCTTCAGTGACCAGAAACAAGAACCATTTCTAGGTAACATTGACCTGGGAGCATCAGGCAGGGATTGCTCCAGGTGCAAGGCAAGAGGAGTAGACCCAGTCTCGGCCTCGCCCCCACCCAGCCTTTCACTTCTTGTCCGTCTCCAATGAGCTGGACAAAGCTTTTCATGCACCAGCCTCTGAGCTATGATCTTTCCCTGCTTTTCCTAGTTCATTTCTGCGGGCCTCAGTGCCCTCTCAGTTACTTTACGTGGATTTCTGAAATCTCTGGGATTAAGGTGGTGGCTCCTAAGGGAAAATTTGGGATATAACTGAGTCTCTGATGGTCTGTTGGGAGCATCTCTGGGGAGGCTTAGAGTCCACAGGCTGGAGATTTGTTAGAGGCAGAATCTGTCTGCTGTAACTATAGCTCAAAATGCCCAAGTGTGCCCAAGTGTCTCCAAACAAAACAAGTGCTGGAGTGCATGTTTTGAGTTCAAGAAATCCCAGGAGCACTGAGCCAGAAGTACCTTCTGAGCACCACCAGCTGGGCTCCCTAAACAAAAAAAAATATCCAAACAATAGTCAGAGTAGATATTTGAACTTTTCCTTTTATTTGTCAGAGCAGAAGGAAGTAAGTGTGATCACTTGGGAGCATCTCAGAGCATATTTTATTATCCTTCCTCGCATAGTTTCCATTCTGTAAAGCCAGATTCACTGCAAATATAGTCTGTTTAATTGAGTCTATTTAATTGAGTATAGTCAGGACAACTTAGGCTTCTTTATCCATCAAAATATTCTTGCAAGTTGCCTTTTATTCAAAGATAATCTTTTGATTTGCTAGAGAAAAGATAAAAATTAAAGATAATTTATTGGGAGAATTTTAGAAACTACAGAATTTAGAATTTTGGAAACTATAATGTGACGAGAAGCACAAAACGATAAGGAAAAAGAAATGTCTAATGTCAATATGTAGGGCTTAAATCTGGCTTCTTGAAACTTGAGATATATAAGCATGTAGGAAATTTAATGTGTAAAGATAAGTGTGGTAAAAGGACCTATCTTCCTTCTTCCCACCGTCCCTCCTTCCCTCCCTCCTTCCCTCCCTCCTTCCCTCCCTCCCTCCCTCCCTTCCTCCCTCCCTCCCTCCCTCCCTCCCTTCCTTCCTTCCTTCCTTCCTTCCTTCCTTCCTTCCTTCCTTCCTTCCTTCCTTCCTTCCTTCCTTCCTTCCTTCCTTCCTTCCTTCCTCCCCTCCCTCCCTCCCTCCCTCCCTCCCTCCCTTCCTTCCTTCCTTCCTTCCTTCCTTCCTTCCTTCCTTCCTTCCTTCCTTCCTTCCTTCCTTCCTCCCTCTTTCCCTCCCTCCCTCCCTCCCTCCCTCCCTCCCTCCCTCCCTCCCTCCCTCCCTCCCTCCCTCCCTTCCTCCTACTCTCTCTCCCTTCCTTCCTTTTGCCCTCTTCACATCCTGCTGTGCTTAAGGATTCCTCCTGGTTCTATCAGGGATCACTCTTAGTGGGGATCAAGATGGGGGTCCAACCCCGTTTGACTGTGTGCAGGGAAGTTCCTTACTCACTGTACTGAATCTCTGGTTCTGAAAGACCATTTTAGACTCTAACTTTTAACTGCAAAATCGTGACCCCAAATCACTAATCTCTGGGTCATGACCTTGAGATCTGCAATTGTTTTCTCAAATGTTCTGGGATTATTGATGAAATGACCTAATGGTGTATGACCTTCAGCAAGGGACCATGGGAAATCAAAGCCCAGGGCCTCATGTGCCCAAAGCTATGGCATCAGAACCGCCCCTTTAGGTTTGGAAGCCTGTCCCGAAGAGCTCATTTAAATGCCATCAGGATGGGTAACTGAGCATCTAGAATCTCATTAGCTGCCATAAACAATTTAATAGAGATTAGCTTCTCAAATTTATTGTGGAGATGCGGTGATTTGGCCTCTGCATCTGTCACTGAATGGCTGCCAGCTCTCTTGTCCTCACCACCCCATAGATGTCTGACTAAAGAGGAGAATTTGGTCTACCAGGAACGAAAAGGGCACTTGTGGACAGTGATCAGTACTGTGGTACATAATCCTAATTTATGAGGAAGAATAGGAAAGTAATTTCCATAATATTAGTAGTTTGGAGGGAGAGAACTCTCCTAGACTTAGAAAGATGGATCATGTGCTATAGAAATATATTTTATGACAGTGTTTATTCTTTCAAAGAGGTCAGGAAGTATTTTATATAAAATATATACAAATGTACTTCAAGGATAATACAGTGAGAGCAAGATAGTCGAATTCAGAAAATTATAGATAAAATAAGAACTTCCTACTCTAGGCTTGCCCTTCAAGCTCGTGTTCGGCCTTGTAAACCTCTCACTTGCTTATCTCTATCTCTCTGCCTTTGCCACGCTGGAGTAGACTTGTTCCCTCTTCAACATGTACTTTCTCTCTTTCCGCTCAGATCTTCCTATGTAAGTTTCAATAAAAACTATCTTGCTTCACAAAAAAATAATTTTCCATTTGAATATTAATATTAAAACGAACAGTGTCCCTCTTGGAGACCCGGGAAGCTACTGAGACTATCTCGCCTGCACGGCAGAGCCCGGCAAGCTACCCATGGCGTATTCTATATGCCAAAACAGTAACAACAAGTCTCACAATGGAGACTTTGCTGATGCCAGCTCAAGCGAATCGATGAACAATGGGACAACAGTGCTACAGACAGTGCTACATTTTAATATTAAAGCACTGATACAAAAGTACAAGAGAAATCACTTATAAAGATTAGCATTAGATGTTACATAACATAGCAGATAGAGTAGAAATAGGGCAATGGGAAGAAGGAGGAGTAACTGCAAAAAGAACACCATCTTTCTTCAGATCAGAACTTCTTAAATTCTTTCTGTCCCTGGATTCTTTTTGACCAAGAAATGCAAGGAGTGAGCGCTGCCGAATATCTCAGGATCATTGAGTGCTTGTTTTTGAGTTAATCTTTGGTCATTGCAAGTTCATAAATATTTTACTGTTGCCAAATTTTTTTGACACCCCCTATTCAACGGTACAAAACCATATGGGGCTGCAATTCAGTTTCACAAGGGAGGCCTTGTCAGTGTTGGAAAGCCATCTGGTTTTTAATGGTAATGAGTCGGTCTATAATGCCAGATATAACAACTATATTACGATAATTGAAACTTTGGAGTTGGGAAATGTTTATTTGCCCAGCTGAAATGCCTAGAAAATGACTTGCAATACATTTAATGAATGGTATCTGGTTTCTTCACAAATAACCTTTTAAAGCAAGTCATTGCTGTGCAATAATGAAATAAAAAAGTCTACTTCAACAATGCTGTATGTTTTTAACCTCATCTTTTTGGTGGATAAGGGCTGGACTACACCTGGCAGTGCTTAGGGCTTACTCCTGGCTCTGTGCTTAGGGGTCATTCCTGGCAATTGATAAAACTGATAAATCCCTTCTACAAGAATTGTACTTTCCCAAAACCAATTGTAATCAGCAGACTATTAAAAGTACTTTAATAAAGGTATGTGTTTATCATTTTAATAAAAAAAGAATATTCAATTTCTTAAATTCAATTTAGGCTGAAAGACAGGACAATTAGACTGGTTTTAAAAATGAATTTTCATGAATTATTTGGTTATCAGGCAAGTCAATATTCTTTTGTTCAACAGACATGGACAAAGAAGCAAATATGTCCTCATTTCCAAGTACCAGAGATAAAGACTAGCAAGTAAATCTCTATTAAAATCTCTGTGTTAAAATTATGAAAGGAAGAACTCGCTAGAAAATGTGATTAGAAAGACAATTGAGTTAGTGTTCATTTCAGGTCTTTCAGGCTGTGGTAAAGCACAAGTTTTGGGGATTAGCCATTTGTTTTTTGTACTTGCTGAACTAGCAATGCCTATCAAATCTTAGCGGAGACAAGAAAGAGACAGTTGGCTATACTTCTCTGAAATCCAGGGCAGGGAAATGTCATGGTAATTGATGCAATTTAGTGAGTTATCATAATATGGAGAGTATGAAGATCTTTATATCACTTTGGAATTATGTATCGGTGCAGAGAGTGGATACCAAAGGATAGCTGAAGAGGAGAAACACTAGTTTCAGAGGCGCTGTTGCAGAAACAAGTGTGCAAAAGTGTTAGAAGGAAGAGGTAATGCTTATTATTTCTAAGCTGCTAGTAGTTTGAGGAAAAAATAATTCCATATAATATTTGACAGGAGGAAAACTAATAAGCTTGATGAAATGATTTCCGGTAATAATGAGGACACTGATAATGTGACGGTTGGTGGGAATGATAAACATTTGAAATATTAATACTCTGTGAATGCATTGGATTTAAGAGAACCAACATTTTATAAAAATTAGGGGAGAATAGAAAGTGTAAACATCAAGAAGAGCTATATTAAAAAATAGCTTTGCTATTAAATTTATGGAGCTGGAGCGATAGCACAGGGGTAGGGCATTCGCCTTTCATGCTGCCGACCCATGTTCGATTTTTCCGCCCCTCTTGGAGAGCCCAGCAAGCAACCGAGAATATTGCGCCCATACAGCAGAGCCTGACAAGCTATTCATGGTGTATTGGATATGCCAAAAACAGTAACAATAAGTCTTGCAATTAGATACGTTATTGGTGCCCGCTCGAACAAATCGATGAGCAACGGGATGACAGTGATTAAACTTACATGGCAACCGGCCAAATGAGAATGGATTGTGGGAATATGGAAAGTTTTTATTTTTCATTAAAAAATTAAAAACTTGTGTCATATCTCTATAATAGGAACATATAACAGAGAGCATATAGCTGATGATGTAGTGAAGTGAAAATACACTCAAAGAGAATCCTTTGATTATGTAAAGAAAGGTATCTAGTACAGAATATAGGTTTGGGCTTTAGAATAAGGACTAATATTTATTCCCCTAAAGTGGGGGGGAAAGAAAAGTATAAAGTATTGGACAACCCAAATTGTTTGGTGGACTTGATGTTTAAGTTCGTGGAGTTCAGGTTCTACTTCTGTTCTCAGTGAAATAAGGAGCAGCTGAGAGTTTGGTGAGAAAAGCTATCAAAGGTTTCCCAAGTATCAACAGTTCACATAGGTTTCATAATTCTGCATTTAAATGAGAATAAGTGCAAGGCTTGAATTTTTTTTCCCCACTGTTAGCTGTTTGACATAGGTGACATGCTACAAAGGCTCTAGTTCTCTAGTTACTTGAAATTAACATTGTCAATCCATAATTGAGAGGACCGGGTATTTAACAGAGTACTTAGCAGAGTCTAGAAAATGGCAAGATTAAAAAAAATTTTTTTAATTGAATCACTGAGATAGAGCATTACAAAATTGTTCATGATTGCATTTCAGTCATACAATGTTTTAACACCCACACCTCCTCCTGGTGTAATTTTCCAGCACCAGGGATCTCAATTTCCCTCTCACCCCTCAAGGCACCCCCACCCCAGCCTGCCTCTATGGCAGGCACCTCTCTTCTCTCTCTCTTTCTCTTTACATAATTTTTTTGGAGATGAAGCTTTATTTATCTTCAAAGAGATATTTCTGTGATACTCCCGATTATAACTGTCTATGATATTGAAATTTTGTTTTGGAGGGAAGCAGATTGGACCACATTTGACAATGGGCAAGGGGCACTCCTGGTTCTGGGTCCAGGATTCACCATTGGTGGTACTGAGATTATATGTGGTGCTGGGAATTAAACTGGGTTTGACCATGCACAGGGCAAGTACCTTGATCCCTTATTATCCCTATGGTTCTGTGGACATTCTATTTTGTTTCTAATGGTGTAGTTGGGGATGTAGCTCAGTTGACGTGTGAGATCCTGAGATTAATCCTGGCACCAAAAAAATAGGGGGGGGGGGCTGGAGTGATAGCATAGCGGGTAGGGCATTTGCCTTGCATGCGGCCGACCCGGGTTCTAATCCCAGCATCCCATATGGTCCCCTGAGCACCACCAGGGGTAATTCCTGAGTGCAGAGCCAGGAGTAACTCCTGTGCATCGCCGGGTGTGACCCAAAAACAAAAAAAAAAGGGGGGGAGGGAAGAAAAAGAAATTAAACATAAAGAAAATGCATATTATGTTCAAATATATATTCTAATTCATTTCTCTAGAATTTGGGTTAAATCTTGCTCTTGATTCAATTTCCATTTTTCCATTTTTCTCCTCCACATCACTAGTATTCTTGCCAATATTACTTAACAGCATATATGATGCACGTTTGCCCCCTGGTGGAATATTATGGAACTGTCATGATGATTTGTTCATTGTTTTTAATATGGGAAAAGGCAGATATTGCTAGGCAAGGGTTATAATTTTTGAAAGAAATGTTGAGAGTAACCCAGAGATATGAAGGTAGCAGAATTTTAATTACGCTTTTAATAGCTTCAAATTCATAATTATGGCAAAAACTCTTTAACTGCTTCGGGAAAAAGATGGGAATCAGTAAAAATGTGACTCGTGTGTGTGTATGTGTGTGTGTGTGTGTGTGTGTGTGTGTGTGTGTGGTGGAAGAGTGTTGGAACACACCCAGAAGTCTTGGGGTCACATGAGGACATACCCAGAGGATCATTCAGTGCTGGGATTGAATCTGGGTAGGTTTCACGCATTGTAAGTGATTTACCTCCTAGATTATATCTCCAACCCATGACATTCTTTTGAAATATACAAACACAGCATTATGAAAAGCGTATAGTTTTACCTTATTTAAATTTCAAAAGGCTTACTCCTTGCACCTTAAGTGAGAAGAGCGAGATGACTTTTCTAAAATTATTCTAAGATTATGTTAATATGAATATAAATATAAAGATTGCCTTGGATTTATCTTGCTGCAGATAGTTACCAAGAGTGTCCTGCCTGCACAGCAGAACCTGGCAAGCTCCCCGTCGCGTATTTGATATGCCAAAAACAGTAACAAGTCTCACAATGGAGACATTACTGGCGGCCGCTCGAGCAAATCGATGAGCAAAGGGATGACAGTGAGGATGGTGACAGCCTATAGTTAGACAAATAATGAAAAATCCATTCTTGGGAGTCTGTGAATATTGGTGAGTCTAACCTTTTATTATAAGTTTCTATAACATAGTAGAAAAATGGTTTCAAGTGTTTATGTTGTTATGACTTGTCTTCTAGCAAGCAGAGGGTGTCTTCTAACAATCATATTATTATGTTCACATCTTCAGTAATTGGGGAAAGCATTATTGAGCACTTACTATGTGCTTGGCACTATTTTAGATTTTGGGAATAAACCAATTTTATTTCTTTAAAGACTAATATACAGAACAAAATTCCAATAAGGGTTATACATTTTGTTGCAGATATTTGTATGTGACAGAAATGTAAGCAAGTTATTTTAAGTTCATTCTAGAGGATTAGTTCAGAAGGAGTAGATCTCAACTGTCTCACAGATCCTTAACAGATAAGTGAGAACTAGAGTGGAATGACAACACTATATAGCCTTGTAAAGAAAATATACATAGACATGATCTTGTGTCTGGTTCACTCATTATTCAGGGATAATAAAGTTAGTTTTGGTAGTTTGATCATCATCTTCATCCTAATAATATTTCTTGTCGTGCAGTCAAATTAAATGCTTAGATGTAGTGCTAAGTGTTTCATATCATCTACTTAAGAGTTAATATAATTTTAGTTTTATGCAGATGAAGGTTTAGAGACATCAGCTGTTTATTCAACTATAGATCTGTGCAGTTCTTTTGTTTTCTTTTGTTTTATTTTCTTTTCTGTTTGGGGGGCCACACCTACTGTCACTCATGGCTTACACCAGGCTGTGCATTCAGGGATCGTTTCAAGCAGGCTCAGAGAGATAATACAGGGGTTAAGGCTCTTGACATGCATGTGAGCAACTCCAGTTACATCTTTGGCAGAGCATGTCCCTCTGAACACCACTGGGAATGAACTCAGAGCCAGGACTGGCCCCTAAGCCACTGGATTTGGCCCCAAGAAAAAAACAAATAGAATGAAACATTTGCCTGTCAGTTGCTGAATTTAAATCTGAAATTTTAGGCAATGAGTTATTAGGTCTTAGAAATTTTGTTTGTCTTTTTAACATAAAATAGTAAAGAAGCCCTTATAGTTTTAAAATCCTGCACTTCACACATACTATGCTAGTGTGGTCAGGGAAGTAAAATGATTGGAATCTCAAATGCATGCCCTAACTGAAGGAACAAGGGTTAGTTGGAAAAGAAAAGAAGGCATCTAAGCATTGGCTTTAAATCATTTTAGGAATTTTCTATTTTTAAAATAGGTCAAATGTTTCATATGAAAGATTTCAGATCAATTAACAAAGATTTTTGATCAATTAACAAAAGGTCTGGTCAAAACAACAAACATTTTATCAGGTAGAATCATTTGACAATAAGATAAACTGTTTTTTAAAATCAAGCCACAGAAAGTTTTAGAAGCTGCTGAAGTTAAAAATTTGGAAAAGTAATCACAAAAGGACTTTGTAGTGAGAGAGTTTTATAATTTCATGGTTTTCGAAGTCCTCATAGATTTTTGTGTAGCTCATGCATTCTATTCATTGTGATATTGAGTTATGTCTTGATATAACCATTCAAAATTAGTTCCTTTTTCCTCACTGATTTCATAATTTTCTTAAACCAAAAAGATTTCCTTCATAAGGAAATAAAAAAGAGTTTTAGAAAGAATGCACTAAATCCTGGAAAAAGACTCATCCGAATAGCATCTTGTGGTGTTCCGGGGTGGTGCTTTGCTCGCTTGAACATTCATGCTTAAGCCTTGACACTGTTCCACATGCCGAGTGTAATCCTGGAGATACTATCCCGGTGACCCCAGCACCACGCCAATACATAATTCACTAACACATGAGGAGATACCCAAGGCCCCACCTGTGTCACCTCAGAGCAGCAGGAATGATCCATATGAAAAAGATGGGAAACAACAAATGTCGGTGAAGAGTACCGCACCACATTTGATGGGGTTCAAACAGTAGGCATCCAATCACAGAGGGAATATATAGAATATATATATATATATATATATATATATATATATTACTGTATCACTGTCATCCCCTTGCTCATTGATTTGCTTGAGCAGGCACCAATAAAGTCTCCATTGTGAGACTTGTTACTGGTTTTGGCATATCGAATACGCCACAGGTAGCTTGCCAGGCTCTGCTCTGCGGGCGAGAAACTCTCGGTAGCTTGCTGGGCTCTCTGAGAGGGGTGGAGGAATCAAACCTGGGTTGGCTTCATGCAAAGCAAATGCCCTACCCGCTGTGCTATCACTCTAGCCCATATATATATATGTATATTTACATATATATATTTACAGATATATACAAAAGTTTGCAAGGCTCAACTTTTAACAACATGTTAGTGATATCTTATAGAAGGTCTTAATGGCCCCTGTAAAAATAGAACAATCTTCACACTCTTTCCTCAATGGATACCTCTTTGTAGCATTTTCATAACAAACAATACAAAATATATTATTTTAGTTCTGCTTTGGGACAGGGATTGGGGTTTATCATGGAAACATCCCAAATATAGTGGTGGGAAGATCTGATGGTGGTGAGGTTGGTGTTTGAATATTAAATGTAATCAAATATTGTGAACTACCTTCATCATCATCATCATCCCTTTGATGGTCAATTTTCTCGAGCGGTCTCAGTAATGTCTCCATTTGTCCTAGCCCTGAGATTTTAGAAGCCTCTCTTTACTTGTCCTTCCCAACGGTGCCTCATAGGAGGCTTTTTCAGGGTCAGGGGAATGAGACCCATCATTGTTACTGGTTTTGGCATATGAATTTGTCACGGGGAGCTTGCCAGGCTCTCCCATGCGGGCACAAAACTCTCAGTAGCTTTCCAGGTTCTCCAAGATGGAGAACTAGGGTATAAGATGTCGTGTGACTGCTTTGTGGCCGAGCTTCCAGGAACTTGGTTTTATAGTCTCTGGATATTGGCTGTTGATAGGATTACATGGCGCCTGGGGCAGTTTCTGGATGTGACTGCCTGGCTACTGGAAAATGGGGAATCTGGGTGGAAGAGGCCCGGTCCCAATCTGAGCAGGCTTGGAGATCTCAGCCCCGTATCCTGAACTCCATGTATTAATTAACCTTACGTAAAATGTTTGTTAACCACTATTCCTAGAGACACATCTGGGGCATGAAAAATACCTTCTATTAAGTCCACTTCCTGTATTTTTTCCAGGTACGTTGACATTCATGATGTTAATTCAACATTCGTGAACAACCTTATTAAAAATTTTTAAAAAATTATAAAGACTTGAATAAAATAAATAAATAAATAATAAATAAATAAATACATAAAAATAAAAAAATAAATGTTGATGAGTAGGTAGAGGAAAGGAAACACTATCGGAGGCAACATAATTTTGTTTGCTTGTTTTTTTGTTTGTTTGTTTGGGAACCACATCAGACTGTATTCAGGGCTTACTCCTGACTATACTCTAAGGGATCACTCCTGGTGGTGCTTGGGGACCACCTGGAAAGCCAGGGATTTCCTATATGACTGAAGCTGGTCGGCAGCATGTGAGACAAACACCTTACTTGCTGTACTGTCTCTCAGGTCCCCAGGTGATGGACATTTATTTTCCATCTGTAGAAATCACTATTGAGAATTCTTTAAAAAAATGGAAATTCCATATAACCCAGTGATACTACTTTTAGGCATTAATCTGAAGAATATGAAAACACTAGTTTGAAAAAAAAATTATTTGCACCAGGGTAGGAGAGAGATAGTTCTGGGGTGAGGACATTCACCCAGTACTCCATATGGTTCCCAGAGCCCTGTCAGGAATGATCCTGGAGAGCAGAGACAGGAGTCATCCCTGAGCAAAGGAGTGACACAACACACATGAACACATACATACACACACACACACTCACGCACCTACTTATTCAGAGCAGCGTTATTCACAATAGCCAACACATGGAATCCAATTTAATTTTCTTCAATAGATGTCTGAGTAAAGAAACTGTGAAATATTTATACTCAACGGAATATTAGTCTGCTGTCGGGTAGGGCATTTGTCTTGCATGCAGCTGACCAGGATTCAATTCCTCCAACCCTCTCGGAGAGCCCGGCAAGCTACTGAGAGTATCTCGCCTGCACAGCAGAGCCTGGCAAGCTCCCCATGGCATATTCGGTATGCCAAAAACAGTAACAACAAGTCTCACAATGGAGACGTTACTGGTGCCCACCCGAGCAAATTGATGAGCAACGGGATGACAGTGACAGTGATACAGTACTAAAATATTGAAAACCTGTCACTTGGGACAACTTGAATGAAAAGTGAGGTTATTCTGTGTGAACTAAGTGAAAGACTACTGAATGGTTTCAGTCATATAGGAAATCAAATGCACTAATGGAAACAAGTTAAAAAAAATACCAAACAACCTAACTCCAAGAGTTTACTAGAGGGAAAGTGGGGTGTCTGGGTGGTATGGGAGGAGAGTCTTTTTTGCTTGAGAGGTGGAAGTAGAAGCTTACTGGTGGGTACAGTAAATTGTATACACAAATGAAGGTTTTAAGCTGCACTGTAGCACTGTTGTCCGTTGTTCATCCATTTGCTCGAGCAGGCACCAGTAATGTCTCCATTGTGAGACTTGTTACTGTTTTTGGCATATCGAATACGCCACAAGTAACTTGTCAGGCTCTGCTGTGTGGGTGGGATACTCTTGGTAGCTTGCCGGAGGGAAGATGAGAGGGATGGAGGAATCGAACCCATGTTGGCCGCATGCAAGGCAAACGACCTACCCGCTGTTTTAAGCTATATCTCTAAAATCCAGAATATTTTAGATCAATGTTAAATAAATTAAAAAACACTGAAAAAATCATGTCTAGTAGCAAATTATGATAAAATCACAATGAAGACAGTTTGAATGCAGAATAAATTTGTATTATATATTTTACATATATTAACTAATATATAATATATAAATGTTAAATATGCATATTAATATATTATACTAAGTGTTTATCTATACATGCATATATTTGTGTGTAATGTATATATATGTACACATCTGAAGCGCTATGTATATATTTTACATAGTGACTATTAAGAGATAATACTGTTTTGTTTATTGTAAAAATATTTACTAAATTTTCTATATTATAGTTAGCATTTCTAAATTCTCTAAAGCAAACATGCTTCCTCAGTAAATTTTAAACATAATAAACATGATTCTTAAGGAAATTAATAGCTAATTTCAGAGGAGAAAATTGGCTTTCCTTATATTTGCTATTTGTGAAGATACACACTTGAACATTGCCCTCTCTTCAAGGTATATATTTATATGAATACACACATATATGTACATATATACATACTCATACAAATATCATTAATATTGTTAGGTTAGTCTTTTGTTTCCAGTCCTTACATGAGAAAATCAGGAAGATAGTATACTTTCCTTCCAAAATATTCTTCTAATTAGTTTTATTAATGACATGATAGACTAGACATTTCCACTGGACTTTAAGGCTATGGTAATAAATATTTGCCAGAAACTGGAATCAAGACTTTTATTAATTTGTTTTTGTTTTTGTGTCACACCTGGCTGTGCTAAGGACTTACTTCTGGCTCTGCACTCAAGGATCACTCCTGGTGGTGCTTGGGGGACCATCTGGGGTTGGGAGAAGAATGCAGGTTGGACACATGCAAGACAAATGCCCTACCCACTAATCCATCACTAGAATTATGCTTTTAAACTGCAATTCTACCTTTAAGAGGTAGTATGTCAACATGATTAAGCATGAAAATCAGAATCAGAGATATCTGGATTCAGTCTAAATTTGTTACTGAGAATTTTTTGAACCTTAGTTAAGCCATTCTTTTCCTTTATGCCTCAATTTATTCAATTTATAAATAGGATAGTTCAAAGCAGTGACATTTAGAGTTAATGAAAAAATTGCAACTAAACACCTATATTTCACTGGGCACTAATAGACATGAAGCATTCACTAACATTTTAGTTACTTTTCTCTGCTATAGGCACATTTTGTTGATTTTTCATTAGGTCGAGAAGTATATTTTACCTTAAAGGTGAATTTCTAAATTGTCTACTAGTAAGGCAATTTAAATATCTAAATATTATAGAATTTGAATTGTTGAGCAGCAAACAAATGCTTTTCTTAATAGCCACAAATAAAAGTATATTAGTTATGAAATAAATTACCAGAATATTTTTTGTTTCAGTGCACTGCACTCCCTGGTATTCGGGACTAAGTCTTGGTTCTGTGCTCAGGGGATCATATGTATGTCAGAGATTGAACAGGGCTTGATTGTGTGCAAAGAAATTGCCTTAAACCGTGTAGTATCTCTCCCAAACGTTTTGTTTGTTGCCTTTCATTGAATCCTTTCATTAATGGAAGGAGGGATCAACATTTTATTTATTTATTAATATTATTTGTTTGGGGGCCACATGCTGCTATATTCAGGGCTTACTCCTGGTTTTGCTATCAGAGCTCACTCTTGGATGTGCCAGGTGGGGTGCCAGGAATAGAACTGGGATGGGTCACGAGCCAGGCAAATGTTCTTCCCCCCTGTAGTATCTCTCTGGCCTCAAACATTTTATACAATTTCAGAACCAATGACATAGCTACTCTAATTTTAGAATTGAAGATTAACTGCTTTAATTGATATCCTAATGAACAATTTTTGAATGACTTGGAATGAGACAAATGGTTCTTTGGCTGAAAAGAGATAAAGAAACTTAATGCTGCTAGAGAGAGAAAGATAAAGAACGCGGCAAGCAGGATTATTTGTCTCTCTGGAGATTATTTGTCTCTCTGAGAGCACAGCTCAGGTACTAGAGCTGTGCTAAGGGAAACTACAACACACCTTCTTTTTTTCTAATTTGAAAAGAAGAGATGCCCTACATTTAAATATCTGGAGTATATCTTTCACTTCAGAATGAACCTCACTAATTATCTCAAGAGAAAGAGAATTAAAGTGACCTGAAATAAAGTCCTTTTACAGTGTTAAATTAAACTAATTATGTGACTAACAGGAGCCTAATGGGTTCAAGAGTTATCCTCCTGAAAAACTGGTCTTTTCATAAAAAAGAATAGACTTCCAGTGAGATTTTGGCAGTAGCAGTACAGCTCTCATAATTGCTGAAATCATACTTATCTAAAAGTCTTGTGAAAAGTGTCATAACTTTTGACTGCTTTTCTAATTCTTTGGCATTCATGCCAAGAAAGGTCTCTATCACACTCATAAATCAAGGGAAGTTGGGGTGATGCTCAAAAAACAGGAAATATAAGCCAGTGGTTGAATGGCTTATCTATGCTCCCATGTTCTTGAAAAATTTGAGATTCATTTCATGAGGTTCTTTATAAAAACCTCCCATAAAATTAATCATCCTCCATAGTGTCCCCATTAAAACAATTTCTTTTCCTACTCAGTCTCAATAGCTCATGTCTGCTCCTTGCCAACTGCTTCCATAGAAACTACGAGTATGTATAAACATTCTTGGATTCTGTGTTGGGATAAAGACTTAGGGTAAAACACTATCCAAATTCATGTTTGGATGGGCTCCAGCTTCCCTCCCCGCACCGAGCAGAGCTCCCGGTGGCCAAAGACCTCTGGAGCCTAGCCACAGCCATGCTCAAGGTCCCTTTCCACATGTCCGGACAAGCCTCAGGCATGAAGGTACCGGCAGAGGAACCCAGGTGTGTGGGACCCGAGGCTGAGACCTCCAAGCCTGCTTGGATCAGGGATTGGGCCTCTTCGGCTCAGATTTCCCATTTTCCAGTAGCTAGGTGGTCACACCCAAGGACTGCCCTAAGCACCGTGCAATCCTATCAACAGCCAGCACCTAGAGACTTAAAATCAAGCTCCCGAAAGATATCTTATAGCATCTTCTCCCTCTGGGAGAAACTGGCAAGCCACTGAGAGATTCCTGCCCACATGGGAGAGCCTCGCAAACACCCCATGGTGTATTCACATGCCAAAACCAGTAAAAATACTGGGTCTCATTCCCCTGACTCTGAAAGAGCCTCCAATGCAGCATCGTTGGGAAGGATGAGTTAAGAGAGGCTTCTAGAATCTCAGGGTTAGGACGAATGAAGACATTACTGAGACCGCTGGAGAAATTCAGCGATCAATGCGATGATGATGATGATGATGATGATGATGATGATGATGGTAAGTAGGTAAAATACCCAAGCCTTAAAATTGAACAATTAGCTAGATGAGATTTTATTAACTCACAAGTGGAGTTGACTAGAAACAAATATCTAAACTATTGAATTTTCGAGGGTTAGACTCTAAAAAGAAATCCACAAGCCTGATTTCATAAAATGTTTGGCTCCTAGACTCACACCAGCAGGAAATGACCTCTAATAATCTCTAGGAATAACACTGCTCATTAAGTTAATGTTTAATATGACTATAGAGACTAATGGACAAGCAATTCCTTAAGAGAATAGAATTAACAGTTGCCAAGTTGGATAATAAAGGAAGTGATTTTATTTACAGATGAAAATGTTTTCTTTTTTTTGCACAGCAGGATCTAAAAATTGCTATGGAACTTCCAAAATATGAGCTCATAACAATACATTATGTGTTTTATAGGGAGACAACTTCAAGTTATAAATGACTGACCATTAAAAAAGAACATTTGTACTTCTGGAAAGAACTGAGTTACTAAGGGATACTGAATTATTTTATCTTTTATTTATTTATTTTTGCTGGATGTATCAATGTTACAAGGCTTGATGCTTGTCTCTTTTAGGAAGAAAAGGAAAATGCTCTTTTTGTAGAAATAGGAATGCTTATTATATTACTGGTCAGAGAGAGGTATATATTTGATACTAATCTTTAGAACTTTAGAATTGAGGATTGAATTCTAACTTTTAGAATGGAAGATTTACTGCTTTAATTGATATTCTCATGAATAATATTTGCATGACTTTCTTCTCACATGTTTTCCATATGTTTTCTCACAATGTTTAGATTAAAGATGTTTTTGTTTTGCTATGTTTATTTGTCTCTTATTCCCAAGGATCTGGGGTTTCCATACTATAGAATCTTTTTAAAAAATAACTTGTTCTCTTTAATAATTCATCATCTACAATCCCATTCTCTTTGTAAAAAATGGATCTGGAGGGGCGTGGGATGGGGGTCAGTGAGCACAGAGGCATCTGACGTCTGGGGCAGTGCTAGGCTCCGGGGTAAGAAGATGGGTCCAGCACCCTGTGTTATGTTTTCTTCCCCATCGGGCACAATGTTGACTTTGGTCAGTAGAAGGCGCTAGAGAGACATTGCAGGAGGAAAGAGTTTGGGCCATCAGGTCCTTGCAGGTAACTTGCGGCGCTTTTCTGGCAAAGGTAAGCTTCCCTTGAGGGTAAGGGAAACAGGCTCCTCCACTCTCTGTACTTGGACTACTTCTCTTCTGATACCAAACGCGTTGGTTTCCCACATAATTAATCCTGTGTCTCCAAGCTGTGCGTCTTTTTTTTTTTTCTTTTTGGGTCACACCTGGCGATGCACAGAGGTTACTCCTGGCTCTGCACTCGGGAATTACTCCTGGCGGTGCTCAGGGGACCATATGGAATGCTGGGAATCGAAGTCGGGTTGCCGCGTGCAAGGCAAACGCCCTACCCGCTGTGCTATCGCTTTAGCTTCCCAAGCTTTGTGTCTTACAGTTGAACCAACCCTATTTCCTGGAGCTCACCTCAGATCCCCATAGATTTAGGGTTCAATCTCACATGATGGTCCAATTGCAATTCCAGGTTGTGGCACCCAGCCACTGCCTATAAATCAGAGAAGTTCCAAGACGCCTTCCTCAGATGCAATCAAGTGGCTGGAGAAGCTGAGAGCTGGGGAAAAGTCAAGTGATGAACTTCCTTACAAAGAAAGGTGTCATTTGTGGAATATAAAATAGCACAATAAGAGACTAACACCCAACGATACTAGACACAAGGGCCAGGAATATTGCCCCATAGTTGGAAGCCTGTCTCATGAGCTGGGGGAGAAGGCAGCTGGGATAGAAAAGGGATCAATGATGGTTGGAGGGATTGTTCGGAATGGGAGATGTGAGCTGAAGGTCGATAAGGGACTAAAAGTGATAGCCTCTCAGTATCCGTATTGCAAACCATAATGCCCCAAAGTAGAGTGTATGGGGGAAATTTTCTGCCATAGATGCAGGGGGAGGGTTGGAAAGGGGGTGGTATACTGGGGACCTTGGTGGTGGAGAATGTGCACTGGTGGAGAGATGGGTGTTTAATCATTGTATGATTGAACTCAAACATGAAAGTTTTGTAACTGTATCTCATAGTGATTCAGTAAAAAAAACTAAAGGGTGGCATCGGCCCCTCCTGCCGCCGAGATGTGATCCTGGAGGCCGTACCTGTGTGCGGCCTCTCTGCAGCTGCACAGGCGTGAATCCAGACCCAGCTAAACTACTTTCGGCATGGGCAGCTCCTTGCAGAATGTCTCCAGCCTGAGAACTAAGCCTCGGCCTCATGCCTGCCCAGGAGGGGAAAGGTATTTCTCTCTCTGGCCTCTTGCTTGCCTGGGGTGAAGGACGTGGTGACCGCCATATTATGACGACCACAGATGGGGTTTACAAGCTTGCAATGATCCAAAGTGAAACTTATCAGTTACAAGGTGGGGGGGGTGCGGAGGGGGGGCAGGATGGGAGGTGTACTGTGTGGGCTTTTTTTTTTTTGGTGGTGGGATATGGCACTGGTGAAGGGATGGTTGTTTCAGCATTGTGTAACTGAGACTTAAGCCCGAAAGCATTGTAATTTTCCACATGGTGATTCAATAAAACAAAATTCTTATTAAAAAAAATTTAAAAAGGTGTAACTCAGTAGCAGCCAAAATGGAGGGGGCACAGGGCTAGGGATATGAGGTCGGGATGTGGGCTCTCCATACTTTACCCAGGGCACCCCTTTCTCGGAAACTCCCCATGCAGTTCAGGGGCTCTCCAAACCCTGATCTGGATTTTTAGGAGAGATTCACTCCAAAGATACACTTGATTGGGGGTGTGTGTGGGGGGTAATATTTTCTCAATGGAGGCCACTACCTACTTCCTTTTCCCCCAGCTTCAGACTCACCTACGGTGGGTTGATTTATCTGCTGACGCAGCTGCTCTGCCTTTGCTGGCGGCCAGCACCCACCCCCGCAGCCGTCCAGAAGTCCTCGGGTGAATCAGAATCCAAGTGTGTTTGCAAGGGGCTTAGCGGCACCGGTGAACGCACCCACCTTGCAGCCTGTTTGCTCAGAGGCTGTTTTGAGAACCGAGGACAAGAAGATCAAATACTATGGGGGCGCTGGGGGTGTTAAGACCATGCCCTCCTGCACTTGGGGTCTATTCCTGGCTCTGTGCCCAGGAGTGATCCCCCACCCCCCCAGTGGTGCTCCCAGGGGACCATGCAGTGCCAGGGACTGAACTGATGCAACTGAACTTACATGCAACTGAACTTGCATGTAAGGCAAGTGCCTAACCCCAGTACGATCTTTTCAGTCCAAGGGTTAAATATTTAATTTAAAATAATGTTCCCATTGCCTTGGTAAATAAGGGAATTCCAAGGATTTTAGAAGCTCTGAACAAGAAACTTGGGATTCAGACTAAATAGGTGTGTCTTATTAGATGTCCTACTATCATGCTTGTTCACCTTCTCCTGCTGCCTTTATTCTTCCATGGAGACCTGCACCAGAACAACTTAGACTCGAGGGGAGGAAGATTCCAGAAAATTCTATAAGCCAGCCGGGCTTTATAGCATCTATCTTTCTGCCTTTCAGTGAGCCAGGAGAATCTGCCCAGGATTTAGGATGTTAGAGATGGTGGAGTGGTGGCTGTTTGTGGTGAGTTTCTTCTTTCAGGGTTCTATTTCAATCATGAGTAGGGACTGCTCTATTCTGCTACTTCTGTGCAAATTTCTTTTTTCTTTTTCTTTCCTTTGTGGGTTACACCCAGTGATGCTCAGGGGTTACTCCTGGCTCTGCACTCAGGAATTACTCCTGGCAATGCATGGGGGACCCTACGGGATGTCGGGGATTGAACCTGGGTCGGCTGGCCGTGTACAAGGCAAATGACTGCCCTGCTGTCCTATCACTCTGGCCCCCTGTGCAGTTTTTTTGTTATTGTTTTGGGGCTACACTCAGCTGTGGTCAGGGATTATTCACCCTTGGCAAGCTTCGGGAACTATCCGGGATGGCAGGGATTGAATCTGGGTTGGCCATAGGCAAGGCAAATGCCTTACCTGCTGGATTATCACTACAGCTGCTGCCTCTGTATATCTTAAAGCAGAGGCTTTCAATTGCTGAGACCAGGTGTAAAAAAGGTTGAAAAACACTGCTGCTTAATTGAGAGGTGGGGAGGGAGGGAGGGAGGGAGAGAGAGAGAAAGAGAGAGAGAGAGAGAGAGAGAGAGAGAGAGAGAGAGAGAGAGAGAGAGAGAGAGAGAGAGAGGAAGCGAGAGAGGGAGGGAGGAGGGAAGGATTGGGGGAGGGAGAAGGAGGGAGGTGTTGGGGGAGGGAGAAGGAGGGAGGGAGGGAGGGAGAGACAGACTGACGACTGAGGGACTGCATGCAGCCTGCAGCCAAGTCCCTTTTAATCCCCAGCACCTCATGGTCCCCAGGGCATTGCTGGGTGTGCCAACCCCCTCCCAGCCTCCCCACCCCCCACCTGCTTTAAAACACTCTTCTCACTATCTAATCTGTCATCCTGTCATCATTCCCAGTTCCAGAGGCTTTATGTTTTGTTTCGGGATCTCTCTAGGCAGTGCTTAAGGTCTGTCCCTAATTTGAGTGTTCAGGGTTGTTCCCTGGTGGTGGTGGTCAGGGGCCTGTGGCATTGTCTGCTGACCCCGGGCCACCTGCGTAGAGTATGCACTCCAGCCCTTCCAGCCTTCCAGGGCCCTTCCAGGTAGCAAATTTTTAGCGAGACTGTTCCCATTTTTGGTGAATTTCATGTTCCCTGGCTTACTTCCTGCCACACAAATCTGTCCTTGTTAAAAAAGAATCAGTGGGTTGGAGTGATGGTACAGCAGGGAGGGCCTTTGCCTAACTGGGTTTGATCCCCGGCATCCCATGGTCCCTCCAAGCACTGCCAGGAGTAATTCCTGAGTTTCAGAGTCAGGACTAAGCCTTAAGCATCGCCAGGTGTGACCCAAAAAGCTAAAAAAATCCTTCATCACCCCCATCTCACCCATCTGCATTCCAGGTGCCTTGGGTGTCATTGGAAGTCATGGCCACAGGTAAAGCAGCGTAACAGTGGATTCCTCTGACTGACGTGTCTCAAGCAACAATCTATCACCTCCTTTCAGCTCCCGCACCCCAAAGAAGCTTCTTTGTCATGATGGGCTTGTGCCAAAGCTTCCAGGGGTGGCCATTAGGAGAGTGAGCTCGCTGTTTCAAACAGCCCTGGACCAGGAAGATGATTCAAAGGGCTCCACAGCATGCAGGAACGCGGGTTCCGGTCCCCACCACCAGGAGCAACCCCCACTCAGTGCATCTGTAATAGTTTTGGTGTACTATTGTCCCCCCCAACTAAACTAAAATGCCCCTCAAGCCTGGTTCTGTGTTTTTATTTGTTTGGGGGTCATAGCTGGCAGTCTCCAGAGCTGACTCCTGAACTCCACACTAAGGGGTCACCCCTCACGGGGCTCAGAGGACCATAGGAGATGCCGGGGCTCAAACCCAGATCAGCTGCATGCAAGGCAAGAATCCTACTTGCTGTACTATTGCTCGGGCAGCTCCCCCCACTTTTTTTTTTTTGGCTTTTTGGGTCATACCCGGCAATGCACAGGGCTCAATCCTCTGCATTAAAAAAAAGCTAAAATTAAAAAATAAAATGAGTGTGGCAGGGCAGTGAATCAAAGGGTAAGCGTGTGTTCTCATGCAGGAACCCTGCAGGTAACCCCATGGTTCTCTGAGAACTGCCAGGAGGAAATCCCGAGCCTGAGCATCCAGCAGCTCCATGACCCAGCCGCTCCATCGTCCAGCTGCTCCATCATCCAGCAGCTTCATGACCCAGCCACTCCATCATCCAGCTTGGATCCGGACTGGGCCTCCTTTACCCAGATCCCTCATTTTCCAGTAGCTTTGCAGTCACACCCACAAACTGCCCCCACCATGTAATTTCATCAATGGCCAAGATCCAGAGACTATAAAACATAGCTCCCAGAAGTAAATGAGGCCACACAACCTCTTATTGTCTAGTTCTCCCTCTCGGAGAACTCGGCAAGCTACCGAAGTATCCTGCCCGCACAGCAGAGCCTGGCAAGCTCCCCGTGGCATATTCATATGCCAAAACCAGTAACAATGATGGGTCTCATTCCCTTGACTCTAAAAGAGCCTCTAATGTAGCACCATTGGGAAGGATGAGTAAGGAGAGGCTGCTAAAATCTCAGAGCTGGGAGGAATGGAGATGTTACTGAGACCGCTCGAGCAAATTGATGAAAAATGGAGTGACAGTGACAGTGACAGTGATGCATTTGGTTGATGTTGGAAGTGTAGAACATCATCTTTGATTATGAACATTGGAACTTCATTATAGATATGTGTAAATAAAAGCTGAACTAGATTACATCCTGCATGATACCAGAGATTCTGTACTAGAATTGTTGAATTTAAATAAATAATTAAGAAATAAGACAAATTTCCATCTTTGGAGACAGTATAATTTTGGGTCTCTTGTGTGTATTCAAATTTTCAGTAAAAACCTTGGACAATATTGTTCAGTGTGAAATGAGAGTTATCAGATTTTGGAAGACAAAGTTGTCGGAAGAGACGCCTTTTTCTAACTTTTCTATTCCACACTCTCCTTTCTTTATTGCTTCTCTGTTAAATTACTATACCAGCAAAATAAACACAAAAGGTGAAAAAGAGAGCAAATAATTAGTTAAATTTTTGTTATAGTTCTTATGATGCTGTTTGATTATAGTTTTAACACTATTTAAATACTTCTTGATTACTGATTGCTTTTTAAATTGTTGTAAACTCTTATTGCCTGTTAAAAATAAGTATTTTTTCTTGAGAATAATTTTTAAAATCTGAATTTTGTTTATTTCACTCATTTTTTATCCTTAATGAATTATTCATTTTTAAACAGAAGAATCAACAGTATTATTTTATAAATATAGTGCTGCTACACCTTGCCTACTACCAAAGCTCCTGGATCCCCACCTCCATTATTCCAAAATTTTCATAGCCCCCCACTTCCAAATCCCTAGATCCCAGTTTTATTGCCAGAATCTCAGGGTTGTTTCCTGAGATTGGGAATAAACTAAACCCTTGCTTTGTTCTCCCAGATGAGAGAGCATCTGGTGTCTATTTCTTTCTGATTCACTTTACTCAGCATTACTTCCTCCAGTTCCATGTGAGATGTTCTAGACTGCATTGCTCCGGGGTTCACCTTTTGCTAGAAGGCATTTGAGTCAAAGGCTCCCCTACAAATCCGTAGCTTGCTACAACATGGAAAAAAAAGAGAATGTAGACCAAAAAAAGGGGGGAGGGGAAAAACAAGATAGTAATGTTCTTGTTCAATTCAGTTGGTCAATCACCAATAACTGAGTTTACTGAATTTAAATTCAATATTTGATACAATAGATTTATGGTGTTAATGTCATGCAGAGTCAATTTAAACTATAAATGCAATAAAAAAACAACTGGTAAAGTTTTATTTTTGTTGATTCTAAGGTTTATTATTGTTGGGGGGCTGGAATTTGAACTAATACTGCATATTCTGAGAGTGCAGAAAAGGTTAGTCTAGAATGCATAAAAGGAACAGGAGAAACAATAAGGATAAATAAGGCTTGGTGGTTTTAGTATGGAAACAGGAAATCGGCAAAAAAAGTGGAATAATTAATGCTGTTTTATAAGTTAGTGAAAATGTACCGAAATGGTTTAATAAATATTTATAGAACATTTACAAATCTAGAAGAAAGTAATGGAGTTTGGCATGGAGGCAAGCACAAACAAACCTATTCAGACATAATTGACTGGTTATAAACAGTTTGTTCTGATTACCACGTCTGTTTCCAGCTTTCAGAATGAGTACTATTGAACACTGGGCCGAGAGGCACGGTGACAGACATGGCATGCTGCTGGACTCTTCACATTTCGTAAGAATGGTTAAGAACCCAAGACCCTAAAAAGGAGAGGGGCAGAAGACTTTGAGAGGGTCCGACCAATTCTAAAGAAGATCCCTCGGGGTGCCTGTTGGGTGCTACGGCTGTGAGAGGTACGTGGGCTGTGAGAGATGTGCCTGAAACCATGGTCTGTCACAAAATGGTGGTTTTATTGTAGAGACGCTGATGAACAGAACTCCATGGCCAAACTCCATGATGGGGGAGTGAGTAGAGATGCAGAAGCAGCGATGACACGTCTCTGTCTTTGTCCGTGGTTCCCAGGTTTTTCAATATTTTTGAGAATGACAATATTGAAGAATAAAGATGCTCAGACACAGATTTGGAAATAAAAAGAAGTTCATTGAAAAATAGTAAAGGAAGGGGCTGGAGTGATAGCATAGCGGGTAGGGCTTTTGCCTTGCACGCGGCCGACCCGGGTTCAAATCCCAGCATCCCATATGGTCCCCTGAGCACCGCCAGGAGTAATTCCTGAGTGCAGAGCCAGGAGTAACCCCTGTGCATCGCAGGGTGTGACCGAAAAAGAAAAAAAAAAAAGAAAAATAGTAAAGGAAGAAACTCCAAAAGAAGAACTTAATATAGGATAAAGTATAGTTCATTTGTGTGTGTGTGTGTGTGTGTGTGTGTTTAAACAGGAAAACTAGGTATTTTGTGTTACTTACCAAGTAACTAGTTTGTTACTAAGAGTGCCGGGATTCCCACTTGGTTACCCCCTTGTTAGGGCCTTTTATCTAATCTATCTGACTGTTCTCTAGCGGTTGCCTGTTATCTTAGTCTTTTGTGAACCTAAGGTCTGGTGGAGAATTTATGGTCTTGGGGAAATTGTTAACTTCCTCGAAGAGATCTCAGGAACTTGCATGAGTGTTTAAAATATAGTCCGGGGATAGTTAAAATGAAGCTGGCAAGGGGAAACTGAGGCTTCCTCTTTCATGAAAAATTTGCAACAGGAATGCCAAGCAGTCAACAAATACATACGGGCCAGAATTGAAGGCGGGGATACTTAGCATCCCTCTTCTGGAGGTGTCTGGCATAGTAAGATGGGTTCGGTGATGCTGACACGCCCCTGGTGTAGTGTGGGGAGTGATTTTGGCAGTGGTGCCGGCAGAAAGCTTTGAAAGGAGGGGTGAGCTGTGGCTCTCTGCCTTTAACATCTAGCCTTGGAGGATGGAGAGTGTCTCTTCTGCCCACGCTGCCACCACTGGCATGGTATTCACAGGAAGCTGATTCCACATCAACATTGCAAACCACAATGTTGCAATGTTGCAATGTTTTTCTTCCTTAAAAGAAAAAGAAAAGAGGGACTGCCACAGAGGCAGGCTGGAGACAGTAGGGGAACAGGAACCCGGACTTTGGTCAAGGGACTTTGGTGAGGGGAAGAGGACTCTGGTAATGGATTGGTGCTCGATCTCTGTATGTCTGAAACTCAAGAAGAACTTTGTAACTTGGTAATTTATGGCGATTCAAGAAATTTAAAAAAATCCTAGATTCAATAAATTAAAAAAATAGAGCTTACATAAGTGGTTTTCTATTCCTGGTCTAAGGACCAATGCTGGTCAGCAAGAGTCAAAAGGTTGAAACTCTTTATCCAGATTACCTGAATTGGATAGCTTCTGGAGGAGATAACTTAAAAGTTATTATTTTAATGTACTATAGTTAAAATTTTAATTTTGGAAATTATTGTAGTGTATTATGGTTTTTATTATTTTAATGTATTATGGTACTTTCAGTGGTGTTGACGTTTGTCTCGGCGTGTTTGGTTACCTTACCCCAAACCAGCAAAGAGCTTAGTCCCCATCTATGCCCCTGTGTCACCTCAACCAGTTTTTTAAATGGTGAATTTAAAAATGCCTTAAGAGTTTCCCCCCACTTTAGTTCTAGTGACAGAATAACTTCTTTAAATATTTAAAAATTTTTGTGATTTTATTTATTTTTTTTACTGAGTCCATGTTACCCAAACCATAATTAAAAATAAATACAGACCTCAAAAGAGAAATAGGAACTATCACAAGTAAACAATTTAACCTCTCACTAAAACAATAAAGAAAAAACAGGTATAGACAAAGGAAAACAGTAAAAATTATAGCGAAATATAGAAATAGAAACCAAAAATAATTTAAATGATCAACAGAACTGAAAATTATTAAATTATTAAAAAATTAAAAAAATTAAAAAAATAATAAATCACCATGAGATAGACCATTACAAAGCTGTTTATTATTAGTTCAGTCATACAATGCAGAAAACTATTTTGAAAGATAAATACAATTTATAAATCATTATTCAGACTTATAAAAAGTAGAAGAAAAGAAATAGAATAAAATAGAATAAAATTTAAAGGGGGGAATTTGCAACTGATAATACAAAAATACAAAGAATTATTAAAAGCTACTAAAAACAACTATATGCCAGAAAATTCAATAATGCAGAGGAGGTTCATGTTTAGAAAAATACAACCTATGAAGTCCAAAACAAGAAAATGTGAATAAGTAGAAAATTGATGAAGTCATCACAAGTATGATGACAAAAACAACAAAATAACTTTACCAAAATGAAAATTCTGAGTCAGAGGACTTTGCTATGGGTAGTACCAAACCGTTGAAAAAGTGCTGACACCTGTTCTCCTCAGAAACTTTCAAATATTTGAAGAAAGAATGCTTCTAATACTGTTTTTGTTTTTGTTTTGGGTCACATATGGCAGTGCTCAGATGTGACCCAAAGAGTTTACTCTCGCTCCTCTTGACCAATATCTCAATGACTATAGATGCAAAAATTCTCAAATGAATATTAGTAAACCGAATTCAACAATACATCAAAATGGAAATAAACCATGACTAAGTGAAATTTATTTCAGGCACACAAAGATGATTCACCTATGCAAATCAATAAATGTAACATACAATAGCACTGCACTGTAGCACTGTCATCTCATTGTTCATCGATTTGTTCAAACAGGCACCAGTAACATCTTCATTGTGAGACTTGTGAGACTTGTTACTGTTTTTGGCATATCGAATACGACACGGATAGCTTGCCAGGCTCTGCCTTGCAGGTGGGATACTTTCGGTAGCTTGCTGGGCTCTCTGAGAGGGATGGAGGAATTGAACCCGAGTGGGCAAATGCCCTACTTGCTGTGCTATTGCTCATAGAATATAGAAGACTTAACCTCTGCCATTACCGAGCAGAAATTTGCATCACACAATATAAATAAAAAACTCCCAAAATCATAGAGCATCAACAGATGATGAGACGACATTGACCTGATTGTATTATCTATATAGCTATGTATCACTTCACTTGTGTCACTGATCTCATTGTTCTTGGATTTGTTACAGCAGGTGCCAGTAACGTCTCCATTTATCCCTGTTACGTGCTACTGTAGCCCAATGGCGTCTGCTATTCCAGGAACAGGAAGAGCCTCAAACCATACTTTCAGGGTCTTGATGAAGAAGTCTGATCATCTTTGTAGGTGGGTGGCCACACATTCTTTTGACGTGTCGTGGAATCCAGTCAGTAACATCTCCAAATCACATTATATATCCGGCCCATCTGATTTTCAACACCTTGGCAAATGAGACAGCGTCCCTAATTCTTGATCATCAATGGAGGTCAGAACTCCGGATTCCTTCTCTCATTTGAGTGAAACATGATACTCCAAGCATAGCTCTTTCCATTCCTCTTTGGGATACCTGAATAGCATTCTCATGCTGTTTGCGTAGGGCCCAGGTCTCTGAGGCGTATGTTAGTGCAGGAAGAATAGTGGAGTCGAAAAGATGTTCCTGGAGCTGGACGTTCTTCATCCTCTTAACCACTTCTTCAACGCTCTTGAAGGCGTTCCATGCTGCTCTCTTCCTCCTGCGCAGTTCAGGTGCCAGGTCATTTGTCATGTTGAGTTCTTGACCTAGGTACACATAACTGCTGCATTCAGAGATGTTCGTTCCGTTGAGGGCAAATGGAATGTCAGAAATAGTTTGTTTCTCATGAATATCATCTTCATGAGATTCAGCTGCAGTCCGACCTTTCCACAATCACATATAGTTATGTACAAATAAATATGAATTGAATTTAAATATGAATTTCAGTGTGGGAGCAAAGTGTCCATCAGTAGATGACTAATCAAAGGAAATGTGGTAACTTTATGCTAAGGAATATTATTTAGCTGTAAAGAAAGAAATACTACCATTTGCAACAAAATGAATAGAGCTTGAGAATGAGAGGTAAATTAAAAGGAAAAAAAAAACGGGATGATTTCACCCATGTTCAATGTAAGGACATAAAACTGGTGGTCAAAAAAAGCAAAACAAAAGACCATCATGAAGATTGTTAATAAAATTAAGGTTAAGGAGTTAGGGAGAAGGAAGATAAATGGGAGGATTATGAAAAACAAATGCTGAAGTAAAGAATAAACAATAATGCTAAAATATACAAATAAGTGTAGGCTGAAAAGCAACAAGAGACAGAGATTGTCCTCTAACTATTCATTTGTTCCCTATAATCTCAGAAATACCAGGTTGAATAATTATTTCCTTAGGAAAGAATTTTTCACACTAGCCAAGAATTCTGGCAGCTTGGGAAAATAAGGAAAGAAGAAAAGACACATTGAGGAAGATATGAAATATTCACATCATTATCAGTATGCCTTCCATGAAAACTTGAGGTATATTCCTTTTCTTCTTGTTGATGTGTAGAATATGAGATAATGAAAATTTTAAACCTTCTAAGTTTATTTTGTTAATGAATAACTTTAATTATTTTACTTAGGACAAAGTGTTTCAACAACTACTTTTCTCTAGGCATTACCCTTGGCTCTGAAAGTAAAGTGATGAACACCAACAGTAACAATACCTCCATTATTTCCATAGTACTCATTCCGTGAAGGTCAGTTAGGTAAAAATGAACTAAGTATAATATAATTTTAAATAGTTCTGTATAATAAAAGAGGCAGGATAAGACAACACAAAGTGCTTATATGTGCTGAAATAATATGGTTAATTTATACAAGATAATGGAGGACCTTATGATTGAGAAGACATATAAAGAGCAGTATAAATAAAATGATTAAAAAATAATGGAATCGTGTAAATAATACAGAATCTAGAGCAAGAAGATTTAAGGCAAAAAGTGCAGTAAATGCAGTTTCTAAACTGGAATAAACTTGATGTACTTTTGAGGGAAGAAAGACATGGTTAAAGAAGGCTAGAATAGTAGAGTAGTAGTTAATTTTGAAGAAGTAGAAACTGTTAGGTGAATTCAGTAAAATTAGACACAAGGACCATGTTAACTATTTCAATTGAATGCTAAGGAGATTAGTGAGTTATTGAATGTTTGAGTACAATATTGGTGTACTTAAGTTTAAAAACATGACTCTAGTTTTGTTTGAAGTATTGAATTCAAGGGTGAATAACATTAGTTGGAGACTTTGCATTCAACTGTTGAAAAGATAACAATAGAATGAAATAGGGTGGTAATATGCATGTGATGAAGAAATGTTAAAAATCAGGGTGATGTTTGGAAGATGGGTTAAGAAGTAAATTATTCTCTCTTATTCATTTGTCTTGTTTCTCTATGTAGTACATTCTGACAGAACAATAGTTACATGAATTAATCATCAATAAAAATCATTAAAAAATTTTTCTGATGTAAATAGGTGCTTTGAAATTCTAATAATAAACACAACATACCCAGATAATTAATTTCTTAGAGTATGTTGAGTGCAGGAGAAGATGAATCCACGGGTCATGGGGGGAAGCAGTGAGTGTATAATGCTCTCTTTCCAATGCAAACTGAGTTATTTTTTTTCTATTCTTGGGATTTGAGAGAGTACATTTACCAGATTATTGATCATCTATCGAGTATAAGAAATTGTGTTCCCCCCAGTTATATATTCACTCAACAGCTGCCATATGAGCTACTATGTAATCAAATTTATAGTGGTCTATTGTCATAATCATCAAACCAACTCATTTTGCTGGGGATACTGAAGGAGCTTATGGAGTGGATCACTATAAAAGAATTCTTTAAATCTTTACAGTTTCAGTATGTTTCTGAAATTCCATCTGGATACCATATTGTTTTTGACCTAATATATTTTCCTGAGCTATGGAAAGTTTTATGAAATTTCCTTCAATTATTTCTAGTAGTATACCTCTTAATCCACAGATTTGAAAAATAAACTCAGAGATATATGTCACCTGGTAAGTATATCTCTTTCAATTTGAATTAAAAAGCTAAATCTATAATTTAATTCCACAGACCAATAAATACAATTATGAAATTTACTTGGGTTAGAATTCAGTTTATCAGATAGTCCTTATAAGTCACACTCTTAAATGAAGACAATAATGGTATTCCATTATTGCTCTTAGATTATTAGTGCCTTTAGTTTCTGTACCTATAAATATGTAAAGTTCTTGTTACAGTTTTCTGGGTATTGTTCTCTTGTCCATTCTTCTAACTACTATGTCTATTTTTTGGTTTAACTGCTCATATTTGTCTAGTTTCTAATTATGCAACTATATATACATATATATTATATGTATTAGCCAAGTTATGAAATTCTGTCAAGTAGATGAAGTGTCTGACAATAAGGCTTAAAATTGTATTGTACCTGACATGCTTTTCCTATTATCTCACGAAGTTTGAATCATTCTTTCTGCTATTTATCACCTTGCTTAAAAACTAGCAACATGAATTGAAAAGTACATTTGCAAGGTCTTTAAAAATAACATATTGATATTTGGAGCGATCATATTTTGAGTTGGCAAAATATGTCAGTCATAATAGCTTTCCCTTGCTGATACAGAAACTTAATATTTTTATTTCCTTGGAAATCCATTTAATAAGGGGAATGAAACTAAGAATTAACAATATATGGGCTTCTTATAAATTATTTATGTAAAAATCTCTAAAGTTATGATCCTTTTGTTTCAGTTTTATGAAATGCAAAATTATCATTTGCATCACTTGTCATCCCGTTGATCTTCGATTTGCTCGAGTGAGCGCCAGCAACATCTCCATTCGTTCCTGTTGTGTGCTAGTATAGCCTAATGACATCTGCTTGCTCCAGGAACATGAAGAGCCTCAAACCGTTCGTTCAGAGTTTTGACGAAGAAGTCTGACCATCTCGTATTATGGGCGGCCACGTCGTCTTTTGACGTCCCGTGGTTCCAGTCCGTAACAGCTCTAGTCCAGCGGTCGTCTCTAAGTTGCATTACGTGTCCGGCCCATCTGATTTTTGACTCCTTGGCAATCGAGACAAAGTCCCTGATTCTTGATCGTCAACGGATGTTGGAACTCCAGATTTGTTCTCTCATTTGAGTGAAATGTGATACTCCAAGCATAGCTCTTTCGATTCCTCTTTGGGATATCCAAATTGTGTTCTCATCCTGTTTGCGTAGGGCCCAGGTCTCTGAGGCGTATGTTAGTGCAGGAAGAATAATGGAGTCGAAAAGATGTGTCTGGATCCAAAGGTTCTTCATCCTCTTAATTTATTAGATGCTTTTGAAGGCGTTCCATGCCACCCTCTTCCTCCTGTGCAGCTCAGGTGCCAGGTCATTTATCATGTTGAGTTCTCAACCCAGGTACACATAGCTGCTGCATTGGGAGATGTTCATTCCATTGAAAGCTGATGGGATGTCAGGGACTAGTTTGTTTTTCATGAACATAATTTTACATTGTTTCACCAAAACAATGTGAAATTAAGGTAATGATAACATCTGTTATGATAGGAGTGTTCTGAGATTTAATTAAAGTAATTCAAGAACTTTTGGCACATCGCAAAACACCAAAATTATTAGTTATGATGTTGCAGTTCATGATGATGCAGTTACTGATATGCTTCCTTTGGAGGTAATTAAGTCTATGAGTGCTAGCCTCTGAAACCAATTAACACATTATGAGCAGGATTTAAATATAGACATACCTGTAGGATAACATAGCCTCAGGTAGTTTAGGTTTATTGGGTTACTCCCATCACAATGCTCCATTCCTCTGTGTTTATTTGTAACTTCTTTCATTATGTTCTTTTGACTTGTAAATATTGTTTTTCTCTTCTCCTGAGTCCTTTACATAGTTTATCCAGAGCCATGTTCTTTTGTATGGGCACAGGAAGACTGCAGCAAATGCTATGCTTTTGTAACCTGGGTGTCATTTGACTCTACATGATATTTTCCTCCTGGGCATCTGTTCTCTCGACCTAAGCCTCAGCTGCCCTTACTTCCCAGCACCCCCAAATCAGGGTCCTGATGAGGGACGGGACGGACCCAGGGCAAGCGGTGAGTTATGTGCTATCCTGGCATCGAGATGGGCCTGGCCAAAGTGCCTAATGCTTAACTATAAGTTAAGAGCTTGGTCATGGACAAATGCTGTCATGATCCAAAAGTAACGAGGAAACTAGAACCCTGCTAGGGATAGGAAAAACTAATTTGGCCTGAGCACTGTAGTCTGAGATCGAAATGGCCCCAGGAGAGCAATTCTATAAGTTTAATGTACTTCTTACTGTCCATACAAAAATAACTGATATTAAGATGATTATGAGTTCTTGGACTAAGGAAAGGAGAAAAATCTTAACAGGTGTTTTGCCTGCTGGCAGTCAAGGAGGGCTTTGGAATGCCCGGCCCTCACGAAGGGCTTTCTTACGTTGATTTTGCTACCTGACTGTGAGTAGCCTAGAGGGCAAGAGGAGAGAGACAAGTAGGGGGAGAGACTAGTGAAGAAGGAGATTCCAGAGTGAGAAGAGATGGAGAGCCGGGAGAGAAGCAGAGAGAGAGTCAGGAGAGAATGGAATAAATGGCAACTGAGTAATCGACCGGCTTGGCCCTTGTTTCCTCTTTCGTCTTCACCATGGATGGGGTGACTCTGGCTTGGCGAGCGGCCTTGGACCAAACCCCTGAAACCCGGGAGGGCGGACAAAGGGGAGAGCCTCTGGGGCTCTTCCCCGGTTGCCCCCTGGCAGATAGTTTTTTACACATACTTAAATCAAAGATTTTGCTTAATCTTGTTTCCAGAACAGTGTTTCTCAACCAGGGACCAAATGGCCCCCTGTGTGCCTCTGGAATGTTCCAAGGAGACCATAAATGAAAATCACATAAACTGGGTCTGTGTGGGATGGGGATGGAGGGCAGGGGGACATGGCATGAGGGTGAGAAGCTATAACGGAGGATACAAAAGCCACAGAAAGAAAACAAGACCGTAAGTGGGCTGTAGCACTGTAGCACTGTCGTCCCTTTGTTCAATTTGCCAGAGCGGGCACAAGTAACGTCTCCATTGTGAGACTTGTTACTGTATTTGGATATCAAATACTCCACGGGTAGCTTGCCAGGCTCTGCCATGTGGACGGGATACTCTAGGTAACTCGCCGGATTCTTCGAGAGGGATGGAGGAATCGAACCCGGGTCGGCCTCATGCAAGGCAAACTCCCTACTTGCTGTGCTATCGCTCCAGTCCCCTAAGTGGGTTATTGTCATTAAAAAATATTTTGTATTACTGCTATAGACTGCCTCTATTTAATTTTTTAGCTGTTTTTTTAATTTTAGCTCAGTAAAGACTTAAAAGATTAACAAACCTTAATAAGTGCATGAGACTTGGTTTATGTGAAATACAAATGGAAAAAGAGTCGTGGTAATTCTTACATGCTTGAAAAAAATCCCATTAGTTTGGGTTTTCCCCGAATTTCTTTTCCTCTTAATTTAACAAATAGTTAATCCTAACTATATGTCTGCTATGACTTTTTTGCTCTGGAGAATGTAGAAAATTTCAGCATATTTTTGCCTTCTAAATAATTATGATTAGCAATATGAAAAACAATTATTATAATAGTTCATAAGACAAAATTATGTAAAAGGTCAAAATGGGAGGATAAAGAATGTCACACAGGATCTTTAAATTGAGTTCTGGAAGAGGAAAGAATTACTTAAAATTTAAATAGAAATAGGTCTTCGCACAAGTGGAAGTCAGGGAGTTTTACTCAGGAAAGACAGGACTCATGTTCCTTTAAAGCTGATTTTAAAGTTTTATGTTAGATGAAATCAAATCTGTTAATCAAGTCCCCCAGTGATTAAAATGAGAAGAATCAAATTTGAATAACAGTTGGTATGTGGTTGGCTTACTCTTGTGAATATAGTGTAGAGGACACCTATATCAGGAGAGTAATTGGAATCCTAGAACTACCTTGTCACCTCCTCTTCAAAGTGGGGTCGAGGTTAGAGTTATCCCATGTACTGCCATCACAGGCCCTGTTGTGAGGCTGCTTGAGAGACTGAAGGAAGAAGGAATTTGCAAAGTTATTTAGGTCTACTCTATTCCATGCAAGTGGTTAAAAAAAAAAAACAACCGAAGATTTTTGGTATCTATTTTCCATTGACTTTGAAGACACTGGTTAGCATTCATTTAGTTTAGTTTCGTGTTTTGGGGAGGTCACACTTGACTGTACTCAGGGTTTAGTTCTGGCAACACACTCAGGCTTAATTCTTGTTGGTGCTCGTCGCATAAGGAAATGATACGTTTGGGGTCTGAGAGCAGGTAAAGCACTTGCTTGTAGGCAGCCAACCTGGGTTCCATTCCGAGCACCGCAAGGCTTCCGGTGAGTCCTGTCAGGAGTGATGACACTCAGCATAGTCAGGCTAAGCCCTGAACAAAGTCAGGTGTGCCTCACCAAGTGCACTGCACTGTCACACTGTCGTCCCACTGTTCATCTATTTGTTCGAGTGGGTATCAGTAACGTCTCCATTGGGAGACTTATTACTGGTTTTTGGCATATTGAATACGCCATGGATAGCCTGCCAGGCTCTGCTGTGAGGGCGGGATATTCTCGGTAACTTTCTGGGCTCTTCGAGAGGGGCAGAGGAATCGAACCAGGTTCGGCCACGTGCAAGGCAAGCACCCTACCCACTGTGCTATAGCTCCAGTCCATATTTTAACTAAGCAGACAAAATTACATACTGTATTGAAGGTTCTTACATACTTGTCATTGAAAATCTTTAGCACAATGCCAGGGAAGTAATGCAGGAGTTAAGTGGCTTGCATTACCAGTGACCAATTCTAGTTTGATCCTGAGCACTGTACATGCTCCCCAGAGCATTGTCAGAGGTGAGCTCTGAGCACAAAGTCGGGGTAAGCTTTGAGCACAGCTGGGTGTGGCCCACTTACCACCACCAAAAGAGTCATCAGCCCCACCAGTACAAAAACAAAAATCATATGGACATATCTCAAAATAATTAATAAAATGATGAATACAAAAAGGAAAGAGAATGTCACTTAATCTGTACTGGAAGAGAGATGACTTTATGCCTGGAGATGAGGTTTGCTAATTAAGCAGGGAAAGAGGGGTTACAAAGAGTCATTAGGAAACTTTTGCAGTTGATTAATCTTTTATCTTGATGCTGGTAATCATTGCATAGCTATATATTTATGTCAAAGACTTTTCAAAATTCAGTTTTAAAGGAGAGTGCAAGTTAGATTACATTAATTATAAGTTCTGTCGAACTGGTCAAAATGTTAATAGTGCCTATTTCTGGTGCTATGATTATCAGAAATTTTTATTTCTACTGCTGTTTTTGTCCTAAATATTATTGTTTTATGCTATGAGTATATTTTTTAAATTCTTTGAATTTTTCTAGAATCCATTTAGGTTTTCATTTATTTCCCTTTAATTCAAAGCTATTCTAGCAATATAGAATTCGTCAGGATAGGAAAAGGATAACTTTTTAATTTACCTAGATTCAATAATTCATAACCTTATAGACAATGAAAATGAAATGACAAGGAGTAAAGTGAAAAAGAAGACATATTATGTCTGTCTCTTTATCAGTTTTGTTTGATTACTTAGTTGAGATAGTATTTGGCATTTTTTTTTATTGCAGATACATGGCTTTTCATCTGTACGCAGCAAGTAGTCTGCGTGATGATACATTATAAAAAATGTGCATCCCCTGTTCCCTTTGTTTTAGCATTTGTTATCTATTAGTGACTTTGGGCCAAATATCCTTTTTCACTTTGGTGGAAGCAATGGAATGTAAAGAATGATAAATAAAGAGGTTAGAGTGAATTTTTTGGGGGTAAATTTTTACATAAAATTATCAACTTAGAATTGTTTTACATATATTCTTAATACTTTTTAAAAATGTAGATCTTGTATAAATTGTAGAAGTTGCTGTTATAAATTAAAACATTAAACCTGAGTTTGTGAGACTAAACCTGTGCAATTGCTAAGAATAACTTTTTATGCAAATTATGACTTTATATGAGGATATAAGTTTAAATTTTTGTTCTGATGTGGGTCTTAATAAAGCTATTTTTTTAAATGTGAAAAATAACCCTTCCAATTGGTATCTGTGGGTCAGAGATAATCAAACTGTGGATTATGAACTTATCACAGCCCAGAGATTGTCTTTGTAGGTAAAGCTTTATGGGAACAATTTAGGTCAATGATTCATATATGGTCTATGACTATTTTGTGATCCAATAGTTCTACTGCTGTGACAGATACAATTTAACTGGAATATTTTTTCCTGGTCTTTATTTATTATTATTATTGCTATTTTTAATTTGAAAACCCCCTGTCTAGGTCAAAATGATTAGGAAACATCCACTGGACACCTATACTTTCTACACACTTTCAATTTTTTTGGGGGGGGGCTTTTTGGCTCACTTTTGACAATGCTCAGGAATTACTCCTGGCTCTACACTCAGGAATTACTCTTGGCAGTGCTCATAAGGACCATATGTAACACCAGGAATCTAACCCAGGTCACCCACATCCAGAACAAATGCCCTTCCTGTGATATAGACCCTTACAAATCTGTTCATGATTGGATTTCAGTTATACAGTGTCCCAGCACCCATCTCGCCACTAGTGTACATTTCCCAGCACCCGTGCCCCAGTGTCCTTCCCATCACACCCCCCCACCCCCAGCCAGCCTGTCTCTATGGCAGGCACCTTTGTTCTTCTCTCTCTCCCTCCTCCCCTCTCTTTCTCTCTTTTTCTCTACTATTGGGCATTATGGTTTGCAATATAAATATTGAAAGGTTATCAGGAATATCCCTTTACCTACTTTTAACACTCAGCTCTTGTCCAACATGATCATTTCCAACTATTATTGTCATACAGGTCCCTCTTTATCTTACCTATCCCCTACCCTGCACTTGGCAGTGCTTATGGGGACCATATGTAATACTAGGTGGTTGATTCCAACTGTTGGCCAGTCCTTTTTCTCCCTGTTTTCGTTGGCCGTAGATATTAGTCTTCTACTGTATATATCTTTTATATGCAACAAATGAATGCAGTCACTCTATATCTGTGCCTCTCCTGACTCATGTCACTCAACATGATACTCTCCATGTCCAATCATTTATAGACAAATTTCACGATGTCATTTTTCCTAACAGCTGCATAGTATTTCATAGTATAGATGTACCATAGTTTCTTTATTCATTCGTCTGTTCTCAGCCACCCCCTTTCACTTTTTTATGTTTATCTTTAATTCATAATTTTTGTTTATATTTTTGTGTTTACCATTACATAGTCTATTGTAAGCATACATATTCTTTTTTTTGCCACACCCTATGATATCAGGTATTTCTCCTGGCTCTGTACTCAGAAATTTTTCCTGGCGGTGCACAGGCAACAATATGGTACTCCTGTATCTGACACATATTGACTGTGTGCCAGTTAAGTGCACTACTCTCTGTACTATCTCTTCAGCCCTAGCTTTCACCTCTATTTATATATTTTTTTGGTGGGGTAAGGCACACCTGGCAGTGCTTACGGTTTGCTCTTCCAGGCTTTGTGCTCAGGGATTATTTCTGACCGTCCTGGAAAAGCATATGAAATGCCAGAAATTGAACCTGGGTTGGCCACACGCAATGCAGGTGTTTACTGATTATACTTTCTCTCCAGTTCTGTCATGAGATTTTTTTTGGATTGGTATTGCATTGAATCTGTATCACGCTTTGGGTAAGTTGTTATTTTGACAATGCTGATCCTTCCAATTGGTGGTCAGGGGTTGTGTCTCAAAACCAAGGCAAGCCAAACTGAACCAAACTCAAACCAAACTAAATGGTGACTGAAGTTAGTAAGTAAAAGTAGTGCCTTCTTAGTCTCTACGTTCCAATTTTCTTTAGCCCTACCCCCAAGTGAATTGTGCAGACATTTTCCTTTGTTCTTCGTATCTCCAGTTTGGAATTAATTACATGGTACACTTCTACGATTCCCATTTTAGACTGCAAGGATAAGAGTATTTTTTGATTCTTATTATGTAAAAAGAAATGTTGGGGTTGGATTTGTGACTCACGTGAAGAGCACATACCAAGCAGGTGTGAGGCCTTTGAGTGATGCAAAACTTGGTCCCCCCAGCACTGTCTGGGACAGCCCTGGTGGTCCCCAATGTCACTGTGCAGTGACCCCAGCTCCCTGAGTGCATCCAGTAATAAACCTCTCCCCTCTAAAAAAGGTCTATTTTTAATTGCTTTTAGCTGGCACACGCTAAAAGAATAAAATATCTTTTCTCAGATCTCTTTGCATAAAAGCCACCAAGATATCAAAAATGATTTTATTAAGATAATACACATATGATACACTTTATTTGAAGTATTGGGGAAGGTATTATATACAGATTTAGTGTTTGATTTACACCGCTGACATATGAGTTTCTTTTCATTACAATAGGTAGAATGCTTCAGTTTCAGAAAAAAATTCTGCTCACTTTTATTAGATTTTGGATTTGGAAGTGAATAGGCATCTGTATAACATTGATATCAGTGATTTAATTTTATTTGTGTTTTATTAAAGCATGGTTTCAAACATAACCAGTTAAATATAAATTCCTTCTTTAGGAATTCATGGCAAAGTTATTTTATTTGTTGTAGCATGGATATATAAAAACTACATTAGGAATTAGACTGTGAATACTCTACATGAATTATGCTCAAATTTATTCCCCAGAAAGTTGTGCAAGTGGACTCTGATGTTCTCGATTCTAAACACAATACTGTTGTAATTTCAGATAAAGATGCATAATTATAGCTATTCTAACAAGTCAAAAACATAATTTATTTATGTTTGTGTATTAAAATTTTACAGTCCCTCCAACATTAAATTTAGTCCTGAAAATAATAAACAGATGATTAAATTTGCTCTAAGAGCTTTGTCTGGCTTTCTAAGAGCATTTGACCAGAAGTGTAGCCAATTTAAGCAATGAGGAATTAATTACCGTATTACCACTGTTCAGGCTGTTCCTCTGCTAAAATGCTTAGCTGGTGGTCTTTCTTCTATCTTTTTATTCATGTTTTCCTTACCCTGTATGTCTAGTTGATTGCACATTTTTTCCGGTGGACATGTTTATGTCTTAACTTGATTCTCAGGGGGCTCTAGAGACGGTATAGAAGGCAGGGTGCTTGCATGCAGCCCTCCAGGGTTTGATTCCCAGTTTCCCATATGGTCCCCCTGCCAGGAGTGATCTCTGAGTGCAGAGCCGGGACTTAGCCTTGAGCACAGCCAGATGTGGCCAAAAAAGAAAAGCAAAAGACCCTTAATTATCACTAGTCAATCTATATTAATAATATGCTAATTCAGTTACATTTTAAAGAGGAAGACGGGTGTAGCAGAGTTGGTGAAAGAGAAATCGTACTTGGAGTTCTTCTACCTGCAATTGGGCAAATTAATAACTTAAAAATTTTCTGAATCTTAATTTTGTAATCTGTAAAAGTGGGAGATTAGGTCATCTTTAGTTAACAGTCACTATATTTCTACCATTTATTACATTATAGCAATTTTTATTTTATATACTTGTTATATTCATACATAAAAGTGACTAGGGATAATTTATGACCATCTAAGTAAGGAACAGAGGAGTGAATAGAAAATGACTCTCTTGCTACATTCCTAAAGAATCATTTATACCTCAATTTTTCACCCTATCCTTCATGTGTAAATGATATCCATTACTTAAAATTTCATATGTGAAGACCATCTGGTCTCTATAAATGCTGTTTCTGCTTTACCAAATATTGATAAATTGTGTAGCTTTGTGCTGCCAAATACTTAGGCCTCTTTGTCATGGCTTCATACCAATTTCAAAATGAATATTGAATATAATTATTTAGGGATAAAAGAGTAATAGTAAATATAACCATATGCTTACTATTAAACCATTTTATTTGAATAAGTCTTAGTAGCATATTTTCAAAACTTAGTTCACTTATGATACTGGAAGAGAGCCATTTTCATTTGATTCCTGAAACTATAACTCTCGGGCACTAAGCCCATCTGTATTAATGGGCCAGACTGAATTGGGCTTGATTAGTATTTGAAATTGATTCTGTCCAGATACCAGATGGTCCATGATGGTATTTTATTTGTCACTTTCAAAGGAAAAGAATTTTTTCCCAGTGGAAATGAACAGACTCAAAATTATGACTCTTCTCCACTAGGTTTACAAACAGCATCAGCCGTTAGTGGTTACTTAAATGGTCTCAATCGGACTCACCGTCAACGGGCGACTCTGCTCCAGTCATTTATTTATGGACTGACTTCTTCTCGGTAGTCTAATTTAGCTTTTACTTTACATTCTTACCTCTTATAAAAGTATATTGTCATGTGGAAACTTACTAGCAAGTCCAGAGAGTATGTTTTGATCAATGGGTGCATTAATAACCTGTATTTTAGAGAAAATAGTGACGAATGAGCCTACTGATTGTTTAGAATTGAGCATTTATGAAACGAATACTAGAAGGCCAGATGGAGGAAAACTTAAAACTCAGCTATCTAGTTTTTTTTTTAATGTAGGAAGGAATTAATACCTCAAACATTGTTATCAGGAGCCAGTGCGGCAGTACAACAGGTAGGGCATTGGCCTTGCAAGTGGCTGACCTGGGTTTGATTCCTGGCATTCTGGATGGTCCCGTGAGCACCACCAGGAGTAAACGCTGAGTGTCACTGGGTGTGACCCAACAAGAAATTTGGTTTTGTTTATTTGCATGCATCAGGAATCCAGCAAATTGTTGAATCTGTGTGTTTTTACAAAAATCCAGTGTGTTACCGGTTCAGATCAGAGTTTATTATCCCCCACGTTTCGAAAACGACTGTTTTGGAGTTCTTTATCTTGATTAATGACAAATATATCCATTCAGCTGTCTGAGTTGAAATTCTAAGAGTTGGAACAGTCTGAATTTCAAGTACCATTTCTGATTAGCTACAGCATTCTCTCAAGTTGCCCACTTGAATGCCTTGTTCATTTTTGCTATTCTTTCCTATATCCCACTGAATCTCTTTTAGTGTAGTGTCTTCTTTGTGCTATGTCAGGAGACTTTAGAATATCTTGAATTCTAGGATGACATAATGGGTTTGAAACAGGAATGGAATCAGACACTTTGGCTTCAAATTCTCATTTTGTCTGCTTAGTTATATGACTCCTTAGGCTCTCTTGCCAGTAAAATGGAGTATTTTTCCTTTCCCACAAAATAAGCAAGCATTAAATAACATAATCTATATAAGTCATTGGGAAAAATTTTAGGAACATAATAATTGATCAGTTAATATTAAATGCTATTATTTTTCTTTCTTTTTCTGATTTATCTTTCTACTTTTGCTAGAGTTTCTTTTCTAAACCATATAACTTAATGTAATATATTATATATATACAGATATATATATATACACACACACTTTTTTTTGTTCTCTATTTTCTCATCCATCAGTGATCTCACATGGAATTTCCCCTTTATCTCTAATGTATTTCACAGTGAAACCCTCCTCCAGTTAAATTCAAGCAGTCCTATACCTATCCATCTATCTATGCAAATAGATGGATAGACAGATATTAAAAATTTAATTTTGGTGTTTAGAAAACTCAATAGTGCACATGAATTTCTCTTAGCTCTGTGATCAGAAATTACCCCAGGAGGGGCTGGAGCAATAGCACAGTGGGTAGGGCATTTGCCTTGCACGCGGCTGACCCGGGTTCAATTCCCAGCATCCCATATGGTTCCCCTGAGCACCGCCAGTGGTAATTCCTGAGTGCAGAGCCAGGAGTAACTCATGTGCGTTGCCAGGTGTGGCCCAAAAAGCAAAAAAAAAAAAAAATTACCCCAGGAGGTGCTTGGGGGTCCATATATGGCACCAAAGACTAAAATGGGGTTGTTCACATGCAAGGCAAGTGCCTTACTTACTCTTTACTCTCTGCCCAGTCATTCTTTCATTGATTACAAACAAATTTTAAAAATATATAATAATCTCTATCAATATACTTATTATTGACATGAAGCATGATGTAAATAGTGGTAATGGTATGCATACATGTGTACCATGTTTGTGGTCATAAATGTGGTTCACTATGAACAGGAAAGCATAGGATTACTTCCCCCCTATTCCCTAAGGCAACAAAGGGTTAGATGAAGGCAAGATTAAGTAACTGGAAAATTTTATTTTCTTAGAACATTAAAATAATATTCTGGCAGTTTAAGCATATAACTTAAATATAACAGACTTCCATCAGTCATCAATTTTCATGGAGAACTATAAGAAGATGAGGGAAAAATCACATTTAGTCTGTCTTACTGTTTTCAGTGGTTTTAAATAGTATATGTGTACATGGAGTATGTGTTGTACTTTATTTTATTTTATCCGATTTCATGTATTTTTTGCTTTTTGGGTCACACCCGGCATTGCACAGGGGTTACTCCTGGCTCATGCACTCATAAATTACTCCTGGCGGTGCTCAGGGGACCCCATATGGGATGCTGGGTATTGAACCCGCAAGGCAAACGCCCTACCTGCTGTGCTATCACTCCAGTCCCTGTGTTGTTCTTTAAAATGAAAAATAAACTTAGAAGAAAATATTTCTTCGATATTTCCTACATGAGCTCATTTGGGAACTTTACCTAATTTTAAAAAGAGATACCATTGCTTGCCTGACTATCTATTCTGTACATCCTTACTTCTTCAAAGTATAAGTATATATATATGCACATATATGTATATATGCACTATATACATATATAGTATATGTATATGATATTATCCCATTTCTTCCATCACCAAGGGACCGATATTTCTCCACCACAGATCACTGAACCTTCCTGCCTGACCCTCCACCCTCCACCTCCACTTTGTCTTGCCTTACTCCCCAATCTTTTCCTTTCCTGCCTCTGGAAACTTCATTTTTTGCACTCTGATTCTGTGAATTCATTTTCCTTTCATTTTGTCTTTCTCTATTTTTTTGTTTTTCTATATCTCCCCCATCTGTGAGCTCATATGGGATTTACCCTTTACCTCTAACTTATTTAACACTACACCCCCACCAGTTCAATTCAAGCAGTCCAAAAAGGGAAGATTTGATTTGTTTTCAGGGCACTGCAAGTGAAAGATATCACCTCACATCGTTGGGAATGTCCAGCAGTTAAAAGGCCAGAAAAAATTTTAAAAAGTGCTGGTAGCTGTGAAGAGAAAGGGATCCTCATTACTGATAGTAGGAATGTAAACTGATTCAGCCTCTATAGAAAATAGTAGGTATGTTTTTCAAAGTATTAACCATAGATCTACGAGATCTATCTTAGCACTTTCACTCTTAGATATATGTTCAAAGAACTCAAAATCACTAATTCTAAAACGGTATGTGCACAACTATGTCTGTTATAGTGTTAGTTACAGTGTTAGTTAAAATGTGAAAACAACACATGTGTGCAATGATATATGAAATTTCAATGGAGCAGTAAAAAATTATTTTTATTTTTTTTTGTGTTGACAAGCTATTTTTGCTATCACATTTCTTTTCTCTCTCTCTCTCTCTCTCTCTCTCTCTCTTTTTTTTCTTTTTGGGTCACACCTGGCGACTCACCTCACAGGGGTTACTCCTGGCTCATGCCCTCAGGAATTACTCCTGGCAATGCTCAGGAGACCATATGGGATTCTGGGAATTGAACCTGGGTTGGCCACATGCAAGGCAAATGCCCTACCTGCTATGCTATTGCACCAGCCCTACTATGACATTTCTTAATGTGAGTAAATAAAAAACCAGTGTGGTTATGATTTTCTATAAAACCATAAACTGTAACAAAGTCTTGAAATATAGAAATTATAATCAAGACCCAACATGTAAGAAAGTTTGAGTGCTGGTTGACAACATTAATATAATTGACATTGTTTTCTTACTAACACTAAAATTTGCTCAGCCTGGAAGTAGTTCGAAATTTTATTATGCATGTTTTTATTTTTGAATTTATGTTGCCTATAAAGATATACAGCATATGTGAGATTTTTCCATACCTTCACTTTTGACATACCCAGGAAACTTAATTTCCATGACTTCTCTTCATATTCATTGGTTCTTAATAGGCATATATCATTGTTTATATCTCATTAGTCTAGGAATCTTTTTTTGCAGGTCTATTGCAGTTAATGAGGCAATTTATGGCATCAATGGAAACACAAATATTAATCCTCAAGTAAATATTTGCTGTAGATTATGAAAAATTCTAAATTTGATTCAGAAAATACTAATATTAATGCTCAAAAGATTAAAAAGCTGAGGTAGAAACTATCAGTTTCTAAGAATATATTCACCAATGACAAAGGAATCCCCAATTCTATTTTTTGATGCATTGCTTATTCTAACTTCTTCATATTTCAAGTGGAAAAACAAATCATAAATGAAGTCATACACATAAGGTGTCATAAATAGTTAATGGTGAATCCTCAAGTAGAACAAGATCTTCATACTTTCAAGCCAATATATTTTCACTAAGCTGTTCTGAGTATATAGAGAGGTAAAGAGATGTGGAACTGGAAATTATATTTGTTTCTGCACTGATTTTGATTAAGATAACACATTTTTTCTTTTTTTGCTTTTTGGATCACACCCAGGGATGCTCAAGGGGTTACTCCTGGCTCTGCACTTAGGAATTACTCCTCGTAGTGCTGGGGAGACCATATGGGATGCCGGGGATCAAACCTGGGTTTGCTGCTTTCAAGGCAAATGCCCTACCCACTGTACTATTGCTCCAGCCCTCAGATAATACATGTTTTCTTTAATTTTAAAATTGATATATGTATTTAAAAATAGTGTAGTACTTTTGGACATTGATCAGAGTAAGTTCAAATTGATGAATCTTTATTATGTATCTATCACCTTCAAACATGTATTCATGTATCATATTTTCAACATAGGAAATTTGCATTGCAAGTTAGTTGGAAAAATATTTTGGAGTATATATGTAACATTGGATGATTTTAACTATTACTTTTCTCTCTGTCTCATATCTGGAATATATCCTCTGTCTTCTTCCTTAGAAGAAAAACATTCTGAACTTGTAAATAAATTACAGTGCTTGTTCTGTTTTATCTAGATTTCTGATTAAAAACTCATCAATTTCAGTGGTCTTATGAAACATTTATAATTTAGTTTCTTTCCTTTTTTCTATAGTTTTAAATATTTTGCCCTAATATCTAAATTAAAATTTATTTCAGATTACGTTTAATTTGTTTTCTGGAGTCTTAAGACAGAAGTTGAGGTTATTTATTTAAGATCCTTTATGTTTTCCTATGCAGGTATTTGATGCTATCCATTTTCCCCTCTCTAGCTGGATAGCTGGATTTAAGCTTTTTGACATGTTGCATTTCCATTTTTATTTAGGTAATACACTTTAAAAATTTACATTTATGTTTTCCAATTAACTATGTATTATTCAAAAGGTTCAATGTAAAATGCAATTGTTTAAAAATATATCCTTGCTATTGGCTTCTAATTTTATTTTATTGTGTTCAGAGAATATACATGACATGATTTGTCTTTCAAATTACACTGAAAACTGTTTTGTAACTGATTTTCCTAAATTTCTCATGTTTACTTGAAAAGAATGTATATTCTTTCACTGTTGCTTGTAATTGTCTGTCCAAGTCAATTAGATTGCTTTTTAAATACATTGACAATTTTTTCTATTATCTGAATGATTTTCTATTTGTTTCATCAATTGGTGGAAAATGAGGTCGAATTCTTCTCTAATAATTAATTTGTATATTTTTCATTACAGTTCTATAAGCTTTTGCTTCAGACGAATTGAATTCCTCTTTTTAAGAACATGGACATTTGAGACAGATTCTTCTTGATGAATATAGATCACTTTTTATTCCTATACTATTTCCATACTTCACCTGATATTATAATGTCCACCTCAGCTTTCTTTTGATTCATGTTAGCATGCTATATATTTTCTAATTTTCTGTTTTTAACTTTGTTAAACATAAAGCATGTTTGTGATAAGAAGCTTTTATTAAATCTAATTTAGTAATTTTGATATCTCTGCCTGCCTGCCTGCCAGCCTGCTCCCTCCCTCCCTCCCTTCCTTCCTTCCTTCCTTCCTTCCTTCCTTCCTTCCTTCCTTCCTTCCTTCCTTCCTTCCTTCCTTCCTTCCTTCCTTCCCTCCCTCCTTCCCTCCCTCTTTCCCTCCCTCCTCCTTTCCCTCCTTCCTTCCCTCCTTCAATCCCTCCTTCCTTCCTCTCCTTCCCTCCCTCCTTCCCTCCCTCCCTCCCTCCCTCCCTCCCTCCCTCCCTCCCTCCCTCTCTCCCTCCCTCCTTCCTTCCTTCCTTCCTTCCTTCCTTCCTTCCTTCCTTCCTTCCTTCCTTCCTTCCTTCCTTCCTTCCTTCCTTCCTTCCTTCCTTCCTTCCTTCCTTCCTTCCTTCCTTCCTTCCTTCCTTCCTTCCTTCCTTCCTTCCCTGTTGATGTTGGGGACCCTTCTTGGCCCTTCCTACTGATATATAGCATAGCAGTGTGAGATAAATTTTCGGTGTTCAGGCCCAACATGTGGTGCTGCTCACGCCAGTGGTGCTGAGGTCTACATGTGTTCATCGAGAGAGAGGGAGGTTGGATACATATGGTACTGGGGATCAGCTAGGGCTGCACACATACCAATCATTAGCTCTTGAAACTATGTCCCCAGTCAATAGGTCACTTTTCTTTAATGTTACCATTGCTAATGATTATATTTTCACCTACAACCTGATGTCTTTTTGTTTTGTTCCCTCTGGAAATTAAATTGCGCTCTTAGTCACATCTGCATATGTTTAAAAATCCCTGACATAGTATTTTGACCTCTCTTAGTTTAATTTTGGTCTCTTTGAAATTATCTTCTTTTTAAAATCTTCACTTAACATGCTCACTCTTTTCTGACTTATTGCATATAATGATTAGATACATATAAACGAATTATTTTAATATCATCTACCAGTTCTTTCATCTGTGAAATGTGATCTTGATTAATTGCATTATATTTCTCCTTAATGTGCATTTTATTTTTCTGTTTAATTGCTTTCCTGATAATTTTGACAGTTTGCCACACATTATGAATTTCACCTTTAGAATTTGGGATCTTTTCAAGTTTCTTAATATTCCTGAGAATTTTTTTTTGTTAAGTAACATGGTAAATTCCTATAGCTAGTTGATCTTTTGGATAATGCAACTTAGCTTTATTTTATGGTCTAAAAAAAGCATTTAGTCTAGGACTAATTTTGTCCTACTATTGAGGCAAAGAACATCTTGTGGGTATCTAGGTTTTGAGAATTATGCTGATTACCACATTGGTCAGTGATAATAGAATTGACTTATAATCCTGTGTGAGAAAAATGCTTGAGACATTTTTCTCTGATTATTTTGAGTGGTTATTTAGCTTTAGGTAATTTCTTCATATACATGTGATCCAGCAATGATCAGGGGACACCCCTTCACCCCTCCATTCAGCCCCCAATCCTAAGCACTCCTAAATAAGGGCCCTGACAACTGAGCCAGGAGAGGCCCCTGACAATAGAACTGGAACTCTTCTATAGAACAAATAACACTGCAAGTTAAATGAGAAAATTATATTCTCTGAACTAAATTCTTCACTCTTTAAGAAGTAAATTCTGATTTTAATTCAGTAAATTTATAATGCTTCTACGCATGAGCAAACCCAAGTACTCTCTACCACTGTATTAAGCTTACTTTTATCTGAAAGAAAAGGAGATGTCAGCAGGGAGAAGGTGATGTAAAATCAAATAGCTCAGAGCATTGCTCTGTAGCAAAGTTGATCCCAGGGAATATCGTGGTGGAAAGCAATCACCTACATTCTTTGGAAAATTTTATTATTTTTATTTAAATTAAAAAAAATTCATCATGCTCGGACGAGCCTCACACATGAAGGAACCGGCAGAGGAAGCCAGGTGTGCGGGACCCGGGGCCGAGATCTCCAAGGCTGCTCATATCAGGACTGGGCCTCTCCCATCCAGATCCCCCATTTTCCAGTAGCTAGGTGGTCACACCCAGAAACTGCCCCAGGCGATGTGTAATCCGGAAAGCGTGCAGCCCCAATGAGGCCTTGAGACATCTAATAACTTAGTTCTCCCTCTTGGAGAACCTGACATCTACCGAGAGTCTGTTGCCCACTCGGGAGAGCCTGGCAAGCTCCCTGTGGTGTGTTCATATTCCAAATAGAGTAACAGATCTTGGAGAGCCCGGCAAGCTACCAAGAGTATCCTGCCCACACGGCAGAGCCTGGCAAGCTATCTGTGGCGTATTCAATATGCCAAAAACAGTAAGGATAAGTCTCATTCCCCTGACCCTGAAAGAGCCTCCAGTGTTGGGAAAGAAGATCTCAGGGCTGAGTGTAATAGAGACATTACTGGTGCCTGCTTGAGTAAATCGGTGAACAACAGGATGACAGTGACAGTGAAATTTATAATGAGAAGATCAGCTTGCTACCTTTTTATTATATCTTCAGACATATTACTACCAACATCATAGTCTTTAGGTTGTCTAAACTCATAATGCAAAAGATGCCATGAAAAGTCTAATAAATTAAAATGGACTATATGTTAGATGCATGATTGTATGTCTATATATGTGTTTTATATGCATATTATACAGTTTTAATCTATCAAAAGATAGTAGTAAACCTAATGATGATTTTGACAGAAGTAATAAAGAATATTTTATAACAGTTAATTGAGCTTAAAAATATTGTAGTAGAATGTGGTCTTTTACATACATTAAATTTACTAAATAAAGGCATAAGATACTAAAAAATTTAACATAATTAGTGAGATAAAAATCTTGAATAGCCATTTAAAGATGTATTTAATTGAAATAAAGTACCCTTAGAATTGTGGTCTTGCTTTAGACTATCCACCCCTTATCAAAAAATGAAAACCCTCTGCTGCGAATTATTAGAAATTATTTTATCACTGCTGGGAGATGTGTTTTCATTACTAGCATCAGGAAATAAAATGAAAAACCGATTTAGTTGAAAATTATTTTTCAGTTTCTCCATTTTAAGCAGAGAAAGGGTAGCTGATCCTTTAGAAAGAAAAATGAATAATATGACACACAGTTCTTAATGAAAACATATGAAGAACTTTAAAAATGTTTCTTTGTTACAGGATAAAAGTTCTTTGGGCTTCGAAGAACCTATAATGGGTTGTTTTAAAACAGTGATGCCAAACACAAAAGGGAATTTAGTGAATTAAGGGAGATGCTACTAGTCTTTCATAGTCTTTTAGCCTCTGCTCCTTTCTTTCCTACTCACCAGTTCACCCGGGTTAATTTTCCTTCAGGCCCACTCCTCCTGGTCCCACGACCAAGCCCCAGCTCTCAGCATCTCGCTCCTGCAGGCTGTTAAGTCAAACTGTCTTATTCAGGGTGTTGAAATAAATTTCTAGGCTCAAAATGGAGTTGCTTCAGCCTGGGGCATCACATCAGCACACTCAAACTTAAATAACTTTTCAGTTCGGGTGAATGCCCTGCTTTCCGGGAACTGCAATGTATGGGGACAGCCAATTCCTGTTTGCTAGGCCAATCCTGGGCTCAGCTCATCTTGTGTTGTCGCTACTTCATTTTCTGTTTTACTTTTTTCCTTGTTCTATATTGTTTGTCCTGTAAAACGTTTCTGCCTTTCGCCCTGTTCTGTAGTTCTCAGAACCTTAAAGAACAGAGTGACTTGACAGACTTTGCATCACCTGAATTGCCTTTGGTTGTTTTAAACAAGGTGTTCTTGTAGATCTAAATAGTGAGTCTTCTGTCAGGAATTGAAAGGCAGTTGGAGGGCAGAAAATAAGAATGAAGAAATAAAATAAGAATTCCTTAAGGAATCCACTTTTGTTAAGAATAGGGTGGTGGGGCTGGAGCGATAGCGCAGCAGGTAGGGCATTTGCTTTGCACACGGCCAACCTGGGTTCGATTCCCAGCATCCCATATGGTTCCCCTGAGCTCTGCCAAGAGTAATTCTTGAGTGCAGAAGCAGGAGTAAACCCCGGTGGATCACCGGGTGTTACCACCCCCCAAATAAGGATAGGGTGGTTTTACCTTCATTCAGCAACTTTATCCCCAAGGGTCCCCCGCACTCAGAATCTGACATTGGTTCTCTCTAGGACTAGTCATGACTCCTTGCTGTCGACAATCTCCGTATTCTTCATGTTTTCTTTCATAATTTTGTGCAGTCCTTTCTGTTTCAAGTAAGTGGGCTCATCTACCACCTCAACCAGATATTCACTCACATACTCAGTTTTCTCCCAAATTTCTTCACTTCCCTGAAACTGCATTGTGAAGTATAAGCAGGACATGGTATTAGCAGAGTAGAAAAAGAAATCGTCTCCTCATGTGAGATAAGTAGAAGTATAATGAGATGGCATTTCAAGATTTGGACATAATAAGGTGTCATGTCATCAGAGGGGAAAGAAACCACTTCCTCATATGAAATGAATAGAATTATGATGAGATGGCATTTAAATATTTGAACATAGTGAAACCCCTGACATGAGAAGGGTCTTGTTTTGCCTGGAGGAGGTTAAAGATGATTAGAGTGCTTCTTGATCTTTCTCCATTCCTTCTTCATGCTAGGGGTCTTTGAGAATTTTACCAGGGCCTGGACCAGAGCATTTTGGCAACTTCCACAGTGAAAAACATTATATCCAAAGCCAAAATTGGGATTAACAATTTTCTACTGAAAGAATGCTGGGGACCAACACAGAAGGGAGTGATCACTGACTTTCTATGGGAAAAAATTATTTTCACATATAAGATCTGTTTCTGAAAGGAAATAAAGTGAACAATCCAGACTGCTTTTATTTGAACTAAAGTTGTCTATGCTGTTTACATTTTTGATAATTCTGAAAATAAAGAGAAGCTGCACAGCGGTACTTACTGGTAGTAAAAAACGTTTGAAAAACAAAGGCAGGTAAAAACCACTTCAGCAGTTTTATATTTCCCTTGTCTGTGACTTTTTTAGTAAGCAAGAAGAGCTGATGTAAGCAAGACACGTGCAGAGTGAAACTTTCTATCCCTTAGAGAATCCATACTTTACTGATGCAATGTATAAGTTTCTACAGATTCTAATGCCACAAAGGCAAATTGAGAGCTCAGTAAAGAGTATTCTGGGGATCAACGGAAAGAAATCAGACTTAAGAAGAGTCAGGAATCATTTAGAGAACTGTAAAAAATTAGAAAAAAAATTAAATCTATTATTGTACTTGTAAAGCAAAACCATGTATAGACATAATATGAGCCTAGGACAATAATACAGATATAATGAAAATAGGAGAACAAGCTACATTCATATAACTTGTTATAATAAGTTAAACAGTTTATAATTAACATAATGTCATTTTGTTAAATTTTTTTTTTTTTTTTTTTTTTGCTTTTTGGGTCACACCCGGCAATGCACAGGGTTCATTCCTGGCTCATGCACTCAGGAATTACCCCTGGCGGTGCTCAGGGGACCATATGGGATGCTGGGATTCGAACCTAGGTCAGCCGCATGCAAGGCAAACGCCCTACCCGCTGTGCTATCACTCCAGCCCCTCATTTTGTTAAATTTTTAAGAGAGTACTTCATGGACTTTTTAAAGTATTTTGTCCTCAAATCATGACATACTTTGATTATTTCTGATGGCTGCTTTATCATATCTCTTTGATTGGCAATTATCTAATTTCTCAAAAAATCTGATCTCCCTTTTTAAAATTATAGGGTGACATTTTGACGTCCCCAAGAAATATATAATATATCTTATATGCTATCCTATAACGTAACAAATAAATAAAGGTATTTCTATGATTGGTTTAAAATAGGGTAAAAGCTATAGGTCATGTCTATGGAACTTCAAAACATGAATATTTTATTGACTCCAAATTCACAGAACTGTAATTTTACAGTTGTTCAAAAATTTAAGATACATTTTATTCCACTCAGTATACTACCTATGCTGTGATTTGTTGGTTGGAAGGTTTCAATTATTGTAAAGGTAATTATATTTCTTTCTGAAATCAACTTTCAATCTCTAGATAATTATATTTTGAATGGAAAGAAAATATCAAAACCTTGGATTACCCTGGAGATCTGTTTTTCTTAGTAATTTGTTATTCTGGCCTCATGATGGCACCAAAGGGTAGGAAATTATTTTCTGAATATTTACTTGCTGAACATAATAATAGAAAAAAATTTAGCAAAGCATAGCCTAGATTGATAACTCTTTCATGTAAAAAAATGGGTTAGAAGCTTGGTACAGTCTCATATATGCATTTTTGTTATAGATGGTTGAAATTCTTTGTTTACTATTCTCTAAGCAAAATATTTTTTCATTTTTCTCAGATTAATTTTATTCTCTTTCTATAACCCTGTCTTCCAATTTACCTGTGATTTTGCAGCAAAAAAAAAGAGATTCTGATTAAAAAGATTGTTCTGCTGGAGTAACAATAAACTTGTGTCCAAATAACTATGAAAGGCTCAAAAGCAGGTGGTTAATAAGACTAGTACAAAAGAAAATGTACATCATAACTATGCTTCAAGATGTCTTTGAGGTGATATCTCATTCAGTTTTTGATTTCTGGAAAATAGAAATTTATAATATAATTTGACACTAAAATAAATCTTACTTAAAATTAATGGCAGCCATCTCAACTGTTGTCTTATAGTTTTCAGTAGTAGATGAGTTGTGTGCATTCAAATGAATGCTCTGGTATGTATGTCCCTCCATATACCAACCCTAAGCACTAGGTTTCTGTTACACATTGAGAGAGAATAAATGTAAAATGTATTCCTTTTCCCTTCAAAGAGAACTGAACTCCAGTTCAAGTGAGAAAATGTGAATATATCTAAAAATAACAAAAGCATCGGTAGCCAGTGGAAGGTCTTTACTACTAGAAGATAAAAATTGTAAAAATAGCTTTTGACTAAAGAAAAAAAAAGAAATGCTATATAATGGCTCTTTTTTCTAAATGCAAGCAAAATCACATTTTTTAGGATGAGAAAATTATATTTATTTATAGACATGATAACATAATATTAAATTATTCAGTATATGGAAAAATAAGATTTTTTTCTCCATTTTTTATAATCTTTTAATAGAGAACATTATAAAAATAGTAAATATGATAGTACTCATTCTCCTTTTCTAGTTCCTTTGGAATTTGGAGATCTTTCACATTGTTTATATATAGTCATGACTGAGTCTTCTACGTTCAACCTACGAAATCTCCTGATAACCAACCTTAATAAAGGAGGTCCTTTCCTGCTTCCCCAGTAACCCTCATTTTCTCAGATTGTTTTCTCTGCTGTTAAGTAATGAGTATATTTTATCAGCACTACAGTGAAAATAATCCTTTATTAAAATTTTGAGAAGTACAGTCTTTGCTACTGATTTTTTACAAACCTCATGTTTGTGACTTGACATATTTTTTTCCCACCTAATTTACCTGAAATCCTTGAGGTGGTGCTAGAGGACAATTTGAGAAGCATAATCTTCATCTGCATCGTTTGTCCCTTACTAGTATTTTTTTAAAAGAATGGTTCCTTCTCTGGAACATGTACCTGCAGTGCTTAAAATTGGCTTTGTTGCTCAAATGGCAGAGTTTGGGGGTTATATGAGTTAGCTTTTAGCCTCTAAATTACCATATGAGTAAGCCTGATTGGTATTTTTCTTAAAAGTGTTATTTTTAAGAATCAATTGCAAGAAAACCATACATCTAACTAAATTATCTATCCTTATTTGAATACCCTAAGAATATATTAACACCGCTTATTTAACGTAAATACTCTGGGTTTTCTGATTTATTTATTTATTTATTTATAAGTAATCTATAGTCTCAGATTAGGACTAAAATAACACCAAGAGAACAATTTTATGAACAGTAACTGGTGTTTTTCACATAGGTCACTGTTAATTAAATTAGTAAGACATTTAAAAAATGAACTTGAAAACTGCTTTGGGGAACTTTTTGCTTGAGATAAAGACATGTTCTTATTGTTTATTTATTTCATACCATGCTTTCTAAATATACTAGAAATTCAAACCTTTCATGTATGAACTAGTAGAGACAATCTAGAAACATTGAACAATAGTGATGTGTGATTGTGCTTGGCTGACTTGCACAGCAAGAAATATACCCAGAGTTAGATGTAAAAACCAACTAGAATTAGTCAAGAATAAATGTGGAGTTTTTAAAAAGGATGTAGCATCATGAAGACAAGGATGTTGAATACTATTTTCTTCTTCTTTTGCTTGTCTGTTTTAAATTAGTTCTATCATCTTCAACATTTATACAATGATGTCGACTCAGGAAACACTTAAGTCTATATATTAGCTTCATATAGGTTTAGATACAAGATTCCAGTATTTATTTTGATCACTTCCACCTTTGTCAGTTTCTAGAAATATGAAGTTTTGACTGGATCAAATTAAAATTAATTTTAATAATTGTAGAAACTTGATATAACTGGTTATTAAAATTAATTTAAATAGACTGCTTAGGGTCAATTTAGGTCTTTCAGATAATTCTTTTTTTGTTTTACTTATTGTCCCTAGGAAAATAAAACCAACATGTTTTATTTCGTGGTTAACAAAAATAATTTTTTTCTATCTCTCAAAGATTAATGTATTAAGATACACTATGTTTCTTATTGTTTAAAAGTCTATATTTTTGCTCCGCCAGCTGTGATCATTGAGCACCTCTAGGTTTGGACCCTCTAACAAAAACAAGTAACTAAGTAAATAAAGTGTTTCTTTTCTTTATTGTAAATGTGAAAATAGCACAACTCCAATTATAGTTATAAATAATGAATTGGTATATTTTAATAAAATCTTGAATTTATATTGTTTTATTTCAGCTCTTTAACATATTTATATAAGCAAAATTAGTTTCTCTATATGTACACATGTTTATCAATACATATATAAGTACACAGTCATATATATACAAGCATAGGATATGGGTACACATACAAAAATAGGTACACATATTTAGCAGACTTCTATTAAAAGCAATTAATATTTTAATGTAATTAGACCTTAAATATTTCTGAGATTCTCAGATCAATATTTGGCATATCATAATATTAATATGATTCCTTTTGTAGTCTCTAACCAAGCAAACTAGGGATCATTATCTATAAAGCAATATAGAAATACATAAGCTTATTTTGCTTTTTAAAATATACATTTATTCTCTATTTGAAAGATTAAGAAGAGGTCTCCAGGATGACGGCAACATTTGTGGAAATATTACTTGTCTACTAGCCGGTAAATAATAAGTGCTAAATGAGTGGAATGGAAAATAAGACTTGTGGAACTTTAGAAGGAAAGATTGCTTCCAGATGAAATGGTCAGTGAATGTTTTACAAGAAAGTCCAAGGTTTGAGCTGCACTTTAAAAAAGTGCGCAGGATTTGGATAAATAGAGCAAGGAGGGTTTTGTTAAGAGGTGCTATAATAGAAGTAAAGCAAGAAACTGAGTTTAATTTTTATTTTTCTCTACCTCTGGGTAATTTAGGAGATAAATGTATTTAAGCATGAAGCCAAGGGAGGAATCTTTCTTTGTTTCACTTACTTTTGAACTTTCTCCCACTATCTCTATACTTTTTTTTTTATGAACAAGGCTCCCTGGAAAATTCTCCTTTCTATTATGCTCCTTTGGATAACAATATGTTCATATTGTTGTTTTAAGTATAACACATATTCTCATAATTTATAGGTTACACTGTTGAAGTGAATGTAAGAATGTGTGTAAATTTTGTTTTTTATAACCTGCTTTTCTCTAGATCATAGAGAAGTAGAGGAAGAGTACTTCTTTTATTTTTCTTCACAGTAGGAAGAATGATATCATTACTAGTAAAGCAAAGCAACAATTAAAGTACAGGTAGTTTCACAAAACACAGACCTTGTCATATTTAATAATATTTTTTAACTCCGGCACAAGAGGTGATTATAAAGCTATGTCTCCTTAGAAAACAAAGCTTCACTCTATTTTGAATAATTCTTTCCTCTACACATTCTTAACTGGCCGAGGACAAAATCTTGTACATATTGGCTAATAAAAGGCATGTGACAATTTAATTATAGGTAAGGCATATAATTCCCAAATTGTTGACCTAAGGAAAATGAAATTAGGAATGAGTGTCTGCAGGAAAAAATATCTAAATGCCTATCCATGCTGGAAAGAAATGATTTGGGGATTTTCTGCTATTTAGGATTATCTGCACCAGTGAGTCCTTCTATTAATGCTTGAAACTAATGCTGACTTAGTTTGTCAGCTAGCAAGCTACCCCAGCTGCTAGGATGTGTAGTAACTGTTATAGATTTGGGTTATCCGTAAATGTAAATCCCCAAATCAGTTATGTATACAAATAAAAGTATTTTTTGGTGTGTGTTCGTTTGCTTAAAGTTTCTTTGAATATACTCAAGATGAATTTGGGGATGATACATGGAAATATGCTTTAGCTAATTACAACTATGGTAAAAATTAGCTAGATTTTGTTTTTCTAAATAATATGGCCTCATCTGTTAATATACATCAGTTCAATCTGCAATATTTATTACAGCCTTTTTTTTCCTGAGTAAAATACTGTGATTGCATCACCTGAGGAGTTATTTCGACGTGATTAAAGCCTAGATTTTCAGCTGGACAAACCCACAATGTTTGTGACTCCACTTTGCACCTTAAAACTTGCATTTGCACCTGCAAAAGGCTGAAATGGATTGCAAGTCAGCACATGTGTGTTTCATTATGCATTTTTTATGAGCAGATGTGGGTGATGTGGGCAAAGAGCTAGATGCATCTTTAATTGAGAAAACCTGTGGAAAAGTTATCCTTAAATCTCTCCTAGGGAATTGATTTAGAACACGACACACCATGATTTGGAAACTAAGAGTCCGATCCAAATGTTGACCAGACAACCTAAACTTGAACATAGGCTGTCAGAAATGAATATTAAGGACATTAATCCTTATGTTTTCTTTCTTTCAAAACTTCTCTTTGTATAATTCTCTGTCCATTAGTTTTTATTTTTTAATGTTCATTTTTAATTAATATAAACCATCAGGGTTGAAGACATGCAGTGTGGTGATATTCTTGCACAGAGAAATATATTGGGTCTAAAACACTTTTCTATACCTCTTTTACACAGAAGGAACATTAAAGGTGTGTAATTAGAATGCTTTTATTTCATTTTCACTTATACCTATATGTAGATATTTATTATGTAGAAGATATCCCTCTGGTTCCTAACCAATAAGTCATAAGTCAAAACTAAATAAAAATTTTATTATTTTATTTTATTTTTGGTGTGTGTGTGTTTGTGTGTGTGTGTGTGTGTGTGTGTGCAACCTGGTGATGCAGAAGGATTATCCTGGCTCTGCATTCGGGAATTACTCTTGGTGGTGCTCAGGTGAACATATGGGATTCCAGGGATCTAACCCAGGTCAGTTGCAAGCAAGGCAAATGCTCTACCTGCTGTACTATCTCTCTGCCCCCCCCCCCAAACATATGTTTAAAGTACAGTTTATAAAGCTTGGTTGGGGTAGAGTTTATAGTGATATGCCTTCCATTTGGATTGAATCAAGTTGTACACACAACTGAAAATCATATTACTCCACAAAAATTAGTGCTATGACTATTTGTTAGTTGCAGTGTTAGGTATTGGGGTGGTAAAAGGGGAAAATCCATAAGTCTGTGAAGCAACGAGAAATTAGTCCAAGAATAAACAATGCAAGAGGGTGATGGAACCCTATTGAAGAACACATACTTTAGCATTGGGAATTAAGACTCAAAATGACATCCACAATTATATATGAAAGCAGATGAGTTATAAGGTGCTAGGAAATTTGGAGAAGGTATAGAAAAGAGATCTCATCAGAGAAAAAAAAAGTCTGGTGGAGGATACAAAGATGGGAAAATATTGAGACTTGGAAGAACAAGCCTTGTGCTCCACAAGCTCAGAGAGGGATATATAGGAAAGGTGAAGTCGGAGAGAAACTAATTATAATGAATACTTATCTATTATTGCGTACTATACATAGTGAATTTATCTTATCTATTTGCCATCACAGTTATATAAAATTCAAAGCCACATTTTAAAAAGAATTCTGAAGTTTGTACTATATTTTAGATCTGTTAGTAACCCTTAGAGTTTTATGTTAAATTTTAGGAAAGAAAAAAAGTGAGTGATGATTATGGAATCAGAAAGAACATATAGGAAGCGATTTTAGTCTTCTAGAGTAAAAGATATTGTGACAGAAATAGAGAAACTTTTAAATTTTTGAATCAAATTAGGGAATTGAGAGGAAGCGTCAACAGGACTTGTTGAGGGAGATGTTTGGGAGGGTATATTACAGTGCTTGAGCCACTGTTATCCTGGTTACAGAGTTAATAGATCATAGCACATTTGAGTGCAATTGTGATAGCACATGTATTGTGTGGTCATGTATTTCAGCCCCTCCACACCCAGTCTCCACCGGAGATCAGAAGTCTATGCTCTTTCTGGATATTTTATGAAAACTTGTAGAAACCATTACCCAGTTATTATGGACGGTAGGGATTGTGAAGGGCTCAGATCCTGTCATGAAGGCAGGAACAAAAACTGCCGATGGAAGGCGGCTGGAATAGAAAGTTAGAAAGGTAAGAGAGAGGTAGAATGATCGAATAAGATTTTTCAAGAATAAAAGCTGATTAGTTCTGTATAGTCTCTCTTTGCTTTTAAAGAGGTCAGTGTCCAAATGGGGAGGGAGGGCGTCTCTATGGTAAACATCAATGCAACAAGACAAAGAATGGAGGTAGAAGTAATGGAAGATGCCAAACTCAAAGACAGACTAAACTAAAAGCACAGCTTCGGTAAATAAAGGACAGAGTGACACTCATGTTAACATATGTGAAAACATCAAGCACAGAGTACAAGAGATGTTTGAATAATGTTTATTTCTTTCCCCCCAACATTAAATATTCAGGTCGCTGCTGAAGTTTATATTCATGATTAAACAGAACTTACAGTTATGAATCTACTGTCAATCTAAATTTTAAAACAAAACAAAATAAAATTTTGCTCTTTAAAATTATGACACCCCGCCAGAGCTGCCGTGCTTGAAACGGACGCTCTGCTCCTAAAGACTATGATCTGAGAGGTCTTCTAACCATTTTTGGCACCCAGAGCGGCTTCTTTCAAAATGCATCTAGACTGTGAAATGAGCTAAATATCAGAAATCCAAAACTGCGTGGCGGCTGTCATGGCCGTGCAAGCTCATAGAGTCTTCATTCTTAGCAATGAAGAGAAATTATTAAATGATGCCTTTTCAGCAGGCCTGATTGTTGGGGGAAAATTCCAAACAATAACAGTGAGTTCTCTAGTGAAATATTGAATGTATTCAAAGTATAGAGAGAATAAAATGAAGACCATTAGCTACTTAGATGGGGGGTGGGTGGGAGGGGGGTATATTGTGGTTCTTGGTGGTGGAACATGTGCACTGGTGAAGGGATGGGGGTTTAATCATTATATGATTGAGACTTAAACCTGAAAGCTTTGTATTTTTTCACGGTGATTCAATAAAATAAAAACTTAAAAAAATAAAGTTATGACACTCTGAATTATTTATTTATTTAAAAAAATTTTATTAGTGAAACACCATGTGGTACAGTTGTATACTTACAAACTTTCATGCTTGTGTTTCAATTATACAATGATCGAGTACTCATCCCTCCATCAGTGCCCAATCTCTACCACCCATGATTCCAGTATCCTTCCCACCACCCCCACCCCATCCACGCTCCCACCCCATCCACGCCCCGCCTCCACCCCGCCTCTGTGGCAGATATTCCCTTTTGCTCTCTTTCTCCTTTGGGGTGTTGTGGTTTGCAATAGAGGTATTGAGTAGCCATAGTGCTCGGTCTATAGTATGACACCCTGATTTAACTAGTTGCTCATAACACAGTTGTTCCAGGCATAACAATATTCCAACAGCATTTTCCCCACCAATACAACTTCCCTCCACCTATGTCCCCAATTTCCCTCCTACCCATCCAAAGCTCCCCACTTAGTGAGTACATGACAAATTCACTTCAAATTGTTTGCTCTGACAAATTGGCAAACAGAATTATCAGAAAATGAATCAATAAAATTTAATTTGTGATGATACATCTCACAACTGTTATTAAAGTCATTGTCTGAGGATTTGCTAAGCTGGTTGATGTTGGTTGAGCCTTCAGTATTATTGTTTTTGTTCATTGATATTTTTTGATTCCTACATGACTTCCCAATCAAATTTTCTCTTCTCCTACTGGCTGTTAGTACAGTGAAATTTGGTGGGCATATTAGAAGTTTCAGGAGCAGTGAAGATGGGCCCATTTATATAGTTAAGGAGGTTGGTTGTGACAGCTGCCAGGCCTATCTGGAATAGAAGGGATTCTGACCAGTCTCCCCAAATTACTACTCCCAGGTCCCAGTTCCGAAAAAGCCTTAGGGATTTTATCTCAGAGATTGATCTACCTGAAATAGATTGGGACTTGTTCGGGGTCAGGAGTTTGAGTGGTTTTGTTGCTTGTTGAAGTCCAGAAATTTGATTTTTAATATTAGAATCATGGTAAGCTGGAGAGGACTGTAGCACTTAATGTTTCTCAATTTTCAGTGAATGGAAATGCTGGTCAAAATCGAACATGTTTTCAGAATATTGTAAAAGAAGCTTTAAATATTTCAAAGGGGATTTTTCCCCAAGATATCATAATCCTGGAGATATGGTCATGGTAGTAAATTGTCTTCATCATCATCTTTATCATCATCATCTTCATCATCATCATCATCATTGTCATTATTATCCTATGGCTTCTTGGCACTATCTTTAAAATTACCACCTTTGGGGCTGGAGCAATACTAAGCAGATAGGGCGTTTGCCTTGCACGTGGCCAACCCAGGGGTGATTCCCAGCATCCCATATGGTCCCTTGAACACTGCCAGGAGTGATTCCTGAGTGCATGAGCTAGGAGTGACCCCTGTGCATTGCCGGGTGTGACCCAAAAAGCAAAATAAATAAATAAAATAAAATGAAATTACCACCTTTCCTCTGATTTGCCTCTTAGCTTCCAAGTTGATAGGCTCTTCCAGTTTTTTCTAATCTATTGCAATAACACTGTTTAATGAAGAGAATATTGTTTTAAAAAACACAGAATAAAGTTTTGTTCCCTTCACTTCTGCTAAAGAAAGTAGCACTGTAGAAACTCCCCAACCCTTGTCAGAGATCGGGGTGCAATCACAAGACCAGGATACATCTGTACCATTTCAGTGGTGCTTTTATCTATCTCCCCTGGGAATAATAGGATTAGAAACTAGATTGAACTCCAAAGAGCTTATCCTATCTACATAAATTCCTTCCAGGAAACTGCTTTATTCCCCTTTCCAGACAGCAGAGTTATACAAGATGATTTGACTTGAGTCATATTCTTTCTAAAGCTTCCACCATAACAGATTTGATCCCACTACTTGACCTTCTAAAAGGAAGGATAATTTAAGAAGTCTGGGAGCATCCCAAAATGATTATCAGACTCTACAATTGCAAATGAACAAATGAAAAAGCAAATGCAGAAGATAATATATAGAGAGATATAGTTGCAACTTAAAAAGCAATTTAAAAAGACATAATTTTTAAAAGAACTGGTGGAAAAGATGGACAAGATATTTAACCAATAATACACTTTAGAATATCAGAGAAGCATAGACAATATAAAATGCATCATGGATGCTTAGATCGTCAATGAGAAAAACATTTAAGCAACAGAAAAACCATATTTTGACTTTTGAGATATTTTTGTTCAATGAATAATAAAGATCAAGGGAGGCCTATGCAGTGTAGTCAAAGGTATAATGTAAAGAGCTAAAGAGGATCGACATGTACAACCATTACCATTTCATTTCATGCTAGAGAGATAGGTTTTAGATGCAGAAGTGTAGAATAAGCATTGCTATGAAATCTTGGTCAAGTGGAAAGACTGTAAGAGATTACTTAGCAGCTCTTATGACTCGGAACAATTGTAGTTTAGCTTTTTTAAGAACTTGCGAATGCACTTGACATTTTCTCAGTGATTTCTAAGAATTGAGAAGCACTTAAGAGAAATATGGGAACACAAAGTGATAAGAATCCACTGTCCCCATTTTCACTAAAGGAAAGTTAGAGGCTACAATGTTTATAAATTTGTGTTTAGTACTAGACAAATTTTGCAATGACTTATCAGTAATTTGCAAGTAACTTAGAATGTTGATAGTTTGACTTTACCAGCATTGATATTTTATATAGATTACATGTTATATATTATGTTATATGCAACATATATATGTTATATTCTAAGGTTGCTTCAATATTTTGAAAAATTAGGTGACAGAGTCAAGATTTTGAATGTCAAGGGACATGAATATGTTTCCTCCCACTATTTCGCTTGGAAAAGAATTGAGAAATGAGGGCTCTGTGATGTTGGTTATATAGAAAACCAAATATAAGGGTAAATGAATGAAGTTATCTTCTATAACTGCTCCCTTCTGGGAGAGGGGAAGGACCTTCCATAAAACAGACTGAAATTTTATGCTAATTTAATATTAATGGGACCCAGACAGTGAATGGTTTATTGGGTGTCAGATTTGTTGGTCTGAAGAGGCACCAACAATTAGTTTCCTAAATTTGATTTTTATTAAAGCACCATGAGTTACAATCCATAGTTGGGTTTTAGACATAAATGGTCCATCACCAGCCAGTGTCAACTTCCCGCTACCAGTGTCCTCAGGTTCCCTCTCCTATCACCCCACCTCCAGCCTATCATCTTGACGGGCACCTTTTTCAGTTTGGTTATTAAAGTTCAATAACCATGATTTCAGTGTTGCCGACTCAGTGGTTTGGATATTTAGCTCTATCATTCTTTAACACCACCCATGTACCTTGACCCTTGCCCTCTGTTGCTTCTCATCTGTAGACAACATTTTTTAAAAAGAAATATTAGGTCCTGGGGGAGAAGAATAAAAGGCTTTCCCTTTTACTGGCCAAGGAAGCAGAGAGTTATAAGAATACAAGAAAATAATGGTCATAGAATAATCTTTTGTTCCTTATTTTTGCATTCTGTTGAGTGTGCTGTAAAAGACAGTATCTCCTATATCTGCTAGCTTTCGGGACAAAGACACACTATTTAACATTAAGAGATTAAAGTCTAGTTTTTCTTAAAAGAGTTTTAAGTCCTCATGGGTTCACAGGAGTAGGTCAACTCATCTTGTATCAAAGTATGGTCATTGAATGACTCGAACAGAGCTGATTTTATCCTGGAAAGATGAACTCAACTAGAAATTCCATTAGCTTTTACAGCAGTAGAAGTGCTTAAGGTAACTTGGGAAGGTTCCTTCCATTAAAGCAGTAGTTGATCTAAAGGAAACTCATTTTTCCAGTTTTTTCAATAAGATCCAGCTATCAGGCTAAATTTTGGTTGAAGGCAATTTTCTATTTGGATGAGATAAAACAGCATTTCCATATTCTTGAATTGCTTACTACACCTGTCCTAAGTTAATAACATGCTTAGTCAATTTTAAATATTGGAGTGTAGTAAGAAATCTTTAGTCAAAAATGACTCACCACACAAAAGGACTAAGCTAAAGTTCTGCTCTGGGAGCCTATTCTATATCTAAGAAAGACTAGAAGCAAGAGAGCTGACTCAGAAGTTTCTTGTCATAATTTCCTTATTATTTGTTTTTAGTGTGATTACATTTCTTCATCTCTTTTGATGATAGAAGATGCCAGGTTGTATGTAGTTGATAATTTATTTCTAAAACAGATGCAAATTTTTTGATGACTCTTGAAGTAAAAGAATTTCTATTGTCACTCTGTAAGTGACCAAGGAAAGTCAAAGAGGTAGTACAATAGGCAATGCTCTTGCCTTGTATGCAACTGATCTGGGTTCAGCCTCCAGTATCATATATATTTCACTGAACACCACCAGAAGTAATCCCTGAGCACAGAGGCAGGAATAAGTCCTGAGCACTATCAGAGTTTTGCAAAAATTAAAGAGAGAGAAAGTGGGTCAATTTCAGAGAAGTGTCTGAAGTGCTACTAAAGGAAATGATTTGTAGATCTCTTTTACTTATAATAAAACTCAAGCATGGAATACATAGTGAATATTGCAAAAATTTTAATATGTAACTGAGTGAATGATCAAATATTTAATAGATCAATTAAATATTAGGTGGTTATCTGTAAACCTACAAATAGGGACTATGCTAAAAGATATATTGCCAGTGGATTTGGTTAAGGTTCCCTGGGTACTTCTGGATTAAATTGCTGCAAGTGATTAGGTTGGAACTGAATCTATTTTTATATTTAGAAATACACTAATAGCTCTTATTAGTTAGACAGACATTTGTATCAATGTTGTGGGTAATGATAATTATAAGGCACATAAAATAGAAACGCAATGGCTTGTAAGATAGGCTCTTTAAAAAAATTTTAATGTGCCCATAACTTTTGAGGATAGACATGATATCATAAAGATCTAAAGTATCGGAGGTATTGTATCAGAATTGCAGTTATTTTCTGCATGTGTTATGACTGGAGGTTATTTCAAGCTCATATTTAATGAACTTGAAATACTTTTAACTTAATATATCTAGTTTCGTTTTGCAAGGAGCAAGCAATCTTTGACCTTACAACGAATGAATCAGAGTTGGCAAGAATTGTGCTTGCTAGTTTTGTGATGCAGATTTCGGCTAATGGACCATGTAATTAAGATGACCAATTGCTAATGCAGTTGGAGAAATTCCAAGAACTCTGATATGAAGCCTACCAATTACAGTACATTTCCCACTACCATCCAAGGGGATTAATAATTCTTTTCATTGAACTTATTGAAATTCTTCAACAAATTAAAAATATTTCAATTCATAATGGAAGAAATAGTATTATATCTACTTGTTCAGTGAAGTACAGGAAATGAGAGAGACATAGCTCATTTCTAAGCATCTATAATAGTTCTATCTGGTACTTCTTTGGGTAATAGTACTTTTATAATTATATTTTATCTCACTGATATTGAGTGTGTATTAGTGAATTCACATGAATTGATTTCACCAAGAATTAATAAATAATCCAAAAAAAGTAAGAGGTAGGAGATAATATACACAGATAAGTCCATTTTATAGATTCAGTAAGTAAGAAAGAGTTTCCTCATATTTAGATCATTTCCTTCTTTATTTTGACTACTAGATATCCCCTAAATGTTCAGCAAATGATTATAGGACAAGATTGGATCATCAATAAAATAATCATAGTAAAATTTTATTTTGAAGGCACAGTACTGGTATTGACTTAAATGAAGATGATTTAAATCTCCAATGTCAAGCAGTTATGTGATTTTTGAGTCAATGTTTGTTAATTGAATAATGCAATTTTTTCTTCAGTTTACTTTAATTGAAAGATTTTTGGTTTGGTAGCACTGTATTATTTTAAAAAGTTGAAGTGCATATAGAACATTTATAACATTATAATACCTGAGTGATCGTAGATGGAATCTTTTCTACTATTATTGTTTTTCTACATGTTTAAAATATTTAGACATTAATTTACTCATAAGACTATGCTTTATTTAAGTTTGACTTTTCTTCCTTCATTATGAACAGTTCATAGCATTTATTAAATATATTGTGTTCATACATTGTATACAAGTTGTGAAAATATAATTGTACATAAAACATAAATAGATAAATAGATAGTCATAATATATAGCTTCTTATAAATTATTCTGTTATATAATATATATAATTATATATAATTACATTAAGTTAATATAAATTTTTTTATTTATAATATTAATTTTAATTATATACCTCTAACAAAGATGTAGTATTTGACAAAATTGCACTTTTTTTAATTTAATAGTTTACTTTTAATTAGTGAGTCAACGTGAGGGTACAGTTACAGATTTATACATTTTTGTGCTCATGTTTCTCCCTTACAAAGTTTGATAACCCATCCCTTCACCAGTGCCCATTCTCTACCAAAAGTAAACCCAACATCCCTCTCCCCCCTCCCCAGTCCTGTCTTCCCCCACCCCACACTGCCACTATGGCAGGGTATTCCCTTTTGTTCTCTCTTTCTTTTTTTTTTTTTTGGCTTTTTGGGTCACACCCAGCAATGCTCAGGGGTTACTCCTGGTTCTGCACTCAGGAATTACTCCTGGCAGTGCTTGGGGGACCATATGGGATGCCGGGGATCGAACCCGGGTCGGCCGCGTGCAAGGCAAACGCCCTACCCGCTGTGCTATCGCTCCGGCCCCTTGTTCTCTCTTTCTGATTAGGTGTTGTGGTTTGCAATAAAGGTGTTGAGTGGCCATTGTGTTCAGTCTCTAGTCTATATTGGGCCCGCATCATCTTTCCCCCACATGACCTCCAATCACATTTTGCTTGGTGTTCCCTTCTCTGAGTTGCCCAGAATGAGAGACCAGCCTCCAAGCCATGGAGACAACCTCCTGGTACTTATTTCTACTATTCTTGGGTGTTAGAAAATAAATATATTTTAAAATTCATCACTGAGTTCTCAAACAATTTCAAGGAAGTCTTCAAATTACCTTTTCTTTCTCTAACAACATGAAAGAATTGAAAAGCTATAATAGGAATTGAGAACCAATAGGAAATCTGAAACATTTTATTGGGCGTAGACAGGAAAGCATGATAGAGCAAGCTGAATTGTACAGGATAATAGTTAAATATAGATAGGAATATTTGGTCTTAGGACTATGGAAGTGAAAGAAGTCAGGAAAAATTTCATAAAAACTTACTTCTTAAAGTTACTTACTTACTTACCACCAGTGAAAGGGTACGCTGGCAATATCCACTAATCAGAAAATAAATAGACAAGAAAATCTGTGTTGGGACATAGCTATAGATAGTGAGCTAGAAATATATGTGTCACATAAAAGATTTGCCTCACACTCATGTAGAGTTCTACTTCTTGGGTGGTTAGAGAAAATGGAAACGGATTAATGTGCAGTAGTCTTAATTTTTTTTTTTTTTAGGTTTTTTTTATTTTTATTTATTTATTTTTTTAATTTATTTATTTTTAATTAGAGAATCACCGTGAGGGTACAGTTACAGATTTATACACTTCTGTGCTCACACTTCCCTCATACAAAGTTTGGGAACCCATCCCTTCACCAGTGCCCATTCTCCACCACCCGTAAACCCAGTGTCCCTCCCACCCTCCCCAATCCCATCTCCCCCCCACCCCACCCTGCCACTGTGGCAAGGCATTCCCTTCTGCTTTCTCTCTCTAATTAGCTGTTGTGGTTTGCAACAAAGGTGTTGAGTGGCCGCTGTGCTCAGTCTCTAGCCCTCATTCAGCCCGCAACTCCCTTCCCCCACATGGCCTTCGAGTAGTCTTAATTTTTTGAGATGCCTTATCTCCAGAAAAAGGCCATACATATATACATAAATTATCCTTAAACCAGTTTTGTTATACTCTTACATAGAATATATTCAGTTTTACATAAACAACTAAAAAGCTTCAAGTACATGTAGAAGAAATAATTGATAAACATAACCCTTAAGAATCCCAGGTATTGGGGCCAGAGCGATAGCACAGCGGGTAGGGCGTTCGCCTTGCATGTGGCCGACCCGGGTTCAATCCCCAGCATCCCATATGGTCCCCCAAGCACCGCCAGGAGTAATTCCTGAGTGCAAAGCCAGGAGTAACCCCTGAGCATCGCTGGGTGTGACCCAAAAAGCAAAAAAAAAAAAAAAAAAAAAAAAAGAATCCCAGGTATTGAAATCACTGCTTATAAAATACAAATGACTAAGAATGAGTATATAGCATTGAATAAAGAAATAAATATATATTTATGTTGAGAAAATAGACTATCCTATGCCTTTGCCTTAAAAAAATGCAGCCTTGGTAATAAATATGTGTTTCATACCCTTAAGGATGGGAGACTAATACAGGTACTGTTTACTAGGCATTATATTAAGAACTGGAGGTGAAACAGTATGAAACAGTATGCAAGAGCAAAAAATGCCTCTATTCCAGCTTTTTGGAATGTGGTTTGCATTCCAGATGGGTATTAAAACTACAGAAGAAAAACATTGTTGGTGAACGCAGACATGTTTTACACATGACTTGTGACTTCTATTTTGGAATATGTTAAGCTGTAGAAACGTAAAGCTATGAGAGTAAAAGCACCCTATGTTATAGTATGTAACCTACTATTTAACTGATCTTGGATGTGATGACATGATAAAGTATCAGATTCAGTCACTCCCAATGAAAGTGACTTTCCAACTCACTTTACTTTTAATCAACTGCATTTAAGTGTGAATTTGCTCTGTATTTTGGACCAAATTCTTTTAATATAACTAAAACCAAGTGAAAGAGACAGTGGCAGGAAACATGCCATTTATATCAGCAAATACATGTTTCAGGATTTTAGTGTGAAAAAAAAGAAGACATTTTTGTTATTACTAGAAGAAGCAATTATGGTAATTTTAATGCCTATTTCACTCTGAATTATATTTCATCTGTGGTTTTCTATATCATCTTTAAAGAGAGTTGCTCTTTGTTTCTAACTGTGACTCGTTATTTCTGCTTATTTGACTTCTACTAAAGATTCATTTTGCTTGTCATATGTTTTCTCAGTAGGAATGTTATTTTAAATAGTTTGTTCTGTTCTTATGTTATGACTCTGGAATTGGCATTATATTTTGTCCTTTAATGAGAAAATTGTCGTAAATAAGGAAGCTTTATTTGCAGTTAGACTTTGGCCACATTTTTACCAAATCATAATTATTTAAATATCATTTATCAGACCTTAAAACTCCGAATATTTTCACTCTAATTAACACAAAAGAAACATTTTCATAAAGAGTTATTCTAATTGTCCAAATCAAAATTCTTTCTTGATATTAAAAGTGAAATGAGTTCCTCTTTTGAATACTGTTATTATAGAAACTGAAAAGCCAAGTAGATAACTCTCAGGAGACATCTTCCTAGGGGAAAAGATACCTGTGGCCCTATTGATTATGTCCAAGAGTAAACAAAACATAACACAATGAAAGAATGCCACGCTTAAGTTTATTTCATCTCCAGTTTATGGAGGGCCAGCATTTATCACTTGAACTGAGCTATGCTCTTTTCAATTACACACTTTGACTATCAGAGCCTAAATATTTATAGAATGAGTGTGTCAGTTGCCATATTAGCTGTATATTTATGGTTCTGTAACTATAACATTACCATCGCATAGTTACAATTGTTTTTGTATCATTTTAGGGGACATATAGATAACATAAGCATATGAATTTATTTATTGTGCCAAAGTATTTTTATGATAGCACAGCAAGTAGGGCATTTGCCTTGCACATTGCCGACCCAAGTTTGATTTCTCTGTCCCTCTCAGAGAGCCCGGCAAGCTACCAAAAGTATCCCGCCAGCATGGCAGAGCCTGGCAATGTACCCATGGCGTATTCGATATGCAAAAAACAGTAACAAGTCTCTCAATGGAGACATTACTGGTGCCCTCTCGAGCAAATTGATGAACAACGGCATGGCAGTGTGACAGTGTGATAACTAGCAGCAACAAATGTACTCTCAAAAGTAACTGATTGTTTTATTTAGATCCTATGTTAGAAGTATCACTTTTATTTTTGTTTATTTGTGATCAACATGGTCTGTGATAAACATAAAACATGATGATACTTTTCTAGTTGACTGTAATGTTAAACTCTGTCCATTTTTTAATAATTTAAATACCTATTGTATAAAATATTTTCTCACTCTTTGTCTCACCGGGAAAAATAGGAAATATTTTGGAGCTGTCGTTTATGTTTTATGTTAGGTTATTAAAAATTTACCAAACCTGACTTATAGGGAGATGTTCTTCAAATTTCTGCATTTCTTTAGATTGGGGAAGAAATCATTAGCAACTAGTCTCTCGTGTCATTTCGATTTTGAAAATATTGTCATGGATAACAAAAGGTATTCAATAAAGTTTTCCAAGGTCAGTCAGACATGAAAATGATGTTGGAAGACAAGAGTGCGTATTCTCCAGCTTAGGAACTAGCAGGGGGAGTCCAACAGAAGGGCAAAACACCAAAAAACCCATGCTGGGTTCAGACCCTCTCGGGAGTAGGGCTATTCCGTAGTTCTTACCACATTTAAAGTCTTGATCCTTACTGTCATCAACCCATTTATTTTTGCAATTTATGATGACGTACTTTTTCCTTAGTGTGGTTTCTTCTGTTTGCTTTATGTTTTGGTTTGGGGGTAACAGGCAGGTATTTCACGAGCTTATTTCTCGCTCTTCACTCAGTTGTGTGCAAGGTAAGTGCCCCACTTACTGTACTATTTCTCCAGGCCCTTCTAAGTGTATCACTGTATCACTGGTACTGTCATCCTGTTCATTGATTTGCTCAAGCCAGCGCCCCAGTAACGTCTTCATTTTTCCCCGTCGCGTGCTAGTGTAGCGCAATGGCGTGTTGAGGGCTCTTTCAGGGTCAGGGGAATGAGGACCATCATTATTACTGCTTTTGGCACATCGAGTATGTCAGGAGTAGCTTGCCAGGCTCTGCCCTTTAAGTATATGTTTTTGAATATGCAGTAAATGAGATTGTTTCGGGAGAAATCTTTAGAACACCACCCGGAATGAGATTCTCTATAAAGGTTGATGTTTTCATCATAATTATATGTCCTTTGGCTGGAAAAGCTGAAAGTTTTGTTTGAGAGGGAAGGCAAAAGAAATATTGAAGAAATTATTTTTCATTCATGGAAATTTGCATGTTTGCAAGATGACCCTTCTCTATGCAGAGCAGAGGTGGGTGGAAGGAGACTTTTCCTTGAGCCATCCTTCAAGTTCCTTAGCTAAGGACATAAAAGAATATAAATATGATGAACTGACATATTTTTGTTGATTTTGCATATAGGATTGGCAATATTTTGTTACTAAATATGACTCCAAATGAAGGTGAAAAAGGTAACCGCTGTGTTTTGCCTTGAACAATAAAATCATAGCATGACATTCATATATAATGAAGACAGAAGTTCATCTGCATTAATCCTAATAAGAAAGTAACGAAAACAAAGAATGAAAACTAAAATCAGCTTAGAAATCTATGCTTAGAGCTAATATTGCACAATAGTGGCCATAGTAATCAAAGTGGATCCGAGAAAAAGTTATATAGACCTCTGGAATTGGTGAAGATGCTTGAAGACGTAGACAGAACTTGACTTTCTGCCAAACACAGCAACCATATGATTGCTACTTTGAAAATTTTAAGCTGTGCTTGAGAAATCAGGCAGAGAAGAAATTAAAATATTTTTGTATTAATATAAACTGTTAAATAAATAGTCCTGACCTTTTGTTTTACTATTTAAATGAATACAAACAATTTCAATTAGTGGTTGTTTAAATGAGTGATTACTTTGGAAAATAGGGATTGTGAAGAGTTAAAATACTGCTTAGATTATCACAACAAAGAAGTAAAATAGTACTAGGTATTCTTGTATTAAGTTACAAGTCAAAGACATGAAATATGTTCAATTTGATCGATAAAATAAATAGCAATGAGGCATCAAAAATAACAGTGAGATTTTAACTTGGATACCCATGTATCTCAGTGACTGTTAGAGAAAACATGGCTGGTATATGAACAGATTTTAAATTAATAGAGACTTTATTGGCAGATTAATAGTTACTAGCATATGTTTTTCTAAAAATAAGTAAAGTGTGACTACATGAGTATAATTATGTATTTAAAAATCAGTTATAAATAAAAAGGTTCATATTGTTGAGTAAAATGGGAGAGTTTTGAAAATGGAAAGTTGAGTGATAAACTGCAGTGGCTTTCTGAGCAGAAAGAGAGCAATTGTCCTTGGTAGGATTAGATTTCTTTCATTACACAGGTTGGAACCTGAGATACAAGTATAGGTGAAGATAAATTCATTCTTCCTTTGATAGGCAAAAAAATCATCTTTTTCTTTACTTTCTCTTGGTTTCTTGTTTTATTCGAGCCAAATTAGAAGAGAAATTTTTAGGTTGTTCACCACGATGTGCTCTGATTTCTAAATATCTAAATACATTTAATTAAAGCTTTTCCCTTGAGTAAGAAATCCATTTTAATGTAAATGCTGACATACTGAGTTATGGCTTATATTTTTATTTCAAAGTTTGAAAAAATTTCTAATATGAGCTATTAGTTCTATAAGAAGGAGCATGCCCAACACAGAGCAATTTCATGAATCATTGGTCTCTACTGTTTCACGTAAGGACATTTTTTAGATTATATCTAAAGCACTGCTATATAGTATCCTGGTCATGTTTGTATGTATGTAGGGACACATTACATAATTTTGTTAAAACACATTAATATATAAAAATTAAATATTAGGAAGTTCCCTTAAGAAGAATACACAATGAAAAAATAAGCAAAACATTTTTAAGTCAAGGTATCAGACGTACCTATCTCTTCTCTACTTAGTATAACATTTTGATATATTAGAGGCAAACTCAAATTTAAGTATAATTATTCACTAGAGTATATGACAGATCTTTGGAGAGGCATGCATCTCATACATCATTTTAATGAATTATGATGTGAATTAGTCTGGAATTTATGATAATTTATATACTTATGAATTCTTAAACACTATTTCTTAGATACTTAGTTCCAAACTCCCTATGACGAGAAAACTTGAAATATACATCTTTAGTTACCTGTGCCTATATTTTTATTTACAACCTATTCGTTGTCAACACAATTCATGCAATATTTGTTCTCCAAATTTTAAACAAATAATTGCCATGAATAAATTTTGGGAAACAGAGTCAAATGAAGCATTCGAACTTCCATTCCCTAAATATCAGTTTTGTGCTGTTCACTCTATTTCCTTCATTATTGATTATGTACTTTAAAAAACACTTAATAACTATGACATTCAAAAGAAAATAAGACAGGAGGAGTCGCTGATCTAATGTGTTTAATTATTTCAAGAATAGTGAGGGCTACCCTTACAGCTATGCTATCGGGCTCAACTTCACTGCTTTAAGAATAGTGTTTACAGAGACCCAAATCTGTGAATAATTTCAGGTACCCAATGTCCAGTCTGAGAACTCTGCTGTGTTTTTCAGAGTCAGGTTGACTAGCCTCATCCCAACCCCCGTAACCTGGCAGCTATGCTCTCTTCTATTCCCACTGCTGTGTCAACTCTTTAGTCCAAATTATAGATCCTGAAATCTCTGGACCTCCTAATGCAACAAATCACTATCTATTACTATGATCCCGTTGATCGTCGATTTGCTTGAGCAGGCCCAGTAACGTCTCCATTCGTCTTAGCCCTGAGATTTTAGCAGCTTCTCTTTACTTGTCCTTCCCAATGGGGCTGCATTAGAGGCTCTTTCAGGGTCAGGAGAATGAGACCCATCATTGTTACCATATTTGGCATATGAATATGCCACAGGGAGTTTGCAGACTCTCCTGTGCAGTCAGGAAACTCTTGGTAGCTTGTCAGGTTCTCTGAGAGGGAGAACTAGGCTATAAGATGTCGAGCGACCAGTAAGCCACTTTGAGCTTCCGGGAGCTTGGTTTTATAGTCTCTGGATGTTGGTCCTAGATGGGATTACACGGTGCTGGGGGTGTGACTATCCAGCTACTGGAAAATGGGGGATCTGGGTGGAAGAGGCCCACTCCCTATCTGAGCAGGCTTGGAGATCTCAGTCCCGGGTCTCACACACCTGGGTTCCTCTGCCTGTTCTTCCATGTGTGAGGCTCATCCAAGCATGTGGAGAGTGGCCTTGAGCATGACTGTGGCTGGATTCTGGAGGTCTTTGGCTGCAGGACTCTGCTCAGGACGGGGAGCAACAAACAGTTTAATAAATTCTTAGACAATAATTTAACAACTAAGAGATCAGATACAACAATGTTCACATTTAATGATTTTCTAGATCTAGTGATTTTAGTATTGCAACTTTGTTATCTAATCAACTTTAATTTTAGAATTATATCAACCATTATATATTTTGTACATTAAAATAAATTTAAAAAAGAATTGTAAGTGTTAATGCATGCAATGTACAAAGTTTTATAAAAAGGGCAAGGCTACCCAAGGCTACCCTGGGTTTCATGGGCCTGAAGAAACATGGAAACAATCAAATAATCGAAACATGAGCATTGTCTAACCAATCCCTAGCCTTAATTTCAGACATCACATTTTACATTCCAGCCTGGGAAAAACACTTGTGCAATTTTGAAGAATGATAGTATCCTGGATGTTTTTGCCTATATAGATTAATAACTTACAGTCACAAGATAAAAAGCATCATGATTTATGTAAAATTACAGAAAATGTACTATAGTCTGATAATAAAACTTTACAGTTGTCCAAACATCTTGGTTCTAAAAATAGCTATAGATCTCCAAACAAATCATTTCTAATTTTTATGTGGTAAATGTAATGACAACTTGAGAACTAACTCCTAAATGAATAATGTCAGAAGATGTATCAATGTTTCTAATTTGTATTCTTTTTTTTCATTTGGCAGATAAACATTTTCAATGGAAATAATGAAATCAGTGCAGAAAACACTGGCTTTATTTAAGAAGAGAAATAAAAAGCATGATTTTCAAACTAGTCTGATGGCAAACAAAATGAAAAGTTTGAAAATATTTGGATTTTGTCCAACTCATGTAAAGGTATAGATGTCTAAAGTTTAGGAGATTTACTTTAAATATTTTATATATGGCATTACTGAATGACAGGGTTTCTTAGTTCTTAGCTTTCCTTTAATCAGTATAGATATGAAAACATTTTTTAGTGTCCTACATCATAAAATGTTCTTCATGATTCCTACTTCATGAGTGAATTGGATGAAACAATTTTACATTTTAATAAAACCTGGTAGATTTATGTATAGTCTATGATGCAATACTTTGAATCTTACTCAAAGTAAGATTTTTACTCAAGGTATTTTAGCCCAAATTTCAAAACTATCATTTTCCCACATTCATATGTAAGTAAACTCAAGCAAAAAAAAAAAAAGAGAGAATAAATTTGGGTATATTTTCAGTCAATTTCTGGTTTTAGTGGACACAGTCTTGTTAATCTATGCTCTATCTTTGTATAGCAACTTCTGTGTATCAGAAAAATTAAAACTTTTAATAAGTTGAAATTTATATCTATGAGTATATCTATGTGTGTGCGTGCACAATTGTGTGTGTGTGTGGCGGTGTGTGTATGTGATAGGAAAACAGTTGGGGGTAAAATAGTATATAAACTAAAAGTAAAGATTAATTTTAGTGCTACAGTGAAATGATATTAGATAATTTATTATTGTCTAATAGATAAATTATTATATAAATAGACAAATTATAATAATAATTTCTGCTGGTGTCAGAGAGAAAGTTTTGTTTGGAATGGCTAGTTATAAAATGAGGCTGAGAGTATTACCATATTAATGATGAAGTGGAAAGAAAATTTGTTTGAAGTAGAATCTAGGCAGCAAATATTTGTATATATATACTAATATTCTTCTTTTCTTCGTCTCCATTTGTTTATTGAGAGTTCGCTATGTGCTAAGAGTTTTTTTATGAAATCCAAGGTAGAAAAAAGTGAATGTGTTGGTTTCCAGTCCTCTGTCCATATGCTATGATTCTAGACATTACTGTTTCAAACTTTTATCTTCCAAATAAAAACACTATAAACACACTAGAAGTAAAATTTAAAAAAGCATAAAATCCATTTTGAAAACTTATATGAAATACAGCAGAAAGACAACTAGATATTAGAAAGAAAATGAAAAGTCCATGTGCTCTTCCCGTTCAGCCCTGAGCTCCCAAATGTGTACTGCCAGGACCAGCCCGGCAGCAGACACCTGCCCTCACCCATGCCCTCTGTGCCTGCACCACCATCGCAGGTCCTTTCAACAGGTCTGTGAATCGCTGCACTCACTTCCCGTCCAGCCCTGCGCTCCCCAACGCCTAGTGCCAGGACCAGCCCTGCACCTGGCATCTGTGTCTGTGGACCAGATATTAACAACGGGACTGGCTGGGGGTGTGGCCTCCACCGAAGGGGGTGTGGCCTCATCAAAAGTGGGAGTGGCCTTCTGTGAGGCTGGAGGCTGCAGTTGTATTTTCCACTCCCAGCACTCTTGACTCCCATCCCAACCTTTACAATCTAGTTCTGTGGAAAGCGTTCTGGCTACCTCAAACACAATACGACAATAATCTTCCGGCCTACTCCAATTCCACCAAAAAACAAGTGTATACAAGAAGTTGCGTAAAGCCCAATAGGAAACAATATCTCCTCCAATGCTGCACTAGAAGCCTATCATAAAGCACAGAATAATGTCCAAGAGGAAAGACGTACTCTAAACGAGGAGAAGGTTTACCACTGTTGATCGAGTTTATTCAGAACTCTTTCCAGCAACAAGAGGGAACAGTGCCAGTGAACTTAAAGGCTTTACCTCTACAGATCCACCATAACATGAAGAAGCAGCACAAATCTCCACTACGAGTAGAGGAGGAAGGAAAGAGTTCCGAATCCTCAACAGGGGGTACCTGCAAATATGATATCTCCGATAAAGAATTCTGAGATTAAATGCTAAGGTTGTTCAAGGAATTCAAAGAATCAATACAGAAAAAGTCATACAGAAAATTAAAGGAAGGAGTGAAAGAAATGGGGAAATGGATTGCTGAGAAAATACAGGAAGAAATGAAAACAGAAATAAGCAAACTACAAAAAGAAATGTCACAAATGAAAGATTCGAAGGATGAACTTAAAAACTCAGTAGGTGCCCTCAACACCTACTGAGACAGACATAGAATGTCTATAGCCGAAGACAGAATCAGCGAACTTGAAGATGAGCAGCAGAAATCATACAGGCAACAACAATGGGAAGAGACCTCAAAATAGCTCTAAGGCGAATCAGAGACCTAGGAGATGATTCCAAGAGGAACAACATTAGAATCCTTGGAGTACCGGAAGGACAGGGAACCAGCCCCAATGAAAAAAACAGTTAAAGAAATCATTGCTGAAAAGTTCCCAGAGTTAGAGAATGCAAGAATCCAGATTCAAGAAGCCAGAAGGGTGTCAGCTAAAAGAAATCCTATGGTTGCTTCTCAAAAAATTAGAAATTGAGCTCCCATTTGACCCAGCAATACCACTCCTGGGAATATATCCCGGAGAAGCAAAAAAGTACAGTTGAAATGACATCTGCACTCGAATGTTCATTGCAGCACTGTTTACAATAGCCACAATCTGGAAAAAACACGAGTACCTGAGAACAGATGACTGGTTAAAGAAACTTTGGTACATCTACACAATGAAATACTATGCTGCTGTTAGAAAAGATGAAGTCATGACCTTTGGATATAAGTGGATCAACATGGAAAGTATCATGCTAAGTGAAATGAGTCAGAAAGAGAGAGACAAACATAGAAATATTGCACTCATCTGTGGAACATAAAATAACAGAATAGGAGGCTAACACCCAAGAATAGTAGAGATAAGTACCAGGAGGTTGGCTTCAATACTTGGAAGTTGGCCCCACATGCTGGAAGAAGGGGCAGCTCAGATAGAGAATGGAAAACCAGGTAAAGTGTGGTTTGAGGAACCGCACGGGATAGGACTTGTTTGCTCAAAATAGACTATAGACCAAACATGATGCCACTCAGTGACTCTACTGCAAACCACAACACCCAAAAGGAGAGAGAGAGAACAAAAGGGAATGCCCTGCCACAGAGGTGGGGTGGGATCGGGGGGGATAGGGTGGGAGGGTGGGAGGGACACTGGGAAAATTGGTGGAGGAAAATGGGCACTGGTGGAGGGATGTAAACAAAATGCAAACATGAAAGTTCATAACTTTGTAACTGTACTTCATGGTGATTCACAAATAAAATTTTTTTTAAAAGTCCACGTGTTACTCTGAATAATAAGAGCTTCAGGACAAGACAAAGAAATATTAAAATAAGAATCACAAAACTTGTTTCCCAGACAAGTACATACATTTTTCTATGGAAAGACTATACTAAGCACTCTGTGGATTAAACACATTATGTTAAAATTAAAAGTAGCTATAGGAAGAAATATTTGGTTTTAATTGCTCACAAATAGGGAATATATGCAATAAATATATGTAGCACTATAGCTTTGTCCTCCCATTGCTCATTGATTTGCTCGAGCGGACACCAGTAACATCTCCATTGTGAGACTTGTTGTTACTGTTTTTGGCATATTGAATATGCCATGGGTAGCTTGCCAGCATCAAAATTGAAAATTACTTCAGAATTTGCTCATAGCATTGTGGAAAGTAAATTGATAGATTAATATAGACAGTACTCTTTAGTAAAACGAGATCTAATCTAGAGGTTATACCTACTCAAGACTATTAATCAAGCAGAAGAGTAATAAAGACTTGGAGATACGTACAATCTCAAAATATGTGCTTGTCACACACTATTTATCACAAAGCAATGGAAGCTTTTGCCACCATATCTCAATTAGATGAAAACAAACCAAAATATAGGAAAATGGGAGAATGACAATAAGCGATTCAATTTGGAAGGGATGCATGATGTTAGATGCAGCAAGGAGTATGGCAACTGTCCCTAAGCACAGACAGGGACAGGAATTATCTCCATTCATTAGTCAATCTGTAGATCTATATTGTTAAGAAACTGAGAATCACGCCAACTTTTCTTACTGATGATCTGATAAACACAAAGTCAACGAATGTCTATTTTATTAATAATCACATAAAAAGAATAATAAAATGATCACACTGAACTTGGCTTCTCTTTTTAAACTCATTTTCATTAAAAATTACATATCTACAAATTACAATTAGAATAAAGTCTAAATATTCAAGTAAAACTTATCCTCAATGTTATGCGTGTTCATCTATGCCTGAACTGTCCCAGAAAAATATATAATCTGATAACAATGATTGCCTCAAGGAAGGGGAAATAGATACCCAAAGGAAAAATGTTTAAGATAATTACTTTTTACTCAGCACTATTTCTTTTGAATTTGTATAAAGAGCATGAATCATCTAGACAAATTATGAAATTGAAATGTGGTGATAAAAAAATACATCCTACTTTCAGTGACTTTGGTCATATTAAATGTCTCTTTGAGGTATTCAGAAGCTCACAACTTCTACATAAAATTCCACATGAATTGTATAATTCTGGATCCCACCAAACCTAGCATGCCTGAGACTGAAATTTTTTCAGAGCTGGAATCAGCATCTGGAAAATGAGTTAGGAAAAGGAGGCTTACACACACCTAAGAATAATAAAGGAACAAAAAAATCACATAATCAATTTAATTGGAGAGAACAGAGAGGCGATAATAAAATTATTTGGAACTTTAAAATATTTAAAATGTTAGAATAGCATCATATTCTTAAATTTGCAAATTATTCATGAATTTTGGATGGAATAGATTCATTTTTCATAAGCAAACAAGAGCTCTGTTAATAAATTTTCATTTTTAAAAGTTATTGTGGATTTGGTCTGGAATAGATGTAAAACTTACAATCATTTTATTTTGCATGCTAAGCTAAAAGTTGCTCTGCTTTTGAAATAAAGAACGTCAGAAGAAATATGACAATTAATAATTAAGATTTTATGACAGACATATTTTGAATTTCATCTATTTTCTCTTGCTATAACATTGAAGCTTAAAGATGAATGTTAGTGTTGTCCAAATGATCTCTTAAAATCACTACTAAACAAGTCTGTGTCTATAAAATCTATAATATTTTGCATTTTATATAATATCAGTAGATACTAAATGCTAACTTTGGCAGCAAATATACTAAATTTGAAATGTCACACAAATTAACAAATTGATTGCAAAAGCACGACATGAAAATTCATAAAGTTTTTGTTGGTGGTGGGGGAGGCACGTCAGGTTGTACACAGGATTTACTCCTGGCTTTGTGCTCAAGCAGTGTTGGAGATGGAACAAGAGGCATTGCCTGCATGGAAGTAGGTCTGCACATGCAAGCGGCACGTCTTACCCTTGTACTCTCTCTCTAGCTCCTTCATGAACATTTGAATATTTTTCCACAAATATTGTCTCATTTCTTCTGATTTTTCCTACAAGAAATGCCAACAAGAGTCCCTCAAAAAGCAAGGTCACCAGACAACAACCTGAATTTGCGAAAAGAATAAATATAATAAACACAGGCGACTACAGTGCTCTATAGAACAAAAGGTTGCCTGTACACATAGATGTATCAATAGTTATTTTCAAATCAGTGATTCAGATTCTTTAGAAAATACAAGTGAATGATCACTCTGAAGAAGATCAGAATTAAAAGTAAGTTAGGGATTTTTTTTTTTTTGAGTCACACCCGGCGACTCACAGGGATTACTCCTGGCTCATGCACTCAGGAATTACTCCTGGAAATGCTTAGGGGACCATATGGGATGCTGGGAATCGAACCTGAGTCTGCCACATGCAAGGCAAAGGCAAATGCTGTGCTATTGCTCCAGTCCCAGTAAGGGATATTTTGGATAACCTTTCAGTATCAATATTGCAAACCACAATGGAGAGAGAGAGAGAGAGAGAGAGAGAGAGAGAGAGAGAGAGAGAGAGGAGGGAGAGAGGGAGAGAAGGAGGGAGAGGGAGAGAGAGAGGGAGAGAAAAGGAGGGAGGGAGGGAGAGGGAGGGAGAGAGAAAAAGAGAGAGAGAGGGGAGAGAGGGAGAGAGGGAGAGAGAGAAGATAAGCACATAAGCATCTCCCATTCTCCCATAGAGACAGAGACAGACAGGGATGGGATGGGGGTTGAGGGGTGATAGGAGGGAACCTGGGACACTAGTGTTGGGAAATGTGCACTGGTGGAGGGATGGGTGTTGGAATGACTGAAATAATGAAATGGCTTTGTAATGGTCTATCTCACAGTGATTCAATAAAAACAAAGTTAAAAAAAAAAGAAAAAGAAAAAGGAAACACCCAGTGTTGTACTTGCTGGAATATGGTACTGCTAGTTTGAATCTCTTGAGAAACTACCAAACTGTACACTTTTCTGTAGCTGCTACACTATTTATATTCCCAACAGTGAGGTAGGATTCCTTGGTTTCTGCCACTTTGCTGGTACTTTTAATTTGTGTCTCTTTGATAGCAGCCATTCTAATAGGGGCAATAAATCTCATGCTGATCTTCTATAAACATTTGCCAAATAACTGAAGAACTAAAGATTAATCTCATATGGTAATACAGTATGTTGCTATTCTCAAATTAACTTTTAGATATTTCCTAAATGGTACGACAATACACATTATTGAATCAATAAGAATGCTGCTTTTACATTTAAGCAAACTTTCAGGTAATTAAAGTGAGAAACTCTAGAATTTTAATCTGGATGAGATTCAGAGATCATAGTTCAAAATTTATAATATCGGGGCTGGAGTGATAGCATAGCGGGTAGGGTGTTTGCCTTGCACGCAGCCGACCCGGGTTCAAATCCCAGCATCCCATATGGTCCCCTGAGCACCGCCAGGAGTAATTCCTGAGTGCAGAGCCAGGAGCAACCCCTGTGCATTGCCAGGTGTGACCCAAAAACCAAAAAAAAAAATTAAAATATCATAGAAGACCTGAAAAGCTTAACTTTGTGGGATAGGGCGACTAGTACATCAATGTGTATTAAGGGAAAGGACCCAGCTTTATTAACTATAAAGAGAAAGACAAGAAATGAAATTCTTTTTTTCTCTCTCTTTGTTTTGTGGCCATGTCCAGTAGTGCTCAGGGCTTACTCCTGGCTCTGGGATCAGGAACCATTCCTGGCAGGGATGCTGGGGATGGTACCCAAGTCAGCTGTATGGATGGAAGACAAGTACCTTATTTGTTGTACAATCTTTTCAGCCCCAAAGCTAAAATTCTTAAGTATTATATAACAAATATGAACTAAATGATGATTTTAAAAAGCAGAGTCTAGGAAATTCTATATAAATATTTCATCTGGCCTAGAGCCTCATAGTTTCTTCTAGTAGATGAGATGCTAGTCTATTTATGTTAAGGGATATGACATCATTATATAAAAATAATACAGTAATACACTATATTATATTATCACTTGGGCTGGATCAATAGCACAGTGGGTAGGGCATTTGTCTTGCATTCGGATGACCTGGGTTCGGATCCTCTGCCCCTCTCGGAGAGCCTGGTAAGCTTCTTAGAGTATCTTTCCCACACAGCAGAGCCTGGCAAGCTACGCATGGCGTATTCAATATCCAAAAGCAATAACAACAAGTCTCACAATGGAGACGTTACTGGTGCCCACTCCAGCAAATCGATGAGTAATGGGATGACAGAGATACAGTATCATCCTGTTGCACATCGATTTGCTCAAGCGGGTGCCAGTAACGTCTCCATTTGTACCTGTCACGTGCTAGTGTAGCTCAATGGCATCTGCTCGCTCTAGGAACATGAAGAGCCTCAAACCATTTGTTCAGAGTCTTGATGAAGAAGTCTGACAATTACATAGGTGAGTGGCAATGCGGTCTTCTGACATCCCGTGGAATCCAGTCGGTAACAGCTCTAGTCCAGAGGTTGTCTCCAAATCGCATTACATGTCCGGCCCATCTGATTTTCGACGCCTTGGCAAAGGAGGTAGCGTCCCTGATCCTCAATCATCGACGGAGGTCAGAACTCTGGATTCCTTCTCTTACTTTAGTGAAATGTCATATTCCAAGCATAGCTCTTTCGATTCCTCTTTGGGATACCCAAATAGTGTTTTCATCCTATTTTTGTAGGGCCCGGGTCTCTGAGGCATATGTTAGTGCATGCAGAAAGGTGAAGTGAAAAAGATGTTCCCAGAGCTGGAAGTTCTTCACCCTCTTAATAACTTCTTCAATGCTCTTGAAGGTGGTCCACACCGCTCTCTTCCTCCTGCGCATCTCAGGTGCCAGGTTGTTTGTCATGTTGAGTTCTGGACCTAGGTACACATAACTGCTGCATTCGGATATATTTGTTCCATTGAGAGCAAATGAATCATCAGGAACTAGTAAGTTTCTCATTAACATTGTCTTTATGAGATTCAGCTGCAGCATTCGTGCCACTTGGCTAATGTTTGGTGTTATTAGAACAATGTCACAGCGAAGCGGAGGTGGTGTAGTTGCCAACAGTCTATCTTCACTCCCATTCCTTCCCATTCCTGTCATCACATGATGTTCTCAAGGATGGCACTGAAGAGTTTCGATGAAATGGTATCACCCTGCTGAAACCCTCTCTTTAGGTTGATGATCATTTCCTTGTAGAATGGTGAGATCCTGGTGGTGAATCCGTAATACAGCTCACAGAGGATCCAAATGTACTGAGTTTGAACACCCTATTTGGCTAATGCTTCATATATATATATATATATATATATATATATATATAGATAGATAGATATAGATGCTTTTTGGGTCACTCCTGGCTCTGCACTCAGGAATTACTCCTAGAGGTGCTCATGGTACCATATGGAATGCTGGGAATTGAACCCCGGTCGGCTGCTTATAATGCAAATGCCCTAGCCGCTGTGCTATCACTCCAACCCCCTAAATCAATGAACATTAGACAGAGCGGCATCTTGAACTCTTGAGAACCCTCAGTGAGCTTGGTCATCGTGAGGATATGGTCGATCATGCTGAATCCTTTTCAGAACCTGTCTTGCTCGCATGGTTGTCCTTCGCCTAGTGTTCTGCCAATCCTATTCAGGGTGACTGGAGCGAATAACTTGTAGATGATGGACAACAGGCAGATCAGGTGATAGTTGCTGATGTCAGTGGTTTCAGTGTCTTCATCAACACGAACTTGGTCGTGAGCATTGATTTGTTTTAATGCCTAACACCCCAAATCGGATGCTTATGTTTGAATAGATGTGGTTCATCGCTGGCACTTTCTATCTTTGTTGTCTGTGCACCAACATCCAACTACAATAAAGAAGAGGAAATTGAGAAGTTCTACATGGAGCTGGAGAAGTTCTATAAAGAAGACCACACCTTCTACAAGGTCATTGTCGGTGATTTTAACAACAAGATAGGACAGAGAAAGTCGCCCAAAGAACTCATCATCAGGACTGATGGCCTAGGATGGAATGAATAGGGTGAGAAACTGTCTGAGTTCATCATGTTGACCAAGACCATCCATGGTAACTTGCAGTTCCAGAAGGCCGAATCTCAACATTGGACTTGGGAGTCTCCCGGTATACAGTTCCACAATGAAATTGACCACGTCATATTCAATCAACATTTTTGCCTGACCAATGTCGCTGTTGTTCCAAAATTCCAAACGGGATCAGACCACCGTCTCCTTCATGTGAAATTCTACTTCATGGAGTGGGGAGAAAGGGCTGCAAAGTTTAAGAATAGAACTCCCAGAACGACTACCAACTGGGAGCTCTTTGGCACTAATGTGGCAATATGGGAAGATGCTGTTGTTGACAACATTAACGAGGAATACTATCAACTGGTTCAGCAACCCCATGATTGTGCAAGGAACACTGAGAGAGAGAAAGCCACAAACAGACACCACTCTCCGGAAACTCTTGAGCTCATTTTCCAACATGGTTTGGCACGAGCCTCAGGCAACCACAAGCTAATGTCTGAGCTTGCAAAGCTGTGCAGAGAAGTGATAAAGGAAGACCTCAAGAAGAGAAGAGCAGCAGTGTTGGCTGATGCGGCAGAAGCCGGGAAAAGTGTTCTCAACACCCACTTGTCCTTCGCCAACTATAAGACCAAGAGGACTGCCCTCCGATGTCCTGATGGATCTGTTACATCTTCCAGAAGGACAATGGAAAAGGTTATCCACAACTTCTACTCGGATCTCTTCGATAGCCACGTCTACCTGCCCACATTCCTAATTCCGCAGGATGGATATGTCATTCCCAGCATTCTCCCTTCCAAAATCCATTTTGTCAGTAAAGAAGTGTACAGCACCCGGTCCAGACAAGGTCAGACCTGAACACCGGAAGAATCTGCTGCCAGTACTCATCAATACCCTGGCTTGGTTCTTCACATGCTACCTGTCTGAATGCAAGGTTCCATCCCAATGGAAAACCAGCAGGACCATTCTGTTGTACAAGAAGGGAGACATCCACGACATCAGCAACTATCTCCCGATGTTATATTATATGGTACATTAATAACCCACATACTATCTCTCTTATCCCAAACTTCTTAATTTTTAAATCAATTTTGCAGACTTTTCTTGCCTGAAGACATTTAAAAATACCATTTTGGAAGCAAAGATTTTCAGGATTCTTAGACATATGACAAGGGAAAAGGTTTTCATGGATAGAAATCTCCACTTCTTCTAGGTATATGTGTTCTAAAATTCATTTGCTCAAATTTCAAGTAAATACTTCTGGGTAGTTATTAGTAATGATTAACACAAATCTAGAAGGACAAGAATTGTTGGGGATGAAGTTTAATAAATAATATTTGCCAGCAAAGTTTTGACTAAATTGAAGGTAATTAGAGGACTTGGATATCAATCCTAATCCAGTTGAAAATATTTTAATCAACCACACTTCATTTTATTTTTATTTTCTCGGCCTCTTTCCCTTTCTTTAACTTAATTTTTTAATTATATTTTCTTATTAAGGAATTGTACTTTATAATACTGCAGAACTCATTTTATAGTTTCAGAGCTACTACATCAATCCCTCCACCAGTGTTTCAAAAATCCTCCACCATTATTACATTGCCCCTTTATTCTCCCCCTATTCTCCAGCTTCCTCTCTTATCAGTTCTATTAAATGTACTTTGCAAGCATTTCCTAAGGCAGATGTCATCAACACTGCAGACCTGGAGCTGTGTGGCTTCCTCTGACCCTCACGTTGCAGTACTGACCCAATTGGCCAAGAAGCTGCAATATTTGAGCGATATTTGGGAGGCTGCTTCACAAAATGGTATGTTTCCAGAATGGAATAGATACAGATGAGGAAACAGACAGAAAAGTGTTATGGGAAAATTAAGGTAGAAATAGGAAAAACATAGTGCAGACAAAATTTTAGATACTTTAAACTGGTTCAGAAAACTATAATAAACTGTTTTATACTTTAGTCTTACACTGCACTTTAAAGCAACCCATGTAATATTATAAAGTCATAATTCAATTAGAAGTTATAATGACATTTTCCAGAAAATAGAACAAAAGAATGATGGAAATTTTAGAAAAAATAGTAAACTAGAACAGCATACACAGAGGTATAATATTCAAGTGTTGCAAATTCAAGAAAGAGAAAAGCAGAGAAATAAATGGAGAATTATCAGAGGACCAAAACAAGACTTTTTCGAAAAAATTAAGTACATGATTCTAGATACAAAGGATCCTGTGTAAGCTAGTAACCTAGGTACAATGAGCTAAAATTTCTTATTTTGCACATCACTCTGGAATATCAGAAACGTACATACAAATAGAAGATGAGAAAATATCCTGGACTATTGGGACTTGTGGGGTAAAGGTTAAAATAAAGCAAGCCTGGAACATAACTTTAACTACATTGAGAAGATTGGCAAGGAGAGGAGAAGAGAGGAGAGAGTAGGGGAGAAGAGACGGGTGAGAAAATATTCTCAATAGCTAAATGCAAATATCTTTAGACACCAGTGGGTAATGTTGAAAAGCAAACAAACAAAAAAAAGATTAGCAACTTTGGGGATTTTTGTATTTGGGCCACACCCAGCGGTGCTCATGGATTTCTCCTGGCTCGGCATCCAGGGGTCACTCCTGGCAGTGTTCAGGCGACCATATTGAATGCTAGGCATGGAACTCAGGTCTGCAGTGTGTAAGACAGGTACCTTACCTGCTATACTATTTATCCGACCCCAAGTATTGACAACTTAAATGTTACTTCAAATAATAGAAATTTATGTCTGCAAATGTTATGGCCAGTGTGATGAGAAATTGGGAAGGCATAAGGAAAAGTGTTGTTCATCTTTTTTTCAGTAAATTATAAGATTTTTTATTCAATATCTTCAAACTATATTGTGCTGATTTGATAAATGAGAAGTTAAGAGCTCTTCCTTATCCTGGGAATAGAACAGCCCGCATTCTATTTTCATTTCATCTTTATCTCCATGTTACTTGGAAATGATCTGTGGAGTCAAAATATGCTCATAATTTCAGGAACCAAATACCGAGAACTAAAGAAAAATGCAAGAACTGGGTCTGCTGTAACAAGTATCACAAATTTAGTGGTTTTAAACAATAGCTCTATTTTTGCAAAACTCAGAGTACTTACAGTCCAAAATCAAGTTGCTGAAACCACGTTCTTGCTGATGCCCCAAGGGAAGGATCATTTGCTTTTCCATCTTTTGGTGATGACCATCAGTTCTTGGAGTTCCCTGGCTTGTGAATGCATCACTCATCTCTTCTGTCATCACATCCAATTCTTCCTTGTATCCCTGTGTCTGTGTATTCTTTTGTTCTCCCAGTCATTTGCTATAGAAGAATCATTATATTCTTCTCAAGTAAATAATTACATATGCAATGGTTCTTATTTCCAAATATGATCTCATCATAAGCTACCTGGAATTGGGATTGCAACACACTTCGGGTGGATTAGAATTTAACCTCTAGTAATGCATCATGGTATTTGTATGCATCAAGGATCTTTAGAAGTCTGAACCCACCAAGAATTTGGCAATTTACAATCAAATAAAAAAATCATTACCATTTGAATCCATCAGATTAACACTACTTAATTTTAAAATGTTTGACAGAAGTTTTGCAAATGGTTTGGTAGTGGTGGTGGTGGGTCTTGTGTGTGTGTGTGTGTGTGTGTGTGTGTGTGTGTGTGTGTGTGTGAGTGTATGTCTGTGTGTGATTGGTCTCAGCATAAAGTTGAACAGAATTCGTGTAACACATTCTTATTTCAGGCTGATCCCTAAATATAATTCTAGTTTCAGCACTATCTCCCATCCTGAGTCCTCCAAGTATTATTCACTGTAAACTATAAAACAAACATGATGGCCACTTACTATGTTATGATAACACCCAAAAGGAGAGAGAGAGAGTAAAAGGAAATGTGCCTGCCACAGAGGCATGGGGGGATGGGGTGACGGTGGTGGAAGGGATATCAGGAACATTGGTGGTAGAGAATGGGCACTGGTGGAGTGATAGGTACTTGATCATTGTATGACTGAAATGTAATCACGAAAGTTTGTAAGTTTGTAACTGTATCTCACGGTGATTCATTAAAAAAAAAAGCACTCTTCTAAGTCCTTTAAGGGGAGGACTGTATGGACTTGATCTGGATTCTGATTTTATGAGAGACCAGACTTGCTGAATTGTTATCCTATGGTTAAGGATCTATACCTTGAACATAGGGACCGAGATGACTCTTGGACACTGCATTCCTCCCTCTCAGTGCCCTCCCCAAAGCACTGGCAGGTGTGGCCCTGGGGTCTCCAAGCACCACTCCACCTGGCCTGGTTAGTCAAGTATGCTGGGAATGACCACCAGGCCCCAGAGTACTGTGTGGGAGGCTGCTCTCTGTCTTCTAAACTTAACCTCTCCCTATCCAAAATCTCAGAGATCTGAAATTTCTTTATTTTTGAACTTATAATTAAATTTCAGCAGAGAGTCTCTTGCCTGCACGCCTGGCTGTCTTCTCCGGGGCCCCTCAGAGGGGATGGGCTCCAGCTTCCCTCCCCACCCAGAGCAGGGCTCCCGGTGGTCGAAGACCACCGGAACCCAGCCACAGCCATGCTCAAGGCCCCTCTCCACACGTTAGGACAAGCCTCACGCATGAAGGTACTGGCAGAGGAACCCAGGCCAACATCCAGAGACTTAAAAGCAAGCTCCCAGAAGCGATATCTTATAACCTACTTCTCCCTTTGGGAGAAACTAGCAAGCTACCGAGAGCTTCCTGCCCACATGGGAGAGACTCGCAAGCTTACCATGGTGTATCCATATGCCAAAACCAGTAACAAGCTGGATCTCATTCCCTTGACCCTGAAAGAGCCTCCAATGCGGCATTGTTGGGAAGGCTGAGAAGAGAGAGGCTTCTAAAATCTCAGGGGTAGGACGAATGGAGAGGTTGTTGAGACCACTCAAGCAACTCGACGATCAATGAGATTTCGTGATCGTGATCATGATAATTAAATTTCAGATTGTTTTAATTAAAATCTGGGGAATTTCATAATGTTGTTAAATGCAACATACATTGCTATTTAATTTAGAATTGATATATTTTTTAGGAGGGGTGACACCCAGGAGCGCCCAGGGCTTATTCCTGGGTCTTGTCTCAGGGATCACTCCAGATGGGGTTGAGGGGACATGAGATGCTGGGATCAAATTCAGGTTGGCAGCACGCAAGGCAAGTAAGTGCTCTATTGGCTTTACTACCTCTCTCTCTAGCCCCAATAATTGATCTTATTTCAGTCAGTGATATATCTAATTAATGAATTGTTGAACTCCCACTCAGCATACTATATGCATCTTCATAATCAACATGTAGAGTAGACCCAATGCAACTTCCCCAGTTAGCATGACCAAACCTCACCGGAAGAGAGACAGTACTAGATTTAGCTCCACTGGGTCTGCTAGGAAATCCTCACAGGGCATCCATGGCAATCAGAAATCAGTAGCCATGGGCAACAGTCTTATACCATGAACTGAAGAATCCATATTGCTTCTTTGATCATGCAGAACTCAGCTCTGCTCTGGGATAGCACTAAGCACCAGTAATAATGAAAGAATGAAGGAATTTCGTCTCTTTAATGGGTGGGGCAAAGTAAGAAAAATTTTAAGTACATTGAAACTATTATGCGGTCCTAATATGACTTCAGAGCAACTGTCCTTTCAATATTCACTAAACTGAGGAATTGATGGAAAGAGAGACTCAATAAACTCAAAGAAGATTTGGTAAAAAAGTGAAGAACTTATTCAAACAGAAATAAAGGAGCTGAAGAATAACAATATTAATTCTCAGTAGCAGAATGGAAGATGCCAAAAATGGAATCAGTGACCTCAAAGTCAGGACAGAGCATCATTAAGAAAGAATAGATGATAGAATAGAAAATTTTAAAAATAAGAATTAAATATTTTATGCATAATATCAAAGGGAACAATCACCAAGTTGCAGAAATTCTAAAAGAAAGGAATATAATTTATTGTCAATTATAATTTAATGGACACAATTTGAATATTTATTACCCAACATTTTAAGAACACATATTAAATGTTATTCAATAGAAATACATTAAATAGTTGGCCAAGTATCTATGGGAATGACCCTGGGTCCCCTGAGTACTTCTTGGGAGACCCCTCCAAAAAAATTCATTGGTTATTATTCTCTATTTAGGTAGTCCTTCTAATTCACAATTCATTTCTCCTTTTGTATTTGTAGAGGAAAGAATAAATACTTTCAGCCATGATAGTAGAAACCATCTAAGGAAGAATCCATGAATTATATTCTAGTAGAAATGTTTCCTATCTAAAAAGTAAGTTTTGGACATAAAATCTGGGAAGGTTATCACCTAGATTTTCTCTTTAAGAAGTGTGCTCTAAATTTGAGGCCCCCAAATTTACTTGGTCTTTACACAGGGGTTGTGGTTTCATGTTAGAGCACTTATCTTGCAAGTGTGACTTCCTGGGTCAATCCCTGCCACCACCAAACAAAACCAAAATAAACAAAAAGTGCAAACTTACTCGGCCTGCTGACCTCTTCTTATAAGCAAAATTACTCAGAGTGTTCCTGGCAGAAAGCAGACCCCTGATCAATCCCAGGCTGCTACTTCCTCTCTGGAGCCTCCCAAAGGCAACGACCACCCACCCCTTCTGCTCCTGGGGCAGATTCACTCACTTTGGGAAACAGTGCTCTAAAAAGAAAGATGGCAGAATATTTGTATCATGAGGATGCCAATGTTATTTGTCTGATCTAGAATCTGTATTCTCTTTCTAAAGAAAATACAATTAATAATAGATAATTAGTAACACTACAGATATTGTGATACCTTAACATATAAACTAAGATTGGTGTTTTAAGTTTTTTCACAAAGGTGGCTGTATTCCACCAGTAGTTTATAAAATGTCCAAACATTGGCTGGACTCCAGAATATTCCACAGTTCCTTTGTTCCATTGGGACTCTTGCTAGAATGCAACTATTTCTTTGTATTCCAAGGAAGAAAGCAAATTGAATAAAGGAATTAATTAAATGAAATGTTTTAAAACTCTCCCTTACTCAAGCTAATTCTCTCATATGAGAAATTGCTTCTTAAAAGTGGTATTTACATCTTTCTCTGTTCACATAAAGTACAGAATATATGTAGTAAGAATCTATATGCATGCATATAGTACAGTGTTATTATATAATGGCACTCTGTTCCTTCTAGATCTCTTCATACCTTTTCCATTTGAGAAAATATTTTTTTATATATCATTTAGAATACTCCTATTAGTTTTCCTGTGCATTTGAGCATCATGAAAAAAATATTTACTTTTGAGAAGGGTACCTTGGTCATTGTGTTATAGGAAACTCTTATTCTTACAAATTTTAATATAATAGTGTATGGATTCTGTGGTTGTCAACTTTGAAAATATAAGATGTTTTTCTATATTCAAATTATATTAACCTAGTCATAAAAATGAATAGTAAATTTTGATGTTGAATTTTCAGAATCTATGTATATACCTTAAGTGATTATAACATTGGTCAACAAAACACTGGAAAGTTGCTTTTATTTAAACTTCCATTAAACTTATTGCTTCACGATTTAACTTCTTCATTGCCCTCTGGTGGTGAGCTTGGTGAACTACGTATTCGGAAATTCTGAATTTTCTAGGCGCTAAGTAAATAGCAGAGCCTCAGGTAGTTGATGTAAAACATTCAGAGATCTTGAAATTATTTGCTAGAATAAAAGAAAAATGATTAAACATTTTATTCATTTGCATCATACTCTCTGTGAAAATGTAAGTTAAATTAGTGGTAGGGTCTTCTAAAATATTGTTTTAAAAATGAGATTCAAAGACTGGAGCCATAGTACAGGCATGAAGACTTATATCTTGCATGCAGATAACTTCAACTTCCATTAAATCCCTGGGACTATACACTCCCACTAGTGTCTTCTCGGATGGCCTGGGTAATCGCTGGGGGTCATAGCACCACAGCAGTCTTGGGGCTCCTTAAATCACTGGAGGTGAATGATCAGGCATTTTGGGGGAAGGTCCTGAGACCCCTGAGCATGCTAGGGAGACCCCCTGAAATAAAATAAAATTTAAGTGAGATTCCACTACTTATTTCTAGCTATAATTTAATTTTTACCTTAAAAGTAGATATCTCTATTGACTTTAATATTGTATACATAAGTTTCAGGTGGTTCCTTCCTGTATATAAATTACACATTGAATACCCAGTATGAGTCGGGGCTCTCTGTGTACTATTGGAATGTCAATAAAGCTTGAGTTTGACTTAATGATGGGATGGCAGGATATCTCTGATGGAAAGTTTTATCCTTGAGGGTTTGAAGTATGGTGAGTAGGAAGAGGTCATATATGTCATGCATGTCCTTGTGCTCACCAACTTTTCCCTGTAGACCGTCATCAGTGTTTGACATAATTATCTTTGTCAGAGAGAAACCAAGACACCATTAAAATACCATGTAAAGAAAAACTGCATTGTGAGTGGCTGGTGAAAAGTACATCTATTTGGGAGGGTCGATAGAGGGACAAAGGCACTAATTAAGGTCTACATTTATTAGTAGACACAAATCTGAAGATCGTGATTTTTTTCTTTTTTTTTGGAAAATACACCTTTTTAGTTACAAAACAGAAGTAGAGTCACTGCTGATCACAGGAAGTCCGAAATTCTTCCATCTCCTTTATTCTCAACCTGCACCTGGGTGGCGGGAGGCGTGGCCTCAAGAGGGCGTTCCCAGCAGGGACACAGAAACGAAAGCTCTTCTTCAGGCAAAGGTGCTCAAATGAGTGCCTAGGTGAGAAGGGACACCTGTGGTTTTAGAACTTGCCAGAAATGGAACTGAAACCCAGGATCTGTGCCGACGTGGGGCCCCTCCTCCCACAGGCACATGGTGGAGGGGGACGCTCATGCGGACACCAGTTAATTTCCCCTTTCATAGTGCATTGGACCCATACCTCAGCCTCCTTTACAGAACAGCCTGCCAGCCTATTCCAATCCATCTCTTTTGTTCTCCTTTCATGAAAAATCATTTTAGAAAAAAAGGTGATGACTTACTCTTTACTTAAAAATAAAGTGACCTCACTTCTGTGAAGTCACCATGCCATGGAAAAACATTTTTTCCATAAAATCTGCCAAATCTTTCACTCTAAAATTCTCTGTACACAGTACAACTTGAAAGGCTTTATGAACTATAGTTTATCAAAGCCTAAATAATTTCTTTAATCTATTTTTTTCTGTTTAAACAATTTATTTTCATTTGAAACACTGTGATTTATGAAGTCATTTATTAGACAGTTGTTCCAGGCATTTAGTGTTCTAACACCATCAGTGTGACCTTTCATCCACCCATGTCCCCATTTCTTCCCCAACCTGCCTCCTTAGGCACAAAACACATTTACTCTTTATTACTTGTTCCAACAAAACTTTAAGAAATGGCAAATAGAATGATCAGAAAACAAATCAGTAAGAACATTTGTTATCTGCTTCTAATTTTTTTTTCTTTTTGGGTCACACCTGGAGATGAACAGGGGTTACTCCTGGGTCTGCACTCAGGAATTATTCCTGGCGGTGCTCAGGGGACCATATAGGATTCTGAGAATCGAACCCGGGTTGGCCACGTGCAAGGCAAACACCCTACCCGCTGTGCTATCACTCCAGCCCCTTCTAATTTTTTTTAAAAGTAGAATTCCAGAAGATTCATAAAGAGTTATTTTCTTCATTACTGAAAATGAACTTGGGCCATTTTTTTTAATTTTCCCTTTGCGGGTCTGTGTATAGAGGTTCCTGTCTCACTGCCCTTTGACCTTCGCTTACGTTTTCCTGCTTGAATGTGACAGATGGGGGCATCCCTGTGGTTCTGCCCTACAATATTGCTCCTGATAAAGGTTAACAATGTTGGCCACTTAAAATCTTCTACCACGACTTGCTGACATCTGAGGTTTCCTATCAAGCATAAAGAGGTTCCACAGTAATTTTACTATATACAAATTTGAAACTACTAGTACTAGCCTTACAAAAGCATTTCGTATAAAAACATGCTAGACACAATTGCATTAACTAAACTTTCATTTAAGTATCTCTAATACAAATGAATGGAAGTATTAGTTATTGGTAATAAGTTATTGGTTGATGGGATTACACGGTGCCAGGGGGCAGTTTCTGGGTGTGACCGCCTAGGTACTGGAAAGTGGGGGATCTGGGCTGAAGAGGCCCAGTCCCGATCTGAGCAGGCTTGGAGATCTCAGCCCCGGGTCCCGCACACCTGGGTTCCTCTGCTGGTTCCTTCAAGCGTGAGGCCCGTCCAAACATGTGGAGAGGGGCCTTGAGTATGGCTGTGGCTGGATTCCAGAGGTCTTTGGCTGCCAGGGCTCTGCTCAGGGCAGGGAGGGAAATTCAACCTACCCCCTCTGAGGGGTCCCAGTGAAGACAGCCAGGTGTGGGGGCAAGAGACTCTGTATCACTCTCTTTTGGGAGGTTGGTTTTATAGTCTCTGGATTTTGGCCATTGATGGGATTACACAGGGTGTGGGGAGGGAAATGAGGGGGCAGTTTCTGGGTGTGACCACCTAGCTACTGCAAAGTGGGAGATCTGGGTGGAAGTGGCCCAGTCCTGATCTGAGCAGGCTTGGAGATCTCAGATGGGTTGAGTTTTCCTCCCTGCCCTGAGCAGAGCCCTGGCAGCCGAAGACCTCCAGAAATCAGCCACAGCCATGCTGAAGGCCCCTCTCCACACATTCAGATGAGCCTCAAGCATGAAGGAACCGGCAGAGGAACACAGGTGTACAGGACCTGGGGCTGAGATCTCCAAGCCTGCTCAGATCGGGACTGGACCTCTTCCGCCCAGATCCCCCATTTTCCAGTAGTTAGGCGGTCACACCCAGAAACTGCCCCCAGTACCATTTAATCCCATCAATGGCCAATATCCAGAAACTATAAAACCAAGATCCCAGAAGCGACATCTTATAGCCTAGTTCTCCCTCTGGGAGAACCTGCCAAGCTACTAAGAGAGAGTTTCCTGCCCTCATGGGAGAGCCTGGCAAGCTCCCCGTGGTGCATTCATATGCCAAAACCAGTGACAATGATGGGTCTCATTCCCCTGACCCTGAAAGAGCCTCCAATGTGGCACCGTTGGGAAGGACTAGTAAAAGGAGGTTTCTAAAATCTCAGGGCTAGGATGAGTGGAGACTTTACTGAGACCACTTGAGAAAATCCACTGTCAACGGGATGATGATGATGATGATGATGATGATGATGATGATGATGATGATGATGATGATGATGAAGTTATTGCTTACTTCACAAGCCATGGTCACTGATTACTGTCAGAGTTTGTTCTTGAAGTAATTACTAGAAGCAGCTGTTTAGTGAGAATTTAGTTTTGGTGAAGTTTACTCCTTCATATGATCTAATTCATTTCACAAGAATATAGAAGCCATTATTATTTATATCTTCCTGTATAATAAAATGGTTTAGTTTTGTCTACTTGGGATTGGGATATTTATTACTGCTAGTACCAAATGAAACTTGGAGAAAGTAAGATAAGCAAGTATCCAAAGATTTTTAGCATACAACTAATAGAGATTTAAATATATTTTAGCCTTATGAAAAATAAAAAAATAAATATAATCAAATCTATAAGATTTTGTGCAGATTTTTGAAGAACTAGTGAAGAAATCGGATATTTCCTGATAGTTCTAGCTTACTTTTACCTGGAACAGATGAGACCTTTCTATATTGAATTATTTTAGATATTTTTCTTGCCATTTTCAGTTTTGAGAGATTGGAAAGTTTACATATACTAAACAGTGTAAGGTAAAGGAAGGAAAAAACTGTCATGAAAAGATACTGTATTATGAAGCACATGAGGAAGACACCTTATTCTTGAATATTATTGCCTTCCTTCACTTACTTCCTTTATAGAACATACAAACTCTTTAGCTAGGTCTCTGCACTCCACTAATTGAATTGAGCACCACCATGGTATTCTCAAGGACCATGAAGCTCATTCTATAAATAGTGGCTACAGCTTGTGCAGCCAAAATGCACAGGAAGTAAAATTTATATATAATTATTATACATATGCATATGTATCTAACCTTGCTCTGCCGCATGCAAGGCAAATACCCTACCCACTGTGCCTGCTGTTATATCTCTCCTTTACAAGAAAATGGTATAGGGAATTATTTTAAAAAGGATCAATAAAAGTCAATTTGCGATAATATTTGGTTATAGCACAGTGGTAGGGCATTCGCCTTTCACACGGCCGACCCGTGAACGATTCCTCCGCCCCTCTCAGAGTGCCCGGCAGGCTACCGAGAGTATCGTGCCGGCATGGCAGAGCCTAGGAAGCTACCTGTGGCTTATTCGACATGCCAAAAACAGTAACAATAAGTCTCACAATGAGAGATGTTACTGGTGCCCGCTCGAGCAAATCAATGAGCAATGGGATGACAGTGACAGTGACAGACCTTACAGCAGTGTTACTAAAGAATTCTATGGGATTTACTGAGCTGGTGGGTGCTGGTTGATTCTTCTGTGTTATTGCTTTTGCTCATTGAGCTTGATGAGCTTATGTGCAACTTTCCCAGTAAATTTACTCAGCTCCTAATGATCTCTAATTACTGTGAAATTTGGAGATGTCTTCAGTGGGCTATGAGGCCATATTCTCTAGAAGATGTAGAGCTGATATGTGGGTGGGAGTTGCTGAGCTAGTGGGCAAGGTGTGAATCTGTCCCCAACCACCCACCGCCCAATTTTCAGAAATATGCATAAGTGTCAGCTTGGAGACCATCTACCTGGGATGATTTGGAGCTTAATGGCTTCTAATTTCTCTTTCTTTCTTTCTTTCTTTCTTTCTTTCTTTCTTTCTTTCTTTCTTTCTTTCTTTCTTTCTTTCTTTCTTTCTTTCTTTCTTTCTTTCTTTCTTTCTTTCTTTCTTTCTTTCTTTCTTTCTTTCTTCTTTCTTTCTTCTTTCTTTCTCTTTCCTTTCCCTTCCTTTCCTTTCCTTCCTTCCTTCCTTCCTTCCTTCCTTCCTTCCTTCCTTCCTTCCTTCCTTCCTTCCTTCCTTCCTTCTCTTTCTTTCTTTCTTTCTCTTTTTTCTTCTTTCTTTCTTTCTTTCTTTCTTTCTTTCTCTCTCCCTCCCTCTTTCTTTCTTTGTTTCTTTCTTTGTTTCTTTCCTTCCTTTCCTTTCTTTCTTTCTTTCTTTCTTTCTTTCTTTCTTTCTTTCTTTCTTTCTTTCTTTCTTTCTTTCTTTCTTTCTTTCTTTCTTTCTTTCTCTCTCCCTCCCTCTTTCTTTCTTTCTTTCTTTCTTTCTTTCTTTCTTCTTTCTTTCTTTCTTTCTTTCTTTCTTTCTTTCTTTCTTTCTTTCTTTCTTTCTTTCTTTCTTTGTTTCTTTCTTTCTTTCTTTGTTTCTTTCTTTGTTTCTTTCCTTCCTTCCTTCCTTCCTTCCTTCCTTCCTTCCTGTCTTTCTTTCTTTCTTTCTTTCTTTTCTTTCTTTCTTTCTTTCTTTCTTTCTTTCTTTCTTTCTTTCTTTCTTTCTTCTCTTTCTTCCCTTCTTTCCTTTTTTTATTTTTAATGAAAATCATAAATTGAGCTAGTTAAAACACAGAGGATATTTTTCTCATTTTCCCCATCACAGCATGAATCTTCAAGCCAGTGTGTGCTCTATTTTCCAGAATTGTGGCAGGAAAAATAGTGCAAGTCTGTCCAAGTAAGGAGTGAGTCAGCTTTTGGTAGAAATGCTGAAAATGACAGTTGTGTTTCCTTAAATTATGCTACTATAAAATTAATTTCAGAGTCAGTTCTAACAATTTTATTAGTTCAATAATATATGCAAAGTCAATAATAGGGAATAAAAGACAAGATATTTTAATACAATTTTGTCTTTTTTGTTGAAGCAACATTATTTTATATGTTATATAAGTTTCAAGTGTGCATCGGCATAAGATTACCTTTGTCCAGATTTTCAACTTTACCATCCACAGTCTTCTTTTTTTCTTTATGGTAACCACTAATTGGTCTTATAGGGCATTTTCAAGAAACAAGATTTAATACAAACTTCCAGAAATTAATACATCGATCTAAGATCAGTGAACCAAATGCAACAAATTCTATCAAAGTTTTTATTACATATTAGTCTTTTCCCTCCCTCCCTCCCTCCTTCCCTCCCTCCCTCCCTCCCTCCCTCCCTCCCTCCCTCCCTTCCTTCCTTCCTTCCTTCCTTCCTTCCTTCCTTCCTTCCTTCCTTCCTTCCTTCCTTCCTTCCTTCCTTCCTTCCTTCCTTCCCTCTCTTTCCCTCTCTTTCTTTCTGTGGACACCCAGAAGTCCTCAGTGCTTTCTCCTGTTTCTGTGCTCAGAGATTATTCTTGGTGGATTTAGGAGACCATATGGGTGCCAGTATAAACCAGGGTAAATTCTGTGAAAGTCAAGCATTCTAGCATTCTACCAACTGGACAAACTCATTGGTCCTTATACTATTCTCTTCAAGACACTTAATGTCATAATTTGGCATTAAAATAACTATATGTTGGACATTTGAAAAAGAAATAAAACAGGGCAAAAATCAATTAAGAGTTGGAAAAATTCTATAAACACGTCTTGGCTTGAACTGTTGAGAGTGCAAAGGGAGCTTCTCTTATCCTATCCTTCCCTTAAAAGCATATATATATGTATATAAATATATATCAGGAAGAGACTTAATCACAAGTCTCTCTTTAGACTTATAAATATATAATAGTATGCCCCAGGAAAACAAATCCAAACTGAATTGAGTACAATACTGGTAGAATTAGCCTGCAACTTGTCTTTTAGAGAAATATACTTTCTTTTTCTCTCTTTATTAATTTAAACTATTTCTTGTAATAATGCAGGCAAAATGGCTTCGTGAGTCTATCAGCTTATGCTCAAAAGCGCTATCCAGTCATCTTGTTTATAGATTAATTGCCTCCTTCAAGGGGCACTGGAACTTAATTTACAAGGCTAAAGTTTCCAAGCCTGTTAGGTTTATTGTGCTGTGGCAAGCTGACCATTGTCTGGAAAATTTGGGAGTAAGTCCTCTGCAGACGCCAGGGCTTTCTGGATTTGGAGAAATACTCACCTCTTTCCCCCACTTTATGCTCGCTTCCTCTCAGGTCTGTCTTCTGACCCATCTCCAAAAGGGTCAGTGAAACAGCTTCTAGATAATTTGGTTTAATCCATGAGGCTGGAGCGATAGCACAGCAAGTAGGGTGTTTGCCTTGCACGTGGCTGACCCAGGTTCAATTCTTCCATCCCTCTTGGAGAGCCTGCCAAGCTACCAAGAGTATCTCGCCCGCACGACAGAGCCCGGCAAGCTACATGTGGTGTATTAGATATGCCAAAAACAGTAACAAGTCTCACAGTGGAGATGTTACAGGTGCCCGCTCCAGCAAATTGATGAACAACGGGATGACAGTGCTACAGTGCTACAATCTCTGTGGCCAGTTGTGTGTGCATCTTGTAGGAAAAGTTGCCTCCAGCACACACTCCCCCAAACTTCTCTTCCCAGCATTTGGTCTCCCTTTCTCAGTGGCAAAAGGAGTAATTTATGTCTACTTTACCTTAAAGTGAGAAAAGTGACTTTTACCTAAAAACTAGGCCTAGTTTGTCTGTCTTTGGCTGCAGTCTGCATGATGGGAAACTTTGGAAACTATGGGAAACTTATTGACAATCCTCAAGAAAGTGACCGTGAAAAGGAAGCACTGTCAGAAATGACTTCATTACTGCTAGCACTCCGGAAACTGGTGAGTCTTTGGAGTAGGGACTTTTATTGATTTGTTTGTTTTTTGCTTTTTGGGTCACACCCAGCACTGCACAGGGGTTACTCCTGGCTCTGCACTCAGGAATTATTCCTGGTGGTGCTCAGGGGACCCTATGGGATGCTGGGAATCGAACCTGGGTTGGCCACGTGCAAGGCAAACGCTGTACCCACTGTGCTATTGCTCCAGCCTGGAGTCACTGTCACTGTCGCTGTCGTCCAATTGCTTATCGATTTGCTCAAGTGGGCACCAGTAACGTCTCCATTGTGAGACTTGTTGTTACTGTTTTTGGCATATCGAATACCCCACGGGTAGCTTGCCAGGCTCTGCCATGTGGGCGAGATACTCTCAGTAGCTTGCCGGGCTCTCCAAGAGGGGCAGAGGCATCGAACCTGGGTCGGCCTCATGCAAGGTGAAAGCCCTACTCACTGCGCTATTGCTCCAGCCCCCAGCCTGGAGTAGGAACTTTTATTTCTTCTTTTTTTAAAAAAAAGGTGATCTGGTTTAATGAGTTAACAGGACTGACTGAACCATTGCTGGAAACCTGAGTGATGGGGTTCTGGAAAGTGGTTCTGGGGGAGACCTGGGGGTCTCTTTGCTGGAGGAATACCCTCCCCCAAATCTCTGGAACTCTCTAAAAAAGATTTTATCAATTGGAAGAGTAGATAATGAAGACAATTAATATTGACGTAGGCAGGCAGGCAGATAGGGCAGGCCCCTCCCCAGGCGGTGGTTGTAAATGTCTGGGAAGTAATAGCTCTGAAACTGCACAGGCCAACCTTGCAGGAAACAGGAACTAAGGACTAATAAGACCCTCACCTGGTGCCAGCGCAGACCCCAAGGACATTGGACCCTTCTCCCATGAAGGAAATTCCTCGAGTAACTTCGGACTTCTCCCTCTCCCTTAATCTGATTAACTTTAGTGATTCAGCCCAGAGGAGACTTCAGAACATTCCAGACGAGGATGTCCAGAGAATGGCCACCTTGAACAAAGGAGGCCTCTATAAAGGCCACCTTGAACAAAGGAAGGGCCCGCATATGCTGCCCAAGCCCATGTGCTGTTTGAGCACACGTGGTGCCTGAGCACATGCGTCGCTGCATCTCTCTTCTTGAAGTGTGTACTTTCACGCTTTCCTGTCTAATGCGGGGGTGTGTTTGGGGGCTCTCTCCGCCCTTGGGGAAGCCAGGTTCTCTCTTAAGCAGGTTACTCTCCACTCTCTCACTTTCTCTCCCTCCTTCCCTTAAAAACCTCCAAATAAAAACTTTAATTTCACTGCTCCTCTGCTCCTGAAATTCCTTTCTGCGAGGCGAGACAAGAACCCAGTAGCCCTGGGTACTGGGTGGCAGAGGCAGATTGGGAGAAATTGATTGTCTCTCTCCTCCTCCCTTCACATGAGCCACCTGTGGGGCCCACCAACATCAATCTGACTTGTAAGATTTTACCTCTAGCATGTGTGGATAAGGAAAAGCATAAATATGGCAAAAAATCTTAAAAGGGAAATTTCAAATGAGTTACCACATTGTTACTGTATTCCCTTTGATACCTTCAGTTGAGGTCAGCTGCATACTTTACTGAATGGAGTTTCTTGTAAGTGAAAGTCTCTAGCAGCAGGGTCTAGGACTGGCCACAACTAAAGGCACAGTTCTACAAGTTTGCGGGAGAAGGGACATGGACCCCAAGCAGCTTTACAGGACATGTTGTACACTTACAGTCACCTTCACTAGACTTATTTTTAATGTTTTCTTGCATCCTTTTCTTTGTGGTAGATATCATGTGCTATGATTTTTGAGTTTTGCAAATCCAGAATTTGGGGGAGTTTTCAGAATGATTTCACGGTCTTTCTGTGCTGTCAGAGGGTATAATTAAGTCCTCCAGGCTTTGGTTTCTGTCGTAAGTAGGAAAAATCTTAATGTTCTCTAAGTAAAAGCTATTGCTAAGAAAATGATTTAAACTCAAGCTGCATATTTCATTGCTAGTGGTTACAGTTTTTCACTCCAAGAAACTCAAGGTTTAGCTAAACTGCTAATGTACATTAAGCCTCTCCTTTATCGTGTCTTCTAATGGAAGAAAACTTTTTAAATTTTTTTTGGATAAGCTAAAAATGCTTATTTTTTGGTTAAATTTTGATTAAATTGGAGGCCTTCTATTAGTTTGTAGGACTTCTAGATTTATTCAACAAATTATACACTGCTCACAGTTATTCTATCTGTCATTTGGTGAAAATGGGCAAAGAAGAAAGAAGCAACCTCAATTTAATCCCTCGGCTTCTTCTAGGGGGTGTTACTACAAAGACTCGCCTCCCCAGGACGATACGAACACTAGAAAACTGATGGGAGGAAACACATAAAAACCCACCAAGCTCAAGGAATGAAAACAGTATCAGCGAAGAAATAAGTCAAAGACTTCAAAGAAACAATAGCACAGCTAGTCAACAAAATGCAGAAAGAAGGAGCTGAATTGAAAAAAAAGAAACAACTACTACAACCAGAAATGACAGAAATCTAACAGTATCAATAGAAGCTTTGAAGAGCAGATAACAGAAACTCAGCCAAAGATCCAGGAGCTTCAAGATAAGGACGAAGCCACCAGGAAACAAAAGGTGGAAAACAATCTGAAAAGAGATGAACAGCACACCAGGGAACTATGGGAGGAGTCCAGGAGGAATAATATAAGAATCATCCGAATCCCTAAAGAACAGGAAGGCAAGTGTGATGAAGAAACAACAGTTAAAGTAACCATAGATAATAATTTCCCAGAATTGAGGGTAATAGACAGGTTGTCCAAAGCCTCAAGTAAAAATAGACCCAACTAGGCAAGTTCCAAGACACATTGTACTCAAAATGACAAAATCCGAGCACAGAGATAGATTACTAAAGCAGCGAGATCAAAAAGGAACATCCATACAAAGGCCTGTAAGATGTATGGCAGATCTATCAAATGAAACTGAGCGCCGGACGCGTATGGGAGGAAATAGCATAAAACCTCAATTAAATGTACACTTCATCAAGAATACTTTATCCTGCTGGATTATTATTCAGATTTGAAGGAATCATACAGGCTTCATGGACAGACAACACCTTAGGGAATTCGTAGCCATGAAAGCAGTTTTGCAAAAGCACTAAAAGAGCTTCTCTAAAGGACAGGATACACTTCCCAACACATGGCATTGAATATGATACTCACTAGCAGTGAATAAGGTTGCCCTTCACTAGGTTAAAAAAGATATGTTTACTCCTAGTTTGCTAAGGGATTTAATTCATTTTTAATAATGTATAAATAATGTATATATCTTATACATTATATGAATGTATAAGTAACCAACATAAATAATATTTATATTCATTAAAATCACTTAGCAATCAGTCACCAAAAATGGACTTTTATTGTTTTATTTTCTAATAATTCTATTTGCCATTTAAGTTTTATTGAAGCAACGAGCATAAAATAAATTTTTTATATGCTTGCCTGTTTGCGGTATTCGGGTATCCCAAAGAGGAATCGAAAGAGCTATGCTAGGAGTATAACATCTCACTCAAGTGAGAGAAGGAATCTGGAGTTCCGACCTCTGTTGACGGTCAAGAATCAGGGACGCTGTCTCGTTTGAAAAGGTGTCAAAAATCAGATGGACCAGACTTATAATGCGATTCAGAGACGACCACTGGACTAGAGCTGTTACTGACTGGATTCCACTGGATGTCAAAAGACCGCGTGGCCGCCCACCAACGAGATGGTCAGACTTCTTTGTCAAAACCCTGAATGAAAGGTTTGAGGCTCTTCCTGTTCCTGGGGCGAGCAGATATTATTGGGCTACACTAGCACGAGACAGGAACAAGTGGAGACGTTACTGGCGCCCGCTCGGGCAAATCGAAGATCAATGGGATGACAAGTGATACAAATGATACAGGTGATGTGTCTGCCAGGGAAGCAGGATGAAGGGTAGGAGGGAAATTTGGGACATTAACAGAGGGAAGGGAATACAGGTATTGGGATTGTTGTTGGAAACTTATAGCCTGAAACAGCTCTACCATGAAAAAATTTGTAAAGAAAAATTAATTAAAAACAAACAGAAATAAACCTTACCTTTCAAAAATAATTTTTCACAGAGGCTTTTTTGCAAAATGGGAGAGTGCTGCATCATTTACATATCACATAGCAAAGTTGATTAGATCTTAAGATTGATAAACAAAAATTGTGAACTGAATCTGCAATTTGAACTCCTTTCATCTCTACCTATGTTCAAATATATGAACACTACATGGGGTCTCAAAGATCATAGGGAAGAAATAAATTCCAGAGTCTTACAGACTTCAGGTCCATTATTTCCTCAAGATTTTCTCTTGTGTGTGCTATGTATTCAGTTTAGAATACCAGATTAAATAATCTCTTCTTAAATAGTCTTTAAACATAGCTTAGAGAGCACACAGGTTAAGACCTAACAAATAAAATGCTTTATTTAAAGCAGAGATAAAACAAATCCTCAATTGATACTCTGGAATTGCTTAAACATTTTAAAATTATCTTTTTAAAACTAATATGTTCATATTTTTGGTATTTCCTTTCTTTTCTCATTCCCTTTACTTGCACCTCCTTTCCTTATTCTCTCATTTCTCTTTTCCCATCTGAAATGTTTATGGTCTCAAAAGTAATTACTTCTTGAAGAAAGTTTTCATGGATGCTAAATGCTACCTAATAGAAGTCATAAGCATAGAATCTGCTAGCATTTAGTGTGGTATAATACAAATGCAAGGTTGAATCAAGTGGGAGAGAAGGTTAATCATTTTTTAAAAACTGGCAGTGTTGCTGGAGGTGGATTAATATGCTTTTTAAGTCCCTTATGTGCTGTAACGCTCCTTGATCACAATCAATATGTTCCTGGTTTAGATTTTGAATTAAAGGTGTCTCCTGCGGTAAGTTGGGCTAGTTCCCTTAATCTCTCTGGTCATATTAGGTGATATTTTTCTCATTTCAATACATGATCTATATTAGAGAAAGTGTTGACTATACCAGATTATAACTTGGGAACTCAGAAAATGAAAGCATCTTTTTTTGCTGATAACAGATCTTAACTCTCTTCATTGTGAATATTTTATTTTTTCTGAGTAGAATGCAAAAGCACTATAAATGGTAGAATATTTTCACGTGGTTGTGGAACCTCATGAGTTCTTAAACTGCCAGCTAGCTTCCTGGCAGAGCAGGTTTTGTACCGACACCAAAGAACAAAATGTGAAATTGGCACCAGCCAGCATCTCTGGTGCACAGGATATCCCTGTTTAAATTTGACAACCAGAGTATTTTACAACTGGAAATTCTTGTCATCTGGTTTTCTTTAGTTTTTTTTTTTTCAAATGAAAAAATTGAAAGCTTGTTAAAAATAGGTCTGAACAAATATGGACCACAGCTTACCACTGTTCAGGTGCTCTATGTATGACCAAAGGAGAGCTCAAATAGTGATCTTGTTGTTCACCAAATGTACCTTATATCTTCCGAAGTGTAACCAGACCGCAGTTAAGATAAGACATTGATTTCAATCTGTAGTAAACAAATCTGAGTAGGATGATTCTTTTAGTTCCCAGTATTATTTTGTCTCGACTAGTAATTTTCTTAGATCCACAGAGCCAAGCCCTGCCTTCTTTCTATGCACTTAATATTTTATAATGATAGTCCTTGTCTCTTTTGAAAATGTTATTTTTTTGTTATTAGAAATTATATACAATTGTACACAGCCTTATATTAGTTTCATTATACAACATAATGACTAGATAGCTGTACATATTGAAAAAGGGTTAAAACTCAAAGTCTAGTTAACATCCATCAACACACAAGCTATAATTATTTTTCTCGTGACAAAAACTTTTAAGATTTACTCTTAGCAATTTTTGAATATATGCTGCATTGTTAAAAATGAAGCAATGTAGGGGCTGGAGCGATAGCACAGCGGGTAGGGCGTTTGCCTTGCATGCGGTCGACCCGGGTTTGATTCCCAGCATCCCATATGGTCCCCTGAGCACGGCCAGGGGTGATTCCTGAGTGCAGAGCCAGGAGTAACCCCTGTGCATCGCCAGGTGTGACCCATAAAGAAAAAAAAATGAAGCAATGTATTCCTAGGTTTGCTTATTTTATAATATTAACTTTTATTATTAATATTATTTTTTAATTTTAGACTCTCTATTGAAAATTTGTGATACCATTGTCCTCCATTTGCTATCTTTATTTCTGGTGAGGAAACTAGCATTAAACAATGAGATATGCCTGGTTTCTATGCATAAGTACAGGTAGTAATATGATTGCAATTGCAGATAAAGATTAAACTGTGCAGTTCTGAATTAGTAAAGTGGGACAAAAGTATTATTTAAAGTCATCTAGACAAGACTGTACCTGATACAATCAGGAATAGAGAGTTTCTGAAACTTCCACAGGTGAAGTCTTTTTCTTAAAAGAAAAGGACATGTCTGGGAGTTGAGTATGACATAAAATTATAAGGGGAGCAATTGTTTGCAGTAGGTCTCTGGAAAACTCTAACCTTGCAGGTCCATGACCTTAATTTTTAAAGTATATATTCAGTTATACTAGAAAATAAGGTAGGAAAGAAAGGATAATCTGAAGTTATTTCAATTAAAGATTCAGAAAATATTGTCACTATAAGGTGTTATTATTCACTGAGACAACCTTGGTTGAATGTTTGTTATATAATAAGAGCTGTGTACATGGGGAAGGGATAAACAAGAAAAGCCCCAGAGAAACTAAAAAAATAATTGTGAGATAAATAAGTCATTACAGAGGGCTGGAGCGACAGCACAGGGGGTAGGGCGTTTGCCTTGAACTCGGCCGACCAGGGTTCGATTCCCAGCATCCCAGATGGTCCCCTGAGCACCGCCAGGGGTAATTCCTGAGTGCAGAGTCAGGAGTGATCCCTGTGCATTGCCAGGTGTGACCCCCCCCCCAAAAAAAAAAAATAAGTCATTACAATAGAACAGAGATACGCTATTAACTACTGCTTGGTAAGCAGAACTTTGAGCAAATAATCCTGTTTAAAATTGGGTGTTAGGTGATAGGGAGTTTTCATGGGGAGGAAAAGTCAAAGACATTTGTGGCAGAAGAACATATTGGACACAGCATATTTTAGAAAATCTGGGGAAAGGTTTTTTTTAATAGAACATAGGGTTCTAGTTTTTACTATCACAGTGTGTTACTGAATTACTGATACAAACTATAAAACTCAGGATGTAGTAATAATATTATGCATAATATTTCTGTTAAGAAGGTATATTTTGTTTTTCTGTTTTCTTTGTTTTGTTTATTGCAAGAAATACTGAATACGTTGCTTGTTAGTCAAATTTTTTTTTTGTATTTTATTTTTCAATTTAAATACAATTAAAAAAAACTTTAAGAATGTCTTTATTTACATTACCGAACTTTTCTGCTAAAATTTTTTAACACTTTTTCTTTGCAAAGTAAGTTCCTCTGGTAAAAACATGAGGCTGGAGCAGTAGTGCAGCAGGTAGGGCATTTTTCTTTGCACGATACCGACCAAGGTTCGATTCCTAGCATCTTGTATGGTCCCCTGAGCACTGCCAGGGGTAATTCCTGAGTGCAAAGCCAGGAGTAACCCCTGTGCATTTCCGGGTGTGACCCAATAAGAAAACAATAAAACAAAATAATAATTTCACCTTAAATTTCTAATATACAAAATTTTAATTTAAAGTTTGGATATTGAAAGTAACTGCTTATATTTGTGGAAATCATTGTGCTCATTGTAAAGTCTTATATAATTTTGAGAACCAGAATAAATTTTCTTGGATTTATCATCTTCATAGATGAACCAAATTATTACTCATTGCATAATAGTAGTTTGACTAAATGAAACATTATTTTCACAGATTCTTATTAATCAGGAATGAAGAAGTCACAGAAATAGGATACTCAAGTTATTATATTATGTTACTCAATTTGGAAACCATAATTCTACATTCTATCAGAAATAGGGAGATGTTGGAGATTCCATAAGTAGAGATTGGGTAATTAGACTTATGGTAATTCAGATTCTGTATGTTAATGAAACTTTTAGGGTTTAAAATATAATTCAGAGGCCCAAATGAAGTCATTTTCATTTAATCATTCATTTGTTCATGCAATCATTTATTCACCTACCCATTGAACAAATATTTCCAAACATATAAATTGTGGTGGCACATAAATAAATAAGGCATTATTCTTTCCATTAGAAATGATGTCTATGTAAGTAGTAGTAAAAATAAAGCTATAACAACATTTACTACATGCTGAGTAGAAATGAATGCAATAGAATTTTTTTTTAATAAGTCCATTGAGGATATAACAAGAAGACAGCTCTGTTAGCCAGAAAGAGTGGTTTTACCAGAAATCAACTCTAATGTCACCTTGATTATGGACTTTCAGTTGACCAAATAGTGAAAAAATAAATTTATTGAGGCGATTTCATCTGTGGGAACCCAAGAGAAATACAGACATTCATGTAGTTTGGTATGTATAGATGGTAAATAAAGATTGTGAAATATGATTACATCTTGGGAAGAAGTTTGATAATAGTTGTGGTGTTCTGAATCAATTTCATGTGTTTTGTCAAAGAACTATAAAAAGAAGAGGAAGTTGAACAACAAATTTACAATTGAACATTTGTGGTGGTTTAAAAAAATCTTTATAAAACTCTCTGGGAGAGTGGAGAAAAAGTTCTGGAAGAAGCTGAATAACGTCTATTCTGAAATAGTATCATGAGTAATGGCTGAAAGACACATTTCTGAAATAAAATGTTTTCCCAATATTTCTAGGAAATAATCTGCCAAATGTTCTTAATGTTATCAAGAGGAAAATACAGAAATATAAAGATTCTATGATTTATTTAAACACTAATTTTTATATTATCACACATTTTATATTGTTGTAGTTCTCAAAAACAAATTTACAGGTTTCCATTTCGCTATTTGTACTTTAATAAAAGAATATATATATTTTTAAATTTTATTTTATTGAATCACCATGTGGAAAACTACAATACTTTCAGGCTTAAGTCTTAGTCATACAATGCTGAAACAACCATCCCTTCACCAGTGCCCATGTCCCACCACTGAAGACAAAAAAAAAAAAAACAAACACCACAGTACACCTCCCATCCCACCCGCCCCCGCACCCCACCCTCCTTGTAACTGATAAATTTCACTCTACTTTCTATTTACTTTGGTTACATTCAATATTTCAACACAAACCTCACCATTATTATTAGGAGCACCCCACTAGAGTCAGACCTGTTGTGAAGAGAAATGAGGTTGCACGGCTGCAGTGGCCGCACGGTTTTGTATTTCTGTACTTTAACAACTAAGTCCAGGGAGATTTCTTCTGGATATTCGATCATTGCAAGCTTGTAAACCCCATCTGTGGTCGTCATAATATGGCGTCCCCACGCCCTTCATCCCCGGGAAGGGACAGGCGAGAGAGAGAAATACCTTTCCCCTCTGGGCAGGCATGGGGTCGCGGCTTAGTTCTCTGGCTGGAGACAATCTGCAAGGAGCTGCCCATGTTGAAGTTGGTTCAGCTGGGTCTGGATTCACGCTCGTGCAGCTGCGGAGGAGCCGGACGCGCGTGCGGCCCCTGAGGTCACATCTTGGCAGCGGTGGGAGGGGCTGGTGCCTCCCACCTTCCCAAGAGCACCCTTGCGCCCTTTTGCTGCAGTTAATAAAAGAATATTTTTGACATTTTAAAAAGAAATCAGTCCCGGGGTTGGAGTGGGTAGGGTATGGCATTTGCCTTACACACCGCCAACCCGAGTTCAATCCCCAGCATTCCATAGGTTCACCAAGCACCGCCAGGAGTGATTTCTGAGTGCAGAGCCAGGAGTCAGCCCTGAGAATCTCAGGTGTGACCCAAAAAGAAAAAAAAAATCCTAAATTCAGTAACATTCTAAAATTTGAGACCATAGTTTTGACCCATTTTCCTTACTCCAAAATGATATTTTAATTATAAAATGTGCTATCTCACTTACTTTGTGAAAAATCACATTTCTACTTTGCTTCAATTTATCTTTCCTGAAAATAGTCTTGGGAGTTCAGAAGGACTTTTGTCTCCTACAGTCCCAATATCATTAAAGAAGTTGCTGAATAAGCAACACCACTTTCTCTATGTCAAATTCAACTGGGATGAACATGGGAGTAAACTCGACAGTTTAGGGAATCTTTTAGATTCTCTCCTACTTAGAAGCTTAATCAAATTGTCACATTTTCAATCTCATTTTATTCTGGGGGTGAGTGCATTTACTTTAAAGGAGCTTCTTTCCTCAAAGGAAAGGTTTCTCTTCTCTTTGAGTATTTTTTTCTAGCACTGGGTTCGGCGCCCCAGGGCTGACCCACCTAGGGCCTCCATTGTTAACATCTGTACTCTATCTACTGGATTGGGGTCTCTTTTAATTCTTAACAGGAACATCATACTGCTTTCAAGTTGATTTTTCTTTTCATTCTCCACCTTAAGATCATCTTGTTCTGCTCCTCTGCTTTTTCCCAAAGTCTCCCTTCACCATTTAACATGGCTGATAAGTCTCCACCGTGGAGCTGAAGGAATAGTAAAAAGTAGAACTACTCATGGTGGAAATGTCCTTTAGAGAATTTCTCTTTCCAAATAAATACTCCTTTTTTTTTTTCCTTTGGAAAGTATTCCTTCTTTCCCTCTTTAGATCTTTAAAAAAATATTCCATAAGGCCTGTCATTTAAACCTGCTCCTGGGACAAAGTACAAACTATAAAAGCTCAAGGAAGAAAATTTAAAATACACTGTACTGTGTAGAAAGACACAAGGCAAGTGGCAGAAAACTCCAAGGGTTTGGATGCTCAGTAAAACACCCCAAAGATTGCCTCATTTTTAGCAACACTTTTGATCTAAAAAGTCAAACTATATCACTTACTTAATAATACATTTTGAAGAAAAATCGCAGTGCTTACCGGTTTGAGCTAAGGTGGAAAAGGAGTCAAGGGAGTGAGCCTTACCTTAGCCTTATCATGATTTTAATCTTAGCTGAAATGCAAAAGAAGGTGAGACAAAGGAAAAGTAACACTCTGCATAATAAGGAAGCAAGATCCTGGTTCCAAACGAAACCCTATGCCAGCTACAAATAACAGTTTTATTTGAGGAGTCTTTAAATACTTTAAAAGTACCCTGCCTTTTGCAAACTTTTCTATCTTTGCTATCATGGGCAACTTTTAAAAGTGAAAAAGGCAACTAAAGTTAGACAGAAAAGGGAAAAAGAGCTACATTTTAAAAAAAAATCTTCGTAAGATAATGTTTCTAGTTTTCTTTTGAGTTTTAGTGTAAATTGAGTCGCACAGAAATTGATGGCACATTGTATTGAAAGAGCATACGATTTGAAAATGAAAAAGATTCAGGTTTTCTTTCTGATTTAACAATAAGTAGTATTATTGAGTCCCGTGTTTTAATCTAAAATGGGCATGATTATATCACTTCTGAAAATGAAGGCAAATATATAAACACCCATGATGCAATATCTTGTCTGTTTAATAAACTGTTCTTTTAGTACTTTATTTATTTATTGAATCGCAGTGACAAACTGTTTTCTTTTTCTTTCTTTTTTTTTTTTTGGCTTCTTGGGTCGCATCCAGTGATGCTCAGGGGTTACTCATTACTGTGCACTGATGTTGGATTTTTTAAAATAAGAAATTAAGTTCACAATTATTGAATAGTTTACATGCAACGCCTGGCAAGCTACTGTGAGTATCCTGCAGGCATGGCTGAGCCTGGCAAGCTACCTGTGGTGTATTCAATATACCCAAAACAGTAACAAGTCTCACAATGGAGAAGTTACTGGTGCCCACTTGAGCAAATCCATGAACAATGGGATGACAGTGTTACAGTGTTACATGCAAAATAATAGTTTTCTAAGTAGATATAAGGAGGCTGTTATTTGAATAATTAAACTTTTTCTGGAAATTGAAAAAATAAAGTGACCATAGATAAAGAATGAAAAAGAACCTCTTTGGCATAGTTTTGCATTACTTATTTTATCATTGCAAATGTCTCATAGCACATTAACTGATTAAGCAGCTTGGGTTATATTTATGGTATATTTGACATTTTATACAAAATGTGGAGGCAGGAAAAATGAAACAAAATATAAAATATTATAATGAATGTGATATATAATTTTGTTTTGGTGGAGCCACGCCTAGTTTGGAGACTACGTAGGATGCCAGACTTGAATCTACTGAATTTGCTGCAGAGACATGCAAGGCAAGTTCCTTAACCTCTGTATTATCGCTCCAGCCCAATTTTTCACTTAGATATTTTGGTCACTGAAAGTTGTACACCTTTAAGACACTAATTATTTAATTAAAAATAAATCACAAACATGAATATATATATATGATACATAATTCATTTGCATGAAATATGGAAAGGGTGTACTGTGGTAAAGAAATAGTATTATTAGCTATGAGGTGAGGTTTGACCCAAAGTGTATTATTAGACTGGAAAACACTTTCATTAGGAGAAAACAACAAGTTCCAATAAGTTACATAAAGCATTTTAACATTTGTGATTAAAAATATATACTAATAAAGAAAATGATTAAATGCAAGAGTAACTAGCTACACTTAAGACATATAAACAATCCACAAATTAGCTATATTCCTCAGAATTACACAAAACAAAAAAAAAATTCCAGTGACAAAACAAAATAAATAAAGGAAATATATAAAAATTATTATTTGTATGTGTATGTAAAGTTGTAACTCTACAGGCATGATCTCAAAAATAAAATTTGCATATTATGGCAAAAAATCCATTTAGTTTTTATGGTGTGTCACTAAATTGTACAAATTTGATGTATAGTTGTGTTACTAAATTATACAAATAACTTATATAAAATTTAAAAATAATACATTTAAAAAATCATGAAGTATGATATCAAATAACTACAGACTGAAAAGCAATCTCTTCTAGAAGTTTAATGTAACTGAATGAAGAACCTTGTGTTTTTGTCAGAAGCTTCATGGAACTTTTCATAACTTCAAAAAACTATAGTGGACTAATTTCTTACATAGGAATTACAGTAAAATAGCTGACTTTTCACCATTTAATTTTTTTTTAAATTTTGGAGCTTGGGTGTCATGCGCCCTAGCTAGCCTATCTTAGGACTTACTCCTGACTCAGTACTTGGTGGTGTTTGGGGATCATATAGGGTGCCTGGGTATCAAATCAGTTGTGAATTAGTTGCATGAGAGCAAAGATTCTTGATAGACTGGAGGCTAAACAGACAGTATCATTCTTCCTCTAAATTAGAATTAGAGGTAGACAATAAATAATTGAACAATCTGATTTATAATAGAGCTTGAACACTGTTTCTCTTATAAAAAACAAACCAGAGAAAACTTGATACCTAAGATAGCAAAGTGAGAGTCTCTAAATTTCTGCTTCCCTATGGAAGTGATTGGAGCACTGGCAAAATGGGTCAAAATCAGTATTTTTAGAATGAAAAATTAACCAAAATCTCTCAGCAATCCAAGAAAAGACTACTCAAGATAAGTGATACAGGTTTCATTTAAAAGTCTTACCGGCCTTTTAGACGGCTCAACAGTACATACCCTCACTACTACTCACATTAAGAGTCTCACATAAACAGACTCTTAATAAAATCTGGGAGACTTATTGCTTCAAAATATTCAGTGAAATCTCAGTCTAATAAATCATTAGCTGACCATTAAGGTAAGTTTGTAAGTTAATCACTGACTTCAATGGTCATATGAAGCTAATGTAGGCATTATGAAAATAGTACAGAAAGTGACCAGACAGCAGCAATAAACTACTGTGGTACAGGGCTTCTGATTTCCAGATTAACAAATTAAATTATTGAAATTTTACAATTTTCAAACAATGTTTTGAAATATAAATTAATAAGAATATACACATAGGGAAAATAGTAAAAGAAGCTATGATAATTATTTTTTTAGAAAACTAAAGGAAAGTGTGCTGAAGAATTAAATGAAAGAATAAAAAAAATGCTAAAGGAAAGAATAAGATCAAACTGTGACTAAATGTGGAATATGTAACATAGCCATTTCTAAGATTCCTTTTGTATTTAAAAAAAGGATAATTTCAACCATAGATATAGTTCAATGGGCTGGAACATCTTTGATGCACATAATGTCCAGAGTTTAATCCCCAGGATTAAGAAAATGAGAAGAAATAATGAGGATATCAGAAGCTCTCTCCTACAAATAATTCTTTTTTGGGGGTGGAGGTGGGGCATTGGGACCTTATCTGGTGATGCTCAAGTTTATTCCTGTCTCTGTGATGATAGAGCAGTCCCGAAGGTGCTTTAATGCTGGAGATTGAAACAGGATGGTCATGTGCAAGACCAGTGCCTTAACTCTATACTGTCTTTCTGGCACCCAAGAATAAGTCTATTATTCAGCTGTAGAACATTTTAGTACATTACCACCATATCAACAGGGTGTGGTAGGGCTCCTGTATTATTTTTTTAATTATTATTTTATTATTTTTCAATAGACATAAGGTTATGTAGTTATTGTAAGATATCAGTGACTGGCATCTTATATGTTTTCAGAAATCAAATTTTGCCAATATTTTATAGTATTTATTAACTAAAAATTGTATTCATATTGTACAAAAATCAGAAGTTACACAAGTATAGAGATTAGATACTTCCTTTGCACAAATACTTACCCAATTTGTTTTTATCTTCCCCTTTGAAAGGTAACTCTTACTACATTTGCATTGTATACAATTTATGGTTTTTAAATACATATACAAATTGCTGCATGTATTTAATATCCTCTTTTTACCTTAATTCCTAAATGCTATATTCTATACCATCAATATTGATTTTTCACTTACTATATCTTGATGTTTTTCTTTGTCAGTATATAATTTGCTATTAACTGTGTGATATTCAATTGTATGACTGTACCATAACTTATCATTAGTATGTGATTTTCCAAATCTATGCAATCAATACTCTTTTATGCTGTAAATAAAATACTTGATTTTTCACTCTAGTGTATGTATATGTGGACATATACACATATATACACACATACATATTATGTTTTATTATTATTGAATTAGTGTGACTTATGGAAGTATTCAGGCATCTATTTGTGGCTGTCTTATTCTAGGCACTCCTCACACAGCTATGGAGGTGCTAAACCAGACAATCATATTCCTCTTCAATGTTGTCAACAACGGCATTTTCCCATATTGCCGCAATAGTGCCAAAGAGCTCCCAGTTGGTGGTCGTTCTAGTTCTTTTCTTAAACTTTGCAGCTCTTTCTCCCTGCTCCATGAAGTAGAAAATCGCACGAAGGAGACGGTGGTCTGATCCCATTTGGAATTTTAGGATAACAGCGACATCAGTCAGGCAAAACCATCAATTGAATATGATTTGGTCAATTTTGTTGTGGAACTGTCCACCGGGAGACTCCCTTGTCCAATGTTGAAATTTGGCCTTCTGGAACTGCGAGTTACCATGGATGGTGTTGGTCTTCATGATGAACTCAGACAGTCTCTCATTCTAGGCTGTGGGTTCCCATGTGGAGTTCTTTGGGTGAACTTCTCGGTCCTGTCTTGGCATTAAAATCACTGATAATGACCTTGAGGGAGGTGTGGTCTTTAAGAACTTCTCCAGCTCCATGTAGAACCTCTCAATCTCTTCTTCATTGTAGTTGGATATTGGTGCGTAGATGACAAAGATAGAAATTGCCAGCAATGAGCCACATCTATTCAAACTAAGTGTCCGATTCAGGTTGTTAAACATTCTAACAAATTGATGCTCACAGCCAAATTTGTGTTGATGAGAACACCAACACTACCGATGCCTCTACTGTTGCATGTTCCAAGAAATAGTTCTCCAGTGTTGAAAACGGCGTGATGTGATTGATGCCTTCTCATCTCGGTCAGTTCAATGACGTCGTACTTGACCTTCTGCGCTTGCACCATCTTGATGGATGCTTCTGATGCCAGCATACGTGCGTTGAAAGTACAGTCATGTTAGTCCTTCTTCGTTTTGGCAGCCAAGTTCAGCCCTGAGATGTTAGCAGGCTCTCCTTGCTCATCCTTGCCAATGCTGCCATACTGAGGACTCTTTCAGGGTCAGGGGAATGAGGCCCATTATTGTTACTGTTTTTGGCATATCAAATATGCTAAGGGTAGCTTGCCAGGCTCTGCAGTGTGGGCGGGATAAACTCGGTAGCTTGCCGGGCTCCCTGAGAAGGACGGAGGCTTTTAGGGTGGCCTCTAATTGCCCTTACAGGTGCTCCCAGGCTACCGAATGCAAGCTTTTGGTTGACTAGCATGTTTAACAATCTGCACTCTGACAAACTTGCACCTGCTTGCATCTCCGGGCAGCATCTGTTGGTTCACTCTTCACCGGTTGGCACCATTGCCACCCTCTGCCAAGATTGAGGGTGGTTCAAAGATGCCTGCCTTTGGAAACTCTCCAACTCATTTGCCAACATGGTTTGGCAAGAGGTTCAGGCAATCACAAGCTAACATCCAAGCTCGAAAGGTGTGCAGAGAAGCAATGAAGGAAGACCCCAAAGAGAGAAGAGCAGCAGTGTTGGCTGATGTGGCAGAAGCCGGGAAAAGTATTTGCAACACCTGCCTGCCCTTCGCCAACTCTAAGACCAAGATGACTGCCCTCTGATGTCCTGATGGATCTATTACATCTTCTAGAAGGGCAATGTAGAAGGTTATCCATGACTTCTACTCAGATCTCTTTGATAGCCACGTCCATCTGCCCACATACCAAATTCCGCAAGATGGATATGTTGTTCCTAGCATTCTCCCTCTGAAATCCAACATGCCATTTCGTTGGCAAAGAATCATACAGCACCTCATCCAGACAAGGTCAGACCTGAACACCTGAAGAATCTATTGCCAGTACTTGTCAATACACTGGCTCGGCTCTTCACATACTACCTGTCTGAATGCAAGTTTCCATCCCAGTGGAAATCCAGCAGGACTGTTCTGTTGTACAAGAATGGAGACATCCATGACTTCGGTAACTATCACCCGATCTGTCTGTTGTTCATCGTCTATAAGTTGTTCACTCGAGTCATCCTGAATAGAATAGGCAGAACACTAGACAAAGGACAAACATGAGAGCAAGCCAGTTTCTGAAAAGGATTCAGCATGATCTACTATATCCACACAGTGACCAAGCTTGTTGACATTTTTCAAGAGTTTAAGATGCTGCTCTGTCTAACGGTCATCGAATTAAAGAGGCCTTTGACTCTGTTGAGACTGAAGCAGTCATCGAAGCCCTAGCCAAACAGGGCATTCAAACTCAGTACATCAGGATCCTCTGTGAGCTGTATTATGGATTCACCATGAGAATCTCACCATTCTACAAGGAAGTGATCATCGATGTAAAGAGAGGGGTTCAGTAGGGTGATACCATTTCATTGAAACTCTTCAGTGCCACCCTCAAGAACATCATGCGACGACTGGAATGGGAAGGAATGGGAGTTAAGATAGACGGTCAGCAACTACACCACCCCCACTTCACTGATGATATCGTTCTAATAAGACCAAACATTAGCCAAGCAGCACAAATGCTGTCCGACTTCAACAACTGCAGTGGAAAGGTCAGACTGCAGTTGAATCTCACAAAGACAATGCTCATGAGAAACAGACTAGTTCTTGACATTCCATTTGCTTCCAATAGAACAAACATCTCCAAATGCAGCAATTATGTGTATCTGGGTCAAGATTCAACATGACAAATGACATGGCACTAGAACTGTGCAAGAGGAAGAGAGCAGCATGGAACGCCTTCAAGAGAATCAAAGAAGTTGTTAAGAGGATGAAGAACCTTTGGCTCTGGGCACATCTTTTTTACTCCACTGTTCTTCCTGCACTAACATACGCCTCAGAGACCTGGGCCCTATGAAAACAGGATGAGAACGCTATTTGGGTATCCCAAAGAGGAATGGAAAGAGCTTTGCTTGGAGTATCATGTTTCACTCAAGTGAGAGAAGGAATCCTGAGTTCTGACCTCCGTCGATGATCAAGAACCAGGGATGCTGTCTCGTTTGCCAAGGTGTCAAAAATCAGATGGGCTGGACATGTAATGCGATTTGGAAATGACCGCTGGACTAGAGTTGTTATGGACTGGATTCCATGGGATGTCAAAAGAACGCATGGCTGCCCACCTACCAGATGGTCAGACTTCTTCGTCAAGACCCTGAATGAACAGTTTTAGGCTCTTCATGTTCCTGGAGCGAGAAGATGCCATTGTGCTACACTACCATGCTACAGGATGAATGGAGACATCATTGGTGCCCGCTTGAGCAAATTGATGAGCAACAGAATGACAAGTGATAGAAGTGATATGGAAGTATTATTGTTTATGGTCTTGCGGTAAATATTTATTGTACCTCCACCTCACCAAAGTGTCAAAAACACTCCATTACTCTCCTTAATCTACTTCTAGTTGGCTTCATCTCTCTCACTGGTCTCTGTAACCTTAGTTCTATTGCCAGAATCTATGGTTTATTTTAATTACCTATTGTCCATACCCTTCCCAAATACTCATCACTTTTTGTGGGGGACGGGGAGATTGAGTCAAACTAAATGATGACAGAGTTTACTCCTGGCTCTGTTTGTGCTCGGGGACCACTTTTGGTGATGCTCAGAGGACCATACATGATAAGGGGGATAAAACTAATATTAGTCACATGCAAGACAAGAGTCTTAACTCCTGTAATATCTCTCTGGCACCTTTTACCAAATACTTTGTCATAATTAACTGTCACTCATTGAAAGACGCTTTTTTAGTTTGCTTTTTGGGACACAATTGGCTGTAATCAGGAATCGTTCCTGTTGAGCTAGGGGAACCATATGTTGTTCCAGGGTTTGTAACCTGGTCTGCTGCATGCAAGGCAAGTGCTGTACCTGCTGAATTATCTCTCTAGCTAGCCCCCTGAAAGCCACTTCTAATTTATTTACACATCTTGTTGATTCTATCTTCAAAATACATTTAACCTCCATTCACTTTTTACTAACGTTACCACTTTTAACCCACACTATTGAGACACTCCATTACAAAATCAGCACATGTTTCATGTACATCTTTGAGTCCCATGAGAATCAGATGACTTGACCTGTCGATTGTCTTTCTTTTGCTAGGAATATCTCATACTCAATGTGAAATGAATTCTCTGCCAGGTCAACTATACTCCACCTCAATCTCAACCTCATAAATTTTGTTAGTTTATAATATAATCCAATTATATTCTTAAAATATGTACCAGATGACACACCATCCTCTTATATCTGCCAATTCTGACTCCCATGGTTCCTTTTGGCTTATTCAATTCCCAAGGGATGCCCTTGTGATTCTGCACCATTTAGAATCCTCTTCTCCTGGGCTCTGGCTACTAGTAATTATAAAACTATCTTCAGTCTCATATGCCCAGGACAGAATATAATGCGTATAAAGAAATTTTGTATTATTTACAAAATGTAAACATGTGAAATGCATTACAAATAATTACAAAATGTGAAGGATGATTCATAATACATAGGAGGTATTCAGAATAATCACTTTGTTTACTCTGCTCTAATTTTTGCCTCCTCCCACTTTAGCTATTCCATCCATAGTCAGTATTCAACATAGCAAAATGTTTCTAGAAACACGGGTAATTATCTGCTATACTTATCCAGTGGATTCCCGTCTGTGTAGAGTAAAAAGCTCAATTCCAAACTGAGTTTAGAAAGCCCAACACATTTTAATCATGTTATTATTTATGGACCCCTCTCACCTAGTTTTCTTGCTCTCATTATATCTGGTCGAGACATACTTTTTCTTGATCTTTATTCTTGCTACACCCCCCCAAAAGTGATACACCAAAGATGGACTTGTGGAAACTCATTAAAAACTGCAGCAATTGTTTAGAATTTAAGAAAAAAGGCATGGATTTTTTTTTTGTTACAGAATTTTCCCATAGATATTATTTACACTTGTTTAGGGCAATTATAAAATTAATCACTTTTATTTATTTATTTATTTTATTTTTTGGCTTTTTGGGTCACACCCAGCGATGCACAGGGGTTACTTCTGGCTCTGCACTCAGAAATTACTCCTGGCAGTGCTCAGGAGATTATAGGGGACACTGGGACTCGAACCCAGGTGGGCCATGTGGAAGACAAACGCCCTACCCCTACCCGCTCCAGCCCCTGAATCACTTTTATTACTACAGAAAAGTTCTAGTATAATGTAACACCTATAGACTCTATTTAAGGTGAACTATTCTCAGCTTAACACTTCCTCCCTTGCTATGCCTCTGTTTCTTTTTCTTTTTCTTTTTTTTTTTTGTTTTTGGGTTACACCCAGGGATACTCAGGGTTTACTATTAGCTCTATACTCAGTAATTACTTCTGAAGGTGCCTGTGAGGAACATATGGGATCATGGGGATTGAACATGGATTAGGAGCATGAAAGTCAAACACCTTACCCACTGTACTGTACTATCTCTCCAGCCCCGGCTATGCCTCTATTTCTATACCTATTGGTTGACATTGTCCATTACTATTACCTGAATAAAGAATCTTTCCTCTGAGTCTCACGTGGGTGATATCCTCAATTCCTTCAGGACCTTTGCACAGGTAACATTTTCTCATGAAGGTGTCTGTAAAGATTTCACTTAATATTAAAACCTTATTTTCATTCTTCACTTGGCTGATTTTAACTAGAAAGATTTTCAAATTATGAATAAAGTGGTTTGTAAATATTTATGTTTTTCTCTCTTTCTAGTAGTTTTTTTGTGGTTGTTGTTGTTATTGTTATTCAGAGGGGGTTAGGTCACGCCTACTGATGTTCAGGAATAACTCTTAGATTTTTTGCTCAGAAATCACTCCTGGCAGTTCTCTGGAAATGATATGGGTGGGGTGCTGGGGATTGAAGCTGCATCCGCCATGTGCAAGATAAGTGCCTTACCATCTTTACTTCCTCATTGGCCATTTTCTTTCTTAAGAGAGAAATTAGTTTAATACTATGTTTTAAATTAATACATTTCAGATTTGTGCTGAAAGTAGACCAAAAACCAAACATGATGGCCTCGGAGTATCTGTATTTCAAACCATAATACCCAAAATTAGAGATAAAGAAGGATGGTACCTGCCACAGAGCCAGGGAATGGAGTGTGTGGGGGGGAGGTGGCGGGTGGGACACTGGGAACCATGGTGGTCAAAAACTGGTGGAGGAATGAGGGCTCAAGCATTGTGTGACTATATATTTTAATTTTAATAAAATAAAATTTAAAAATTTATGCATATGAGAAATCATAATACTGAATTTTCATGAAATACTTGCAAAAAATTCTCATGATTGTCAAGTCAATTACTTGCATTATTTAATACATGTCAACATGCAAACCTTTAACTTAAAGCCTTGATGAAAACATTTGGAAAGTCAAGTGTCCTTTTCCTTTCTCCAAGACTTTTGACACCACTGTCCATTATAGTGTACTGAATGTATTGTGAATAATTGTTGTGATGGTAATATATTATCTGGTAACCATAGATTACATACATTTTATGTACTTTAATTGTTGTGTGATTTAATGCCATAAAGTTTTTATGGCAGTATTGTGTCACTCACAATACTGCCATAAAAGAAAAAAGAAAAATAAAAAGATAAAAGATAAACATAAAAGATAAAAAGAAAAATTAGAACAGGGTTATCATTTGACTAAGGTGATTTATTTGGCATATGAGTGTCAGGATGTTCAATTTTGTTTTCAGGTCTCTTTCTACGAAAAGCTCTGCCTCTTAGAGAAGTATGTGTTCACAATATGGACATAATTATGCCATTGGACTACATAATATGTATCAATTAATAAAGTTGGAATATAATTATGGAATAAGTGCAAGTATGTCTATACTAATCTTAAGGGAAACAAAGTGTAAAATCTTTTGTTCATAGATTTGGTACAAACAGTGCAAGGAATAGCAGGCTGTCTATTTATTAATGACATGACCTACAAATGTTAGCCATTTGACAGGCAGAAATACAGCTCCAGGTCCAATGTTAATGTAATAAATTTAAATGCTACTAAACATTAATTTGGTAACTGCACACCAAAGGTCTGCAGTCATTTGCATGAAATATATAAACAAGGGTTTTGACTTACATGTTGTTGTAAGCATAAATTCAGTTTACTCTTTCTAAAAGGCAGAACTTGGCTATGAACATTAAAGATGACTTGTATGACCATGTTAATCTTTCTACCTCATATTTCAATTTTTATGGGAATTTTATTACTAAATAATATATCTCCAAGCTCTCCTTTTGTAGCCCTGCTGCCCATTACTTGCCTAAACTACACTCTGTCATTACTTATAGCAGTTTTATGCCTCATGTACTGCATAACCCATGATGGCTGTCTTCCTAATAAATTCTTCATCACTTTCAACATAATCATCTGCATTGCAGCTTCATTAATATCTTTTCGTTTAAAGATCCAGGTATGTGGCATCCCGCTGAGTAAAAGGCTTTAAAAAAATTAATTAGGCCATAGGAACCAGCTTCAGGGCTTTAGTCAATGTCACGAAATAATGCAGTTACTAGTATAATACTGGTGGCTTTTGAATAACAGATTAATTAGGAACATCTTCTACGGAAGCATAAATGGAGCATTCATGACATGGCTTTCACTGCAACAATAAAAGGCAAAAAACTCAATACTCAATCATGTTTAAACCTAACCTTGTTACCTGGATGTGTGCAGGTTTCTGAGACTCAGAAACACTCACTGTAGAGTGCTCCAAAAGAGTTTCTCATCATGCTCATGCCAGAATATTTCTATTTAGAGTGAGGCTATATACCCATGTCTTGATCTGTTATAGTAATTGAAGGCAATGTTCTCAAGACTTTTGCCTTACATCTCATATACCTGATATACTGCAGTCATTTTGGGGGCCAGAATGCCTCATCATCTATATTGTCCTTGACGTGAGAGCCAACACTCCCTTTTCCTTTTCTTTCAGGGAGTATCTTGATGTTGTTTGGGGAGAATGCCAAAGCCATTGCAGTCTAAGAGATAAATATGAAATTATTGACTGCCATAGACATAAAGGGCAAAAATGCTCGTAACTTTAATTTAGGAAATATCTTGATAAAAAGGAAATTCATAGGAAAACATTTTGGGTAAGTAGTGACAAACCAGAGGTTTATTTGTGGGCAAATTCAAACTTTCCAGTGATAAAGGAAATTTTTATGAAAAAAAGTCAGAGCATTGCATCATTATATACTCAGTTTTATTTTATTTATTTTTGAGCAAGTTGAAAATCAGGGGACTCATGTTCTTAAACGAATCATCTTTTCTGATTGGTGAGAAGGGGTTCGGTAAGAGAACAGGGAAGAATGTGTTTGGGAAGAGTGGATTTCAAACCAGTGGCATCAGGAGGAGGAAGGATGTGTCTGCATGGACTAGTTCATGAAGGCATATCTTCTTATCTGTAAATCTGAAAAATGTAAAACGTCAGAATTTGGGGAGAAAGAAAAATTGAAAACAAACTATTCTTATATTTAGGATTTGGGGAAAAGGCTATTGTCTTCTTTTAACATTGATATTTACTGTGATGGGCTGGAGCGATAGCACAGTGGAAGGGCGTTTGCTTTGCATGCAGCTGACCCGGGTTCAATTCCTCCACCTCTCTCAGAGAGCCCGGCAAGCTACCGAGAGTATCTCGCCCACACAGCAGAGCCTGACAAGCTACCCGTGGCATTTCCAATATGCCAAACACAGTAACAACAAATGTCACAATGGAGACATTACTGGTGCCCACTCGAGCAAATCGATGAGCAACGGATGACAGTGACAGTGACAGCGATTTATTCTGATCCCAATTCCCTTTCTTAGTTCTTTCTTCCATTCCAATAGAAGTTGGGATGCTAAGACAAAACTTACTGGTAGCTGCTGAAATAGCCCATTTTCTTTCTTTTTTTTTTTTTCTGGAGATTCTTGCAAGTATTTCATTTCAACGCAAGGTCTTTTAGTTGGTCTATATCTTGCCCGTTTTGGAAATAAGATGCTGAAATAAATGTGGCAGATTCTTGCTGTATGGAAACATTCAATGAGTCTGTCACTACAGAAAGCACTTTCCTTTTCTGTCTCTCCCTCTCTCCCTCTCTCCCTCTCTCCCTCTCCCTCTCTCTCTCTCTCTCTCTCTCTCTCTCTCTCTCTCTCTTATGCAGTACCCATCATCTAAAGGGTTGATAACAAGGATATACAATGCACTGGTTGAACTCCACAAGAAGAAAACTGCCAACCCGATCAAAAAATGGGGTGATGAAATGAACAAAAACTCCCAAAGAAGAAATTCGAATGGCTGAGAGGCACATGAGAAAATGTTCAACATCACTAATCATCAGGGAAATGCAGATCAAAACAACAATGAGATATCATCTCACACCATCTGTGGTGGTGGCCCACATCCCAAAAAACAATAGCAACCGGTGTTGGCATGGATGTGGGGAGAAAGGGACTCTCCTTCACTGCTAGTGGAAATGCCGACTGGTTCAGCCCTTTTGGAAAACAATATGGACGATTCTCAAAAAGTTAGAAATTGAACTTCCAATACCACTCCTGGAAACATATCCCGGAGAGGCAAATAGGTATAGTAGAGATGACATCTGCATTTCTATGTTCATTGCCGCACTGTTTACAATAGCTACAATATGAAAAAAAACAGAGTGCCCCCAAACAGATGACTGGTTAAAGAAACTATGGTATATCTATACAATGGAATACTACGTAGCTGTCAGAAAACATGAAGTCATGAAATTTGCATATAAGTGGATCAACATGGAAAGTATCATGCTGAGTGAAATGAGTCAGAAAGAAAGAGACAGACATAGAAAGATCGCACTCATATGTGGAATATAAAGTAGCTGAGAGGTACAAGCTTACAATGTTGCGATTCCTGGCAGACATTTCTCTGGACTTAGTTACTAAAATACTAAGATACAGAAATCCAAAACTGTGCGGCTGCTAGTGTGGCCTTCTGACCTCATATCTCTTCATTCTCATGTGTAAAGCAAGCACCTGTCTGCTGTACTAGCTCCAGCCCCACTTAAAAAATATTTTTTTATTGCTTTCTTTCATTCTATCCACCAACAGTTTTGAATATTTTTAAAGTCTAGAGAGCCTCCCTGTGGCTGGAATAATCCACAGGTTTCCAGCAGTGTTTATGTAACTGATGGTGTGTGTGGATATCTCCATGTGGCGATTCAGTTTGGATGTAAAGATGAGCAAATAAACTTGACATATGAACCTGAATTTGAGTTTTAATTATATCTGAATTTAATCAGATTTCAAGTTTAATTGGCTAAAGAATAAATGTACTGTTAAAATTATGGTGAGCTTTATTATTAAGATTATAGTGAGCTTTTATAGACTTCTGAATTTGTTAAATTTATACAGTTACACTGTTTAATTGGTATGTCTAGAAAATGTATATATATATAGTATTAAAATTCATATATCATGTCAGTTTTATCATCAGGTTTTTTGTTTTTGTTTGTGGATCACAGCTGGCACTGTTCTGAGCTTAATCCTGGTTCTGCATTCAGGGATCACTCCTGCTGGAAGCTGGGTCAACCACATGGAAGGCGAGTGTCTCACCCACTGTACTATCTCTTGGACTCTGATTAAGTCTTTAAATGCACTGCACTACAGTCCCGTTGTTCATCGATTTGCTTGAACAGGCATCAGTAGTGTCTCCATTGTGAGACTTGTTACTGTTTTTGGCATATCGGATACACTTCGGGTAGCTTGCCAGGCTCTGCCATGCGGGGCAAATACTCTCAGTAGCTTGCCATGCTCTCCAAGAGTGACGGAGGAGTCGAACCGGGGTCAGCCTCGTGCAAGGCAAATGCTCTACCCTCCATCTATTTCTCCAGCCCAAGTTTTTAAGCCCAAGTATTATTTAAATACTTTAAATAAACCTAGTCTTGGTTCTGGAAACTTAAATTTTTATTTGCAGTTTTGAATATTTGAGACTTTATTTTTGTTTGTTTAAATAAGTATTATTTCATAGTAACCTGTGAATACTTATAAGCCTTTTATAAGTAACCTTGAATACTCAGGCCTTTTAGTACCTGAGAAGCAAAACTTCTGGAAATCTGATTTCTAGGTCTTGATAGGTTTAAAGGAAAGCAAATACAAAAGTTCTCAGGATACCTACGACACCTACAATATTTTCTTTTTCCCCTTATTGAACAAAAATACATTAGGCCTATTAGGTATGGTTTTGTTTTGTTTCTTGTTCCACACCTGGAAGTTCTCAGGACTTACTCCTGGTGAAGCTTAGAGGAACACACGTGGCTCTGGGGATCAAACTGGTCAGCAGTGTGCAAGTCAAATGCCCTACCCACTATACTATCTGTCTGGCCCCCAATTTGGTACATTAAATTTCATGGGAAACATTGTCTCATAAGATATGTTTAATCTTGATAATATATATGTGGATAATAATGTGGGTATCCTAAAATTATCTGAAAATACTGGCAATTCTGAAAGCTCTGGTAAATTTTGGGTATTTTAGAAAATTGTATATCACAAAATAAAACAAATGTCTTTGTCAACTTTGTGATAAGATCTTTAATTGTGAGTCTTTCACCATTTGTAAGAATTGTTCTTATGCCTTGCTCACATACTGCTTTTTTCATGTCTGTTTTAAAGACATGTTTTCAAGATAATTTTATAAGAAAAAAATCCATTCAGAGTTTGATAAAATTAACTGTGAAAAATAAGAATTTATCAATTTGATTTTTCTTGAAACTATTTTCAAAACTCCATCACCGTTGATCTTCATTAATCTAAGTTAGTATAATTCTTTACTAAATGCATGCTATCTTCACTGAATGTTTTCAATTTCATATTTAATAAAATATTAAATAGCATTTTGTAAATGATAGTTTATAATAACAGTTCTCTTCATACAAAATGATATTTCTTCACTGTCTCCTCATTTGTCTTGGTAAAAAGCCAAAAATTACAAAGAATGGCCAAGAAGATCCTTCATCGTTTGATTGATTGTGGCTTTAACAATTTTATCTTCTGTTTGTTCCTCCAGGAACTCTGTCTGTCTATATGCTTATCAAAGCAAAACTCCACCTAATATTGGAAACAGATGAGTAATAATAAACAACTAAACAAAAAATCCGTAGTTTATCCTGACTGAGAAAGAAAGTTATAGTTTCAAAGCATAATGTGTCCAAACTTAAAAAAAAAAACTTATATAAAGTTTTAGAAAACAAGGAGTTTCAGAAGTGGAGAAATTTCAGATACAAGTGTTCAGCCATTGGTTGACTGCCAGCTGGAGAAGCATGGATAGGGATGTGATGAAAGAAAATCAACTTTTAGAAGTATAATACTTGTCTTGACACCGTTGCTGGTTGGTTTACTTCTAGAAAAGTTGCTCTATTGCTGATAATTAGTTGACATTCAGATAAATTGTTATAAAAACAGTATTCACAGTTGAGTTGGGACAGATAAATTTAAATATACTTCTCATAAATGGATTTGCCATAATCAGGGGTGGGCATAGGATAGGTGTGGACAGAAGAGGACAGAAGAGAACACTTTGGTGGAGGGTGTGGTGTTTGGAACATTATTCTAGAAGACTCTATATAATTAATCATTATAGAATCTTCTAGAATAATTATATTGTAGAATAGTCATATTCTACAATATTGTTACTATATTGTAATGGACTGGAGAGATACCAAAGTGGGTGAGCCACTTACCTTGCATGTGACCAATCTGAGCTTTATCCCTGACACTGTATATGGTCTCAAGAGCACCACCAGGAGTAATTCCTAACCAAGTTAGGGATAAGCAGTGAACACTTCCAGGCATGGCCTCAAAATAAAAGCAAACAAAAAATCTAATTGTGTAAATCACAGTGACTTAAATTAAAAAAAAAAATCCTTCTCATAATTAGTAGTTTACAACAAATGGCAATCCTTTCTATTTCTTTAATTTGTAATTGGGAAGTGTTAATTTGTTTTTTAACTCAGTCTCCATGAAAAATGATGATCTTGAGACACAAACAGTGCCTTCACATATGCCACATATGCTGCCTCAGTTTCTTGGAACTGGGGCTGGGCGGAGCCTCCAAGGTCGGCTAGCAGCCTCCTTGGGTCCCTTCTTCTCAGGCCCTGCCCCTTCCTCCCCTGACCAGGGGCCTAAATGGCGATATTCAACACTGACATGATTTTTGCATGCTATAATTGAATGTTTTTTTAAGCATGCTAATACTGAATGACTTAAAGACAATTCCTTTTTTCTTTAAAAAATATTTATTATATATTTTTATTACTAGAGTGTATGCAAAATAGTGTTCAGCAGGGATAAGTGTATACTATTAATGTATAAAATTGCTGTGCAACATACAGCAAAGTTCCCATGGAGGGGCTGGAGTGATAGCATAGCAGGTAGGGCGTTTGCCTTGCACGAGGCCAACCCGGATTCGATTCCCAACATCCCATATGGTCCCCGAGTAATTCCTGAGTACATGAGTTCTGTGCATCACCGGGTATGACCCAAAAAGGAAAATACAAAATGAAATAAACACAAAGTGCCTATGGATTGCATCCTTGTCCTCTGTCACCTCTGGTCCGAGCTTCCTCCGGGCCAAAGCATACCCCTACTATTTGTTAACTGGCATTTATGATTTTGTTGCATACTTTTAGTTCCCTTATCCACATAAATGTGCTCCAGACTTTCCACTTATGCTCCTACGTTGTTTCCATCAACCGTATTATTCCCCTCATTCTTCTTCCCAACTGGCACTCTCAGTTCTGTAATATAGTGCCCAAGGTTTACTGTCAATTTACATTGTCCATATCCTTGATTTGTTTCTCTGTATATTGTATATGAGTGTGATCCTTCTATATATACTCTTTTACCTCTGGCTTATTTCTTTCAGCATAATATCCTTCAGTTACACCCAAGTTGTTGAGAATTGCATGATTTTCTTTCTAATAGGTGCATAGTATTCCACTGTCTGTATAATACTACAAACTTCTTTAACCATATATCTTTTGCTGGAAATTAGGGTTACTTCCATACTTCCAACCACTTAGTACTGGTTATTGTACTAAGAGCTGATAAACATAGGTGTGTACATAGCTTTTCAAATTAATAATTTTTTGTTTAAGGTTAGGTACATAGAAGTGGGTAACTGGGTCGTATGGGAGTTCTATTCTTAGTTTTTCAAAAGACCCTCCATATTGTTTTCCATAGCTGGATGAAATGACGTTTCCACCAACAGCAAATGAGGGTTCTTTTCATCAATACTTGTTTCCATTTTTTTTTGGCTAGGGGTATATGTTATTCTTAGTGATGAGAGATACTACACTTGTAAAGTGTTTTCTAATTTCTCTTCTTTGAAGTGTTTCCTTGTCTAATTTTTTTCACCTCCAACTTTTTTGTGTTTTAGTAGTTTTTTGGAAGTGATTGAAATACTAGAGGAATTTTGTGCTTTTCTAAATGCTCTTAAATTAAAAATTTAATTTAAATTTAAATTCAAACTTTGTAGAAAGGGTTTGATGAAAAGAGAGATACGGAGACAGAGAGGGACAGAAAGACACAGAAACACAGTGAGAGAAAAAGAGGGAGAGAGAAAAGCAGAGAAAAATAAGAATACACACATACACATATATCTGACAAACATAATTATACACATAACTTTAAAACTTCTTACTCTCAGAGCTTCTTTCTGTGTGAAAATTGTGCTTCTTTCTGTGTGAAAATTGTGCTTAGCATTGCTATTGTTTCTTAAACCTTTTTATAATATTAATTCATAAATTTATTTCAAAACAGAGTATTTCCAACCCATATTATTCAGTTGTATGACCCCATTTGGAGTTACAACACAAAGTTAAAAAAATAGATTCTAAAGTATGGTTTAATTTATACTTTTATTGTTCATTATATTTATTTTTCTTCAATCACTGTAAATTGCAAAGTTACAAATTTATTCATAATTGGGTTACTGGTGTTCAATGTCCTAACAGCAATCCCTTCACCAGTACTTACTTCCCTCCAGTATTGTCTCTAGTTTCCTTCCTGCCCCCCATCCTTGCTTAGATGGCAGGCACTTTTTTTTTTTTTAGTATCCTTTCAGAGACTATTTTTTGCAATACTGTTACTGATAGGGCTTCATGCAAATCACTTTACCTTCTTCAATTTCTTAAAATAAATCAATTAAAGCTAAATCATCTCTTTGTTTCGTTTAAAATAAAACTATCCTTCTAACTAGAGTTCATTTTCACAAAATATCCATTTTTGTTTTGGGGAAGAGATTACAAAGAAATATGTATCTAATAAATTGTTAAAAAAAACTGCTCAAAAGAAAAAGGGACATTGGAGTCATTCACCAACAAAACAGAAAAATATATACAGCTACTTTTCTTTGAAGCCCTCATAACCATTACAGAACTTCACTGAACTATCTCCCAAAATATCAACATATATGTACATATATATGATGGGCAAGAACATGTGAGCTGTCATTTTTAACATATATTTGAATGTCTATGTCTTTGCAAAGACTTAGCTCACTAGCATACTGAACTACGTAGCAGGTATAATCTGAATGAAAGTACAATTGCAAAAATGTCAAACATGATGAAAAAGAGAAACTCACTACAAAGAAGAATTCACCACAGCAACTCTTTGCAGTTCCCAACGCAGAGGCCTCGTAGCCTCATCAAAGATACAAGAGATGGAAAAGGCCCATTAGGTCATCAAACCTATCCCCTCACCAAAGAGAGAAAATGAATTCAAGTAACCCTATCTGCTGGCTTCAAACCAAATACAGGATAGAAAGACCCTGCTGCTGCTCTTGACACGTTATTTCATGACACTGGATGTCATTTTTTATAAGAAAATGAAATGAATCGTCTGCCCCCAGCATCCTAGAATCACAGAATAGACGATGAGAGCTTGAAGGTACCTGAGCCCAACCTCCTCATTTTGCAGAAGCTTAGACTGAGGACAGGAGAGGTTAAATGACTAGCTCAGATCCACAAAGCCACTCAGAGCTGGACTAGTATTGTATTCAAAGTCTCCAGAGATAGTTAAATCATTCTAGCAATTCTTTTCCTTTTTGTTTTGGAAAAAGATTCTTGAGAAAAAGATATTCTATGCATTCTACTTAACAAATTTGGATTTGACTTATCTCTAACAAAGACCTCATTAAAAAAATGATTTTAACAAAGTCAAATCTAGACTTTAACTATGAAAACACGAATTTCATTAGTTGATACAAACTCTAGACTTTAATGTACAACATTGTTATTTTTCTGATAGGCTCAAAGCGTCTACAATATATAATAAAGTAACTGGTTGACTAGAGATGTGATGGGAATAAGATTACAAATGTTTAAAATTGGTCTACACTATTTTCTCAATCCTACCCCAAAGTTACAAGGAATATTCTATTGTGATGGAGATATGGGAGAGAAACACAGGGTCAAGGGTCAAAGGCCCCTTGATGATGCACAGGCAAAATATGTGCTTGAATCTGAACGAAGGGATTCAACCCTACTGTAAGCACAGGACCCAAGCTGCAAGAAATAGACTTAATGTAACTTTCAAGAGTCAAGTTGGGGGTGGAAGGGATTCTGAGTTAAGTGGTGGAGGGATGGAGACAAGGGTAATCACAGAGTATTGGAGAACACTGTGTGCCTGTAAACAAACTCACTGGAAACAACTGTGCAAATCATGATGTCTAAATAAATTTAAGAAAAAACATTTTTAAAAATGTTTTTGAAGGTTCTGAGACTTCAACCAACCAGGAAAGCCTTGTCCCTACCAACTTCTTGATTAGGAGATTTTGGAAAATCAGTTCCAGTCAGCGACTGGATTATATTCAGTGTATAATTGTAAAAAACTAAAGCACGCTGACGGGCGTGTGCACTTGCGGGCTCTTTGGGTGGCTCTGTCTCACCGCCCATGTTCGGTGCTCTGGGACCGCTGTGTGTGGCTGTTGGTCAAGGGCAGGTGACGGAAGGAAGAAGGCCAAACTGGTTGCTCGATCAGTTTATTTCATTCTCTCTCTCTGCTTCTCTCCCGGCTCTGGATCTCTCCCTGGATTTCGCCCCCCCAACCCACTCTTCCAGCCTAGTTAAATCCCCCCAGCGTGAGGGAGTTGGGGCTTACACATAGGTGTGGTCACAATCAATAGGGATAAAGTTCTTTCCTTTCAGGAGATGCAGCTTTTACGACAGATTCTTTTTCAGCAGGACCCTCCACCCAAGGGTGGAGTCCCATGAGTGTGTTTCTCCTCTCCTCGTCCAGCAAACATATAAGCATTAATAATATTAATCATTTTGTATGGACACAATAAGAAATGTATTAAGCTTATAGAATTGCTCTCCTGGGGCCATCTAGATCCACAAAGTGCTCAGGCCAGATTAGTCTTTCCTATCCCTAGCAGGGTCGTAATCTCCTCATTACTTTTGGATCATGACAGCATTTGTCTATGATCAAGCTCTTAACTTATAGTTAAGAATTAGGCACTTTGGCCAGGTCCATGTCGATGCCAGGGTAGCACATAACTCACTGCTTGCCCTGGATCTGTCCCATCCCTCATAGGGACCCTGCTTTTGGGGTTGCTAGGAACTGAGGCCAACTGAGGCTTAAGTGGAGAAAGCAGATGCCCGGGAATGAATAACATTCAAAGCCAATTAAGTCCCAAGTTATGAAAGCATAATATTGTCTTCTTGTGTCTATACAAAAAGGACATTGCTTTAAAGTAAATTATTCAAAAGGCATAAGGAGAGGAGAAAGGCAATATTAACTTATAAGTTCAGTGTCCTAGGAAGGTCTGACTTTACAAATTAGCAGAGTCAGATTAGAGGAAAAAGCTGATTAACTGTTTGGGGAAGATAGCATAGATAACTGGTTACAGCTAAACAAAGGGATGGGAGTGACTCGGGAGCACCTTAATGGGTGTGACCGGGATGAACCTAAGCTCCTTGTGGCAAGGGGGGAAAGGACAAAGCAATGTCATCCTACATATAATGACCCAATCCTATTGTGTTTTCCTTTTCATTAAGCCTTTCCAACCACACTGACTTACGCAAAACCCTGGGTGCATAATTTGATATTAATGAGACATGTGATATATGAGCAAGACAGTAGCTGTTATATGCATGCCTAGTTTTACCACCATCCCAGTCATGCTTCTCACTTATAACCTCTTGTGAATATTTCTTCCCTCAGTTTGTTCCGTAAAATCCCTTGCCCTCAACACAAGTGTGCAATCACCCTTGCTAACACTCACACTTACTCATGTGTATGGCATGAGTAAATAAATCTCCCTACTATTGTCTATATTGTCTTGCTCTTGAATTCTGAATCAAAGAATCAACTACAATGAGAAGAAGAAGAAGGAGGAAGAGGAGAAGGAGGAGGAGGAGGAGGAGAAGGAGGAAAAAGAAGAAGAAGAAGAAGAAGAAGAAGAAGAAGAAGAAGAAGAAGAAGAAGAAGAAGAAGAAGAAGAAGAAGAAGAAGAAGAAGAAGAAGAAGAAGAAGAAGAAGAAGAAGAAGAAGAAGAAGAAGAAGAAGAAGAAGAAGAAGAAGAAGAAGAGGAGGAGGAGGAGGAGGAGGAGGAGGAGGAAAAAAAGGGGGAAAAATCACAATACAACAGATTCCTATCCCTACATCTCTTTCCCTAGTAATATGGAAAGTGCCAGAATTTTTCTCTGATGTAATCCACCACCATATATATAATGCCTGGCAGGTAAAGTTAGTTGAACTGGAAGCAATCAAACTGTTAATCCAAAATGACTAGCACTTAAGTAGCATTAAGAGAAACCATCATTAGCAGTACTATAAGTCACAGTACCTCAATCAATTTTTAAAAAAATTGAAAAGAAAAAAAGGAGAGGGGTCGGAGCAATAGCACAGCGGGTAGGGCGTTTGCCTTGCACGTGGCCGACCCGGGTTCGATCCCTGGCATCCCATATGGTCCCCCAAGCACCGCCAGGAGTAATTCCTGAGTGCAGAGCCAGGAGTAACCCCTGAGCATCACTGGGTGTGACCCAAAAAGCAAAAAAAAAAAAAAAAAAACGAAAAAGAAAAAAGAAAAAAAGGAGAATCTGTGTGGTAAAGCAAATCCATAATGCCAGACTTCAGTTTTGCAAAAAAAAAAAAATAATAATAAATAATATCTAATTTTTATTAAAAAGTTCCTGGTCTTTAAACAGTGTTCAGATTAAATAAATTTTCAGGTCATATATGGCCAATAGAGATCATATGATCATGACTTTTATGCATATTATGAGCACCATTTGAAAAACCTTGTTAGACATATTTGAAAAAGATCAAACAGGGGCTGAGAAGTAGTATGGGGTTACATACATCAATATGAGCTCAATATTTGCACAACCATCCTTTCAGTAAATTTAGAAAGACCCCTGAGCTCTATTGAGGTGACCCCGGTGGTCCTGGTACTACAGAGCTTGAATGACACCATAGTGTGACACCCTCAGATTGACTAGCCTTCGCAGAGGGCCAGAAATTAAAAGAGTGGCCTCTGGGTCCCTTGAGAAGTGCCCCCCACCAAACCCAAAATAGGGACCTTGGGAATGTAAGTCAGCATTTGAATTACCTGTGGGAGGTCCTGAGTTCCATCCCAGGAGCCACTAAAGAAAAAACAAAAAGAAGCTGAGACAACTCCGCTCTTTAATAAGTAATTAGTTAATTAAAAATTAATGAGAAAAGGATTAGATTATAAGAAATCCTTAGGGAGAATAGTTGAAAGGACTGAAGCAAGTGTAGTTGATGTGGGAGTGTCAGGAGGCCCTGGCACCACCATGATGAATACACGCTGGAATTGCCCCAGGTGTGGCCCAAAACTCAAAAGTAAAATCAAATTTTAAACCAATTTATGTAGAATATCATATCCCTTGCAAACTCTCAAAGTAGAAAGAAATGTATTTGATTTATAGCTTCAATATTTTTTTCTTCATCACTTAACCATTTTTAGGATTGTTTTCTATATAATTTTATTTTATAAAATAAGGCTATGAGTTTTAGTTCATAGCTATAGATTTTTTGCCTTTTATTTTTGTTAATTTTTTGCTATTTGGGGCATACCTGCAGTACCCAGGGCTTTGATGCTGTTCTGTGCTCAGGGATCACTTCTGGAGGTGCACATGGGGGCCATATGTGATGCTGGGGATCAAAAACTTTGGCTGTGTACAAAGAAAATGCCTTTTCCCAATGAACCAAGACTAGCTAGATGAGTGACAGGGAGTCATTCCCAAAGACACAAAAGCTGTAAGGACATGAGCACGAGACCCAAGGGTTGGCATATTTTAAGTTGCAAAAATTTTGATTTTTGTGCTCTTGAAATACTGATACACTGGAGAAGGGGAGCAAGCCAGGAGTTATTGGTCAAGAAAATATTTGGTGATTTCTATATTCAACTGTTTGATGAATATTGGCTATTTTTAATAACCTCAATAAAAGCTACCTTTCTATAATGCATATTCATGCCAGAGTCAACTTTAGTTTCCAGTCATTTAATCTTGATAGAAATTTATATTATTGCTCTTATTTTACAGAGAAGGAGAATGACATATAGAGAAGGAACTTGTCTAAGATATGCAAGCTTTTGGTGGCATGGGGATATAAATTTAGGCAATGCTGCTCTCGTGCTCATGTCCTTACAGCTTTTGTGTCTTTGGGAATGACTCCCTGTCACTCATCTAGCTAGTCTTGGTTCATTCCACAAGCTTGACATAACTTAGGAAGCAGAGAGTATGAACAGATATTTTTAGATGTCTTTATCAATCTATTTGGTGCTTTGTACATCTCCTTAAATCAAGGCTGTTATTTAAGTCAAATACTAAATGCTAAAAACCAATGAACTGTACATTAGTATTCTCAGTGAGTTGTGTTTTGTGACTAGTAAATGATGAGTTTATATAAAAATTGGTCCAACCACAGAATGGTTTACTTTTGTAAGAATCATTTTTGGACAATAGGCTTCTCCATTACTTTAACTTGGAAATATTTGTTAAACACCAGTTTCTAAAATGGCCCTTCCAACTGAGCTTTTTGCAGAGACACAGTGTGTGTGTTTGTGTGTGGATGTGTGTGGATGTATGCGCACGTGAGTTCATGAATAGATGTGTTATCTTCTGTTTACTTTTAAAGAACTCTGATTTTTTTTCCTTCCTCAAGAATTTTTCTTTTTAATTTTTTTCCATAAATGTTACTGGAACACTATGTTTGTACAGGAATTAAACAAAAAAAAATACCGCTTGGGTCTATTAGTCTATTTATTCCGCCACATGATTGTTTTAGTATTGTTTGAAGCACTATTTTGGAGCCAGACATAATCACATTCTACAGTTCCTCACCTTATTAACTGACAGAGCACTGTTCCTATTAGACAATTGATCCTGGGCAGATGAAGCCATTAAAAACAGTACTAATTAGCTGAAGAGGGGAGACAGTAATACAGGCTGTCTCACTTCCTTTTATGCTTAGGGAAGTTGATGTTCCAGACAAATAATAATTGATATGTAGTCTGCCTTAATTGTGGTTGTTAACAACCGGTATTGTAATGAAAGGCTGACAATTTCTGTCTAGTCTATTGTATGTTTATTTCAGAATCCAAGAACCTCTGGGTATTTTGTTTTGTTTTGTTAACCTGAATCTCATAGAATGCATTATATTATGTCCCTGAAATAGAAACATGACAGCAAAAGCCATTTTAGGAGTTAGTTGGTGTATGTCTCCAGGTGTCAGATGTTTATTCTGGATGAGCATGATGTCCCAAACTACGTGGAATTGTAATATGGCATAATGACATGTTTAGATGAGAAACAGCATGGTAGAAAAGAATTGCACACACACACACACACACACACACACACACTCTTCTCTTTCTTTCTCATCATACACACATACTCTTTCCCCTTTTTCTCTTCTTTTCACTCCCCCATGCCTTTTCATTCCCCCCCTTTGGTTACCAATTTGATTATAACTTGTACTGCAATATAATGAGTCTATACAGTTATATAATATTAAAGAAGACAACATTTATTAAGTTAATTTTGTTCATGATCATCACAAGCTATATAATATCTATGTGTGAAGTTTAATTTGTATTTCATTTTAATTAATTTTGGATGTATTTAATAAAATTTTAAATAAAATTTTAATGTACTCTTTGTCTCTGGAATAGTTATGAAAAGTTATGTCTCAGGAATGAACTGTTGATAGCTGCATACCCGTCTATCAGCATTATTCTCCCTAAGACTGTTCCTAACAAGACCTTCTTTATCATGGCACCAACGGCACGCACACAAGTTAGTGTCTGATCATAGTGGAATCAAAGAGGATGTTGGAGACAAGTGACTGGCCAGTGAGTTTGGGACCACAATGTGGTCTCTGGGACCACAACTACAAAAAAATAGGACTCTTAGCATCTAAGCACTTAGCACTCTATAGCCTTTCCTGCTGTGCTAATACTGGTGAGAAAACTGAATTATTTATTTATTTTTAATTTTTTTTTAATGAGTGAATCATTGTGAGGTACTGTTTCATACTGAAAACTCTGAGTTAGAGAATGTTATATTTAAATGAGTGGAGATGACTACATCACAGAAACAGTCCTCTTTACTTCACCAAAACTAACCAATGCACTTTCTTCTCCACATTTATGTCATGCTAAAACATCTGTATCAAACAGAAAACTGCAAAAATAAAGAAATCTTTAACATGGTGATAATAATATGCACAGAATGAATGAAAACATTTGAAAACCATGTATTTTTTAGATCTCCTGAATTTATAAAAACTCATGCAATTGAGTAACAAAAACTGATAGTTGGATATAAAACTGGGTTAAGGAAATGAATAGACATTTCTTCATTGAAGATAGACAAGTGACTAGCTGGTAAATCAAAAATAATTTTTGGTATAACTAATTTTTGTGATATCTACATTTGTATACTTTGTGATTTGCAAAGCAAAAATACAGAGATTAGTATTTGTTACGATGTGATATCTGATGCAAGAAAACGGAAATAAAGCAAACAATAGAAAATGTAGAGAATCAATGTTGGTGGAGATGCAGTTCAGAACAGTTTGGATCTATTGTTGTGTTTCCAAGTTTCCTCATTTTTCTGATGATTATGTTTTTCTTTTGTCTGGGATAGGCCTTTAAAATTATTGAACTTCCTGTGTCCTTTAAGTCTGAAGTATGCAGTCAGGAACAAGGACATTAGAGACAGGCAGTAAAAGTGAGTTTCAATCCTTATATCCTCATCTTTGTGGGATAAAATCAAATGGGCCTACTGAATGATTCTCCAAAGTTAAATGCTCAGGATGAGCTGCATGTTTGAAAGGCCAGTAATACCTTGTACTTCGAGTTTGGGTTTGACTCTCCTGTTCTTTGAGAGCCAGATATATTGGCATGGGAAATCACTTCCCTCTCACCCTTCAGAGATTACCTTTTCAGGTGATTTTTTGCCCCTCCCCCATTTATAGGCCATGCAGTTGGGTGTGCTACAAAAGAAAGACAAATGTCTCTTGGTCAGAGAGGCCCGTAGTTAAATTATTTTCAATGAAGTGAAGTGATATTTGGCAAGAATTGAAGGTTGATTTTCTATTCCCCTCATTAGTTATCACCAGCTGCCAAGGGAGTTTTCCAAAATCTGGTGGAGACCGTTTTACAATTTCCAGCCCAGAAAAAGTAGTTTGTATTGTTTTCCACTTCTAAATCACTTCCCCCTCTTCACTGGCACCTGTGATGGAGGGTTCCCAAGTCCTACCTGTCAAATACTGTGAGGAAATTCTTGTTGGAGAGAAACCCCAGGTCCTTCAGATTATGAGCTAGTTTTCTGATTTCTCATTGCTTGGGTCTCCAAAATAACCCAGCCAGTCCCATGAAATGGTTAACTTTTAGATCACCCAAAGATATTTTGTTTCACTCTTTTGCATTTCTAAGGACTCTCACAAAGAGTTCCCATAAGTCTCTATATTCCATGCACTTATACATTCAGAAACTTACTTCACTCTTCCATGCTCATAGTCTACTGAAATCACAATCACATACTTTAGGTGTTAGAGCCTTGTATAGTAAATTAATATAAAATCTGTTCTTTGAATTGCATGCTAGAAATATTTTTATCTATGTATTTTTCTATATATTTATATGTAATTATATGAATGAAAAACACAAGTATTAAAAATAACCATGGGTATCATCATTAGAGAATCATAGCATCTTAGTACTTAAATAACTTTAGAAATTCTGTAGTCCCTAATGTTTATCATATACATATATCACATCTATAGAAGTTCCCACTAGTTTACTCCCATTGCTGAAATCTCAATTTTAATTTAAATATTTTTCTTTTAGAATGTTGCTAAGTATTTATTTTAATCAGGGACATTCAGCTAAACTGACACAGAAATGATTGTGATAAAGAGCTCAGGTTCACAGTTCCCTAGAAAAAGGAAGCAAGAAAGATGACATGGGGCAGGACCAACCACAGTCAGGAGACAGAGATGGGCACCAATAGAAATCATGACCATAAACTTTACTGTGGTCTTCATGAGAAAAAATGGGAGAGTCATGTTAGGTTAAATACTGAGTACAGAGGCCGGAGCATAGTACAGCAGGGAGGGCGTTTGCCTTCTACGCAGCTGGCTACCATTGACCTCCAGCATCCTCTATGTTTCCCTGAGCACTACCAGGAATCGTTCTGAGTGCAAGGCCAGGAGTAAACCCTGAGCATCTCTGGGTGTGGCCTCTAAACCAACAAATTCATAATTAATTTAAAATAGTAATATACCTATTAAATTTAAGATTGTTTGAATAATTTTGGTGGTCTAGACAATAAACAGGACCCCCTTTAGCTCCAGAACTGTCTCTTTGGTGATTAACAGTAGGAAAAATACAAACCTGGGTATGTGAGGGTGAGTGTGAGAGTCTGAAAGGGGGATGGGAATGACGGGTGTGGAATGGTTGGTTTGTCTCTCCAGGGTATGTTTCAGGGAGATTGTTGTCTGTCTCGAGGAAAAAGTTAAGTTTGAAGGTAGATTCTCTAGGATCCTGACTCCAAAGTCCTCTGTCACTGTAAAACAACTATCTCAATAATACTGTAAGCTAGGATACCACAATAAAAAAAACAAGATAATTTAAAAAGGACTAGGAACCCCAGAGAATCATAGGAAAAGATGTGTCAATACGATCTAAAGTGGTTCCATTTCCTTTAAATTTATCTAATGGATTTTATTTGTGTGTGTGTGTTAGAATGTTTAAAGCATTGTTAACAAGCATGCATTTAATTATCTATAAAATGGAAAGTTCTTAAAATATTTAAACGTTGACTTAGTGTTATAAATATGTCATGGGCTTGAGAGATAGTACAGGAGGTACTTGGCCACCCTGGATTTGATCCCAGCATCCCATATGGTCCCCTGAGCACACCAGGAGTGATTCCTGAGCTCAAAGTTAGAAATAAGCCACAAACACATGAGGTGCGTGTGGCCCGCTCAAAAACCCCAAAATAAACAAACAATAAATAAATATAAGTCGATATATGGTTAAATAATAAACCAAATTTTATTTTCAAACTTCAGGATTATTACAATATTAAAAATAAAACTATTTCAGTTGGCTTCTTAGTGTGTGCAACTGTGTATATGTTTAAGGAATACTCCCACGGAAGGATGTGTATTTGCGGGCTCTCCAGGTGGCTCTCTCTCACCGCCCACTTTCAGTATTCTCAAACCACTGTGTATGGACAGGATCAGGACGGCTGTAGGTGATGGCCAGGCGAAGGATGAACAAGGAGCAGACTGGTTGCTGATTAGTTACTGTTTATTCAATCTCTCGTCTCTTTCATCTCATGCATTCTTCCGTCCTTGCCCTTCATTCCTCTATCTCCCACTCATCTCTCCACACTGCATCTCGCAGCCTGGGCTCTCCCTCTCTCTCAATTCTGACCCTGACTCTGACCACTGGATTCTGACTCCCCCTGCTTCTCTCTCCACCCCTACTTATCTCTTTCCACCTTGCCCTCCCGGCCCAAGCTCCACCCAGTCTGGAAGCAAAAACAACATAAGGAAGCCCTTCCTGATGACCTGCAGGCAAAATACCTCGTAAGGTGTTTTTCCCCTTTAGTTATTTTTGTATGAACACAGTAAGAGATACATTGAGGCTTATAGGGCAGCTCTCCTGGGAACATCTTGCCACAGACTCAGACTACAGCACTCAGGACAGATTAATCATTCCTAACCCTAGCAGTGTCCAAATTTAGTTATTACTTTTAGATCATGACAGTGTCTGTTCAGGACCAAGCTCTTAACTTATAGTTAAGCACTAGGCACTTTGGCCAGGCCCATCTCAATGCCAGGGTAGCACATAGCTCACCACTTGTCCTGGGTCCATCCAGTCCCTCCTTGGGACCCTGCTTTTGGGGGTGCTAGGAAGTAAGGGCAGCTGAGGCTTAGATTGAGAGAACAGATGCCCAGGAGGAAAATATCATGTAGAGTCAAATGACTCCCATGTAACAAAAGCATATAGCATTTATTACTGTCTTCCTGCGCCCCTACAAAAAGGACATTGCTCTGAATTAAACAATACCTAGGACTTAAGGAGAAGAGAAAAACAATATTTACAAGTCAACAGAGCACAAAGAGAGTGTTGCAAATAAACACAGAAGAAAGGGAGCACTGTGGTGGGCACAACTCAATAAACCTAAACTACTTGAGGCTATGTTATTTTACATATCTGTGTGTGTGTATGTGTGTGTGTGGGTGTGTTTGTGTGGGTGTGTTTGTGTATATGTGTAGAAGGAAGAGAGAAATAGCATCTAGCTGAAAATGTGTCAAATATGTTTACAAAGTTTAGTTTAAAAAGTGAATCTGATGAAAATTAAAAGGCCATATTACCAAATTTTAAGAATCTGGAGATAATTGGAATAAGTTATAAGATAAGTTTAATACAGGCCATGTTATTGAAATAATAAAAAAAATTGTGTCAAAAAAGCCAGTTTCAGGTGTCCCATAAAACATTAAACTGTTAAAGGCTTTAAGTATTTATAAGAACACAACATTGCAATAAAGAAAGAGAGAGGAATGCTGAGGCACAAATGAGGTTTTTACTATTACTGGTGGGGTCAGTACTCATTTAGAAAACTAATAGCAAATTAGAGAAATATTCATTTAGCATTATTTGCTCATAATTAATATATAATTTACCAATATAAATGCTGGACGCTGGACAGGAACTAGGAAGGAAAAAAAGCATAGCTTCCATCATTTTCCTTCTTACGTTCTCTTCTCTATTTGAACCCCAGCAATAAACGGCTTGTGTGTGGAGACAGCTGTTGCTGAAGCTTCTTACTCAGTTTTAGACCTTCTATTGGCCATGTGGAGTGGTGAAATATATTCAAAGAAGTTTCCAGTAGGAATCAAAGGACTTTTGTTCTAATAAAAGGACTGATTTCATCTTTGAAGACATGAACTAAATTTCCTCAAAACCTTATTGTGATTGTGCATAATAATGAACCATAATAGAACAATAACCAATATCTATTAAGCATTATTTGCCAGTAATTATGTTCTGGTTTCGAGACTCAGAGGACCGTTCTGTCCTGTTCATGCTGTCCAGTCCTTTATTGTCCAAACATGACTGTGCTGCTTTGTGAAAGATTATTATAAAAATCTTGGCAGAGAGAATGCGATTTACAGAAATTCAGAGAAAAATTAGCAATTTTGTAACGATGTGTTCACAAAATAACAGGCCAGATTACATGCCACACAATTTCTATCAGGAATTTAAGACATGCTACTCATTTTATATCACTCAGACTTCTTCACTTAGCCATTTAACTTGCTCACCAGAGTGAGTTTGATTGCTTGATCTTGAAAGAAGGGCCCACGATGGATGATTTGATGTGTATGTGGAGGTTTGTGGCAATTACATGATATGGTTAATAGATATTTTCTCGAAAGAGAAATGTTATCTTCTCAAACCAGATTTTAAGCTCAAGCTTACCTTTAGCTTATCACTTTTTGACAACCTTAATCACAGAATCACAGAATTAGTCATTTTCTTTACTGGTCATAGGTATGTTGAGGTCTTATTACTGAATATTTATATTTTATTTCATTTTTCACTGTGCATCTCATTGTGAATGCTACATGCTAGCCACTGTGGTAGGTGTTAGAATCGTAATAGCTTCCATGCATATTTCACATGTAGGAAGACAAATAAATATCATCCTTTTCCTCTTCCAGTTTTAGTTTTAGATTCTGTTGTTTTTCCTGCCTCTTGAATAAAGACAAGGCTTAAACTTTTCCTGTTATAATTTTCAACAGGAAAATTAAATTAGGTATTAATACATGCTACTAATAAAATCAGTTTGCTTTTTGATAAAGTTACAAATATATTTTAAGAGCAAAATGAATCTAAGGATTATTTTAATCCATTGAAGGTATTTTGAATAATAACACTGGAAACAAAAATAGATTTCCCACTCTTCTTTTTAAAACATTTTATTAAATCACAGTGAACACAAATTTACAAAGTTGTTCATGATTAGATTTCTATCATATAATGTTCCAACAACTGTCCCTTCACCAGTATAATTTTCTCATTACCAACGATCTTAGTTTCGCTCCCACCCCTCCCCCACACCCCTTGCCACTCTGGTAGGCACTTTTATTCTCTCTCTTTCTCTCTCTCTCTCTCTCTCTCTCTCTCTCTCTCTCTCTCTCCTCTCTCTCTGTATCTCTCTCTCTTTCCTTTTGGGTCTTATGGTTTGCAATATTGATAATAAAAGGTTATTAGGTATGTCCCTTTACTTACTTTCAATGCTAAGTTCCTGTCCAAAATGAACATTTCCAACTATTAGTGTCATGTTGATCTCTTCTCTACCCAAATTACCCTTGTACTCCCCCCACACACACTAGTGTGGCAAGCTTCCACCCGTTGACCAGTGTTCCTGACCCCTGTTTATCTTGGCCTTTGGATATTAGTCTTACTACGCACACACACACACACACACACACACACACACTCATTTAACTCAACAACTAAAATGACTGTCTACTTTCAACTCACGTGTGCTGGCATCAGAAGCATCCATCGAGGACCTGATAATGCAAACACAGAAGATCAAATATGATATCATTGGTCTGACCCAAACGAGAAGGCATCAATCACATCATGCCATTTTCGACATTGGAGAACTGTTCCTCAGAACATGTGACAACAGAGCCATCAGTTCCATCGGTGTCCTTGTCAACACCAACTTGGCCATGGGCATTGATTCATTTGAATGCCCAACAACCCAAATCAGATGATTGCGCCTGAATAGATGTGGCTCACTGCCGGCAGTTTCTATCTCTGTCGTCTATGCACCAACATCCAACTACGATGAAGAAGAAATTGAGAAGTTCTACATGGAGCTGGGGAAGTTCTATAAAGAAGACCACGCGTTCTACAAGATCATTGTCGGTGATTTTTAATGCCAAGATAGGACCGAGAAGGTCACCCGAAGAACTCCACATCAGGACCTGTGGCCTAGAATGGAACGAACATGGTGAGAGACTGTCTGAGTTCATCATGTCGACCAAGACCATTCATGGTAACTCACAGTTCCAGAAGGTCAAATCTAAACGTTGGACATGGGAGTCTCCCGGTGGACAGTTCCACAATGAAATTGACCACATCATATTCAATTGAGTTTTGCCTGACTGATGAGGCTGTTGTCCCAAAATTCCAAAAGGAATTGGACCACTGTCTCCTTCATGCAAAATTCTACTTCACAGAGCGGGGAGAAAGGTCTGCAAAGTTTAAGTTTAAGAAGATAACTCCCATAATGACCCCCAACTGGGAGCTCTTTGGCACTATTGTGGCAACGTGGGAAGATGCCCTCATTAACAACATCGATGAGGAATATGATCGACTGGTTCAGCACCTCCATGACTGCCTGAGGAATGCTGAGAGCAGAAAAGCCACAAACAGACGCCTGTCTTCGGAAACCCTCAAGCTCATTTGCCAACGTGCTTTGGTACGAGCCTCAGGCAATCAAAAGCTAATGTCCGAGCTTGCAAAGCTGTGCAGAGAAGCGATAAAGGAAGACCTCAAAGAGAGAAGAGCAGCAGTGTTGGTCGATGCGGCAGAAGCCAGGAAAAGTATTCGCAATGCTCGCCTGTCCTTCGCCAACTACAAGACCAAGATGACTGCCCTCTGACATCCTGATGGATCTATCACATCTTCCAGAAGGGCAATGGAGAGGATTATTCACGACTTCTACTCCAATCTTTTTGACAGCCACGTCCACCTGCCCACATACCAAATTCTGCAGGATGGATATGTCGTTCCCAATGTTTTCCCTTTTGAAATCTGACAGGCCATTTCATTGGTAATTAAATAAAAAAAGAAAAAGGTCTAATTTTTGGATTCATTTTGGTGATCTAAGTTTAGTTTTATAGTGTAAGTAGTTACAATGGTATTAAAGTTTATGGTAGCACTGTAGCACTGTTGTCCCGTTGTTCATCAATTTGCTCTAGCTGCACCAGTAACGTCTCCGTTGTGAGACCTGTTGTTACTGCTTTTGGCATATCATATATATACATATATATATATCAAAGTTTATGGCATAGATATAAGAAATATGCACCCCCATAATGAAAGTACCCATAATCCCCCTCTACTATCTATGTGGTCATCTCTAGTCTGGTCTTTTTTGCCCTCCTCCAACCCACTACTTAGTCATTGGTTTTGTATTTCAAGTCATTGTTCAGTTCTGTGTCTTCTCTTGCTTTATATTTATGTATTCTAAAGGTCACTGTGATCACCCAGTAATAACTCATTTTTTCCTCTCTCACTTATTTTGTTTAATTTATACTCTCTAGTCCCATTCATGTAGCAGTCAATGGAATGATTTAATCTCCTAAAACTTGAAGAGTGTTCCATTGTATAGATACACTACACTCCCTCTGTTAGTGGATATTTGGATTATTTACATAACTTGGCTTTTGTAATTAGTGCTGCAATAAACATAGATATGATATGTATTTTACAAATTAATTTGTGTGTGTGTGTTTTGGAGGTAGGTGCCAACAAGTTGAATTTCTGGTCAGTTGGTTATCCTGTTTTTACTCTTTTTAGCACTCTTCATATTGATCAGTAGCTGCTGAACCGGACATTCCCAGCTGGAGTGAATAAGGGCTCTTTTCTCACCACAAACCCACCAACTCTAGTTGATTCCAAACTTATTGAATTATGACTTTCTCACTGGGATTAGATGACACATCATTAGTTTGACTTGAGTGCCAATAAGATCTTTTTTAGCCTACTATTTGTCTCAAAATCTCTACTGTTTATTCATTTCCTCTTTACATTTTTTGATTGATTTCCTTTTTTCATTTTTTAATCAGGTTATAGGATTTTGTTCTTGTTGAGCTTTGTGAATGCTTTATATGACTTGGGTTTTTGTTCTTTATCTGAACTATTATATATATTTTCTCCCATTTAGTAAGGTGTCTTTTTATTTTAGCCATTTTGTTTTATATCAATAACATTTGAACTTTACTTAGTCCAATATTTTTATTTTTCTGTTATTATCTTTGGTGTAAAATCATTGAAGACACTTCTAGGATCATTTCATGGGCAGCTCTCAATGTATTTTATTATTCTGATCTAATATTTGCAAGATAAGCATTAAATTATTAAAAAAAGTTTATAGATTTACTCAAAGTTCTCAGATGTAGTTTTGCTTTTTAATGTATTTTTGAAGCACTATTTTATGTGTTATTTTAAAACATTATTTGTTTCATTAACAAAGTATAATAGCAATCCTAATAATTATTAATTAAATATATCTAATAATGCTATCGATTATTGAGCCACAACTTAGGTAATATTAAAGTAACTAATATAGTGTAATTGTGATTAGCTGCAACTTCATATTATGGACTAGCACATATAAAAGAAGTGCTCAGAAAAAGATCAATAGGAACCTGAAGTTCATATACACATTAGAAAATTAAAGTATACAAATAATAGACTGGATTCTAATTTATTGTTAGAATGTCTGTTTTACTTATTTTATTTAATGGAAAGAGAACACAAATCTTACAATAGTAGGGAACTCTTTTAACTCTATTCCAAATAGATTTAAATTTTGACTCAGATCACTTTTGTGTCTCTCATAAAACATGTATGTGCATGTGTTTGTTTAAACAACTTGGAACACCTCTTCTTTTTTCCAATGATGGCAATTCTATTATGTTTTTATTTTCAAAGATCTTTCTCTTCTTAGTAGTTTTGCTTCATTCTATCACAAAACTGAAAAGAAATCACAAAAATTACAAAATTCTCTATTTTGTGCAAATAGCATTCATAAATAAAATATTGAACATGTATATCGAATAAATATAATTAACTACCTCATCCTTTGAGAACATGTTACATGCTTTGCTCTTGTTGAGAGGAAAACATAAATTATTCACTAAAGAATTAAAACTCCTTCAGTTGTTGGCAGCCTCTAATTTATTGCTCTCTGTTTGCTCCCAGGTATTCATTTAGGTTGGAGAGTTTCTGAGTACTCATCTGTAATTTCAGGAATTACTTTTGTAATAGTCAAAATGTAATAAAATCAGATAGAGGCATGAATGTGTAAATGAATAAAACAGCCAGCTTTAATTTTTCTCTTAAAATAAAAAAAAGCCATGGAAGAGAATTCATAGGAAATTGGGTTTATACAATTAATTTCCACCTACTAATGGAAATAGAAACTGAACACTTAAAATATGAATTATACTAATTTGGTTGTTTTGAAAATAAATTCAGTACATTATAGATGGCTTTATTGAAAAATTAAATGCCATGGTGCCAAGTAAAACATTAAATCATTAACCCATCATTTCTATATTTTTGTTATTATCAAACACCTAAAGACTTAAGGGGTAACATTTTAAAAAGATGATTGGTTATATTTTTATGATTTGTACTTAGTACCAGAACCAAAATTATAAATTATGTTATAATTAAAATTATGAACATTTTCATAGGCATATAGATAGTGTTGTACATCCAACCAATAACAATATTTTTGAAATTTTGTATAAAACATTCAAAGCATGCAATGAATAACAGACATTCATATTTATAGTCTGAATTTAACAACTATTGATAATTGTATCCATTTCCATTTGTTTGTTTCAAAAGAAATACAATGCTATGTACAACATGAAGTTTATTCCTGAACATAAATGTTCGTCTGTATGAGGGAGAGAGATAAAGATAGAGACAGAGATAGATAGAGAGAAAGAAAGAGAGAGAGAGAGACAGAAAGAGAGATCACCCTGAATTAACTGGACAAAATTAAAGTACCTAAGAACAATTATGAAAAAGTTCCATTGTTCAATATTGGATCAAAATTAGCTTCAGAATCATAATACTAGCATATTAGAATCAGGTGAATATAGTATAGTATAGAATCTATATTAACAATAATTAAATAAATTAGACAAAATATTGGTGTGTTGGCTATTTACATAAGTAAATCCTTTTCACAAAAATTTATTATAGATAAAAATAATCTTTAATAGTTGAGAAGTCTCATACATACCACCTTAATCAGATAAAATGAAATGCTCAACAGTGAGCCAATATTAAACTACAAACCATCTGAGAACACAGCAAGGGAACAAACACCTGCTTATAATTGTGTATCCCTAACTCTAACTATTCGGAACCTCTTAACTAGATGGTATCTTGAATAGTTGAACTATTAGAATATTTACAACTGTCAAGGTGACTAAAATTTAGCAAATATGAAGAAACTACACTCATGTGAAAGAATCAAAGGAGGGAGACTTTAAAACTAAAGGCAATGTGAAGTTCTGAACACTTCAGGACATTTGGTAAAACTTGAGAAGATTCTGAGAATGAGTTGGTTGTGAGCTATTGATGTCAATTTCTGACCAGCAAAGTGATTATGTAGGAAAATATCTCTGTTGAAAATATCTCTGATTATGTAGGAAATAGACACTGAAGTATTAGGGTTTTACAGAGTTCCCAGCTGTCATCTTATTTTCAAAATACTTTTGAAAAAAAAAAGCGAGTTACTACACTTATCTTTACTCTTCAAAGCACATGTATGTGCTAAATCAGGACAAGCTCTACCCTACATGACTGATTACATATTTTCACTACAGGATAGACACATTATCTCCCACATACACTAATTTAGTAAATGTTTGAGTAGATTTCAGCCTGTAGACTCATTTGGTGTTGTTCTCTGTGTGGTTCATAAATTGTATAGCTATGCATGCCAATCTTATGTAAAAATAATATCATAAGTAGTAGAATATTTAATGTAAATCCAGATTTATAGTAATTTTTATAAAAATATAACTTTAAAAATAATTTCAAAGTCCTCCTCAATTCTTAATGAATAAGCACCATTCTAGTCATTTTTCTATGTGGTTATTGTTTATATGGCATGGTTTATGTTGTCTCTGTATAAATGAGGTTGGAATCATTTTTTTTCACAGAATATGTCTAGGAAAATATTATCCATTAGAAATATTAACAATATGCTGCTTGCCATGTCTTTGATTTGCTCAAATACATTTAATTATAAATATAAATTATACATATAGTTTAGAAACAAAGTGTTTAATAATTTAAGGATTAACTGTGAGTCAAGATAATTTGTTTAGTTTCACAGTAATAATTTAATTGCAAGTTGTTCAGAGAAGTGTACACAACGTACAATAAATATTTATTATGTGTTGAATGTGACAAAGAATATTCAAAGAATTTAGCACTTTGGTAATCTTTTATGCATTAAAGACTTTTATTATTTGCTTTGGCATTGCGTTGATTTGAAATAAAATAATAAAAACATAGCACAGACTTAATTTCTGATTCTGTGCATTTTTAGATGTTAGCTATGTTGTGATTTTATCATGGAATTATACATGAATTATAAAATTTTGAATTCCTGCTCATATCACTAAAGGACCACTAACTACTAGAGAATATCTCTTGTATTAAGAACCTAACAAACATTTCAATGTCCATACGACTAAACCATCTGGCTTAGTGTTTAAAACACTGTTTAAAATATCCATATATTATTAAATTCTCTGAATTTATTGGCTTTTATTTGACAATTTGAAATGAAATCAATTAAAAAAAATCTTTTTGGAGCCACTGGTCCTGCTGGCACTGCCCCAAGATTACTCCTGGCTGGGTGATATGGGATCACAGCTGACATCTGTGGGGAGACCATACATAATGCAATGGATAGAAGCTGGGTAAGCCACATGCAAGGAAAATGCCTTAACCTTGTACTGCCTCTTCAACACAGAAATCAAACAATTTTTAAATGCTAAAAATGAATATGACAAAGTCTTAAACCTATAACAAAATCATCAGCATTCACCCAAACTCAACACAGCATCTTGCTTCAAGTTTTTTTTTTCTGCTTGGTACTTTTTAAATTATTTTTTATTAAAATTATTATTTTAGGCATGTTGGCCCACAATACTGTCAATTATAGGTTTTCATGCTTGCAATGTTCCAACACCAGGTTCTCCATGTTCTTCACTAGAGTCTCCACTTACTTCTACCACTGTCTTATTGTCACCCATCCCTGTCACCCCATCTTCTATCCATGGTAAGCTCGGTTCTCTATAATATTTTCAACTTCTATTTCCTTTGGACATTTGTTATTCACTTATTGATTTTTTTTTCAAAAATCTCACATATGAGCGATCATTGTGCATCTGTGCCTCCTCTTCTGACTGACATTTTTCAGCATGATACTCTCTAAATCCATACCGAAACTGGCATATTGCGTGCTTTCATCTCTCTTATAGCCAAGTAGCATGCCATGGCGTGTGTATTCCATAGTTTCTTTATCCCATCATCTGTTCTTGTATTATTTCCAGATTTTAGCTTCTGTAAATAGTGCTGAAATAAATCCAGGGGCACAAATGTCTTTTTGAAATCAAGTTTGGGTCCCTAAGACAGGCTGTCAAGAAATTAATTGCTGGTTCACATGGAAATTCAATTCTTATAAGTTTGGAGGTGTCCAAATTGTTTTCTGAGAAGATTTAACCAGTCAGCAATCATATAAGCCATGATTAGGGGTTTCTGTTTTCCTACAACCTCTTCTGAGTACTTTTAAGTGGAATATTCCTGAGTCCATTTTTGTCCCAAACTACGTGAAGTTTAGTCATGGAATTATGGGAGCTTTATGTATCAGAATAATAAATTCAGCTATTTTCTTCATATTCCTCAGAAATTTAAATACTGTTTATTACAGAACATCTTTATCTTTATTCTTATTAGGCAAAATTTTAATGTTTTTCAATATTTGATCCTAGAATTACTACTTAGAAAATCAATTGTCATTTTTAAACAAGATTCTTGACCAAGAATATTGTACAATTTTTGTGCAGAATTTTCTACAAGTATTCCAATGAAGAATGAATTGATAAAGAAGGAATATATTATTCTATAAACTTACCAACATAAACATTTTTAACTATTTCCATTTTATTAGAAGAAACATTCCTAACCCCTTACTTTAAAAATATTTATACCAGTCAAGTTGTTCTTTCATTTACTTACATTTTGAATATAATTACTGGAGATTTGAATTTTCAAATTTTACTTTTAATAGTTGTTCTTAATATTATGATTATATCAGAAATATTAATTCTGTTTTTTCATATTCATAAAACTGAAAACACTCTAGTTTGAAGATGGGTGATTAATATGGCTATTGCTGGCAACAATAATTAGTTTTAAAATACAAACATCTATAGAATAAAATAGCTTTGCTCTAAAAGGAAAGCTTTATTTGTCCTTGGAAAAGGCATTATATCTTACTTCATACAGGAACATACTTGGTTAACTAAGAGACTAAATATATCTTCTTTTAGGAACTGGAAGATGGCTGTGCCAGTAAGACAAACTTATGATAGAGGATTAGGTTCACAGATTATCAATTGACCTGTAGACATAAACCAACTATAGGAGCAATCAATCTAGTATGAACCAATAAAGGAGATCCTGTGGAAAATAGGGAAACTGCAAAGCTCAAGTGTGCCTATCTTTATGTGCATTCATTCTGTATGTATTGTCACACATTGATGCCAGGACTATAATGAATTATTTTTTTAATTTTATTTTTAAGGAGTTGTTCATAGTAATTGATTACATTCAATATTTCAACACCGTTCTCACCATCATTACACCTTCCCACCACCATTAATTCGAGCTTTCCCACCACATTCCCTCCAAGCCTGCCCCAATGCTAAGTAATTTATTTTGTATTGCTTGTTATGGGCTGGAGCGATAGCACAGCGATAGAGCGTTCGTCTTTCACGCGGATGACCTGTGTTCGGTTCCTCCGCCGCTCTCGGAGAGCCCGGCAAGCTACCAAGAGTATCGAGCCCGAACAGCAGAGCCTGGAAAGCTACCAGTGGCATATTGGATATGCCAAAAACAGTAACAAATAAGTCTCACAATCGAGAGACGTTACTGGTCCCCGCTCGAACAAATCGATGAGCAACGGGATGACAGTGACAGTAATTGCTTGTTACAAATAATTGACTAAAAATGGTCAAAAATGTTACCCTAGAGGAAAGTGTGTGGAAATTGTTGTATCTGATCTTGGAGTCATTAAGCCCCTGTTATAATACAACCTTACTCCATAAGAGGAGATGATGAAAACTTCCATACAGAATCTTCTCAGACTACACTGTTTCTTTTTTCTTTTGTCTTTTGAGCCACACCCAGCGGTGCTAAAGGCTTACTGCTGCTTCTGTGCTCAGGGATCATTCCTGGAGGTGCTATGGAAACCATATGGCGTGCTAGGAATTGAACCCGGATTGGCTGTGTGCAAGGCAAACACCCTCCCCACTGTACCATCACTCTGCTCTCTGTTTCTTCATTCTAAAATAGAACTATTATGTCATCATGAGAGCTTGCTGGTGAGTGCTGTGAGTCCTCCTAGCATACTGCTGAACCAAGGGTGGATTGGGGAACTTCATAAACTTCTAGAGATGTAAGATGACAAAGGTATCTTGGAGACAAAGCTCTCAAACCGTGTAGTTCAATTAACTCAGTATTCTATGCAATACAAGAAAAAAACCAAAACTTTGAAATCTTTTTTTTGTTTGTTTTTGGGTCATACCCAGCAATGCACAGGGGTTACTCCTGGCTCTGCACTCAGGAACTATGGAATTACTCCTCCTGGCGGTGCTCAGGGAACCATATTGGATGCTGGGAATTGAACCTGGTCAGCTGTGTGCATGGCAAACGCCCTACCCACTGTGCTATTGCTCCAGCCCCATGAAATCATTCTTATGTCCTGTTTTTCTCTAATTACGTAATCAATCACCCCACTAATCAGCCTATCATCTATACCTATATATAATACATATCAACTTCTTGATAAGTATGCTTTTAATAAATTTATCTTTATGCATCTGTTTTGTAAATTTTTCTCCCAACACATCAGTCAAAGCATAATTTGGTGCTATATTGAATTATCACTAAAATATGCATTGTTTCCATATATATACCTCTCTTTTATCAAAGCCATTCAGCACAAAGTCCCAGCTCTATGAGGATCATAGTTTTCATGCCGCTTATGACTTGGTCATATTATTTGATTTGCCAAATGAAATATAACTGCAGGTGACTTTAGTTACTGCTGAGCAGAATTTAAAGAGCCATTGCATAATATCATCATCTCTCTCTTGTCTTCACTGCATCATAATGGTGTTGTCACAGACAGTGCTAGCTTTTCATCCAGCATCTTAAAGGGAACTTTAGCTGACATGCAGCTGGCACATATTGAATAAGAGAAAACTCTATTGTTAAAAATCCACTGAGATTTTAAGGATCGTGTGTTACATATAGACAGCTTAGTGGTACTGAAACTGAGTACAAGAAGTGGGATGATGCAAGAGAAAAATAACAAAAGTAAATTAAGTAGCTTTGGTTTTAAGGAAAGATGGAAAATGATGAGAAAAGGATTATTGAATGTTGGGGCCTGACAGCACATGGCGTGCAGCAGTAAGATGTCTGTGTAAGTGTCAACGTCTATATCCAATGAGACAAAACATATACCAAGTGAATTTACAGTCCCATTTGAAGAGGTTAGGGAACAGATGTCATTAGCATGTTTTAACTATTATTGAATACATTTGACATGATTGTAGAAAGAGATGATCTGAGAAAAGAACTGGTGAGGGAGTGAGAAAGTTGAAGGAGATAAAAGAGAACAGAGACCACCCAGAAATTTTGAGTCATTCAGGGTTTCAAGATACAACTATTTCACATCTGCAAATGGGGAACAAATAAATGAATCATAATAAAACATAAACAAAAGCAACTATGGGTAATTAAATCTTGACCTTGTAGCAAGTACCAAATTAGCCATCTTTGAGCTTAGAGAAAAGAGATCAGGAAAGCAATTGCAAACAGAACTTACATAAAAATCTTCACGATAAAAATTATACACAGATTTATTTCTCTAAAAGTATTGTGGGTTGACTTTCATTACAGAGAGAATACTATAATCAAACAGATGAAAAGGCACTGAAATTTTTTTTTTTCTTTTTGGGTCATACCTGGCGATGCACAGGGGTTGCTCCTGGCTTTGCACTCAGGAATTACTCTTGGCGGTGCTCAGCGGACCATATGGGATGCTGGGAATTGAACCCGGGTCAGCCTTGTGCAAGGCAAATGCCCTACCCACTGTGCTCTCACTCCAGCCCCAAGGCACTGAAAATTTTAAGAAAACTTTGCATACTGCTATGCCATAACTGTTATTTCCACTGCACTCTATGACAAAATAACTGATACAAAACTTGGCTCCCCACACTAAACAACTGCAAAGCAGGAGAAATTCACAATTCAAATCCCCCCTCTCCATGTATGTAAATTTTCATTAGAAGCAGAAGTATGTAAATTTTCTTTTGAAGAGGAAACTTTTAAGAAATGTTTAGTAGCTCATGGGGGTATATTGGGCCTGACAATTAAGTGTGATATATACTGCTGAGATCCATCAGTGCTGAGGCCATAAGCACTAACCATAGCAAATGGTGCTCGTGGGCTCAAGTGGTGACAGGGATCAACCCCATGACTTCACCCATGAAAGACACGAGCTCTGGTCTTTTGATCTATCTGCCTGTTTCCAGAAGTTTGATCTTGAAAAGAAAAGAAAGGAATCAGATAAGACACATTTGTTCTAGTGAGCACCAGTAACATCTCTCTTTGTGAGACTTATTGTTACTGTTTTTGGCATATCTAATATGCCACGGGTAGCTTTCCAGGCTCTGCCGTGCAGGCTCGATACTCAGGGTAGCTTGCCGGGCTCTCTGAGAGGGACGGAGGAATCGAACACGGGTCGGCCGCATGAAAGGCATGAAAAGCGAATGCCCTACCGCTGTGCTATTGCTCCAGCCCAAGACTCACATTGCTGTTTTTTTTTTTCTGATTTTTTTCCAGTTTATAATAAAAAGAGTAAGAGTTCACACATATTAAGGCAATTAGGCCAGGTTAAAGGAGACAGAGATTAGGTATTAGAAATGTTAGTTGGGCTGGAGTGATAGCACAGCGGGTAGGGCGTTTGCCTTGCACGCGGCCGACCCGGGTTCGATTCCCAGCATCCCATATGGTCCCCTGAGCACCGCCAGGGGTGGTTCCTGAGTGCAGAGCCAGGAGTGACCCTTGTGCATCGCCAGGTGTGACCCAAAAAAAAAAGCAAAAAAAAAAAAAAAAAAAGAAATGTTAGTTGATGAATTTTCAGGCTAGGACTCAGGGATCAGGGAAGGGTGTAGGAAAATAATTCAGAACTTTGCACAGGGGTGCCCCTGGGTCCTTGGCTAAGGGAGGGGTTCTTCAGGTATTCAGGCACAGGCCATAAATCTATGGCCTGACAGAGAACAGTCATTTCAAGAGTGAGAGCCAAACTGAGATATCTGCAGTTTAAGTTTCATTCCATCATTCCAGCCCAGTCAAACTAAACATTTTGCCGAGTACCTTGGGTATTCTTTGACTCTCAAGAAGGGCTATTATTCAGGAACAAGGACCGTTCCTTGGGACTCGGAAGATGTAACCCACGGTGCAGAGCACATGCTTTGCCCCTTTTTGATACCTAGCACAGAACTTGATCTCAGGTGACTTGTAGGATCAATTCTCAAGCACAAAGCGAGAACTAACACCAGAAAACTGCTTGGTTAATTTCACCCATGTTTTAAGGGTGAAAAGTTTCACTTGTATCACTTGTATCACTTATCATCTTGTTGATCTTCACTTTGCTGGAGCGGTCGCTGGTAACGTCTCCATTCGTCCCTGTGGAGTGCTAGCTGCTCCAGTCCCCAAATGATAGTCTCTCTTAGTTCATTTAATAACAAATAGGGCTGGAGCGATAGCACAGTGGGTGGGGCGTTTGCCTTGCACGCAGCCGGCCTGGGTTCGATTCCTCTGCCCCTCTTGGAGAGCTGGGCAAGAGTATCCTGCCCGCACAGCAGAGCCTGGCAAGCTACCTACCTGTGACGTATTCAATATGCCAAAAATAGTAACAACAAGTTTCACAATGGAGACATTACTGGTGCCAGCTCAAGTAAATCGATGAGCAATAGATGACGGTGATACAGTGATATAGTGAATAACAAATAACTGAAGTGAATATTGCACATTATTTTGGGTCTTAAAACTTCATAGCACTAAATAATTTAGAAATAGCAGAAAAGAGGAGTAAACAGTATTAGGTTATTTATAATTCTTAATGTATATGGCATTACTGTTTAATATTATATTTATATACATTACTAAAATTTGTAGTTCTAAAGAAGCCACAAAATACAAAAATATGACAAAAACACGAAAATAACAATAAATAAGAGATAACTAATAGTTAAAATTATTTTGATTATCTAAAAACCAAAAATGTAAATAAAATTTCTTATGATCAAAGAGTGATAATTCTTACTTATATAAAGTCTTTTTAATGATTATCATTAATTTTCTCTATCTCTCATCTAGTTTTCTCTCAATGTCAGTCTGCATTTAAGTTTTTGTAGTTTTTTTTAATCAAGTAAATTAGCTCCTATTTTTTTCTGCGAAGAGAAATTCTCTTCTCAGGTTACCAGTGCAATGGGATTAAGACCCAAATTTTGTCGTTTGACTTAATCTTCATTACATTCACAAAGTCGTGTATCCAAATGTAGTCATGCTGTGGTACAGTTTCAATTTATGGATATTTGGGGGAGAGCTGGATATAATTTATTCCATAGTACCATTGTAGCAGTTATTGGTTAAATGTCTATATCTTACCTAGAATAGAGCACTTCAATCCTAATTAGAGCATTACTGTTAAATTGGTTCCCAAGAAAATAATCACCAAAGCTGTAAATGTAAGCACTATTATAGACACTTAACCTAAACTATAACACTTTTTTTTTAAAGAATTAGTGGTAGAAGGTAATTGGCACTTTGGTGTTACACAATAACTGCTTCGTACATCAGAACAGATGTACTAATACTATTATAATCTTGTCACCTACACTATTGTATGTACATGAATATATATGCATATGAGGCCGTTGTTATATTTTAAAATCTTGGCTGCTTTCAGGTGAGGTAGTATTTTCCAAAAGTAGTGAATTTAACAACATTATCCTTACATATCTATTGTCTTACCTCCTTTGTCATTGAATAGGCCTATTCTTTGGAGTTGATTTAAACACAAACTGCATGTTGATAAATTTGCCATTCAGTAAACCCTACGACATTTGTGTTCAAAAAAGCATTTCAATGCACCTGGTCACCATTCTTGCCCCACGACACTGATGAATAATAAGTAGGTATTTTTCTTCTTCAAGTTTGCCATGATGATAATAGTCTAGATATTTATTTACTACTTCTTATTGTTCAATATTCTAGGGTTGTGGTTACAGAAACTGTTTCCTTAAATATTCACAAGTCTCTTAATACCTAGAATTTGTTTGCTTATAGGAAAAAGGAATTTTTCATTAAAAATTAAAAGTAGTGGGGCTGGAGTGATAGTACAGTGGGCGAGGCATTTGCTCTGTATGCTGCTGACCCAGCTTCCATCCTGAGCATCTCATACGGTCCCCTGAGCACCACCAGGAATGATTCCTGAGTGCAGAGACAGGAATAAACCCTGAACATCACTGGGTGTGACACAAAAAGATAAAAAAAAAATTAAAAGTAATTAAAAGTAATCCTTAAAACAGAGAGATAATTCTGTATTGCTTGGATGGGTCACTGTAATCCTCAGAATTTTTAAAATTGCAAGAATGAAATCTTACGAGACATTACAAATGGAGAGAACATCTACATGGCAAGACAAGGCCCCAAATCTTAACTCTAGTGCTCATGGACCCTGAAATACTTCCAGGTGTAGCCCTAGTGGTCCTCAAGCACGAGAGCTCCCCAGAAGTCCGAGAATGACACCCGTGATAGAAATTCCGGGTGGTTTATTGTGACAAAACAAGACTGCCCATTGCAGACTTTGAAGATGAAAGAATTGAGTCAAGGAATGTTGGCAGTTTCTAAAAGCTGGAGAAATTCAGAAAACAAATTCTTTTAAGACCACAGAAAGAATGCAATCCTGCCAACATGGTGGTTTTGGTAATAAGACTCGCTTGTAGTTCTAATTCTCAGAACTGTAAAATAATCAATTTAGGGTGTTTATACTATTTAGTTTGTTGGATTAAAATAGGAAACCGGCCCAGGTATTGCCCAGAGAACTGGTCTGTATTTAAACTACATGAACTTCTAGAGTTTTAGGGAAAAAAGTTCTGAGATGAGAATATCTGCATGGTAGCACTCATCTCCTTAAAGGTCACTGTCATCCCCTTGCACATCCATTTGCTTGAGCGAGCACCAGTAATACCTCCATTGCGAGACTTTTTGTTACTGTATTTGGCATATCGAATATGCCACGGGTAGCTTGCCAGGCTCTGCATTCAGGTGCGATACTCTCGGTAGCTTGCCAAATCTCTGAGAGGGGCGGAGGAATCGAACCCGGGTTGTCCGAGTGCAAGGCAAATGCCCTAACCACTGTGCTATTGCTCCAGCCCAAGCAAAATGCTACCACAACTCCCAGTGTTGTGAGACATAGCCTGAGGGCTAACGCCAAAATCAGTTGCTCTATCATTGTATTCTTTATAGTGGATATAAGGAAATTAGGTCATCTATCCAGTCATTCATTCAAATAAATCATTGTAGTGCCTGATACATAAGAGTCACTTAATGAAGTTTTACAATGTTCTATTACATGTGGATGCCTATTTGGAATTATTTTATATCAGCTATGCACTACTTACCTACTAAATCAATTTCCAAAATTGTCAGAGATTTTAATGGGAAACAATTGAAATGTTAGAACTACATGTGAAAAATTCAGGCTTTATGATAGATGAAATAATTACATTCTCAGCTAATGTATTAGCGACAACAACTTGAACGTATGAACAGGAATTTACCTGATTTGTTATCATCAGAGTTCATTAAAAATCCCTTTTAGTAAGACAGTGAGAAAATAAAAAAATGATAGATTTCACTATTTAAAAATAATTTTGTGGTCTTCACATCATAAACCACACTAAATAATGCATGGCTATTGGTAAAAAAATAACTTTTAAATAAAAATGATTTTTGTGCCTAAAAATAGAGTACTTTCATTGTTCTAGAGGAAAATGGCAATACAGAAAATGGAATTTACTTCTTATAAGTAATTTATTCATGCCAGTGAAGTTGTAATCCAGAAATATATGGCAATATAAACCAATGGTAAGTGAATACAATTCTATTTAATGAAAGTAATCAAAAGGTGTATAAAAAGTCAGTCTTATTGCTCATCAATTAATTAAAATGGAGGCGATTAGAAAATATTTTGAGACTGTTGAGGGATCTACAAGAACTCTCCGCACCACTACAAAAGCTGCACCAAAAAATGAATTAAATACTAAACCCAGCTTGGGTTTAGTATTTAATCATAGAAAAAGAATTCACAAAGAATCCAGTTGTCTTATCCAGAAGAAACTGCACCGTGGAACAAGGTACAGAAACTGAGTATTAAAAGTGAAAGGACATGCCCCTTTCATGGCAGGATGTGGGTTGAAGCAGCGACTGGTAAAATTTAGAATCATGTCCTCGGGAAAGGACAGTGAGTAGAAAATGAACACCCTAAGCTTCAAGTTATACCTGTTACATAACTTAGTCATGAGCATGAACTATACTAACAAAAACATGTGTAGGTTGTATCTTAATAGCCTCTTGCAAGGTGGCAGGAGGTTGGCATATCAAAGACTAAGATGCATCAGACTTCTGTTCCCCATCCATCTCTTTTTTTTTTTTGAATATTTGGACCTTTGATTGGAGTCCAACCTTGGTCCAACATAGGGTCACAGACATCAATAGCTATCACTCCGTTCATAGAATGCTTCCTAGATATACTTCAGCCTGGCAATATAGTTGCTCCAAATACCCTGGAGCTATGCAAAATTGCTTGGGGCCACAATTGCTTTTGTCACCCAGAAGCACCCATTTGTTGTCCTGGCTGACTGGATAAAAGCAACACAGTCACCGTCAGGTACCAAAAATCTGGGATTTAGTGCTGATTTTCTTATCCTTAAGGATACAGTTGCTGCAATAAATATAGCATAAATGCAGTAAAGTGGTAGAAAATTCCCAGTAGTGATCTAGAGAAAAAAACCAAGAGCCATAATTTTTGCTGAAATTAGTAAGAGTGAACATCAGATTGCCATCTAGACCTGCACAGAACAAGACTACCATTCTTACCCCTCATATAGCTCTAGACACTTGACGAAAGGAAAGCATTCACTTGCATTAATGGATAAAGTTTGAAGACCAAAGAGAATTCCCAACAGAGAAGAATCTCTCAAATTTTCTTATCAGACTTCAAAGCTATAATGACAAGGGTATTGATGACATGGAAGAAATCAGTGGAAGACAATACCAATAATAACTAGAAAAAAAAGAGAAACAGAGGGATAGAGATAGAGAATGAGAACAACTAGAAATTAATGAGCTAAGGAAAGAATAGCTGTAGAAAAAAACACAGTAGATTCAGCAGTAAAATATTAGAAGCTAAGGAACTTTTTACTGTATTGAAGGTAGGGTCAATGAGACTATCTAAAAAGAACAAAGACTTCCTGGGCATGGCAAGGAAAAAGCTAAGACTCATATATAAGAAAACTCTCATCAGACTTACAGAAGAAGTAGTTAATGGCATAATAGTGTAACCATGATGACATACAATTAAGTGTACTCTATATATTTAATTTATCAAATTAACATCAGAATAGTGATACAAATCTTTTCAGAGAAAAGCAGTTAAAGAAATTCTTGTCAACTATACAGTACTGCAAGCAATATTAAATATCTTTTATAAAAGTTAAGAAACCCTATTTGAAATTAATAATATGCTAAATAGCATAAAAAGTGGGAAAGAAGGAAAAGGGTGTTTTTTAAAAAATAATAAACTCAAGATTAATTTGTTTTTATATAAAATAAGGGGTATGAATATAAAAAATTCAAGAAAATTCACTGTACACTATATCACTATTAGCCTGTTGACTTGTTCAAGCGGGCGCCAGTAATGTCTCCATTCATCCTAGCCCTGAGATTTCTAGCAGCCTCTCTTTACTCGTTCTTCCCAGCGGTGCTGTATTGGAGGATCTTTCAAGGTAAGGAGAATGAGAACCATCATTATTACTGTTTTTGGCATATTGAATATGTCATGGAGAGCTTGCCAGGCTCTGCCGTGTGGGCAGGATGCTCTCGGTACCTTGCCAGGTTCTCCGAGAGGGAGAACTAGCTCAAGAAAAATATACTTTAGGCGGAAGGAAAAAAAATGTGTGCTTTGAACTTGAAACCGGGACACCTGGGCAGGCTCCGGCCGGGGCCGGAGCTCGGGCTCCGGCCGAGATTCGACCCGGGTGGCCATGCCTCTGCACAGCCGCGTGAATGCTGAACGAGCAGGAACCAGAGGCAGCTTATGACTTGGGGTTCCAGAGAGTGCTTGCAACCATGTATCCAGACTGTGAACTAAGCTTTTGCTCCATGCTGCTCCAGGAAGGGAAATGATTCAATTTCCAACTTTAATCTCCCTGGATTTAATTACTAAAATACAGAAATTGTAAACCGCGCAGCCGCTACTGCAGCCACGCGACTTTTTATCTCTTCATTCTCATCAGTGGAAAACTCAGTATCAAATATTTCCTTGTCAATAGGGCTATATTCTTGGGGAATAAATTCCAACAAAAATAGTGAGTCTGTGTTGAAACTCCAACAACAATAGTGAGTTTTGTGTTGAAATATGGAATGTACTCAAGGTAAAGAGAAGAGTGAAGTTTATCAGTTACCCAGGCTGGGGTGGGGGACGGGGGGTGGGAGGTATACTGGGGTTTTTGGTGGTGGAATATGGGCACTGGTGAAGGGACGGGTGTTTGAACATTGTATAACTGAGACATAAGCCTGAGAACTTTGTAACTTTTCACATGGTGACTCAATAAAATAAATAAATAAATAAAAAGAAAAATATACTTTAAAAATATAAATAAGAAGAGATAAAAGAACTTCACCATTACATAATAAGAAGACCATACAGGGAAATATAACAAAAGCAGTGAAAAGAAACAAAGAAAATCTTCACAAACCTATGTACAATAATTGGCAGTCTATATAATATGTACATAAAATTCTGATGCATTTTCATATGCAATCAAGTTGTGGAAGAAAATAAAATCAGAAACAAAATTCCATGTACAACGATGCTGAAAAGTCAACTGCATGGGAAATAACTTCACAAAGGAGGTGAAAATATTGATGTATTAAAACTCGTGTTCATTTTTAAAAGATATATACAAGACAAGGAAATGGTAAAATAGCACATATTAATGGATTGGAATACTTAACATCACTAAAATAAATTCTATGATCACAGCATTATACATGTTGAATGCAATGCCTATAAAATTTCTAACATTATTCAAGGATATAGAAAAAAACTACAAAAATTTGTGTGAAATCCCACATCTCCCAAAATAGTCAAAGCAATTCTCAAATGGAAAAAATATAGGAGGCATTGCCTTCCTGACTCTAAACTATAAACTCTAAACTATAGTAATTAGAAAAGCATTGAATTGGAATAAAAGGAAACAAAGCCCGTCAAAAACTGAGGTATAAAATGAACAGAACTTTCAAAGATGAAATGCAGAAGACTTAAAGGTATATAAATATGCTCTGCATTACTTGTCTTAAGAAACACTAATCGAAACAACTATGAGAAATCATCTCACACCAGTGAGATTGGCTCATATCACAAAAAACAGAACCAGCCAGTGTTGGTGTGGATTTGTGGAAAATAGGGCCTTCATTCATTG